>NC_135236.1:665976388-666628263 GCF_051348905.1 Ranitomeya variabilis | reverse complement strand
TACTATGTTCGCACCTGTCCCCGTTACTCATACTGTGTCCGCACCCATCCCCCTCACACTGTCCGCACCCATCCCCATCACTCCTCACACTGTGTACGCACCCATCCCCCTCACTCCTCATACTGTGTCCGCACCCATCCCCCTCACTCCTCACACTGTGTACGCACCCATCCCATCACTCCTCATACTGTGTACGCACCCTTCCCCGTCACTCCTCATACTATGTATGCATCCATCCCCCATCATTCCTCATACTGTGACTACATAGACTCCCCTCTTGCTCCCATACTGTGTCTGCATATACTCCCCCTCTTGCTTCCCATACTGTGTCCGCATACACTCCCCCTCTCAATCCCCATACTGTGTCCGCATACACTCCCCCTCTTGCTTCCCATACTGTGTCTGCATACACTCCCCCTCTCGATCCCCATACTGTGTACGCATACACTCCCCCTCTTGCTTCCCATACTGTGTCCGCATACACTCGCCCTCTTGCTTCCCATACTGTGTCCGCATACACTCCCCCTCTCAATCCCCATACTGTGTACGCATACACTCCCCCTCTTGCTTCCCATACTGTGTCCGCATACACTCGCCCTCTTGCTCCCATACTGTGTCCGCATACACTCCCCCTCTCGATCCCCATACTGTGTCCGCATACACTCCCCCTCTTGCTTCCCATACTGTGTCTGCATACACTCCCCCTCTCGATCCCCATACTGTGCCAAAATACACTCACACTTTCAATCCCCATACTGTGTCCGCATACACTCCCCCTTTTGCTTCCCATACTGTGTCTGCATACACTCCCCCTCTTGATCTCCATACTGTATCCACATACACTCCCCCTCTTGATCCCCATATTGTGTCCACATACACTCCCCCTCTTGCTTCCCATACTGTGCCAACATACACTCACACTTTCACTCCCCATACTGTGTCCACATACACTCCCCCTCTTGCTTCCCATACTGTGCCAACATACACTCACACTTTCACTCCCCATACTGTGTCCACATACACTCCCCTTCTCGCTCTCCATATTGTGTCCGCATCTTACGTTAATAACATACTGGAAAAAAATGAAATGATGAAAAAAAAAGGAAAGAAACAGAAAAATTCTGCAGTAGTTTTTGGATTTCCCTTTTATAGCATTGATTGTGTGGCAAAAATGACCCTCTAAATACACTCTTCACGTTCTTATGATAACAGCGAGTCCACATTAATACATTTTATTGTTAATATTATTATTTTAGAGGTAAAAAATAAAATTAAAACATTGAAAGAAAAATTGGTTTCTGTAACTTTTTTATTTTTCTGTGGATGGAGCCTGTTTTTTTTTTTTTGCATGACGAGTTGCAGTTTTTATGAGTCCTTATTTTTATTGCATTTTTTGTGGGGTGAGGTGCAGCAATTCAATTTCATAGATTATTTGTGCAAACGTAAAAGTCCAATTTAACAAACTTTTTTTTTTTTTTTACCCCTCGCCTCCCAGCCCAGGACATATGAACCTCTGGTAGTTTGTCGTATGTGCACCAATATTTCGGTATTGCTGTATGTAGTGAATTTAATGTTCTCCTATGAAGCCCAGCCAAAGAGATGGCAGCGATGGGGGCAGCTCCCCGACACCCTTATATTTCTGGACTTGGCATACCCCTTTAACCCTTTCTTCACGTCGCATTGAACATCCGTAATGTCATCTGACCTGTGGTTTGTGGGCATCCGTGAAAGAGCAGGATGTCGATATTGGGGCAGCAGGTGAGGATGGCCTCCACCGCGTCGTCCGTCACGTACGTGCAACGATCGATGTGTATTTCCTGTGGGCAGTAATGGAAGGCATTCAGAAAGGGCGCCACACCCTGACCGTTGGTTATGTCTGGTATTGCAACTCGGCTCCAATTTAAGAGAACAATGGTCCCTAGATGAAGCACAAAGTGGCGAAACGTTTTGATATATGAAAATTAGGCTTCCTTTTTATAAAACTGGACCGTCCCTTTAAATTTGGCTGAACATTAAAGGATCATTCCCACAAATAGTAGGACGTAACCGTACCTTTAAATTCTGTGAACACCTGCTGGTCACAAGAGTGATGATGCCGCCATCGGTCACCTGCAGGGGGCAGTAATGACATCATGGTCACTGGCCCCCTCCGTCGTGGGTGTAATAGGCCGCGCCAGCTCTTACCTTTGTAGCGGACAGGTCCACGCTATGCAGCAGGGGACAGTTCTCGCCCAGCGCCCGCAGGGACGCGTCGCTGACCATGACGCAGCCGCTCAGATTAACGATCTGCAGTAGCGGGCAATTCAGCGATAACGCCAGGACGCCGACGTCGCTCAGATTGCGACATTTTTTAAGAGTGACTTCATGGAGGTACGGACAGGACTGGGCGACCGCTGTGATTCCTGGAGGGAGAGGAGGGACCACGTTATATCCGCCGTGTGCAGAGAGCAATACCAACATTTCGCCACTAGGGGGAGCTTCACCTTTAGAAGTGATGGCGGTCCTCTCCTCTCCTTTGCTGGCATTCAGATTTATTTTCTTGAGTTGTCGGCAGCGGGATACGAGCTGCAGAGCGTTGTCAGACACGTCACAGTCGCGGAGGTCGAGTTTTTTTACGGACGGATGAAGGACCTGGGAAATAAGACCCGAGTCTGACATCAGGGGGTGGAGAAGACAAGATTGTAAAAAAAAACAAAACATGGCGGCTATCCACAGGTAGTGTCCGCTCCATTCACTGCAGTACCAGTCATGGCCTCTGGACATCCGTGGCGCTGTTTCTGGTTGAAAATAGTCATAATTTCCTGCTCCCTTTAAAGTTAAGGTAATCTATCCATCACCAGATCACTATGGGCCACATTCTTCCGGTTTATTGCGGGGTACTGCCCTGTAAGATGTCGATATGATGGGAGGATAATATTGGGAAAAAAAAAAGATAAAAGGATGGGGCATGCTAAATTTCAACATGCCCAATCCTTTTGATCTCCTTGGAGTTAAGCCTCCTCCACAGGTGATGTGCCATGGGAGACCTTCCCTTTAAGGTTGTAAGAACTCAGATGGCAGTTTTGGGACTTTCTTACCCATCCGATGTTGGAGTCGGTGAGAAGTCCCTGGGCGCACAGAAGTGTTATCAGCTTGTCCTTCAGATGCGGGGGCAGAGGCTCCACGTCGGACGACATGTAGTACCGGGACAGGTTTTTGGACAAGAAGACGAGGCACCTGCAGGCAGAAAACACAGAGGTCAACGAATACGGCATCCCTGGAGCCCAAATCTTCTTAGAAATGGGGGGTTATTCAGGATTAGGAAAACATGGCTGCTGCCATTCAGGAAGAGCGCCAACCCCTACTAAAGTCATTGGAGCTGAGCTGCAATACTCCACACAACCTGTTGGCAGAGATGGCGCTGTTAGAAGAAGCAGTCATGTTTCTCTAGTCTTGGGCGACCCCGGGGGCCTCAGGCAGGTCTGTAATCAGGCTGCATGCGGAGGTGGGTGTGTGGGGAGACTGAATCTGTAGGGGATCTGTAAACAAGGGAGGTCCGGTCTAAGGTCTGTATATACAGGTCGGCAAGGGAGGTGTCCTTAGTGTTGGGGTCTTTATGTTTTAGGGGGTTTGAGGTAAGTATTTTCAGACGGCTTTGGTTTAGGGTCTGTATCTATGTATTGGTCTGCATTAGTTTATCGTCTGTATCTATGTATTGGTCTGTATTAGTTTAGGGTCTGTATCTATGTATTAGTTCGCATTAGTTTAGGGTATGTATCTATGTATTGGTCTGCATTAGTATGGGGTCTTTATCTATGTATTGGCCTGCATTAGTTTAGGGTCTGTATCTTTGTATGGATCTGCATTAGTTTAGGGTATGTATCTATGTATTGGTCTGTATTAGTTTAGGGTCTGTATCTATGTATTGATCTGTATTAGTTTAGGGTCTGTATCTATGTATTGATCTGTATTAGTTTAGCGTCTGTATCTATGTATTGGTCTGTATTAGTTTAGCGTCTGTATCTATGTATTAGTTTGCATTAGTTTATGGTCTGTATCTATGTATTGGTCGGCATTAGTTTAGCGTCTGTATCTATGTATTAGTTCGCATTAGTTTAGGGTCTGTGTCTATGTATTGGTCTGTATTAGTTTAGCGTCTGTATCTATGTATTAGTTCGCATTAGTTTAGGGTCTGTGTCTATGTATTGGTCTGCATTAGTTTGGGGTCTGTATCTATGTATTGGTCTACATTAGTATGGGGTCTGTATCTATGTATTGGTCTGCATTAGTTTAGGGTCTGTATCTATGTATGGATCTGTATTAGTTTAGGGTTTGTATCTATGTATTGGTCTGCATTAGTTTAGGGTCTGTATCTATGTATTGATCTGTATTAGTTTAGGGTCTGTATCTATGTATTGGTCTGTATTAGTTTAGCGTCTGTATCTATGTATTGGTCTGTATTAGTTTAGCGTCTGTATCTATGTATTAGTTCGCATTAGTTTAGGGTCAGTATCTATGTATTGGTCTGCATTAGTTTAGCGTCTGTATCTATGTATTAGTTCGCATTAGTTTATGGTCTCTATCTATGTATTGGTCGGCATTAGTTTAGCGTCTGTATCTATGTATTAGTTCGCATTAGTTTATGGTCTGTATCTATGTATTGGTCGGCATTGGTTTAGCGTCTGTATCTATGTATTGATCTGTATTAGCTTAGGGTCTGTATCTATGTATTGGTCTGTATTAGTTTAGCGTCTGTATCTATGTATTGGTCTGTATTAGTTTAGCGTCTGTATCTATGTATTGGTCGGCATTAGTTTAGCGTCTGTATCTATGTATTAGTTCGCATTAGTTTAGGGTCTGTGTCTATGTATTGGTCTGCATTAGTTTGGGGTCTGTATCTATGTATTGGTCTACATTAGTATGGGGTCTGTATCTATGTATTGGTCTGCATTAGTTTAGGGTCTGTATCTATGTATGGATCTGTATTAGTTTAGGGTTTGTATCTATGTATTGGTCTGTATTAGTTTAGGGTTTGTATCTATGTATTGGTCTGCATTAGTTTAGGGTCTGTATCTATGTATTGATCTGTATTAGTTTAGGGTCTGTATCTATGTATTGGTCTGTATTAGTTTAGCGTCTGTATCTATGTATTGGTCTGTATTAGTTTAGCGTCTGTATCTATGTATTAGTTCGCATTAGTTTAGGGTCAGTATCTATGTATTGGTCTGCATTAGTTTAGCGTCTGTATCTATGTATTAGTTCGCATTAGTTTATGGTCTCTATCTATGTATTGGTCGGCATTAGTTTAGCGTCTGTATCTATGTATTAGTTCGCATTAGTTTATGGTCTGTATCTATGTATTGGTCGGCATTGGTTTAGCGTCTGTATCTATGTATTGATCTGTATTAGCTTAGGGTCTGTATCTATGTATTGGTCTGTATTAGTTTAGCGTCTGTATCTATGTATTGGTCTGTATTAGTTTAGCGTCTGTATCTATGTATTGGTCGGCATTAGTTTAGCGTCTGTATCTATGTATTAGTTAGCATTAGTTTAGGGTCTGTGTCTATGTATTGGTCTGCATTAGTTTGGGGTCTGTATCTATGTATTGATCTGTATTAGTTTAGGGTCTGTGTCTATGTATTGGTCTGCATTAGTTTGGGGTCTGTATCTATGTATTGGTCTGCATTCGTTTGGGGTCTGTATCTATGTATTGGTCTGCATTAGTTTAGGGTCTGTATTTATGTATTGGTCTGCATTAGTTTAGGGTCTGTATTTATGTATTGGTCTGCATTAGTTTGGGGTCTGTATCTATGTATTAGTCTGCATTAGTTTAGGGGGCCTGGTCTGAAGTCTGTAATTTTTAGTAGTTTAGGTGTAGGAGAGAATCTGTATTTATTTATGGGTCCGTATTAGTTTAGGGGTCTGTATTTATTCAGGGAGATTAGTCTAGGGTCTGCATTGATCTATGGGTGTTGGTCTGGGCTCTAAAATTGTTTTGGAAGTTTCTATTTTTTTTACTTTTCTGGGGTCTCTATTGGTTTAGATGGTATATGAGAATTGTATTAGTTTAGGGGGATCTGTATTATTTAGGGGGCCTGGTCTGGGGGGGTCTGCATTAGGTTAAGGGGTCTGATCTGGGGTCTGTATTAGTTTTAGGGGGTCTGGTCTCCGGTCTCTATTCGTTAGGGGGATCTGTATTAGTATAGAGGGTCTGGTCTGGGGTCTGTATTAGTATAGAGGGTCTGGTCTGGGGTCTGTATTGGTATAGAGGGTCTGGTCTGGGGTCTGTATTAGTATAGGGGGTCTGATCAGGGGTCTGTATTAGTATAGAGGGTCTGGTCTGGGGTCTGTATTAGTATAGAGGGTCTGGTCTGGGGTCTGTATTAGTATAGGGGGTCTGGTCTGGGGTCTGTATTAGTATAGAGGGTCTGGTCTGGGGTCTGTATTAGTATAGAGGGTCTGGTCTGGGGTCTGTATTAGTATAGGGGGTCTGGTCTGGGGTCTGTATTAGTATAGAGGGTCTGGTCTGGGGTATGTATTAGTATAGAGGGTCTGGTCTGGGGTCTGTATTGGTATAGAGGGTCTGGTATGGGGTCTGTATTAGTATAGAGGGTCTGGTCTGGGGTATGTATTAGTATAGGGGGTCTGGTCTGGGGTCTGTATTAGTATAGAGGGTCTGGTCTGGGGTCTGTATTAGTATAGAGGGTCTGGTCTGGGGTCTGTATTAGTATAGAGGGTCTGGTCTGGGGTCTGTATTAGTATAGAGGGTCTGGTCTGGGGTCTGTATTAGTATAGAGAGTTTGGTCCGGGGTCTGTATTAGTACAGAGGGTCTGGTCTGGGGTCTGTATTAGTACAGAGGCTCTTGTCTGGGGTCTGTATTAGTATAGAGGGTCTGGGGTCTGTATTAGTATAGAGGGTCTGGTCTGGGGTCTGTATTAGTAAAGAGGGTCTGGTCTGGGGTATGTATTAGTATAGGGGGTCTGGTCTGGGGTCTGTATTAGTACAGAGGCTCTTGTCTGGGGTCTGTATTAGTATAGAGGGTCTGGGGTCTGTATTAGTATAGAGGGTCTGGTCTGGGGTCTGTATTAGTAAAGAGGGTCTGGTCTGGGGTCTGTATTAGTATAGAGGGTCTGGTCTGGGGTCTGTATTAGTATAGAGGATCTGGTCTGGGGTCTGTATTAGTAAAGAGGGTCTGGTCTGGGGTCTGTATTAGTATAGAGGGTCTGGTCTGGGGTCTGTATTAGTATAGAGGGTCTGGTCTGGGGTCTGTATTAGTTTAGGTGGGGGGTCTTAGTTTTGGGGGTCTGACATCTTTTTTCAGGTGGTCTTGTCTAGAATCTGTATTAGGTTTGGGGGTCTGGACTGAGGGCTCCATACATTCTGGGATGTAATGTGGAATCCATGTGCCATAGTTGGGCCTTGTATCCTATATAATGGCGCGATGTGCTGCTTTTTGCTTCCTCTTCAGTATAAATCCCACATTACGGCGGATGGACCACCAGGGACCCCCAGATAGTACATACTTATTGTTGCCCATAGCAACCAATCACAGCGCAGCTTTCAATTTTCAACAGCATTAGAAGAAATGAAAGGTGCTCAGTGATTGGTTGCTATAGACAACAAGGGCCGTTAAAAATATAGCTTTCCCACTGTGACTGTTTCAATTAACTTTATTTACAACTAAACAGCAGAACATATGAGCAGAAGATGTAAACACACCCCTCCTTCCCCGTAACCCTCACCGACATATGTCGTCAACATCAGGCTCAGCCCTCCTCCCCCGGTCCACAAGTGACATCCCAGGTCCTCCTCACCTGTCTAATAAAGGGTCAACCCGGCGGCAGTTCATGGTCAACACCAACCGGTCAGCCGCAGTCAGGAACCGTCTAAAAAGAGCCCAGGTAGCCACAATACGTATCACACCGGGCTGGCTCCGCTCACTCTCGTGTCCCCTCTGATTACCGCCCTCATTATAAGCTCTGTGCTAAGGTAGCGAACACTTTAATCCTTCCGCCCCTCGATAAAATGGTGAGCAGCTTAAATAAAACAGTTGGTAGTTTGTAGACGATCCCTTATGTGAAATGCATTCTGGGAACTGTAGTTTTCCTCTCATGTGACGTATTTTGCTCCCTCTAGCGGCGGATGGTGGAATTACAGGAAGAAGATAAATAAATAAATAAATAAATAAATAAATAAATAAATAAATTAAAAAAAATATATATATATATATATATATATATATATATGCAATTAGCAATATTATTATTATTTGTATTATTATTAATAATAATACTACAATGAAAATTTAATAATATAATATTATTATTGTTATTATTTTATTATTATTATTATTATTATTATTATTTTATTATTATTTATTATTATATTTTAATATAGTTATTATTTACTTTGAAGGGACAAAACCATCATCTACATGATTTTTAATGCTTATATATCCTGCTGAGGCTATAGAACACAACGAGCTTCACAAAACGTTTTCAGCCTCCAAGAAGAACAGCGATGTGACCACAACATGTGACCACTGTCTCCATCTAAAATAGAACTGATTCTTCCTACTTCTCCCGATTTGCTTGATTTGTACCCAAGACTCCATGTTGCTGAATAAATGTTTGGGTCTGCTGAGATGTTAAAAAAATAGTTATCTATATTTTTTGGGATCGATTACTCGAATCCCCCACTCCTCTCCCCCATCCGTGGTGCGGAGGGACGCGGCTTCATAAGAGCGTGATGGTTAAAGCCAAAATTTGCCGATGGCTTGTGTCTTTGCATCTTTGTGTTCGCTCGATAGTGCTGAGCCATAGGTACTGCTAAGGTTCACCTGGACGGTACGTGAAGCTGAGGGTAAGTAGAACTGGATATGCAGGATGGTAGGTGGGTCATCAGAGCTGGAAGTGATGGATGCGGCAGGTATGAGGGTGTGGGCAGCACCTTGAATCAGCAGAGTCAATGAGGCAGGTAGGTACCTTGATGCTGTGTTGAGTAGACAATCGGAAGTCTGGTTGTACCTGAGCTGGATGTGGATAATCAGAGCTGAAAAAGAGATGACACTTCGACCTCCATTGAATTAGGACCTCCTGCTGTGAACAGGTAATTACAGTATGGGATCTGCTGAGAGCCAGTCACCAAGTCTAGCATTCCTATACTTAAAAGCTGAGAAGTACACTTCTCAAAGCAGGGGCTTCCTCAGTTCAAAGGAATTATCTCAGACACTCTAGAGCTGGCGGTCAGTAATGAATATTGGGGTTTGCATCGATCCCATATTTATGGGAGATATATTTTCAGCATAGTGGTGAACTAACGAATATAACATATTCACTCACATCACCGTAAGGCCGCCTAACACCTCCAGCATAATATCGTCAGATGGATGATGCTATCCATGCCATGTTTCATCTCTATAGAAATCATGATTGGAAACATGACAATAATATCTCCAGCCTGGGACCTACAGGGGTGAAGTTATCCTAAAAATTGGGGATCTCCTAATGTTCTTAAGACCTAGCACATGCCAAAACCAGCCCCCCATATGAGCTCACCAAGGGGAGGTATGTGGGCGTAACCTTGATCTAGTAAAAACAGAGGGTTTTTCTGTCGTTGTGTGATATAAGTGAGATATCTTTATTTTGTGGGTCAATACGATTAGCGAGATGCCAAACTTCTATAGTTTTCTTTATGTTTTTTTCACGTTTGCACAATAAAAACTATGTGAAAAAAAAGCATTTTTGTGTCATGATTTTCTGGCAGACATAGGCTTTTTAGTATTCAGTTCACGGAGCTGTGTGATGGCTCATTTTTGAAGGACAATCTATAGTTTTTATTGGTACCATTTTGGGCTGTATCTGTCTTTTTGACCACTTTTTATTCCATCTTTTGTGAGACAATATGGCATAAAAACAGCAATTCTGACTTTTTTTTAATGATGTTTATGGGGCAGGATCAATATCATGCTCATTTTATAGTTTGGGTCGTTATGGACACTGGATACCAAAAATGTATAGTTTATATTTTGCCTCTTTTTTTTTTTTTTTAAATCTTATTTATAAAATAAATGTTTTCGTGTTGCTATAATGTAAGAGCTGTAAGTTTTTAATGTTTTCATCGATGGAGCAGTATGAAAGATTATGATTTGCATGACAAATTAGAATCAATTGATACCATATTGGAGTCGTGTGAATTTTTGATCTTTTTTTATTCGCTATTCTACAGAAAATTATTATAAAACAGCAATTTTGACTGTTTTTCTTAATTTTTTTCATACAACATTAACTGAGAGAGCTATATGCCTATCACTGTAGATGGAGGATGGTGGAGCTGATGCCAATCACTGTAGATGGAGTATGGTACAGCTGATGCCAATCACTGTAGATGGAGGATGGTGGAGCTGATGCCAATCACTGTAGATAGAGGATGGTGGAGCTGATGCCAATCACTGTAGATGGAAAATGGTAGAGCTGATGCCAATCACTATAGATGGAGGATGGTAGAGCTGATGCCAATCACTGTAGATGGAGGATGGTGGAGCTGATGCCAAGCACTGTAGACAGATGATGGTGGAGCTGATGCCAAGCACTGTAGACAGAGCATGGTGGAGCTGATGCCTGGCACTGTAGACAGAGGATGGTGGAACTGATGCCAATCACTGTAGACAGAGGATGGTGGAGCTGATGCCAATCACTGTAGACTGAGGATGGTGGAGCTGATGCCAATCACTGTTGACAGAGGATGATGGAGCTGATGCCAATCACTGTAGACTAAGGATGGTGGAGCTGATGCCAATCACTGTTGACAGAGGATGGTGGAGTTGATACCAATCACTGTTGACAGAGGATGATGGAGCTGATGCCAATCACTGTAGACAGAGGATGGTGGAGCTGATGCCAATCACTGTAGACAGAGGATGGTGGAGCTGATGCCAGGCAGTGTAGACAGAGGGCGGTGGAGCTGATGCCAATCACTGTAGACAGAGGATGGTGGAGCTGATGCCAATCACTGTAGACAGAGGATGGTGGAGCTGATGCCAATCACTGTAGATAGAGGATGGTGGAGCTGATGCCAATCACTGTAGACAGAGGATGGTGGAGCGGATGCCAGTCACTGTAGACAGAGGATGGTGGAGCTGATGCCAAGCAAAGACTCACAACATGAAGGATTAGCATTTCTTTCACTGATGTGCCCTGGACTTGTAGGAGACTCTTTAGTCGCCATCAGGTAGATCGACATGGGTAGACCCGGATCTTTGATCGGAAGACAAAGTCACACACACCAGGTTATCTAACAGAAAGTCTCATTTATTATGACTGAGGACCATCTCTTTGTAGAAGGCTTGGTTACATAAGATATTCCATAACAATTACATAACTATTGGCATAAGAATTGGTTAAAAACAATGTTTTGGCAGAAATAAGGATTTCCTGATATGATGGATTGCTTTCATGGCGTCTCAACTATGTCCGAAAAACCACTGTGAACACTTTGTCCTTGGCAGAAATAGAAGTCTGAACCTTCCTACCGTTGTATCCCGAAAGGCGACTTTTATCTCCACATAAGCAGCCAAACTCCCACCCGGTCAAGGCCAAATATTGCTCAATATTGCACAAATACAGATGAGAACCATAAAGGATATTCAAGAAAGAGATTCAAAACAAAAAATAAATTTAACTATTTCTTTCACAATTCCCCACATTATATCATCTTGTCTAACCTTCTAAATCCTAGTGCTGGTGCTGAGAGAACAGGATCCGTCTATTGCTGAAACCCCTCTTCTCGTATCAGTTGGTATGGCTGACAACCACAACTTAAAGAGGCTGGTATGGCTGACGCTGACACTGAAGGAATCCATTCTCTTCGGTAATGTTCCCACAGGTCTTAGTGTTGTCGGATCAATAGCTTGACTTATTGCTGTCACGGCTCCCGGGTATTAATGCTGCCGGGAGAGCTGCACACAGTAGCAAAGGAGCTGAGCTAAATGCCGGGTTACTAACCTGGTAGCCAACAGGACCTGAAACATGTGACAGAGTGGGAGGAGGTCAGGGGGTAGAGCCAGACGCCGGGTACAGGGAAGGGATAAACACTAGAGAGTTATAAAACAAGCAAAGATCGGAGCCAGGAGATCGCGAGGTACCAAAGAGGAGAGACAGGGGATTGTCAAAAGTGAAGCCAGAGTTCAGTAATCCAAAAAAATAAACAGTTACGCACAGAGAGCAAGAGAAACACAATGCAAAACCAAGCACACACTCCAGGGGTCAAGCACACGGACTAAAGCAGAACATATAGCTGACAGAGAAACCAAGTTTGGAGTGAGTATAAATACCCCTCCCATCTTGAAAGAGAGGCCAGCAACATTAATCATGAGAGAACAGGACATTAACCATGTCCTAACCATGACAATTAGAGTGGCGAAAGAAAGTAATCTTTTCCTTTTTTCTGTCACTTCCGTCATATCACATGCGGAGGGAGGCGCCGGTCTCGGCTCTTTCTGCACGATTGTGTATTCTTGCAGTGAACACTGACAGTGCGCTCTTTAGCTCATCACTTCTGATCAGTGAGAGCGCACTGTCACTGTGCACTGAGGAGAAAAATCCACAGTAACAGGAATCTACTGAGCACACGTCGGAATTTTAATGGTGCGGTTATTTAAAAATAATGCAATTTTTTTTTAGCTTGGGAGATATCTGACAACAGTCACTGAAATTTTTCAGGAGCGTCCTGATTTTTTTGTATACAGTCCTGGCAAGTTCACTGCCATCCCTGACCAAATTAAGATGGAGTTTGCATAAACCCTGTCCAAAAAGGGACTCTGTTTTAGCTCAGACTGGGTGGAACTAAGGGCCGGTCCTAAAGGGGACCTTTCATCAGGTCAAAAGTGGCCAGATTTTGCTCTTTTTCCACCACTTCTCCTCTGAGTAATATGTTTTTTTAACTTGTTTGGGTTTTTTCTTTTTTTTTTTACTAAAGTGCCGTACAGTTTTTTTTTAATTATTTCATGCTGATGTTTATGGTCTTTACCATTGGGGCGTGACTCACAGGTTAATTATTCAAAGCAGCCTAAGGACACGCCCCAGAGGAACTAAACAGAAAAAGTCCAGATCTCTGGTACCATATGGCAGATTTGCAAAAATGAAAATAACTTGTGGGAACAACAGGAATAAAAAACTTGTCACTTTTGACCTGGCAACAGGTTTTCTTTAAAAGGGTTGTCCAGGTGAAACGGGGAGTAGGGTGGTAGTCATGGGCGAGTGTCGCTTCTTTGACACCCCGGCTCATTATGAAAATAAGGGGACCTTTTGGCCTTTGGGGTCTTACTTGGTGGTGTGTGTGTTACCATTCTCTCCAATTCAGACTTTTCCCATTCCGGGATGGTCACACCACAGTCAACATCAGACCCCTGAGACTTCACAACAAGGAGACCAGACCAGTTCCAGATAACTAAGACCTTTTTTAGGAACAGTTAAGCTGTACTCATCTATTCTTAACCCTTACCTCACTGTTTATGACTACTTCCTAATTTGTTACCCTAACACCTTTGCCTAATCTTATCACAATATAAAAACATGCAAAGTAGCTGTAAGACCCACCCACAATATAATAATCACATTAATATAAGCCACATTTACATTACAATACATTAACTGTGCACAGGTTGTCATTAGGGGGAGAGGCTCCTGTCACACCCTTACTCTACTCACTGTATGTGACTGCAGACTTGTGAATCCTCACAGTGCGCACAGTGCACGCTGTCAGGATTCACCGGGGCCGGGAATGGGTCGTCATGTGCCCACAAGTATGGGATTTACATACTTCCAGCCACATTTCAACTAGACTTGTCCGACCTTGCTCAATTCACTGTGACCAGATGTACGCAAATCACATACTTGCGGTAACATGACCGCCCACTTCCGGCACGGGAGATCCTGACAGCATGCACTGTGCGCACTGTGAGGATACACAAGTCTGCAGAAGTGGTGACGTGTTTCCATTATACATGTCACCTTTCCAATTGCTCCTTCTTTGAATTCCATTTTATGTGTTTGCCTTGTATTTTTTTATTTTGCTACCATGAGCGGAGTGTAGGGTCTCCAGATGTTTTCACCTGATTCACTGTTGGCGACTTTTCAAAAAGATGCAAAATGTGTCGCAAATGTACTCCAGTCCTTCAGCGATTTTTATGGAAGTCAGCAATTTTTGTGCCATTTTTACAAAACGTGCTACTTTTTGCACTAGAAAGTCACAGCAACAGTTAAGGAAAGAAAAAAAGGCCAAATTTTACTTTGTGAAAAAGTCCTAACCACATCCCCCAGTGTTGAAGAATTTGGTGTAAAAAATACAAATGTTTGTTAGGCAATCCCTGCATGTGATGTGAATGCTGAACATCCGCGAGATATGCAGCTGCGGAGACTCGAACATATTTTTCGAGCACGCCAAAGTCATACAAGCATGCTCAGATAACACTTTATCTGAGCATGTTCGCCCATCACCAGGGCCGGAGTTAGGGGCAGGCAGACCAGGCAGCTGCCTAGGGCTCCCGCTCCTCCAGGAACACACCACGTGGGCGCTATGGGGCACATGAGTAAGATGGGCCTAGTGTGGCCCCCCCCCACCTGCTTTCAAATTATCGTTATCATAGATGCCAATATAGTTGAAAGTATTGATGGAGGAGAGAGCGTCAGCTGACGCTGCCCCTCCCATCATTCCCCCTCTACTACTGACTCAGTCGGCAGCACGCGATGACGTCCCTTCATCGTGCGCCACGGTGTGCCAGCATTGGAGCTGATGAGACCAGAGTAGAGCCTGGAGCAGCACAGGGAATGAGGAGGAGAGGTGAATATTGTATATAATTATTATTATTGTACATTTTTATAGCGCCATTTATTACATGTGCAAAGGGGGCAAATATAGACAAATACAACTAAACATGAGCAAAAAACAAGGCACTAACAGGTACATAAGGAGGGAGGACCCTGCCCGCGAGGGCTCACAATCTGCAGGGGATGGGTGAGGATACACTAGGAGAGGGTAGAGCTAATTGTGCGGCGGTTCAGTACGTTGAGGATCACTGGAGACTGTAGGCTTGTCGGAAGAATTGAGTCTTCAGATTCTTTTTGAAGATTGCTATGGTAGGTGTTGTGAAATTGGATTTTGGGCTCCCCCGGTGGCCACTGGTGGAATTGAACTGGTGTGCATCATCCCCTCTGTTCACCTGTTTCCATCAGGATGTGGGAGTCGCTATTTAACCTTGCTCCTCTGTCACTTCCATGCCGGTCAACATTGTAATCAGAAGCCTTTCTGTGCATGTTCCTGCTGCTAGACAACTCCCAGCTAAGTTGGACTTTAGTCCTCGTTTGTTTTTGCATTTTGTTCCAGTTCACAGCTGTAGTTTCGTTTCTGTGTCTGGAAAGCTCTTGTGATCTGAAATTGCCACTCTGATGTTATGAGTTAATACTAGAGTCTTAAAGTAATTTCAGGATGGTATTTTGATAGGGTTTTCAGCTGACCATGAAAGTGCCCTTTCTGTCTTCCTGCTATCTAGTAAGCGGACCTCAATTTTGCTAAACCTATTTTCATACTACGTTTGTCATTTCATCTAAAATCACCGCCAATATATGTGGGGGCCTCTGTCTGCCTATCGGGGAAATTTCTCTAGAGGTGAGCCAGGACTATATTTTCCTCTGCCAGGATTAGTTAGTCCTCCGGCCGGCGCTGGGCGTCTAGGGATAAAAAACGTAGGCAACGCTACCCGGCTACTGTTAGTTGTGCGGCAGGTTTAGTTCATGGTCAGTTTAGTTTCCATCCTTCCAAGAGCTAGTACTTATGTTTGCTGGGCTATGTTCTCTTGCCATTGAGAACCATAACAGTTTGACCGGCCAAAAAGGGTTAAATTAATTGACAGAGAAAGGAGAGAAAAGAGAAGTCTGCTGAAGATTTTTTTTTTTTTTTCCCTTCCCTTCAGTTCTGAGTGTGCTTGTAATTGAATCTCTTGCAAGTCTGCCTATATTGCAGCCTTTCTCTCTCTCTCTCTCCTTCTAATCCTGGAATGGCTCTGTGTTCACCTGTTTAAAATGGATATTCAGAGTTTAGCTGCAGGTTTGAATAATCTCACCACGAAAGTTCAAAATTTACAAGATTTTGTTGTTCATGTTCCTATATCTGAACCTAGAATTCCTTTGCCTGAATTTTTCTCGGGGAATAGATCTTGCTTTCAAAATTTCAAAAATAATTGCAAGTTGTTTTTGTCCCTGAAATCTCGCTCTGCTGGAGATCCTGCTCAGCAGGTCAGGATTGTGATTTCCTTGCTCCGGGGCGACCCTCAGGATTGGGCTTTTGCATTGGCACCAGGGGATCCTGCGTTGCTCAATGTGGATGCGTTTTTTCTGGCCTTGGGGTTGCTTTATGAGGAACCTCAGTTAGAGCTTCAGGCGGAAAAGGCCTTGATGTCCCTATCTCAGGGGCAAGACGAAGCTGAAATATACTGCCAGAAATTCCGTAAATGGGCTGTGCTTACTCAGTGGAATGAGTGCGCCCTGGCGGCGAATTTCAGAGAGGGTCTCTCTGATGCCATTAAGGATGTTATGGTGGGGTTCCCTGTGCCTGCGGGTCTGAATGAGTCCATGACAATGGCTATCCAGATCGATAGGCGTCTGCGGGAGCGCAAACCTGTGCACCATTTGGCGGTGTCTACTGAGAAGACGCCAGAGAATATGCAATGTGATAGAATTCTGTCCAGAAGTGAACGGCAGAATTTAAGACGAAAAAATGGGTTGTGCTTCTATTGCGGTGATTCAACTCATGTTATATCAGCATGCTCTAAGCGTACTAAGAAGCTTGATAAGTCTGTTTCAATTGGCACTTTACAGTCTAAGTTTATTCTATCTGTGACCCTGATTTGTTCTTTATCATCTATTACCGCGGATGCCTATGTCGACTCTGGCGCCGCTTTGAGTCTTATGGATTGGTCCTTTGCCAAACGCTGTGGGTATGATTTGGAGCCTCTTGAAACTCCTATACCCCTGAAGGGGATTGACTCCACCCCATTGGCTAGTAATAAACCACAATACTGGACACAAGTAACTATGCGGATTAATCCGGATCATCAGGAGATTATTCGCTTTCTTGTGCTGTATAACCTACATGATGTGTTGGTGCTTGGATTGCCATGGCTGCAATCTCATAACCCAGTCCTTGACTGGAAAGCTATGTCTGTGTTAAGCTGGGGATGTAAGGGGACGCATGGGGACGTACCTGTGGTTTCCATTTCATCATCTATTCCCTCTGAGATTCCTGAATTCTTGACTGAATATCGTGACGTTTTTGAAGAACCTAAGCTTGGTTCATTACCTCCGCACCGGGAGTGCGATTGTGCCATAGATTTGATTCCGGGTAGTAAATACCCTAAGGGTCGTTTATTTAATCTGTCTGTGCCTGAACATGCTGCTATGCGAGAATATATAAAGGAGTCCTTGGAAAAGGGACATATTCGTCCTTCGTCATCTCCCTTAGGAGCCGGTTTTTTCTTTGTGGCTAAGAAAGATGGCTCTTTAAGACCGTGTATTGATTATCGGCTTTTGAATAAAATCACGGTTAAATATCAATATCCGTTGCCACTGCTGACTGATTTGTTTGCTCGCATAAAGGGGGCCAAGTGGTTCTCTAAGATAGATCTCCGTGGGGCGTATAATTTGGTGCGAATTAAGCAGGGGGATGATGCACACCAGTTCAATTCCACCAGTGGCCACCGGGGGAGCCCAAAATCCAATTTCACAACAGGTAGGCGAGAGTCTGATGTGTTGGGGTAGAGAGTTCCAGAGTATGGGGGAAGCACAGGAGAAGTCTTGGATGCGGTTGTGGGAAGAAGAGATAAGAGGGGAGTAGAGGAGGAAGTCTTGAGAGGATCGGAGGTTGTGTGTAGGTAAGTACCGGGAGACCATGTCACAGATGTATGGAGGAGATAGGTTGTGGATGGCTTTGTATGTCATTGTAAAGGTTTTGAACTGGAGTCTCTGGGTGATAGGAAGCCAGTGAAGGGCTTGGCATAGTGGAGATGCTGGGGAATAATGGGGAAACAGGTAGATTAGTCGGGCAGCAGAGTGTTGGATGGATTGGAGTGGTGCCAGAGTGTTAGAGGGGAGGCCAGAGAGTAGGAGGTTGCAGTAGTCAAGGCAGGAGATGATAAGGGCATGCACTAGTGTGTTTGTGGTGTTGTGGTCAAGGAATGCGCGGATTCGGGAGATATTTTTGAGTTTGAGACGGCAGGAGGAGGCAAGGGCTTGGATATGTGGCTTGAAAGAGAGGGCAGAGTCGAGGATCACCCCGAGGCATGGGGCGAATGGGACTGGGGAAAGTGAGCAGCCATTGACATTGATAGATAGGTCTGGTGGAGGGGTAGAGTGAGATGGGGGAAAGATGATGAATTCTGTTTTGTCCATGTTCAGTTTTAGAAAGAAAGCAGAAAAGAAGGCCGAGATCCGGATAGACATTGTGGGATTTTGGTAGGTATATGTGTATATATCTGAATGCATTATACTATGTGAGTGTGTAGAGGCTGCATTATACTCTGAGGGGGCTGCAGTATACTCTGAGGGGGCTGCATTATACTCTATGTGGGGGCTGCATTATACTCTATGAGGGGGTTGCATTATACTCTATGAGGGGGCTGCATTATACTCTATAAGGGGGGCTGCATTATACTCGATGAGGGGGCTGCAGTATACTCTGAGGGGGCTGCATTATACTCTATGTGGGGGCTGCATTATACTCTATGAGGGGGTTGCATTATACTCTATGAGGGGGCTGCATTATACTCTATAAGGGGGGCTGCATTATACTCGATGAGGGGGCTGCAGTATACTCTGAGGGGTATACTCTGCTTGTTTAACGGCCTGAACTCAGCGAGTGTACATACAACCGAAATGTCTCTGTGTGATGGTGCAATATGTGAACATTGGGGGCCCCACTATAAGGTTGGATAAGAGATATTTCCAGATATAATAATATATGTCTATCTAGATTTTAATCTTGTTTTTTAGTATCAAGCTCCTGCTCAACAGGAAAAAGCTGCAAGCACAATTTGTAGGGAAGGAAGTCAGGCGATGATTTATTTTGCTGATTGTGGTTAAATTGTTACACAATGAATATTTCAAGTTCACAAAAAAATCTATGGGCAGTGATTCATCACTCAAAGTTTGTTTTTTAAGTCACTTTTCTTTTTTGTCTTGTATTTGTTGCTGTTTTGTGTACAAAATTCTTCAAAATGTCATCACAATCAGTCATTGTGGGGGTACTCTGAAGCCAGAGGCTGGGAAAGTGGACGCTATCGTGTCCTGGCCCACCTCCACAAGAAGCAGGTGATGTCCTTCTTGGGCACTGCAAGGTACTATAGGCGCTTTGTACAAAACTATAGTAGCCTGGCAAAGCCCTTGATGTACCTCACCAAGAAAAACCTACCCCATGCAGTCGATTGGACCAGTGACTGTGCGGTGGCCTTTCAGGCTTTGAAGACTGCCCTGAGCAGCTCTCCTGTGCTAAGGGCGGTCGATTGCAGTTGTCCGTTCTTAGTACAGACCGACGCCAGCGAGTTTGGCCTCGGTGCTGTGCTCAGCCAGGTTGACTCGGGGAACCAAGAGCACCCCGTGTTGTACCTAAGCCAGATGCTCCTGCCGAGGGAAGTGGCCTATTCCACTATAGAGAAGGACTGCCTGGCCATGGTTTGGGCCCTGCAATGCTTGCAGCACCTTCACCATCGTGACTGACCACAACCCCCTGAGTTGGCTGCACACCGTGTCCGGTACCAACAGAAGGTTGCTATGCTGGAGCCTCGCCCACCAGCAGTATGACTTTACCGTTCAACACTGAAAGAGTCAGCGAGCATGACAATGCAGACAGATTGTCCCGACATAGAGAGCCTGTGGAGATGCCATGGCGGAGTACCGAGAGGTCCTGCCTCTTTAGCACAGTCAAAAAGTGGGAGGTGTCAGGAAAATATGAATTATTTTCCATTGTTCGGGTTACACAGCCAGATCGCCTCCTACCAATGGTTTCTGTAAAGCCAAAATCCTTCTTGTAGCCCCTTCCGCCTCTTTGTAAATGTCTACTCTCCCCTCCCTTCCACCAAATGGTCATTCTAGAATGGAGTCCATGGCTCTGGCAGCTAGCAGAACTAAGTGTGTTTCCCTGCCAAGAATCTCTTTGTTTCCTAGCAGAATACATAAAGTCCAATTCAATAACACACATTAATCATAAAAACGTGAATATTAGATTTCCAAGATCTTGGCAATTAGGGCAACGCATGGCAGCATTTTGCGGCATTTAGGGCCATCAGAAACCTGTGAAATGAATTTCTGCCCATCAGTAAATCACAGACATACTCTGGAGAACGGTAAAATCACAGGGGTAAAAATAATGGCAATATCGTTAGCCTGTGAGCTTCTGGGCCAAATATATGGAAAAAAAGAGTTTTTGATAACTTTCCAAAATAGGTGTATCTCCCAGGAAACAGCCCACATGTAGGTCAGACAAAGTGGGAGTACCTAAGTTTATGGCCGAACCATAAAACAGGAATGTCCATTTTGGGAGGCATTCAGAGCCCGGAGAGACCACAACTAATACCACGCTGGGATGCTGAATCATTTCATTGGGAACTCATCTCCAGTTTATCGACACATCATACCTGTGACTGAGATTTAGTAAGTTCGTACCTGTTTGTAGATATTTGTATTTTGTCTCTTTTGTAATATCTTTTGTAACTTTTGTAAACACTGCCGATTTTTTTCTGGAGTAAACTTACAAATTTGCTAGCTTTGTACTTCTTGCTCTATGAACAATCCGACACATACTCCGCACAAATTCACGCTACCTGATGTTGGCTTCTGACCTGGTATAGGCTTGGTAATGCACCGGGCTTATATCTAATGAGGAACTGTTGGCAGCACAGCGTTCTGGTGTTATTGTGGGATCCAGGCCGTGACGGAAGGACTTTTATATGTGTATCCCCGGCCTGGGACTGGTGATATATATACCGCCCTCACTGCAGAGTGTCTCGATAACCAGTACAGGACAGGGCAGCCTCTCCGGTGACTACTTATCCTAGGTGCAGTTCCCTGACTGACCCGAGGCTAAGGGGGGCGCCACAGAGCTGCAAGTTCATAACTAAAAAGAAAAGTTTTCGGTTCCTGACAAATACCTATCTAGATTTTGATCATTTTTTTTAGTATCAAGCTCCTTCTCAACAGGAAATAGCTGCAAGCACAATTTGTAGGGAATTTGATATATTTTGCAGATTGTGGTTAAATTGTTACACAATGATTATTTCAAGTTCACAAAAACCTATGGACACCAATCCATCATTCAAAGTTTGTTTGTTTTTAAGTTACTTTTCTTTTTGTCTTGTATTGTTGTTATTTTGTTCACCAAATTTTTCAAAACGGTTATCAGTCATTGTACAGGAGGAGGAGGTGAATTTTGACATCCCCTATTGTGAATGGTGGATCCTGTGTTATCTACTGTATATAGAGGTGTTATCAGTCATTGTACAGGAGGAGGAGGAGGTGAGCTGTGACATGATCTATTGTGAATGGTGGATCCTGTGTTATCTACTGTATATAGAAGTGTTATCAGTCATTGTACAGGAGGAGGAGGAGGTGAGCTGTGACATGATCTATTGTGAATGGTGGATCCTGTGTTATCTACTGTATATAGAGGTGTTATCAGTCATTGTTATATATTCCTCACATTCATTAACCACAATTCACACCATTTTTGCTATGTCTTCTTCTTCCCTGTTATGTAAATAGCAAAGTTTTGCATTCACTCCTGTCTATTAATTTATCCAATTTCTCTAATTGTCGTACCTGCCACCTTGTGGTTCTTCCCCTGTGGTCTCTCCTGGTATATTTCACATGCCATTAAAGGTGTATATATTTTCACCCATAGGTCTGTGACCTCGCTCTCTGAGCGCCTCTTCTCAAGTGCAGCTTTTAACTGCACATTATAAATATACCAGAAGGAATTATTCGTTGATCTACTTGTATTACATCTGTCAAGTGTGAAGATCTCTATTGATTCCACAAGATTTCAAGTTTGTTATTTGCTAATTGTTCCGGTTTTTGTTACTAAATGTTCAACATTTTCTTTCTCTTGATGTTTTATGGTCTCTTTATGCCCAGTATGGGTGTGCGCATCTTGCCTAGTAATGCTTGCTGTGGTCTCTAACTATTGCTTAATTATTCAACAAGGCAAATTGGTTCTTACATCCCAGCAGATACTTCTAATATATTCAGATCTGTCTTAGGGAGAGCACGTGTGCAATATATTTCTAAGTGCAATATTTTCTAAGTGTCTCGCTAGTTAAACATGGCATGTGGACAGGACAAGAGACAGGTAAGCTATGCCAGATATTTTAAGAAACATGCTTCTTGTTCAGTTGTACTAAATTATTTATTTTCTATATCTCTTTGCTTCATATATGTTTTAGTTGCTGCTTTCTATCATCACTACCTCCTTTTTACACATTCTGTGCACTCTCTCCACATCAGCCCCTCTCTCCTCCCCTCTCCCATGTACAACATTGAGGCTCCACTGACATTTCTCACTCTCCAATCCATCCAGTACCACCATACAGCATACAAAACGTGAACACAAGTCATTGAACTGTAAGGAGATGGTCATATTGCTCACGGTCCCCCTTAAGGAAACAAGTTTATTATTGTAGTATGTTATGTGCTGCATTGTGAACTGTGAAGTATAATATGAACTGTGATGTATAATGTGAATTATTATATGAGTCAGATGTGTTAGTACTATTGATAAAGTGTGTAGTTTGACAGCAGAGATAGTTAGAATTAATGTTTGGGACAAGCCCAGAGTGGAGGGGCTAAGTTGAAAGGAAAGTGACGGTTTTCCTGTCAGGAAATCAGAAAGAGCCCAGTGTTCATACAGAAAGGACCTTAAGTCCAAAGTGAGATGTGATGCATTCTGGGTGTCCCTGAGGTGAGAGGAGACCAAAAGGAGGAGATAGTGAGATCTGGAGCAGAAGTAACTAAGAAATAAAGTGATATCCTCGAGATGGATCCTGGGAGCCTAACAAAAAGGCCAAGAATTTACAACTCATGAAGATAACGGGCCTAAACAGAACTGAGTAGGTGAGATGAGTAAAATAGTCAGGCAGGAGTTCCAGAGTGTCAGTGTTAGAGGACCGGCCATATTTACACCCTTAGGGGAAAGAAGACGTGGAACTGCCGGGCAGGGCTGGTTTTATACAAATTGGGGCACTGGGCAAAATTCAAAGTGGGGCCCCCAATCCTGAAATATTCCACCAACAACACTGTTAGGCCCCCTTCACATATCCATATAAAACACGTACGTGTTACACCGGTATCGGTGTCACCAGTGGTTTCAATCGGTGTGTTGCTGTATTGCCAAGTTTTTAACACTAAGGTTCGGATATGGCTTTAGAGAAGGCTACTACTTGCGATATAACGTAATTTTATTTAAAAGTACAAAATTAAAGGAATAGTATACACTTTTGTATATTTTAACATACAAAGGTTAAGTACATATATTCACATCACCAAGGAACTTTTAAACATCATTTGTCAGGAATATCCGAGAAGCAAGCACCAAGACAGAGAACCCCTGGGAAATTCACAACACTGCACGGGCGTCCCCACTTATGCAGGTATCACAACACTGTACACGTGTAAGTACAGGTACCCGACTTTCTGCTTCTGTCTTAGTCATGTTTCTCTGGCCTTATATAGTGATTTACACTATGTGTATGTCTAATGGCCAGCTGTTGGGATAAGATGAATCAGAGATACCAGGCAAACATCAGACAATGGGGCAATAAACCCACACAATATAAAAGCTCTCAAGGATTAGATAAATCCACAGCAGGCAGAGGTTAAATAAACCTCCATGTTTTACAATAACAAACAACAAACATAGAAAAACATAGAAATATTTGTGAAGTAAAAGCTTTCAGACAATAAGTAAACAGTTCTCAAGATTGTGTCGCTATGAGCATTGTCTGTTTGTAAATGTATGACCAGCAATGCTGCTCTGTCAGGGTCTGAATGCATTCTGTATATTTCAATATGGACTCAAAATATCCATTTTTATGTTCACATTACATTCGTCCGTGTTTTTCCAGTATGGATACTGGAAATTAAATTACAAACTTCTCACATATTTACAATGTTAACCACGTATAGCACCAGTACGGCACCAGTATGGCACACATACAGCACACGTACAGCACATGGATGGCAGATTACAGCGCACGGACGTCACAGGTACAGCACATGTATGGCACACGGACGGCACACGTACAGCACATGTACGGCACACGGATGGCACACGTACGGCACACGGACGGCATGTTTACATGGACCCATAGACTTTTTTTGGCCTTTGTCTTCATCTGTGCTGTTGGGAAAACACGGACATGAGTGCAGCACCATAGGTTACAAAGGGTACATGTAGTGTCCATGAAAAACATGATAGCCAAGTGCTAAGACTAGCAGAGACCCCCTGAGCACCATTTCTGGAGCCACGGGGGGGGGGGGTGTTTATCATCACATGCCTACTATTTTTATAATCTCAGAAAACCCCTGCTGTATCTGTTCACACGCACCATTTTTGCTGTGGATTGTGCTACAGTGTTGGCAGGAAATATTCCGCTTTTTTTGCCGCCTTTTTAATTGCATTTTTGTTTCCCATTCATTTGAATAAAGAAAAAAAATGCTGCTGGAATATGACAGCAACAGATTTATAAAGTGTCTTCTGGCCGGTGTCCGTGTGTGGCTGGTGTCTGTGTCTGGCTGCTGCACTGGGACAGCGCGGAATAGCACAGTAGGCTGCACTATTCCATCCAATAGTATATTAAGCCCTCTTCACACTGAGCTTCTGCAGTGCAACCGGGGCTCTGCCTGAATCCCCCTAAAATAGGATTCACATAAATCGCCGATGGGGCCACAGACTGCACTGGCACAAGCAGGGTTCAAATGAATTCCATTCAGGCAGAGTCCGGCCGGTCCGAAGGCACATCCAGAGTTCCCTTATCCAGGTGGTAATCAGTAGCCTTCCTACTAGCACCTGTGTGTTGTAGTACCTCCCTGCTGAGCACCACGGGATAGTCCTCACAACTTTCGTGAATGTTTCTCATGTTCTCTCTCTCTGTCCCCCAGATGGTATGGATAGGACAAACCCGTATGACTGGGTAGGCCTGGAGCTTATTTATAGGGACTCTAGAGACGTCCCTCTCCCACAATTTGCCTCCGTGTCTTCTTAGGTATTAAGGTCGGGCAGCCAACTTGGAATTAACTGTCCTGCCGGTCTCTGAAGTAATGCGTAGAGTCAATTACTCCCTCGGTGTTCCAGCCACCGGCTACACGCCTCAGAAGGAGGCTGCCGATCTCGGGGCAGAACTCCTCCCGGTATTATCTCCTTGTGCTGTGACTTCGTTGCTCACTCTCCACAATATACTTCGTTTTGTGTCCTTTCTTAGGATGCTGCCGCAATGAGGTGCAGGCGCAGCTCCGTAACGTTCTATCTCGTGCTTGACCTCTGTCTGCAGCTCAGATGTTCCTCCTCCTTCCCCTGTCTGCCTGACAGGTCCTCTCTGGGTCTCACCCAGGTAGCTTCCGACTCGATGTTATCGGGTCGAAGCCCAGTCTGTTTCTCTTTGACTTCCTATCCAACCCATCAGTTTTACCCGTGTGTGAGGAGTGCCCTAATAGATAGAAGCAAGGCTCCCCCTGGTGGACAGGAGTGTGAAGTGTAGTGTGTGACTGTGATACCTGGCAAGGTGAACTCCTTTAGTGCCATCAGACGTAATATCACTCCCCCTGGTGGAAGAATGACATTACTGCAGCAACCAGGACTCTGGGGCGCTGCACTTAGAATTACTAAAACCACACGTTAAGACGGCTGTCAGAAACATTGCTAAAGACGCTGTCACGACTGTCTCATCGGCCCTTATGAATAGGATAAATACACAACCTCAGCAAGATGGTTCTGGGATAATTTATGTTGCTAAAAAAGCACAAAAAAGAAAGAGACACGCGTGCCCGCCTTTACCGCCGATGCTCATGAATAAAACTACAACCAAGAGACGTTCCCATCAGAAATGAGTAAGACGCTCTGTGGACGACATCTTCTAATCAATTATCATGGCTTTCCTGCATGACGCTTCTGTAGAGTGCGCAAAATCTGAACTGGATATTTTTGACATACCACCGACACAAACAAGTATAGAGAAATCTCTATTTGTAGAAGTACAACCGGTTGCGGCACTGTCAGACAACGGGCCGTTGGAATTTCTCATATCTGGGAGCGCGATTATTATTATGGTCTGAACAACACGCTGCTGTACATAAATTGCCGCATCGTCAAGCTAGATAATACGGCTATCGCCGATGGCGCGAGTGTGGCGCGAGTGTGGCGCTCATAAACTTCCCTCTAGCCACTCTTTTTAACCAGGTCGATATTACTCTGGGAGACCGACTTATCTCACAATCGGACAATCTCTACAGCTATAGAGCGTACATAGAGGCCCTTTTAAATTACAGCTCGCAGACGCTGGCATCACAATTTACAGCCGGTTTGTTCTATAAAGACACTGCGGGCCATCATAATGACCGGGGCTTGGATGGTGCAAATGCAGGGTTTGTCAAAAGAGCCAATGCAACTTCCCACTCAAAGCCCTTACAAAGGCCGCATTCACGCACTGACATGGGGCGCCGTGGCCCTTGTCAGCACATGCAACGAGAGAGAGAGCGCATACAGGGACTAGTCAGAAATTTTAAAGGGCCAGCGGCCCGTTTTGCATTTCAGAGCCGCCGGCCCACCGGACATCTGTCTGCCTTGGCAGATTGCCAATCTGGGCCTGGTGCTCACCCTCCTGTCTCTTTTAATTCTGCCCTCTGGAACTCACGGTCAAGAATGCAACAAACCTCTGGTCAGCATGCAACACATTTTTTGATCACAGTGTGTTTTCTATCTTATCCCGCGCTACCCTCATTTATGCTTCCTTCCTTTGAAGGTCACACTGATACACTCCTCAAACACTTCTCCCTGCAAGTGGCGGTTGTGTATCTCCCTCAGATCTCCTCCTGTCCGTGTATCGATCATGTGCCACCTGGCTTCCACATTTTCTATCCTGTGACATTTTCACTCTCATCATGGGGGACTTTAACATCCCCATTGATGGTCCACATTTGCCAGTCATCTTACTCTAATCTTCTCCTTCGGCATTTCACAGCTTACTAACTCTCCTACTCATGAAGATGGGAATACGCTGGACCTGCTCTTCTCTGGTCTCTGCTTAGTGCAGGTGACCTGACTTACGACTTTGTATTTTCCCTTGGTTTACTACGTGATCTTTTGGTATTGACCCCGTAACGTCTGACTACGCTGATTCACGACCTAGCCGTAGATTGTGACTAGCGTCACACCCCGGTCACCAACCTCAGTTCTGACTAACTGGCCACTTATTTCCTGCAAAAAAAATCAACCATATCCTTCAGGACATTTTTACACAATCCCCTCAGAGCCTGGATCCCCTTCCCTCCCGCACTTCAAGTTCACGTTCCATCTTTGAGCCTGTCACAAATGAAGTGAACAGGCCCCTTGCTTCTTCTCACCCACCAACCTGCACCAGTGACCCCTATTCCCTCACATCTCCTTCAATCCCTCTCCATAGCTGTCACTACCTACCTAACTAAAATATTTAACCTCTCTTTCTTCCGGAATCTTTCCCTTTTCATTCAAATGCCATCATAACCCCTTTACTTAAAAAACAAACAAACAATCTTTCTACCAGAACTGCGCCTCTAACTACAGACCGGTCCTTAATCTTCCCTTTATCTCTAAACTGCTGGAAAGCTTGGTCCACTCTCATTTAAAAGATAATGGTCAGGCATATTATGATCACCAGCCATGTGGCTAGCAGACATCTGGACAATCTCTAGTCAACTAAGTTTGCAGTTAATGAGCTGAGGTTCTGCGAAGAGTGGAGGTATAAAATGACATTAGTGCCATTAGTAAGTATGGATGCAGTCCAGAAAGACTCATTGGAATAGCTGCAGGGGATCGTGATAGTTAATAAGTGGCGTAATATGGTAGTGAGTAGTGTAGATGTTGAATTGATATAGAAACCAGGACAAGAGGGCTGTCAGTGCTGGAAGAGTTATGGATAAGGCTAAGAGCATTGTTGTAAGTAATGACATTAGCTGAAAGGAACATGGCGATTTATAGGATTATAACGAGGTTTGTCACATTACTCAAAAATATTGTCATGTTGTATCATTGCTTGCTTTGTTCTAAAACGTATAAGCCTTTTTCCACTGTATGTAGTGTTTTTTGTCTACGGAGGAGAGCAATGCGAGAAACCATCGCGTTGCACTCTGACCAATGTTATTCAATGAGGCAGTGCTGCAATTGCATATCGGAGTATCGCCAATGCAAGTCTACGGGTGTGAGAAAAAAAACGGACAGCACACGGATCGACCATATGTCATCCGATTTTTACGCACACATCTCAAAGGAAACACAAAATATCATCAGCCAAGTACAGTAAATTCACATCCAGTAACCTCAGAATAAATAGATGCTAGATAAATAGAATTGATATACACTGCGTGCAGAATTATTAGGCAAGTTGTATTTTAGAGGATTATTTTTATTATTGATCAACAACTATGTTCTCAATCAACCCAAAAGACTCAGAAATATCAAAGCTTAGTATTTTTGGAAGTTGGAGTGGGGTTTTTTAGATTTGGCTATCTTAGGAGGATATCTGTTTGTGCAGGTAACTATTACTGTGCAGAATTATTAGGCAACTTAATAAAAACCAAATATATTCCCATCTCACTTGTTTATTTTCACCAGGTAAACCAATATAACTGCACAAAATTTAGTAATAAACATTTAAGACATGCAAAAACCAAACCCAAAAAAATTAGTGACCGATATAGCCACCTTTCTTTATGATGACACTCAGCAGCCTCCATCCATAGATTCTGTCAGTTGCTTGATCTGTTTACGACCAGCATTGCGTGCAGCAGCCACCACAGCCTCCAGACACTGTTCCGAGAGGTGGACTGATTTCCCTCCCTGTAGATCTCTACAGGTTCTCTATGGGGTTAAGATCAGGCGAACAAGGGGGCCATGTCATTATGTTTTCTTCTTTGAGACCTTTACTCGCCAGCCACGCTGTGGAGTAGTTGGAGCATGTGATGGAGCATTGTCCTGCATGAAAATCATGTGTTTCTTGAATGATACTGACTTCTTCCTGTACCACTGCTTGAGGAAGTTGTCTTCCAGAAACTGGTAGTAGCTCTGGGAGTTGAGCTTCACTCCATCCTCAACCTGAAAAGGTCCCACAAGTTCATCTTTGATGATACCAGCCCATCTCAGTCCCCCACCTCGCTGGCGTCTGAGTTGGAGTGGCGCTCTCTCCCCTTTACTGATCCAGCCTCTGGCCCATCCATCTGGCCCATCAAGAGTCACTCTCATTTCATCAGTCCATAAAACTTTGAAATGTCAGTCTTAAGATATTTCTTGGCCCAGTCTTGACGTTTTATCTTATGTTTCTTGTTCAGAGGTGGTCGTTTTTCAGCCTTCCTTACATTGGCCATGTCCCTGAGTATCGCACACCTTGTGCTTTTTGTTACTCCAGTAACATTGCAGCTCTGAAATATGGCAAAACTAGTGGCAAATGGCATCTTGGCAGCTTCACGCTTGATTTTCCTCAATTCATGGGCAGTTATTTTGCGCCTTTTTTGCCCAACACGCTTCTTGCGACCCTGTTGGCTATTTGCCATGAAATGCTTGATTGTTCGGTGATCATACTTCAAACATTTGGCAATTTGAAGACTGCTGCATCCCTCTGCAAGACATCTCACAATTTTGGACTTTTCAGAGCCCGTCAAATCTCTCTTCTGACCCAATTTGCCAAAGGAAAGGAAGTTGCCTAATAATTAAGCACACCTTATATAGGGTTTTGATGTCAGTAGACAACACTCCTCCTCATTACAGAGATGCACATCACCGGATTTACTGAACTGGTAGTTGGCTCTCAAGCCTGAACAGCTTGGAGTAGGACAACATGTATAAAAAGTATCATGTGATCAAAATACAACTTGCCTAATAATTCTGCACACAGTGTATAAAATAGATAGATATCCTGTAGATATATAATTTCACATATTGTTAGGGCACACTGGATGCATGTGTTCTCATCTTAATTGTCTGCTGCCAAATTATATGTGAAGCTTACGGTCGGAGGAACGCAGTGCTTCATGTCTCAAATGATTCCTGTTTGTTCCAGGGAATACAGGAGGTTTTTATTGAGAAAAAGCAAGATGCTTGCCAACACATTATCTCATCTTATTGTTAAGAACAATGGCTTTTAGTCACAGGAACATTTCTTCTCTGCCCTTGCTATAGGTCCAGCGTAGCTAACTAAACAGCAACCCATAATGTGTTAGCAAACTGAATTTTCATGCTCCACATTACCTAATATATATATTGGAAGCGTGCCTGTCCATGATTCAAATATAGCGTCTGTGATTTATATACATCTATATTTCGTATATCTTCATAGCTAAAATATTGATTCCACATCCTTAACAATATTATAAATTTGCACCCTTTAGTGGCTTTCATGTGGCACTAAATGGTGCTTAGCCTTGTCTAACATAACAAATAATAAAAAAAACGACGTGGGGTGCCCCCTATTTTTGATAACCAGCACAGGTAAAGAAGAAAGCTGGAGGTTTATAATATCAGGCTGGGAAGGTGCCTGGTTATTTGGACCTCGGCTGTTAGGGAACACAAAATGTGTGTGTTCTCGTCTTAGTTGTCTGCCGCCAAATTACTCTAATGGTTAATCAAATAAGTCAAGCTGACATCTGTCTTGCACATAATCTTCAAAGTCAATCAATATGGTCAGCTGTCTTTTATTATCCTATTTTTCTCACACAGTAATAAAGTCCATTAGTAATTTGTTTGTGGAGGAATCATTTGGGGTTTTTCCATTTGCACAGTTCCACATAGCATGTAGATCTTTGATCAACATGAGGTGACTTCGTACAACGTGGCACGGGCAAACTAGAGGGCAATTTTGATTGCCTGCAAGTCTTAATACATATTTTTATATCCTTAAAGGGAACCTATCACCCCGTTTTTTCGGTATGAGATAAAAATACTGTTAAATAGGGCCTGAGCTGAGCATTACAATAGTGTAGTTTGTGGACCCGGATTCCCCACCTATGCTGCCGAAATACGTTACCAAAGTAGTCGTTTTCGCCTGTCAATCAGGCTGGTCTGGTCAAAAGGGCGTGTTGCCTTCCCCCAGATTTTGCGTAGTTTTCCGTTGGTGGCGTAGTGGTGTGCGCATGCCCAAGGTCCAGAATCCTCTGCCAGGGGATTTAAAAGAGCGCGCTGTTCGTTATTTCATTGGTGATCGGTGGGCGCGGCCATCTTCCTTTGGCCGCGCGTGCGCAGAAGCGGCGCTCTGCTGGCCGCGACGCTCTGCTGGCCACGGCTTCAGGAAAATGGCCGCGGGATGCCACGCGTGCGCAGATGGATATCGCAGCGGCCATTTTCCTGAAGCCGCGGCCAGCAGAGCGCCGCTTCTGCGCACGCGCGGCCAAAGGAAGATGGCCGCGCCCACCGATCACCAATGAAATAACGAACAGCGCGCTCTTTTAAATCCCCTGGCAGAGGATTCTGGACCTTGGGCATGCGCACACCACTACGCCACCAACGGAAAACTACGCAAAATCTGGGGGAAGACAACACGCCCTTTTGACCAGACCAGCCTGATTGACAGGCGAAAACGACTACTTTGGTAACGTATTTCGGCAGCATAGGTGGGGAATCGGGGTCCATAAACTACACTATTGTAATGCTCAGCTCAGGCCCTATTTAACAGTATTTTTATCTCATACCGAAAAAACGGGGTGACAGGTTCCCTTTAACACGGCCTCCCCAGAAGTGGCGCATCACATAAGATGCGCCAATTGTGACGAATTGCCTCACTCTTCCAGATTGTCATTGTGCGGTGGCAAACGGGGTAATGGGGTTTGGTGGAGGCCCACAAAGCAGGAGAAGGCTATAAGAAAATAGCAAAGAGTTTAAGTTGCCCTTTCCTCAGTTCGAAATGTAATTAAGAAATGGCAGTTACCAGGAACAGTGGAGGTCAAGATAAGGTCTGGAAGACCAAGCAAAATTTCAGTGAAAGCTGCTCGTAGGATTGCTAGAGAGGAAAATCAGAACCACCGCTTGACTGCAAAAGACCTTCAGAAAAATTTAGCAGTCTTTGGAGTTGTGGTACACTGTTCTACTGTTCAGAAACACCGGCACAAATATGGCCTTCATGGAAGAGTCATCAGAGGAAAATCTCTCCTGAGTCCTCACCATAAAATTCAGCGTGAGAAGCATGCAAAAGAACACTTAAACAAGCCTGATTTATTTTGGAAACAAATCCTGTGGACTGTTGTGGTTAAAATAGATCTCTTTGGTCACAATGATCAAAGGTATGTGTGGAGAAAAAAGGGCACAGAATTTCAGGAAAATAACATCTCACCAACCCTTAAGCATGGTGGTGGATCGATCATGCTTTGAGGTTCTGTTGCAGCCAATGGCACGGAGAACATTTCATGGGTAGAGAGAAGAATGGATTCAAAGACATTTCATCATTGCAAATCTGTGACTAGATGTCAAAATAGCAGAGGATGCAAGACCACCCAGGAATCTCACAGAACTGGAAGAATTTTCTAAGGAAGAATGCCGGTAAGACCGTTGGTCAGAGAGCTGCGGGGTCATGCTGTCAGATATCAGCGTGACCCCGCAGCTGTGACTGCGACCCGCGGTAACTCTACCACCGGTACTGTCGGTCAGAGCATTGCAGGGTAACGCTGTCAGATGTCAGCGTGACCCCACAGCTGTGACTGTGACCCGGAGGCATGGACCAATGAGACTACTACTACTAGTCTCATCTTCTGGCGCCGGTGCTCACAGTTGAAAAAAAAAATTACATATACATTGACATAAAAATAAAAACCCATTATACTCACCTAACACCAAATCTCCAATGCCCTCGTCTCCTAGAAATAATGTAAAATAATAAACCACCATAAACTCATCTGTTCGCTGTAGTCCACGTAACCCCGAGTGTCCCACGGCAATCTCACGTGTAGAACAGTCACATCGGGAGATGTGACAGTAGTAAGGGGGATGATGTCTCGTCAAAAAGAAATCTGACAGGTGCCCCACCCACTATCAAATTGATATCAAAGTGATATCAAATTGTATCAAATTGATCTTATAGGGAATTAAATAGATATCGTACGGCTATCGTAGTGTATTAAAGGGAATAAAATAGATATTATACGGCAATCGTAGTGTATGAAAGTGTTTTAAATTGATTACTGGCACGATTCCTACAAATTGATAACAAAGTGCGCTGTTTTATAAGCTGATTGATACGTTAATCAGAATTATTTCCTTGTGCCTATTATTTTATAGGGCCGATAATTATTCCAAAGTGAAACAAAGTGCGATTGATACGATAATCAGAATTTGATGGTGCCTATTATTTTATAGGGACAATAATTATATAGGTTTTTGATGCAGCTATTATTTATATAGGTTCTATTATGTATAGTAGCGATATTATGCTTTTATTGTCAATTTGATATGCTAAAAAGGAGTAAAATAAAGAACAAGAGACGCAATTTTCAGATAAAAGTTATAATGTTTATTGAACAAAATCAACGACATTTTATAAAGAAGTATGAATAAATTTCATCGTTCAATTAGAATCAATCAGTTACATCACATTTCTTGAAATCCACAATACAGAGCAATTAAACAAATCTTTTAAGATAAAAGAGTAGTAAGGAGCACCCAACTCTCGTCAAAACGCCCACTTCCGGTTTTGACAGGTGCCCCGCCCCCTTTTGACACCTTCTAACACTAAGCCCACATCACTTCCGGTCTTAACCCCTCCCCTCTCCTCCCCATTTGCCGCCCACTCTCTGCCCCTCTGTGTGTCACTATCTGTGACGTCAGTTCCGTGCCCGCCCTGGAAGCCGCCCTCAGTGTGTCAATACCTGTTACATCAGTTCCGTCCCCGCCCCGGAAGCTGCCATGTTCAGCCTCTGTTACGTCCCCCATGACCGGCCATTCGCCGCCCATCTTGTGGGCTTATGTGGCAGTCCTTGATAGGTGGAGAGACCAAGTCCGCCCCACTTCCCGTCTAAACCTCTCCAGTGTAAGAAAATCATGTCTTGACATGTTTTGTGAGAGAAGGCAGTCCCAGGATGCCAAGGGTTAATGACAGGGTGTGTAGGAAAACTTGTCAAGACATGTTTTGTGTGAGAAGGCAGTCTCAGGATCCTGCGACAGTTGTAGCTTTCATAATAATGACGTAATAAAAAAATCAAAGCGTACTTTGCGGCATTGTTTAAAGATATAAAATACATTTATTGTAGCTTCACGTAGAGGTATACACAAATCAAGAAATGAAAAAGGTGTAAATAGATCTAAAAATACAGCGATATACAAACACGACTATAGGTTACAATACAGTCATTTCAAATTTAATATTTACAAAGTTAACCACGCGCCTGGCAACAGCGGCAAGATTCTCTGATTCGGCAGCAAACGACCTCTAGTGTCCAGAATTGAGGTAGCGAGTACTTGTGATATTTTTTTGAAGGGGTATGACGGGGTGCTCAACATCGTTTTTAATTAGTTCAGAGCGGCTCTGGTCGTATGGTGACCGATCACGGACGAAGGTAAGTTTAATTCGGCCATAGCCCTCATAAAAACGTCCCATCCGTGTGGGGCGTTATTTTTAGTTAATCCGTGAGTTTGCAGAGTGGTCCGTACAAGGCCCAACAAATGGGTGCCGGGAACGACGGAACCTTTGTAGACAAATTCACCTTTCTCAGTCCATGTAACAATATCTTTGTGTTGCAAGAAGCTGCTGAGTAGCATATCGGCATTTTTTCGGAAACGAGGGTTGATGTGTTCTATAAGCTCAGGGGCAGAGGGTCGTATCTCTATTTCAGCCGCTGGTGATGGTGATTGTTCACCGTCAGGAGGGATCACAAGATTTAAACGCGTAAGTTCAGAAACGTCGCGTTTAGCATGCAGCAAACTTCTCTGTAGTATTTCGGTGTACCTTTTAATCTTTACATCGTCAGGCAAATCAGTACGTCGTAGAATGGCGCCGATTTCGTCGTCTAACCTTTGGCGGGTCGTCTGACGTACGGTAGGCCCAGACGTGCCGATGTTTTTTAGTCTGTTAATCTCATGCGCAGGAACCAAGTACATTTTCTCCGCACGTTCCATCATCTACCGGTTATTAAACTAGTTATTAGCGGTATAGCAATAGTTCGAAGCGGTCCTATGAAACCTCCAGACTGATTCATCAGATGTTGTTTTCTCAGAATGGACACTTTTTTGTCACTCAGATTTCTTATAGCTCTACACCATTTCTGTAATATTTTTCTTTGGCGCTCTTTGAGAGGAAGCCGTCCTTTCAGAATATTGAGAGCTATTTCCACAATAGCAGCGATTAAATCTCTGCCGGCGGTCTTCAGAATAAACTTTCTCTCCGACGAGGTTGCTTTCATCAGTTTTTTCAAGAGTCCCCAGTTACACCTCACTCTCTCAGACATGTTGATAGAATGAAGGTTATGGGGTTGAATAATTGCCGCAGAGAAAAAAAATCACTTTTTAGAACAAATTTTTTCTTTTTGAACATACGCTGCGGGTAAAGCTGGCGGAAACAACCCCGTTCTTAAACGATATTCCTCGGGCGTATTACCTCTCAAATCTACGAGCAAGAATCCGTAAGGCTCTCGCGTAGCATCTTCGAAAGCTTCTAAGAAGAAACGCGGGTTCCTCGGGTACATCTGCCGGGCCAGCGTGACAATTTGTATTTTATCACGGGGGTTCTTAAATAGAACCATGTACTTGGTATTCAAGGTGATGGTTCTACTCTTTTTCTCATTTTGAACCAAATAGCATAGGCTCAAGCTTCTATGATGAACCTACTTGATCTCCATGAGATCGTCCACCACCGCCAAGTTGATCTTGTCAGGCGGGAATAGTTCATCATCTACAAACGTCTGCGGCAAACCTTCGATAAAACGAATACTGGGGAAGGAATGACTCAGTTCATCGTACATTTTTTGCCAGCAAGAATAAAACCAAACAATATTATCGGGTTTGTGAGATAAATGTGTCGTCGCGTGAGCTAAAATCTGTTTGACAAAATAGGATTTTCAAAAGTTAGAAGGGCCCGCTAGAATGCACGAGAAGGGGTGCTGTAACCGTGGGTCCATGATGTTAAATGTTTAAGAACTGTGGCGCGGCTGTGTAAATTCCAGAGCACGTTTCTCTTTATACGTCACGACCCTGTCTATAGCTACGCTTCGGTCGCTTGATGGTGTTGTAGTCTGTATCGTATTCTGCACCTGTAGCAGAGATAAAGGGACATCAGCTGTTTGAAGAAAAGGGGGATTCAGCTCTAATAACCGTAGGGTAAAGAAGTAAAGTCATCAAACAACTGCCTCTTGGTATAGACGCAGCGTTGAGTTTTGCGTAGGGGTCAAGTTATAATGTCCCAGTAGTTTTTGACCCGCACAATACCATTCTGCTCTACGACGAGCGTCTTTTCATTTTCAGGAACTGTAGAGGAAGTGTAAGCTAACACTAAATCTTTTAGACTCTCAAAATTGATAACACCGGCGTTAGCGATATTAAGGGTTATGCCTTTCACTTTCAAGACCGTGTCACCCGTGTTTAATTTGTAGCCGTAAGTTTTTGGCCCGGCAGATACAAATTCTGTGATGTGACTCCCTGGGGGTATTTCGCTGGTGAGTTCACCCAGGAGGTCTCCTAAGGGTGGCTGCCACTCGCCGTCATGACTTACAAAAATGACGGAGTCCGTGTCGTGGTAAAGACACCGCTCTTGCAATTTGTCTAGAAGGGTGTACAATTCTAAGCGCGCATAAGCTGTCGTGAAGCATGCAATGAAAATGTTGGTGTTTTTGTTGGCGGTGCGGTGTTCTTTTGTGTGTTTCCAATTGACAGTCGCCGTATCGTCGCTGATAAAGTTTAACTCTGAAACGTCATAGTACTGGAGAAAGGCGTACTCAAAGAGTTCATCGGCGTTGTTCACGACGCTGGTGGTAGGTAGGTTAGAGCGCTGCGCAAACTTACCCCATAAAGAGTTTAAGAATAGTTTAGTGATTTCTCTTTTAGCTGAATTTGGCTCTATATGATCGGGGTCTAACTTTATACCTTCTTTTTCAAGACAGGCGGCTACATAGTCTTTTTTCATTGTATCGTCCGTGCACCACGCGGGATAACCCGTCGCTTCCTGTTTGTGTCTAAGATGTAAATCGATGTATTGCGCAAATAGATCGGTCGTCGTCTCCTCAAAATGCCACACCTTGTAAATGTGTGCTAGCCTGTAACACTTCTCCACCGCCATTTCTAACTCTATCGTGCGCCACGTACCCGTCAGTGCCCTCTCTTCCTCCGAATGAGCGCAGGGAGCAGCTTCTGAATGCAAAGCGCATGTGTGACAGAGGGGAAAGATCAATTTTTTGTTCATTTTAACAGGGAGCACAGGGAAAAACAAATCCCTGGGCGGGTAGACTTTCACTTTGGCTATGCCAAAGTACTGCTTGATATAGCCAAAGTGTTCATAGATTATTTTAGGATGTCCTACGGGGTACACTTTTGTTTTATTGTCGTACGGGTATAAACTGGTGAAATCGTAGTACTCTGTAGTTTCACCGGGTTCCTGTTTGTGATAGAGCTTGATGGCGTTAGTACGACCCCCGTACAGAGCGTCACGAGGCTCTAACGGTTCTGGGAACTGCATGTGGCGCAGAAACGCTTGTAGGGCAGAGTTTTTTTTCAACCATCTGACGCCATTCGTGCTCCCACAATACGCAGACGGCGAACCCCTGTTGAAGTAAGAAACGTTTCTTCACCTCAAACATGCGATACAATTGCCCGTAAGTGGTCTTTGTGAGTTTGTTTGTGTCATTCTCGTTATAGCAAATGGGACAACCATGGTAAAAACAACCCTGAAATTCAAAACCCGTGGGGGTCTGCTGACGAGCGCATAGCCATCTAGAAAAAAGTCTCCTACTCTTTTCTCGCCGACGTTTCTCACCTGTCTCTTTACCTGCCTTAAATATACTCAATGTGTATCTTGGTCCCTTTTGCCAGAATTCCGCCTCCCTCTATTTTGGTTGCTTATCTCATGCCACTGTCCATTTCTATAAGTAGAATACACATAATTTCCTATAAAGTCATGTTTCTCTAAATTTTGCGTGAGTACATAAAGCTGAAATGAAGACATTTTAAGGGCCGGTGCTCCTTGAGGTATAAGAATAGTATGGACTTTGAAAATTTGTACATTTAGTTCGCTTGAAAGGACAGCATCTATTGTTATGTACTAACTTGTACTTGCTTAGATGTTTTGCTACTGCGGGGCGGATCGGATAAATCGAGCGCTCATATGCATTATTAATACTCCGGCTCCGATCATATGATTTCAGAACCTGATGTGACGTTTACGGGCCAGGGCACTTCGTAATGCATACCAGCAACCGGAAATGCTGTGTGTGTTCTCAAATACCCGCCGCCTTTGGCCCAGTAACTCGATGCGATGTAGGCAAATACATCACACAGCGCGAGTGCATCGGTAGCCGGAAACGACTTGCCGGCGCCCGGAAGCATGCAGTATCAAGATACACAGGGATGCGGTGTGACGTGGGTAAACACATCATGCAGCGCGCGGGCAACAGGAGCCGTAAATGATTCGCCGGCATCCGGAAGCACGCGGTACCAAGATACACATTGAGTATATTTAAGGCAGGTAAAGAGACAGGTGGTCTAGCAATGCTCGGACATGCTGTAGTATGTATGTCAATACTCCCCTAATGAATCGAAAGAGGAAACGCATCGGAAGACATAAGCACTAGAAGGGATCAGTGGACGGAATGTTATGATTCATTTCCAGATCCCGAACACTCTGAGAAGGCACCGCTTACAGACCCGGTCCCATTGATGAGTATAAACTATGAAGCATATATGTATTCTGGTGTAACTGGGGGGGTTGAATATAATGAGACGGGGAATTGCCCGCTCTATGTTTTGTTGAGCTTGCTGATGTGCTGTAACCACCATATGCGTATAAAGAATAAGAGATATGTCCGCGAGTTATAAGCATACCAGGTGAATAGACTGGACGGACTCTGGTTGGTCCAACCAGGCGGACTTTTGCTGCAGGTTGATAAGTACGTACGGGGCTTAGAGTATGAGGAATTCTGCCATGTCCACAAAAAGACATGTAATAATGCCCCATCTAAGGTTATAGGCGGTGGTAAAGCCTGAAAATAGAGCGGTCTCTGCAAACCGCCACACTCGTACACCTGCTCCCCTGGGGTTGATAATATTTGACTACCTTCAGGTTGAGGCATATGTGTGGTTTATGAATATTGTACCATTGTTTTTTTATCTGTGGTTTTTTGGTTGTGTTTTTCTTGTTTTGCTGTTTTGTTTTAAAACACTGGCACTTTATGCACTTGCGGTCACTATTGAGCTTTTAATTATTAAGAGTAAAAGTTAAGTTTTATCATTTAATCTCTAACCAGCTGCTAAAATTTAAGAATATATAGGTTATTTGAAGTACTGTCCTTGCTGATAAAATGTCTGATTGTCATCATTATTACGGCTTGTATATTATTTTTAATTGTAATTATTGTAAGTATTTTATAGTTTATGCGGTTATTTTGTAGCTATATACTGTGTGACGTTATGTTGAATGTCTGAATGTCACCATTATTGCGGCTTGTATGTTATTTTTAATTGTAATTACCGTAAGTATATTATAGTTTATGCGGCTATTTTGTCGCTATATACTGTATGACGTTATGCGTTTGTTACAGATGAACCCTAGTTTTAACGATCACGTCGTCGACGAAGAGCAGCTCACGGACATCCAGCTAAGTAAGCAAAGTTTTAGAGGGAATGCGTGAAAATGTAGTTATGGGATGGTGGGGATACCTAACACGCTTTTATTTTATTTTAAAAGCTATGTTCCTAGATGCAGATATGGTAGAGGAATGCCACGCAGCTCCACAGTGTCTGATGGCTGAAATGCAACGTGAAACGGTCTCTGGGGCCCGTCATGTTAATTCAGAGTTAGCGGAAGCTTCGCAATACCCCGACTCACAGGAACTATTGACCAAATCGCAGCAATTGGATGCTGAAGTGATGGCCGAGTGGTGCCAGGACAATTCCACGCTAGCCGAAGATCCTCATAATAACCCACCTATGTATGGTAAGTCCAGTAACAAAAAACTCTGTGTACTCTACATTACTTTGTGCAGTTTTGCCATAATTTGACGTCTATCTATTTCAGAGAGTTTCATAGACTGTACAGGCTCTGACGATGACCTGCCGGCCGTCACCACCAGCGACGATGAAACTTGTGTGGTACAACCGCTATATTCATTCACAGACCGGGATACCTGGAGCCCTACGTACCCGACAGCATCTACGGAAGGTAATTTCAACCACAAATGGTGCTGTGCTCTGCAATAGAGCGTGCAGATGTGTGGTAAATCATCGGTTATTTATTTCAGAGACCATCATCGATTTGACAGGATCACACGATGAAACAAAAAACAAAGAAAATACATCACCAGGCGACAACGGTACAAGAACCGAAGTAAAATATACAATACCATCAACGCCTTATTCATCACCCACCCAATCGCTCTGGAGACCTGCCAACCTGCCGTGTAAGTTTTTAAACCGTGCTAATCTGCGACAACAATGTTTACTATCACTTTCCTATTTTGTTAGGATGCGTCGTAGATTAATTACGAGCTCTCCATTTTCTTCCGCAGGAGGCGTCGTAGATTAATTACGAGCTCTCCATTTTCTTACGCAGATGCTCCGAGAAAGACAGCGCGCAGACAACCCTTCAGAACTATTTTTGAGAAAAAGGAATTTGAACACTGACCGTCGCTGGGACATCTGTGGAATCAATCCACTCACCGTAAAGAAGAAAAGCCGCAAGTAGCTCATTTCATTTAAAGCCTAAAAGCAGATCTGTCAAAAGCGGAAATCTAAATGCAGGAAGCTCGACATCCCACGATTCTGAAACATGCGCTGCAGGAACCTCAGGTAGGCCAGTGAGTAACGAACCAAATGTATTATGGGTTTGCGACACTATAGCTACAACACATAAGCCTAAAGTTCAGAAACGTCAGCGTAACTCCACAACACTCCCAATAAAACATAAAAATCTGAAAACTCGAGATAGTATATCAGCGTACAAACAATGGCCCCTAGACGTAAAAAGAGTATTTGACAACCTATACAGTCATACCATGACACTTATCAACGCGCACAATAATTTAGCTTACCTGCTGAATCGCTGTATAGAACTGTCCGCCCAGCACCCGGATAGAGCATCCATTTCAGAAATAATGGCTTTAGAGCCTCTGTACACTGAGGCTGTTGAAGCCGTTAAAAACCTGCCGAGGGCTCGTACATTATGACTAGGCATGACGGGTCGCGGTATGAAACGCAGACCCCCGCGTAAAGGTTTTTTCAATAAAACACGCGTCATAAAACGTTGTATTAAAAATACAACAAACGCTAAATGTAGGTTAAAGAGGTGAAAAAAATGAGGGTAAAACGCTCTGCTATTCGCTCAACACACGTTACGCAAGCGCTAACCCTACAGAACACTACAGCTCTTCAGGTTTTACTGGCCGCCGTCACTGAGGCGACAGATCGCGAATGCTCGATAGATTCACAATTCCCAGACGCGCCACAGAATTCAGCAGCGGAGACACCTACAGTCTCTGACATTGAAATCTCAAGGAGCAGCGTCAGTTTTCACCACCTCATACACCGGACATAGGCGAGCATTCGCCGTTTTTGGAACACTTATTTCACGTTCATAGAGAGATGAGTAACCTCAACGCCTATCAGTATATCGACCATTTTAGATTTGTGAACTTACTATTACTAAGGACCGTATTCGATCCTTTGAAGAAAGTTTGGAGATCATACACAGTTCTATTCAAACGTTACTGGATAGGATCATGAGGGATATCGACCCGGGCGACTTTATACAATTAAGATTAGAAGGGGACGGCAAACTAAACCCAGTCTATGGTTTTAAACAATGTAGAGAACATTTTCACGAGACTGCTTTCCTAAATGCCGTGGGCAACGTCTTGCAAAGCAACACCGAGTGCATCGCCGGTTACTGCTTGAAATTAATAGTAAGCGTCGTGAGGAATAGACGGGGAGGTATAAAACGCAGACGATTGAGATCTATAGTTTACACGCGAATTATTCATCAGAAACGCCAAATGTTGTTTGATTTTAACAATTACGGTTCTAATCAGTGTTTGGCAGCATCTCTCTACGCCTTACTGGCTGAAGAAGACACGCCTGACGCTGATTTAATGAAAAGTGCGGCGGAGTTGCACAGAAATTTGAAACTACCCGACGATCAACTAGTGAGCTTTAGCGAAATAGCACGTTTGAGATGTCCTCTTCAGTCGGGGGTGTTCTGATAATCTGACTGAAGAGCCAGTTCCGGTATATATATATATATATATGCACGGCTGACTATGTCACGTGATCAGTTTTTGTTGAGTCATGCAAAAAAATTGTATCCTAGGTCAGGAAAAAGCCAAGCCATTACCGGTTTTACCACGTGTAACTGTAATTTGTATTGACTGATGTGACTAAATAATGTTCTTACCCTCAGGATATATTCCTACTGATTATAGTGTACAGTCGCAAAACCACATTCCTATTTGTTTTTGCAGTCCACGGGTTTAAAACAAGTATCATTAGATAATCATGTATTCAGTATTAAATAAACATTATACAAACCATAATAATAAGAATAATAAATAAAATTATGATCTAGGGAATTAAACACACCGTTAGCAATTTTGCAGTAGACATTTTGTGACGCTGCTGCGGTAAGCGGTTATAATTAAAAGTTGTCAGTTCATTAAGGGATTAATCTAAATCCGGTTCCTTTTTGTTTTCAAAATGCCTAACGTCGACACTCTGTTGCACAAGCATTATTATACAGCAAAGAGACCCGGTTCCTACGGAGGTGTACAACGTCTGTATAATTCTGATAAGAAATATGGCGTGCGTAGAAAGGATGTTACAGAGTGGCTTAGCGAGCAAGAAGCGTATTCTCTACACACAGCCGTAAGAAACCGGTTTATTAGAAATCGGATCATAATTAGTGATGTGGACAGTCTCTGGCAGGCTGATCTCGTCTGCATGAATGACTACGCGAGCGATAACGACGGTTTAACATATATTTTAACAGTCATAGACGTACTATCCAAATATGTCTGGGTCGTCGGACTTTGGACCAAGACCGGTAAGGAGCTTGCAAAAGCTTTTGAGATGATTTTTAAAAGCGAACGCTGTATCCCGCAAAAACTACAAACGGATTGCGGGAAAGAATTTATGAATAAACCCGTCGCTACGTTTTGTAAAGAGTATAACGTACTCCAGCTCTTTACGAATAATGCGGTGAAAGCTGCGGTCGTGGAAAGATTTAATCGCATGGTGAAAGAGCTTATGTGGCGCTATTTAACGGCTAATAACACGTTTAGATATATAGACGTATTACCTGATATAGTGCACTCTTACAATAACGCTTATCATCGCACTATAAAATGTCTTCCTGCCTCCATCACGAAAACTAACTCCATGACCGTATGGTGCCATGCTTATCAAGACATCTCCACCTTGAAAAGATTTAAAGCTCTATTAAAACTGGGGGATCACGTCCGGATTGTACGGTATAAGCATGTCTTTTCAAAGGTTTACGAGCATACCTATACGCGTGAAATTTTTCATCGTCTCGTCCGTAAATACATGATTCAGAAAACCTCTACGCATTAAGCGATTTGAGCGGCGAAAGCATAGAAGGATCTTTTTATGAAGACAAACTACAAAAGGTACCGCAAAATGCTAATAGGATTTACAAAGTTGAAAAAGTGTTGAAAAAACGCAGGCGTCGCAGTACAACTCTTTATTTTGTGAAGTGTCTAGGCTATCCCGATAAATACAACAGTTGGATAGAAGAAAATCAATTAATGGCCGTATAAAGCATGGAAGGCGATTCGTTTTTCGTCACATTACCCAGCAATTCATCAATCAAAATCTACCCCGAAAATACCATTTCGAGCTACAACACCAAGTTAGCGAAGGCCGTTCATCTTTCAGGTGCTTATGAAGTGGCGCTAACGGAAATACAGTACCCCCATACGTGGAACACGTTTGAAGGTTTTGAAGGGAACTTCTATGCTGCTAAGCACAATGAACTGTTAGAACATTATCACGTAAAATCAGGATTTTACTCGAACATTCATAAGCTGGTTGGCGCCGTCAATGCCCGAATAGAAGCGCTGAATTTATCCACACCTGCCTACAGAATACGGTATGATGAGCTACGTCGAGAGGTGATTATCCAGACCCAGCCCCTATACAGTTAGCTCTGGGTACTAAGCTAAAATTTATTTTCGGCCTACAGACCGTCGATGACTCCCCCGTTGCTTTAATGCCATGGAATCGCCGCTTTTACCCCGATTCAAAGGCTGGTTTTTATTCGCTTTTTGTATACACTGATATAATTCAACATCAGCTTGTGGGGGACAGCTACGTTCAACTGTTACGAACCGTAGAAGTTAGCGGCGATGATAATGATATTGTCACGGTGCGCTACTCACGTCCCAATTACATACCGCTGTGCAAACAACACTTTGACTCCATAAACGTTACAGTCATGTTGGACCAGGGTACGCCGGTTAAATTCAGATACAGAAAGTGTATAGTGCGATTACATTTTAGGCCTCGCAAGACGACGCCACGGTAAAATGATGTCTGAAAGAGTTTATGGCGATCCCTCCTTGTACGCACGGTACTATGTAGCTCAAGCGTGTCACAGCTTAGAGGGGTTCCGCGGTGATGAATACATGTACGGCGCCGGCCTCGGCGGGCTGTTTACTGTAGAAGTCTTTTTAGAAGAGCCGTCTCGCTTTTCAGAAAAGGCCTAGAGCTAGTCAAACCGCATGTAAAAACGGCGGTAAGAAACATAGCTAAAGACGCGTTCACTAGTATGTCTACGGCCGTAGAGGACAGACTGAATCGCGACACTAAAAACAATCAAGAGGACGACGGTCTAATTTACGTAGCCACAAAATCGCATAAAAGAAAAAGAGAACGAAACACTTTACTGCAAGCGAAAAGACGCCTCATGAATAACACCACTCGACGTAAATCGCGCTTTCGTCAGAAACCCGCAAGACGCCTCACGAGTGACATCTTCTAATAACCGATCATGGCATTTATTCACGACACGTCAATAGAGTGCGCTAAAAGCGAACTGGATATCTTTACCGTGCCACCCACGCAGACAAGCATAGAAAAATAGTTTTTTGTCGAGGTGCAACCGATAGCCGCTCTAGCCGATAACGCACCCCTAGAATTTTTCATATCGGGAAGCGGGGAATATTATTACGATTTGAATACACTCTTGAACGTCCAGTGCCGTATCCTGAAACAGGATGGTGCGGCTCTCACAGCTGGCACGCGTGTGGGCCTTATCAATTACCCCATAGCCACACTTTTCAATCAAGTGGACATTACTCTGAAGGACCGTTTGATTTCACAATCTGATAACCTTTATAGTTACTGCGCCTACATTGAAACGCTTTTAAACTACAGCCCGCAAGAGTTGAGATCGCAATTTACAGCAGGGTTAATCTATAAAGATACGGCTGGACATCATCAGACCACCGTACTCGATGGCGATAATCAAAATCAAGGGTTCGCACGCAGAGCCCACGCAACCCGTCTCTCAAGGTCTGTGGAACTCGTGGGTCTGATCTTCGGTGACATTTTTAATCAACTGAAACTCATTTTGAGCGGCCTAGATCTTAAGATCAAGTTATCAAGAAATAAGGATGCGTTTTGCCTTATGACTGCCGAGCAGGAACAGTTTAAGGTTCAGATCGTAAACGCAGCTGTCTATGTAAAAAGAGTACAAGTCTCTCCTGCCGTCAGGATCGGTCACAGCCAAGCTCTTCTATCAAGCCCCGCTAAATACGCTCTAGACAGAGCCTGTTTGAAAGTCTATAGCATCCCCGGAGGAACGAGAAATAGTAATCATGAAAATCTTTTTCTGGGACAGATACCAAAAACTGTGATTCTATGCTTTGTGGACAACGAGGCCTTCAGCGGAAGTTATCAGAAAAACCCGCTTTGTTTTCACCACTAACGGATCAATCACGCGGCTCTGTATTTGGACGGGCAGCAGATTCCCGCCAAGCCGTTTCACACTAATTTTGACGCTGAACATGCTGTTAGGGAATATATGGTGCTCGTTCACATCTCCGGAAAACAAAAAGCCGACGTCGGATTAAGCGTAGACCGTGACGATTTTATGAGCGGCTACACTTTCTTCGCGTTCGATTTGTCGCTGGATCAGGAGCCCGAGCGCTCACTTTTCGCTCATTAAAATGGGTAACCTAGTGGCCGAAATTCATTTTGCGGATGCCACACCCCAAACGGTGAATATGATCGTTTATGCGGTCAACACTGCCGTACTGGAGATTAACCATCGTCGAGAAGTCCTATACGACTTTAATTAAACTTTTGTGTCTCCACCGCGACCTTCGTCTGTAATGAATACTGTGCAACTGACATGCCTTTTGCGACGAAATTCCGTTACTCGGAGTATGTTTGCCGGCGTATTTCCCTGCAACCTCTTACCACGCCACATTATCCGGCGTAGACCTAGTGCCTATATAGTCAACACAGGTTCTTCAGAAGAGCCCGGTACGCATTGGCTACTTATTATTTTATGCAGGAACAAATCCATATTTTTGACAGTTACGGGCTACAACCTGACGCCGCCGTATTTCCGAAGACGATTATACAATTTTTAAGTAGAAACACCTTGTCGTATTGTTATCAGAACCGCCAACTGCAAGACTCTATGTCAAGTTTTTGCGGTCAGTTTTGTATTTACGTGTTGTATCACGTCGCTGCGGGAATGACATTGAAGCGAGTACTGAAAAAGTTTACAAATGATTTAAAACATAATGATTGTCTAGTTGCCTCTTTTGTACGAAATCTTTCTAACTCTATCACAATTTTACATACGCCATTATGCGGCTATAATCAGGCTTGCAAACCGCCCTGCGCAACATGATCTTTCTCTGTTTCTGTTACATTACTAAAGTGTTTTTATAACGTTATTTCATTTTTTTTAATGTGTACTATACATTGCTTAGATTTAATTATTTCTTGTTCAATAAGTCATTCAAGCTATTTTTGGTGTGTCTGTTAATATGACACACTCGTGTCAATAGTTTGATGAAAATCTTGTTTAGCTGTGCCTTCTAGCTAAAAACTCTTGAAGTTATAGAAAAACTTGTTTAGATTAGCTTTCTAGATAAAAGCTGACCTGAAGGTATAAGGCGGTGAGTACTAATAAATAGTTTGCTGAAAACCTGATTAGATGTGCTTTCTAGCTAAAACTGGTTGAACGACCCTGGAACTATAATATGAAGACCCTTTTTCATTTCTTTAAATATTAGCATTGAAATGACTGTATTGTAACCTATATTTGTGTTTGTATATCGCTGTATTTTTAGATCTATTTACACCTTTTTCATTTCTTGATTTGTGTATACCTCTACGTGAAGCTACAATAAATGTATTTTATTTTTTTAAACAATGCCGCGAAGTACGCTTTGATTTTTTTATTACGTCATTATTATGAAAGCTACAACTGTCGCAGTATCCTGAGACTGCCTTCTCACACAAAACATGTCTTGACAAGTTTTCCTACACACCCTGTCATTAACCCTTGGGATCCTGGGACTGCCTTCTCTCACAAAATATGTCAAGACATGATTTTCTTACACTGGAGAGGTTTAGACAGGCAGTGGGGCAGGGCCGTATTTGCCACTAGGCACTCGAGGGCACGTGCCTAGGGCGGGGACGATGCGGGGGGCGGCACCTGAGCAAGTGAGCAAGGTTTTTTTGTGTTTTTTTTCACCTCCCGACCGCCCCAACCCCCGCCCGCCCCCCAACCCCCCCGGGCCCAGCCATGCATAGGGGGGAATATGAGTCATGCATACAAGAGGTGGGGGGTTATGAGCCATGCATACAGGGGGGTGGGGGTGGATATGAGCCATGCATACAGGGGGGTGGGGGTGGATATGAGCCATGCATACAGGGGGGGAATTATGAGCCATGCATACAGTAGGTGGGGGGGAATTATGAGCCATGCATAGGGGGATATGAGCCATGCATACAGGAGTAGTAGAGCGTCGGGTGGTTTCGTCAAACTCAATTTGACAGGTGGACACGCCCCTATCAAAGTGTATCAAAGTGTGTAACCCCACCCCTCCCCTGTCTGCTGACCGCAGCTGTGTGCCTGCTCCCCCTCCCTTTTTGATATAGTTTAATATTATCACTGTATTTGATACAGTTTATTATCCCAGTAATTGTTTTATATTAGATTAATGTGCTGTATTAAAGTTTACTCTTGTTTGATAAGCCGATGATAGGGAGAATGAGCCTGTGTTTCTGCTATCACGGTGTTTAATATTGTTAATACAGTGTTTATTATCCCAGTAATACACAATGTAAGAGCCCCATGATATTGGGATATGTCTGCAAGCAGCATTTTACACAAGATTCAGGAATCCTGCAAGAATCACATGACATGTCATTTGTGTCTTAAAATAGCTCACTCGTCTATGTGAATAGATGCTTATATGTAAATGTTTTGAGAATAAGGGCATTGTGTGTCTTAGAATAGCTTACTCGTCTAATGCTTCCTACATAAACACAATGTATGCGTTTTACACAAGATTCACATGACATGTCATGGATGCTGTCAGCAGCTGTGTGCCTGACCCCCCCAGCCCCCTTTCTGAGAACCCAGACAGCTGTTCAAAACACAGAAAGCTTTATCAGAGATTTAGAGTCTGTATAATTATCGGACTTCAGTATCGCTGTAAGCTGCAGACTGCCCATTTGATAATAAATTGTTATCAAAGTGACACCAAAGCATATTAAATAGATCACACACCAAAATCATAGTGTATCAAAGTGTATTATTAGACCTATTATTACATAGGGCCATTTATTTATAGGCCCAATAATATTTATTCTCTTTTATTTACATTTTCATACACCTATAGTCCCAATAATATTTATTTGACCAGCAGATAATTAATTAAAATCACATATAGTTCAGCGATAATGTCAGGTGTTGGACAGTCATTTATCAGTTTTTCATACGTATCACAGAAAGATTTAGCTTGATCTGTGTGAGTTTGTTGGCATATTAGAAAAAGTACATTTGTATTAATTTTATTAGATTGTGGAAGAATTTTATTGACATTTTCATAAACCTATAGCCGCAATAATATTTATTCTCTTTTATTTACATTTTCATACACCTATAGTCCCAATAATATTTATTTGACCAGCAGATAATTAATTGAAATCGCATATAGTTCAGCGATAATGTCAGGTGTTGGACAGTCATTTATCAGTTTTTCATACGTATCACAGAAATATTTAGCTTGATCTGTGCGAGTTTGTTGGCATATTATGTATATTCTGTGTTTATGCATCATTATTTCATACTGTGATTCTCATTTTATGAGCTTTATAACACATCAGCCTGATTTACGGACATATGTATAATTATTAGTTAATTGGACAGTCATTTATCAGTTTTTTCATACGTATCACAGAAAGATTTTAGTTTGAACTGATTTAAAATCATATAGTTCAGCGATAATGTCAGGTGTTGGACAGACATTTATCAGTTTTTCATACGTATCACAGAAAGATTTTAGCTTGATCTGTGCGAGTTTGCGGACATATGTATATTCTGTGTTTATTGTTATGACCCCAGTGGACAGGGTCTCAGAGGAACGTGTAAGTCTGCAAGATACAAAAATCCAGCTCATAGGGCTGTGGTAACTGGGTTGACCAAATAGCTACTCCTAACGCCAACACTAGAAGTAGCCGGGGATCATTCCTACGGTGATCGCTAGATGACTCGCGCCAGCCGGAGAATCTAACTACCCCTAGGAGAAGAAAACAAAGACCTCTCTTGCCTCCAGAGAAAGGGACCCCAAAGCAAGATACAAGCCCCCCACAAATAATAACGGTGAGGTAAGAGGAAATGACAAACACAGAAATGAACCAGGTTCAGCAAAGAGAGGCCAGCTTACTAATAGCAGAATATAGCAAGATAACTTATCTGGTCAACAAAAACCCTATAAAAATCCACGCTGGAGATTCAAGAACCCCCGAACCGTCTAACGGTCCGGGGGGAGAACACCAGCCCCCTAGAGCTTCCAGCAAAGGTCAGGATACAGATAGGAACAAGCTGGACAAAAATACCAAACAAAACAAAAGCAAAAAGCAAAGAAGCAGACTTAGCTTGAAAAACAGGAACCAGGATCAGAGGACAAGAGCACAACAGATTAGCTCTGATTTCAACGATGCCAGGCATTGAACTGAAGGTCCAGGGAGCTTATATAGCAACGCCCCTGAACTAACGGCCCAGGTGAGGATATAGGAAAAGACAGACGCTCCAGAGTCAAATCACTAATGACCACTAGAGGGAGCAAAAAGCAAAATCACAACAGTTTATGCATCATTATTTCATACTGTGATTCTCATTTTATGAGCTTTATAACACAGCAGACTGATTTACGGACGTATTATGTATAAGTATTAGTTAATTGGGCAGGCATTTATCAGTTTTTCATACGTACCACAGAAAGATTTTAGCTTGATCTGATTTAAAATCATATAGTTCAGCGATAATGTCAGGTGTTGGACAGTCATTTATCAGTTTTTCATACGTATCACAGAAAGATTTTAGTTTGATCTGATTTAAATCATATAGTTCAGCGATAATGTCAGGTGTTGGACAGTCATTTTTCAGTTTTTCATACGTATCACAGAAAGATTTTAGTTTGATCTGATTTAAAATCATATAGTTCAGCGATAATGTCAGGTGTTGGACAGACATTTATCAGTTTTTCATACGTATCACAGAAAGATTTTAGTTTGATCTGATTTTAAAATCATATAGTTCAGCGATAATGTCAGGTGTTGGACAGTCATTTATCAGTTTTTCATACATATCACAGAAAGATTTAGCTTGATCTGTGCGAGTTTATTGGCATATTATGTATATTCTGTGTTTATGCATCATTATTTCATACTGTGATTCTCATTTTATGAGCTTTATAACACGATCTCTTGATTTTTATCCGAGTCGGTATTCACATATAATAATAATAATAATAATAATAATAATAATAATAACAACCAGCGGTGATATTATGTATATCATGTGTTTTTGACAGGTATAAAATGATTGTTTTATACATGCCTGGTATATGAATATAAAAAGTAAAAATCATCACATGTACAATTAATATACATCATTACACTTCTTACAAAATAGATAATATACAGTATATACAGTTAGGTCCATATATATTTGGACAGAGACAACATTTTTCTAATTTTGGTTATAGACATTACCACAATGAATTTTAAACAAAACAATTCAGATGCAGTTGAAGTTCAGACTTTCAGCTTTCATTTGAGGGTATCCACATTAACCCCTTCACCCCCAAGGGTGGTTTGCACGTTAATGACCGGGCCAATTTTTACAATTCTGACCACTGTCCCTTTATGAGGTTATAACTCTGGAACGCTTCAACGGATCCCAGTGATTCTGACATTGTTTTCTCGTGACATATTGTACTTCATGATAGTGGTAAAAATTCTGTGATAGTACCTGCGTTTATTTGTGAAAAAAACGGAAATTTGGCGAAAATTTTGAAAATTTCGCAATTTTCCAACTTTGAATTTTTATGCAATTAAATCACAGAGATATGTCACACAAAATACTTAAGTAACATTTCCCACATGTCTACTTTACATCAGCACAATTTTGGAACCAAAATTTTTTTTGGTTAGGGAGTTATAAGGGTTAAAAGTTGACCAGCAATTTCTCATTTTTACAACACCATTTTTTTTTAGGGACCACATCTCATTTGAAGTCATTTTGAGGGGTCTATATGATAGAAAATACCCAAGTGTGACACCATTCTAAAAACTTCACCCCTCAAGGTGCTCAAAACCATATTTAAGAAGTTTATTAACCCATCTGGTGCTTTACAGGAATTTTTGGAATGTTTAAATAAAAATGAACATTTAACTTTTTTTCACAAAAAATTTACTTCAGCTCCAATTTGTTTTATTTTACCAAGGGTAAGAGAAGAAATTGGACCCAAAAAGTTGTTGTACAATTTGTCCTGAGTACGCTGATACCCCATATGTGGGGGTAAACCACTGTTTGGGCGCATGGGAGACCTCGGAAGGGAAGGAGCGCCGTTTGACTTTTCAATGCAAAATTGACAGGAATTGAGATGGGACGCCATGTTGCGTTTGGAGAGCCACTGATGTGCCTAAACATTGAAACCCCCCACAAGTGACACCATTTTGGAAAGTAGACCCCCTAAGGAACTTATCTAGATGTGTTTTGAGCGCTTTGACCCACCAAGGGCTTCACAGAAGTTTATAATGCAGAGCCGTAAAAATAAAACAAACATTTTTTCACACAAAAATTATTTTTTTAGCCCCCAGTTTTGTATTTTCCCGAGGGTAGCAGGAGAAATTGGACCCCAAAATTTGTTGTCCAAGTTGTCCTGAGTGCGATGATACACCATATGTGGGGAGAACCACTGTTTGGGTGCATGGGAGGGCTCGGAAAGGAAGGAGCGTCATTTGGAATGCAGACTTAGATGGAATGGTCTGCAGGTGTCACATTGCGTTTGCAGAGCCCCTAATGTACCTAAACAGTAGAAACCCCCAACAAGTGACACCATTTTGGAAAGTAGACCCCTTAAGGAACTTATCTCGATGCGTGGTGAGCACTTTGACCCACCAAGGGCTTCACAGAAGTTTATAATGCAGAGCCGTAAAAATAAAACTAACATTTTTTCCCACAAAAATTATTTTTTAGCCCCCAGTTTTGTATTTTCCCGAGGGTAACAGGAGAAATTGGACCCCAAAAGTTGTTGTCCAATTTGTCCTGAGTGCGCAGATACCCCATATGTGGGGGGGAACCACCGTTTGGACGCATGGAAGGGCTCAGAAGGGAAGGAGCGCCATTTGGAATGCAGACTTAGATGGAATGGTCTGCAGGAGTCACATTGCGTTTGCAGAGCCCCTAACAGGGGTGGATTAAGGGTAGCCAGGGCCCCGGGCTGTTCAGACACTGTGGGCCCCCCCGGTCATGTGACGGGGGTCATGTGACGGGGGTCATGTGACGGGGGTCATGTGATACCCGAACCAGATTATTCCGGAAAAATGGCCGGGCCCTACTCTACTGTAACCTATTAAATATTTCTTGAAATCTGCAATACAATTTAGGTATATTTTGACCAATAATATCACATACAAGGAACAAATACCACCGCGCCGTGACCAGACCACAAATTACAACCACAGTGATCGAATAATATCACATACAAGGAACAAATACCACCGCGCTATGACCAGATCACATATTACCACCACTTGGTAACCAAATAGCACATTCAAGGGACAAATACCACAACATTTCCAGACCAACTATTACCACCACATAGTGACTGAATACTACAATACTGATTAGTAATTAAAAAACAAACAAAAACAATACTATCACCATAAGTGCCAGTATTCACAGGAGATCTGTACTTAGTATGCAGTGTCTGTGTAGAGGTAATACAGAGATCACTGGTGACATTATACACAGGAGCTCTGTATATAATGTATAGGTAATACAGTGATCACTGGTGACATTGTACACAGGACCTCTGTATATAGTATACAGTGTATAGTGTCAGTGTATAGGTAACACTGACTCACCAGTGACGTCTCTGGGTGAAGTCCTCCATCTTTCATCCAGCACAGACCGCCATCATTTCTTGCAGCCAGGACTCATTTCTGCAGGAAATAACACAGTTATCTAGAGCTCGCAGAACACATTACTTAATTTTTCACAACTTCTACATTACACCACATGGAGAAAAAAAGGCGATATAGTGTCACTCTGCACAGTAACAGGACCGCCCCCCCTCCCATTTAAAACAGTGTACTCAATAAATAAAATAAATACATCACTGCAGTAATAATATCCCTTAATTAGCCCCTATGGTAATAATAATATTCCCCACCCTGGCCCCGTGTGTCTCATTCCTGGCTCCAGCCATATGTTCTCCCATCCTGCACTCATGAGTATCCATTCTACACCATATGATCTCCCCATCCTGCCCCATCTGTCTCCATCGTATCCATCCTGCCCCATGATCCAATTCTGCCCCATGTCTTTCATTCTGCCCCGTGTCTCCAATCATGCCGCGTGTCTACATTCTGCCCATGCCTCCAGTCATGCGCCCAGTGTGTCCAGCAATCTGCCCCAGAGTGTCCAGCATATTACCCCAGTGTGTCCAGCATATTACCCCCAGTGTGTCCAGCATTGCCCCCAGTGTGTCCAGCAATCTGCCCCAGTGTGTCCAGCATATTACCACCAGTGTGTCCAGCAATCTGCCCCAGTGTGTCCAATTGTCCAGCATTGCCCACAGTGTGTCCAGCATTGCCCCAGTGTCTCCACACATTGCCCCAGGGTCTCCAGCATTGCCCCCAGACAGTGTGTTCAACAATATGCCCCAGTATGTCCAGCATATTGCCCCAGAGTATCCAGCATTGCCCCAGAGTATCCAGCATTGCCCCCAGTGTGTCCAGCAATCTGCCCCAGTGTCTCCAGCAATCTGCCCCAGTGTCTCCAGCATTGCCCCAGTGTCTCCAGCATTGCCCCCAGTGTCTCCAGCAATGTGCCCCAGTGTCTCCAGCATTGCCCCAGTGTCTCCAGCAATCTGCCCCCAGTGTCTCCAGCAATCTGCCCCCAGTGTCTCCAGCATTGCCCCAGTGTCTCCAGCAATCTGCCCCAGTGTCTCCAGCAATCTGCCCCCTGTGTCTCCAGCAATCTGCCCCCAGTGTCTGCAGCAATCTGCCCCAGTGTCTCCAGCAATCTGCCCCAGTGTCTCCAGCATTGCCCCCAGTGTCTACAGCAATGTGCCCCAGTGTCTCCAGCATTGCCCCAGTGTCTCCAGCAATCTGCCCCCAGTGTCTCCAGCAATCTGCCCCCAGTGCCTCCAGCATTGCCCCCAGTGCCTCCAGCATTGCCGTTCGCAAAAAAAAAAAAAGGTTCTCCTCACCTTACCAGCGCTCCAGCGGCGAGCAGCTCCCTCCAGCAGCGCACACTCGCCGGCGACTGACAATGACGTCAGATGCCGGCGACGTGTGCGCTGCGGCCGACTTCAGCTGCCAGCCTCCAATTGGCTGGCGGCTGTTGTTAACCGCCGCAGCGCCGGAAGGGGCCTGGTGAGCAGATGAGAAGGGGCCCGATGCCGGCCCCCTCTCTCTGCCCACTGGGTCCAGGGGCACATAAATGCCGGCGGCGGCGGGCATTCACAGTACTCGGGCGGTCAATCTGTGCGGTAGCCCAGGGCCCCCCCACACCACTGGGCCCTGGGCTACCGCCCATATTGACCCTCTTATAATCCGCCCCTGGCCCCTAATGTACCTAAACAGTAGAAACCCCCCACAAGTGACACCATGTTGGAAAGTAGACCCCCTAAGGAACTTATCTAGATGTGTGGTGAGCGCTTTGACCCACCAAGGGCTTCACAGAAGTTTATAATGCAGAGCCGTAAAAATAAAACAAAAATTTTTTCCCACAAAAATTATTTTTTAGCCCCCAGTTTTGTATTTTCCCGAGGGTAACAGGAGAAATTGGACCCCAAAAGTTGTTGTCCAATTTGTCCTGAGTGCGCTGATACCCCATATGTGGGGGGGAACCACCGTTTGGACGCATGGAAGGGCTCGGAAGGGAAGGAGCGCCATTTGGAATGCAGACTTAGATGGAATGGTCTGCAGGCGTCACATTGCGTTTGCAGAGCCCCTAATGTACCTAAACAGTAGAAGCCCCGCACAAGTGACCCCATTTTGGAAACTAGACCCCCCAAGGAACTTATCTAGATGTGTTGTAAGAACTTTGAACCCCCAAATGTTTCACTACAGTTTATAACGCAGAGCCGTGAAAATAAAAAATCTTTTTTTTTTCCCACAAAAATTATTTTTTAGCCCCCAGTTTTGTATTTTCCCAGGGGTAACAGGAGAAATTGGACCCCAAAGGTTGTTGTCCTATTTGTCCTGAGTACGCTGATACCCCATATGTTGGGGTAAACCCCTGTTTGGGCACACGGGAGAGCTCGGAAGGGAAGGAGCACTGTTTTACTTTTTCAACGCAGAATTGGCTGGAATTGATATCGGACGCCATGTCGCGTTTGGAGAGCCCCTGATGTGCCGAAACAGTGGAAAACCCCCAATTATAACTGAAACCCTAATCCAAACACACCCCTAACCCTAATCCCAACAGTAACCCTAACCACACCTCTAACCCTGACACACCCCTAACCCTAATCCCAACCCTATTCCCAACCGTAAATGTAATCTAAACCCTAACCGTAACTTTAGCCCCAACCCTAACTGTAGCCTTAACCCTAGCCCCAACCCTAACCCTAGCCCTAACCCTAGCCCTAACCCTAGCCCAAACCCTAGCCCCAACCCTAACCCTAGCCCTAATGGGAAAATGGAAATAAATATATTTTTTTTATTTTTCCCTAACTAAGGGGGTGATGAAGGGGGGTTTGATTTACTTTTATAGCGAGTTTTTTAGCGGATTTTTATGATTGGCAGCCGTCACATACTGAAAGACGCTTTTTATTGCAAAAAATATTTTTTGTGTTACCACATTTTGAGAGCTATAAATTTTCCATATTTTGATCCACAGAGTCATGTGAGGTCTTGTTTTTTGCGGGACGAGTTGACGTTTTTATTGGTAACATTTTTGGCACGTCACATTTTTTTGATCGCTTTTTATTCTGATTTTTGTGAGGCAGAATGACCAAAAACCAGCTATTCATGAATTTCTTTTGGGGGAGGCGTTTATACCATTCCGCGTTTGGTAAAATTGATAAAGCAGTTTTATTCTTCGGGTCAGTACGATTACAGCGATACCTCATTTATATTATTTTTTTATGTTTTGGCGCTTTTATACGATAAAAACTATTTTATGGAAAAAATAATTATTTTTGCATCGCTTTATTCTCAGGACTATAACTTTTTTATTTTTTGCTGATCATGCTGTATGGTGGCTCGTTATTTGCGGGACAAGATGACGCTTTCAGCGGTACCATGGTTATTTATATCTGTCTTTTTGATCGCGTGTTATTCCACTTTTTGTTCGGCGGTATGATAATAAAGCGTTGTTTTTTGCCTCGTTTTTTTTTTTTTTTTCTTACGGTGTTCACTGAAGGGGTTAACTAGTGGGCCAGTTTTATAGGTCGGGTCGTTACGGACGCGGCAATACTAAATATGTGTACTTTTATTGTTTTTTTTTATTATTTAGATAAAGAAATGTATTTATGGGATTAATATATATATATTTTTTTCATTATTTTGGAATTTTTTTTTTTTTATTTTTTTTTACACATTTGGAAAAATTTTTTTTTACTTTTTTACTTTGCCCCAGGGGGGGACAATACAGATCGGTGATCTGCCAGTTTGCATAGCACTCTGACAGATCACCGATCTGAGAGAAGTCCAGGCTGCTTCACAGTGCCTGCTCTGAGCAGGCTTCTGTGAAGCCACCTCCCTCCCTGCAGGACCCGGATCCGTGGCCATCTTGGATCCGGGTCTGGAGCAGGCAGGGAGGGAGGTAAGACCCTCGCAGCAACGCGATCACATCGCGTTGCTGCGGGGGGCTCAGGGAAGCCCGCAGGGAGCCCCCTCCCTGCGCGATGCTTCCCTGCACCGCCGGCACATCGCGATCATGTTTGATCGCGGTGTGCCGGGGGTTAATGTGCCGGGAGCGGTCCGTGACCGCTCCTGGCACATAGTGCCGGATGTCAGCTGCGATAGGCAGCTGACACCCGGCCGCGATCGGCCGCGCTCCCCCCGTGAGCGCCGCCGATCGCGCTGGACGTACTATCCCGTCCGTGGTCATGGGGGCCCACACCACCTCGACGGGATAGTACGTCCGATGTCAGAAAGGGGTTAAAATTGGATGAAGGGTTTACGAGTTTCAGCTCCTTAACATGTGCCACCCTGTTTTTAAAGGGACCAAAAGTAATTGGGCAGATTCAATAATTTTAAATAAAATGTTAATTTTTAGTACTTGGTTGAAAACCCTTTGTTGGCAATGACTGCCTGAAGTCTTGAACTCATGGACATCACCAGACGCTGTGTTTCCCCCTTTTTGACGCTCTGCCAGGCCTTCACTGCGGTGGTTTTCAGTTGCTGTTTGTTCGTGGGCCTTTCTGTCTGAAGTTTAGTCTTTAACAAGTGAAATGCTGCTCAATTGGGTTGAGATCAGGTGACTGACTTGGCCATTGAAGAATATTCCACTTCTTTGCTTTAATAAACTCCTGGGTTGCTTTGGCTTTATGTTTTGGGTCATTGTCCATCTGTAGTATGAAACAACGACCAATCAGTTTTGCTGCATTTGGCTGGATCTGAGCACACAGTGTGGCTCTGAATACCTCAGAATTCATTCGGCTGCTTCTGTCCTGTGTCACATCATCAATAAACACTAGTGACCCAGTGCCACTGGCAGCCATGCATGCCCAAGCCATCACACTGCCTCCGCCGTGTTTTACAGATGATGTGGTATGCTTTGGATCATGAGCTGTACCACGCCTTTGTCATACTTTTCTCTTTCCATCATTCTGGTAGAGGTTGATCTTGGTTTCATCTGTCCAAAGAATGTTCTTCCAGAACTGTGCTGGCTTTTTTAGATGTTTTTTAGCAAAGTCCAGTCTAGCCTTTTTCTTCTTGATGCTTATGAGTGGCTTGCACCGTGCAGTGAACCCTCTGTATTTACTTTCATGCAGTCTTCGCTCTATGGTAGATTTGGATATTGATACGCCGACCTCCTGGAGAGTGTTCTTCACTTGGTTGGCTGTTGTGAAGGGGTTTCTCTTCACCATGGAGATTATTCTGCGATCATCCACCACTGTTGTCTTCCGTAGGCGCCCAGGTCTTTTTGCATTGATGAGTTCACCAGTGCTTTCTTTCTTTCTCAGGATGTACCAAACTGTAGATTTTGCCACTCCTAGTATTGCAGCAATTTCTCGGATGGGTTTTTTCTGTTTTCGCAGCTTAAGGATGGCTTGTTTCACCTGCATGGAGAGCTCCTTTGGCCACAAGGTTTACTTCACAGCAAAACCTTCCAAATTCAAGCACCACACCTCAAATCAACTCCAGGCCTTTTATCTGCTTAATTGAGAATGACATAATGAAGGGATTGCCCCCACCTGTCCATGAAATAGCCTTGGTGTCGATTGTCCAATTACTTTTTGTCCCTTTAAAAACAGGGTGGCACATGTTAAGGAGCTGAAACTCCTAAACCCTTCATCCAATTTTAATGTGGATACCCTCAAATGAAAGCTGAAAGTCTGAACTTCAACTGCATCTGAATTGTTTTGTTTAAAATTCATTGTGTTAATGTCTGTAACCAAAATTAGAAAAATGTTGTCTCTGTTCAAATATATATGGACCTAACTGTAGTTCAGTGATAATTGTTACAGTATTTTATTTTCCCGGTGTTACTTTTGTTCATGTATTACCGGATTCTTCTGCAGCTGTGTTTCTCACCTTTCTGTATAAATAGTGCAATAATTCACACCCACGGCCAGTTTTCCGTTAAAAATATGAATATTATTGAATATAATGTTTTACCTATGTTACAGTTTTTTAAGGGGACCATGCAAAGCGCCGTCAGCTAACCACAATCACCCCGGCTAACGGATAAAATAGATAGCCACAAGCACAGAGACATCCCCACCCAGTACAGATAATGTGCATGGTATAATTCTCATTTTCATATTATTTGTACACACTCTAACGGACATATTATGTATATCCGGTGTTTTGACAAGTATGAAGCGGTGTGTTTTTTTTTTGTTTGTTTTTGAATTGTCCAGTGCCAGCATAATTTTTCAGCGTGTCCAGGGGTTGTGTTTAACTATCCTTTTAGAGTGTCTAGTAGTTTTATATTCTTTGTCTGATATATTTCTACACAAAGCTTCAAAACTATTTTGTAATTTATAATGTATCACAGTAGTTTCATATGAAGTTACATCTTAGGCTCTGTTCAGACTATTGTAATATCTGTAGCTTAAAATAGAGCCAAATAGCTACTTTCAAATCCGGACATACACCATTGATTTTAATGGGGTCTAAGGGGATTCTATCAAGCTTTTCCACATAATAGTGTGATAGAAATATATATATCATGTAGATCTCACTTGCATGTATACTCCTCTATAATCAAATATATACTTATATGCTCACAGCTAATATATGCATTATAATCAATGGTTTAAAATGTCTGACACGAACTAATATAACCCAGACAGATCATATGGGGTTTTCCATCCCAAAAAGCAGAAGAGTGTCAGATGTTTGGTGACTGCTGATCAGATGTCTCCACTTTGTCCTAGACACAGAACTCAAGTTTAGTTGCTTAATCCGCTGTCATATGAGCATTAGTCACAATATTCCATATATGTTTAGATAACCAATGACAGAAGAGCTAGACAATATGGTAATTAACTAACCACCCCTGACAACCCCTAACCACTCCTTTCTATGTGAAAATATAAAACTATGTATGTACAATAAAGTTTCAGTATTGATGGAATGTTATTCTGTCACAGTTGTGTACAGTCCATTCCTGATGAGCGCTCAAAATACTCAGTCTAATTGGGAGCGGCCGCAGCACACACAGGGATATATTTATCCAACCCTAATATTTCCATAACATAATGGCGCCCTCTGATGAAGATGAAGAGGGAACATCATACATGCTGTCCAATACTAGGAAAAGAAACCCACAGGCACCAAGAATGCAGGGGCAGATAGAGGCACCACCATTACACTATGTGCACTCCACCCCAAGTCAGGTGACAATCTTCCAGACCCAGGCATGCATCCCATGCCACTTTACCGAAGAAAGTAGCAGAAGCAGCAATCATATGCAGCCAGCTGGAATGATCTCTGGGCCATGAATGGAAATAGAAGCAGGTGATGCACTCTGGCCAATCATGAAGGAACAATTCAAACTTCCAGCAGAATCAGACGTACACGCTTGGGAGTCAGGGCCACAGCTAATTGAACAACTCAGAGAGTGGGCCAAAGGCAGGCTGGCCGGACAGGCCCTCAGCTTACATGACATGAGCCAAGATAAAACAGAGTCTGTAAAGAAGTTTCATGGCAGAGTAATGCAAGTATCCCAAGACTTGGGCTTTACCATTCATGACCAGATACACAGGGAAATGTTGGCACAGGCCTTTGTGCATGGACTGAGACAGCCAATCAGGAAACCACTGATAGTGGCTAGGCCTGAGAACAGGTCAATAGCAGTGGACTGACCCAGAAAAAATGTTTTATGTGCGCCTAGGAGACTGTTTATTGCCGATTGTCACCAAAATTGCCACCATTATAGCACCACAAAAGAGCACAAAGAAGGAAAAGGGTGCCGTGCTGCTGAGAACACCAGAAGGGGAGCCAGAGGTGAAGACGCTACAAAGTGCCGATCGACACACCGGAAGAACCGCTGCAGACTCCAGAGAGGAGACACCGACCTCAATAAGGTTAGCAAAGGGGAGAAGCTATGTCAGACCAGGGGTAAGAAGTGACGGCAGATGCAGCCGCAGCCCCTGTAATGCCCCAAGACCTTGGGTTGGATGCAGCCACCGGTGTTATGACCCCAATGGCGAGGGTCTCAGAGGAACGTGGAAGTCTGCAAGATACAAAAATCCAGCTCATAGGGCAGTGGTAACTGGGTTGACCATATATCTACTCCTAACGCCAACACTGAAGTAGCCGGGGATCATTCCTACGTTGATTCTAGATGACACGCGCCAGCCGGAGAATCTAACTACCCCTAGTAGAAGAAAACAAAGACCTCTCTTGCCTCCAGAGAAAGGGACCCCAAAGCAGGATAGAAGCCCCCCACAAATAATAACGGTGAGGTAAGAGGAAATGACAAACACAGAAATGAACCAGGTTTAGCACAGAGAGGCCCGCTTACTAATAGCAGAATAAAGAAAGGTAACTTATATGGTCAACAAAAACCCTATCAAAATCCACACTGGAAATTCAAGAACCCCCGAACCATCTAACGGTCCGGGGGGAGAACACCAGCCCCTTAGAGCTTCCAGCAAAGATCAGGATACAGATTTGGAACAAGCTGGACAAAAATACAAAACAAAATAAATAGCAAAAAGCAAAATAGCAGACTTAGCTGATATAACCGGAACCAGGATCAGTAGACAAGAGCACAGCAGATTAGCTCTGATAACTACGTTGCCAGGCATAGAACTGAAGGTCCAGGGAGCTTATATAGCAACACCCCTAACTAACGACCCAGGTGCGGAAAAAAGGAATGACAGAAAAACCAGAGTCAAAAAACTAGTAACCACTAGAGGGAGCCAAAAAGCAAATTCACAACAGTACCCCCCCCTTAGTGAGGGGTCACCGAACCCTCACCACGACCACCAGGGCGATCAGGATGAGCGGCATGAAAGGCACGAACTAAATCGGCCGCATGAACATCAGAGGCGACCACCCAGGAATTATCCTCCTGACCATAGCCCTTCCACTTGACCAGGTACTGAAGCCTCCGCCTGGAGAGGCGCGAATCCAAGATCTTCTCCACCACGTACTCCAACTCGCCCTCAACCAACACCGGAGCAGGCGGCTCAGCAGAAGGAACTACAGGCACAACGTACCGCCGCAACAAGGACCTATGAAATACATTGTGAATAGCAAACGACACAGGAAGATCCAGACGAAAAGATACAGGATTAAGGATTTCCAATATCTTGTAAGGACCAATGAAGCGAGGTTTAAATTTTGGAGAGGAGACCTTCATAGGAATAAAGCGAGAAGAAAGCCACACCAAATCCCCAACGCGTAGTCGGGGACCCACACCGCGGCGGCGGTTGGCAAAGCGCTGAGCCCTCTCCTGTGACAACTTCAAGTTGTCCACCACATGATTCCAGATCCGCTGCAACCTATCCACCACAGAATCCACCCCAGGACAGTCAGAAGGCTCCACATGACCCGAAGAAAAGCGAGGATGGAAACCAGAGTTGCAGAAAAAAGGCGAAACCAAGGTGGCGGAACTAGCCCGATTATTAAGGGCAAACTCAGCCAACGGCAAGAATGTCACCCAATCGTCCTGATCAGCAGAGACAAAGCACCTCAAATAAGCCTCCAAAGTCTGGTTGGTTCGCTCCGTCTGTCCATTAGTCTGAGGATGGAAAGCAGATGAAAACGACAAATCAATGCCCATCCTATTACAAAAGGATCGCCAGAACCTAGAAACGAACTGGGATCCTCTGTCTGACACAATATTCTCAGGGATGCCGTGCAAACGAACCACGTTCTGGAAAAACACAGGAACCAGATCGGAAGAGGAAGGCAGCTTAGGCAAAGGAACCAAATGGACCATCTTGGAGAAGCGATCACATATCACCCAGATGACAGACATGCCCTGAGACACCGGAAGATCAGAAATGAAATCCATGGAGATATGTGTCCAAGGTCTCTTCGGGACAGGCAAGGGCAAGAGCAACCCGCTGGCACGAGAACAGCAAGGCTTAGCTCGAGCACAAGTACCACAGGACTGCACAAATGACCGCACATCCCTTGACAAGGAAGGCCACCAAAAGGACCTGGCCACCAGATCTCTGGTGCCAAAAATTCCCGGGTGACCTGCCAACACTGAGGAATGAACCTCGGAAATGACTCTGCTGGTCCATTTATCCGGGACAAACAGTCTGTCAGGTGGACAAGACTCAGGCCTATCAGCCTGAAATCTCTGCAACACACGTCGCAGATCCGGAGAAATAGCTGACAAGATAACTCCATCCTTAAGGATACCAACAGGATCAGCGACTCCAGGAGCATCAGGCACAAAGCTCCTAGAAAGAGCATCGGCCTTCACATTCTTTGAACCAGGTAAATACGAGACAACAAAATCAAAGCGGGAGAAAAACAATGACCAGCGGGCCTGTCTCGGATTAAGGCGTTTAGCAGACTCGAGATACATCAGATTTTTGTGATCAGTCAAGACCACCACCCGATGCTTAGCACCCTCAAGCCAATGACGCCACTCCTCAAATGCCCATTTCATGGCCAACAACTCCCGATTGCCCACATCATAATTTCGCTCGGCAGGCGAAAATTTCCTAGAGAAAAAGGCACAAGGTTTCATAACAGAGCAACCAGGGCCTCTCTGCGACAAAACGGCCCCTGCTCCAATCTCTGAAGCATCCACCTCAACCTGAAAGGGAAGTGAGATATCGGGCTGGCACAAAACAGGCGCCGAAGTAAACCGGCGTTTTAACTCCTGGAAAGCCTCCACGGCAGCAGGAGCCCAGTTAGCTACATCGGAGCCCTTCTTGGTCATATCCGTCAAAGGTTTCACAATGCTAGAAAAATTTGCGATAAAACGACGGTAGAAGTTAGCGAAACCCAAGAACTTCTGAAGACTCTTAACTGACGAGGGCTGAGTCCAATCAAGAATAGCTCGGACCTTGACTGGGTCCATCTCCACAGCAGAAGGGGAAAAAATGAACCCCAAAAAGGGAACCTTCTGTACACCAAAGAGACACTTTGAGCCCTTGACAAACAAAGAATTTTCACGCAAAATTTTAAAGACCAACCTGACCTGCTCCACATGCGAGTCCCAATTATCAGAAAAAACCAAAATATCATCCAGATAAACTATCAAAAATTTATCCAGATACTTCCGGAAAATGTCATGCATAAAGGACTGAAAAACTGAAGGCGCATTGGAGAGCCCAAAAGGCATCACCAAGTACTCAAAATGACCTTCGGGCGTATTGAATGCGGTTTTCCATTCATCACCTTGCTTAATGCGCACAAGGTTGTACGCACCACGAAGATCTATCTTGGTGAACCACTTGGCACCTTTAATCCGGGCAAACAAGTCAGACAACAGCGGCAAAGGATACTGAAATTTGACAGTGATCTTATTTAAAAGCCGATAATCAATACAAGGCCTCAAAGATCCGTCCTTTTTAGCCACAAAAAAGAATCCTGCCCCAAGAGGGGAAGAAGAACGAATATGTCCTTTCTCCAGAGACTCCTTGATATACGAACGCATAGCGGTATGTTCAGGTACCGACAGATTAAACAGTCTTCCCTTAGGAAATTTACTGCCTGGGATCAAATCTATAGCACAGTCACAGTCCCTATGAGGAGGCAATGCACTGGACCTGGACTCGCTAAAGACATCCTGATAATCATACAAATACTCCGGAACTTCCGAAGGCGTAGAAGAAGCAATAGACACAGGCAGGGAATCCCCATGAATACCACGACAGCCCCAACTTGACACTGACATAGCCTTCCAGTCCAGGACGGGATTATGGGTCTGTAACCATGGCAGCCCTAAAACAACCAAATCATGCATTTTATGTAAAACAAGAAAACGTATCACCTCGCGGTGTTCAGGAGTCATGCACATGGTAACCTGTGTCCAATACTGCGGTTTATTTGCTGCCAATGGCGTAGCATCAATACCCCTAAGAGGAATAGGATTTTCTAATGGTTCAAGAATAAAACCACAGTGCTTAGCAAATGACAGATCCATAAGACTCAGGGCAGCACCTGAATCTACAAACGCCATGACAGGATAAGATGACAGTGAGCAAATCAAAGTTACAGACAGAATAAATTTAGGTTGCAAATTACCAACGGTGACCGGACTAACAACCTTAGCTATACGTTTAGAGCATGCTGAGATAACATGTGTAGAATCACCACAGTAGTAACACAAGCCATTCCGGCGTCTATGAATTTTCCGCTCATTTCTAGACAGGATTCTATCACATTGCATTAAATCAGGTGTCTGTTCAGACAACACCATGAGGGAATTTGCGGTTTTTCTATCACATTGCACCGAATTAGGTGTCTGTTCAGACAACACCATGAGGGAATTTGCGGTTTTGCGCTCCCGCAACCGCCGGTCAATTTGAATAGCCAGTGCCATAGTATCATTCAGACCTGTGGGAATGGGAAAACCCACCATAACATTCTTAATGGCATCAGAAAGGCCATTTCTAAAATTAGCGGCCAGTGCACACTCGTTCCAATGTGTCAGCACGGACCATTTCCGAAATTTTTGGCAGTACACTTCAGCCTCGTCCTGCCCCTGAGACATAGCCAGCAAGGCCTTTTCTGCCTGAATCTCAAGATTGGGTTCCTCATAAAGTAAACCGAGCGCCAGAAAAAACGCATCAATATCGGCCAATGCCGGATCTCCAGGCGCCAGCGAAAAAGCCCAATCTTGAGGGTCGCCCCGTAAGAACGAAATAACAATTTTTACTTGCTGAGCGGAGTCTCCAGATGAACAGGGTCTCAGGGACAAAAACAATTTGCAATTATTCATGAAATTCCTAAACTTAAACCTGTCTCCGGAAAACAGTTCAGGAATCGGTATCTTAGGTTCTGACCTAGGACTTCTGATAACATAGTCTTGTAAGCCCTGCACACGAGTAGCCAGCTGGTCCACACTTGTAATCAAGGTCTGGACATTCATGTCTGCAGCAAGCTTAAGCCACTCTGAGGTAAAGGGGAAGAAGAAAAAAAAAATGAGAGAGGGAAAAAAAAAACTCAGAATCTTCTTTCTTGTAATCCCTCTTTTGCAATGCATTACACATATAATACTGGCCTGGCAAACTGTTATGACCCCAATGGCGAGGGTCTCAGAGGAACGTGGAAGTCTGCAAGATACAAAAATCCAGCTCATAGGGCAGTGGTAACTGGGTTGACCATATATCTACTCCTAACGCCAACACTGAAGTAGCCGGGGATCATTCCTACGTTGATTCTAGATGACACGCGCCAGCCGGAGAATCTAACTACCCCTAGTAGAAGAAAACAAAGACCTCTCTTGCCTCCAGAGAAAGGGACCCCAAAGCAGGATAGAAGCCCCCCACAAATAATAACGGTGAGGTAAGAGGAAATGACAAACACAGAAATGAACCAGGTTTAGCACAGAGAGGCCCGCTTACTAATAGCAGAATAAAGAAAGGTAACTTATATGGTCAACAAAAACCCTATCAAAATCCACACTGGAAATTCAAGAACCCCCGAACCGTCTAACGGTCCGGGGGGAGAACACCAGCCCCTTAGAGCTTCCAGCAAAGATCAGGATACAGATTTGGAACAAGCTGGACAAAAATACAAAACAAAATAAATAGCAAAAAGCAAAATAGCAGACTTAGCTGATATAACCGGAACCAGGATCAGTAGACAAGAGCACAGCAGATTAGCTCTGATAACTACGTTGCCAGGCATAGAACTGAAGGTCCAGGGAGCTTATATAGCAACACCCCTAACTAACGACCCAGGTGCGGAAAAAAGGAATGACAGAAAAACCAGAGTCAAAAAACTAGTAACCACTAGAGGGAGCCAAAAAGCAAATTCACAACACACCGGTCTCATGGCACCCCGGGCCTCGCCACGAATGCACCTGCAGGCCCCGTCTTACCACCGCAGCTTCAATCAGCAGGCCGGACCCCGCTGCCGCTACAGTACCCATCATGCCGTTGTCCACAGTAGCCAAAGGGATTGAGTCCCAACCAGGGGTGCAGAAGACAGCCCCTCTCATGGTGACCACTGACCTGGAAGCGCAACCACCCTACAAAGACAGAAGAAGTGTCAAGAGTTACATCTGTGGCAAGTTTGGCCATTTCCAGAACCAGTGCAGGGCACCCACGCCCCCGAAGAAACTGGACCCATGCAACCCAAGAGTTGGTCCAGAGAAACAGGTCAAGGAAGAAGTGTAGAAAGCAGTGAAGTACCCCGTCCATAGGACAGAGGCAAGCAAGCCAGGTCCTCAAGACACTACGCTCCTGACATGTAAAACTTCATCTGCAAGACCAATACCTCAAATTACCCTTAAAATGGATGGCGTTGTCAGATCCAACGTGGTGTAGCCAGAAGTGTGATGACACCTGTGGAACTCACTGATCCCACCTGCCTATCAGAATCCTCTGTGTCTCGCATGAGCATTGATGGTCAAGTCAGACATTCTCAGCTTACAAAGCCACTGAGCGTGTGCACTCAGCCAGGACGTGCTATCCTGTCCCAGTTTGTGGTGTCAAGGACCTGCCACTCAACCTGCTGGGAGCGAACCTACTGCAGAAGCTGAAGGCAACCACAGTGTCCCAGGAAGATGGGACAGTGACACTTTCTTCATCCCTGACCCGAGACGAGTCATGCTGGCGGCCCTACAAGAACATTAAACAATCGATGAGGCCTACCCAAGGAGGTACTGGATGTAGTACCAGAAAGTCTATGGTCTAAGGGTCCCCAGCACATGAGAAAACCTGAAGCAAGTTACGTTCCAGAGACACTGTATTGCTCACCAGGCGAAACACCTGACAGATGACCGGAAGACCACAGTGGAGAAGATGGTCCCTCCGAGAACTCCAAAGGTGCTACAGGCCTTCCTTGGTCTAGTTTCGTATTGCAGAGCCTGGATCCCTGATGCTTCCGTCCTAATGCAGCCTCTGTGTGAATACGTCAGCGTGACCCCGTTCCTCCAGACAGATGTGGCCTTCAGTTCGTTCAAGAAGTTAAAAGGCTCTGTAGTCTCAGCGCCAGCACTAGGCCTATCTGACTACAAGAAGCCATTCCGTCTCTACTTGATGAGAAAAGAAGGCCTTGCTACTGGAGTCCTGACACAGCTTCAGGGGGGAAAGCAGAGACTTTCGGACTACTTTTCAGCTTGCCTGGATCCAGTTGCAAGGGAAGCCTCTTCCTCCCGCATGAGAGCAGCAGTTGCAGCACACGCCCTCCTGGACAGGACTACTGACATCAGTGGAAAAACCATTGGAAATCCTGGCTCTGCATGACATCTCAGCAATCCTCAACCAAACCCAGCTAAAACATCTCTCCACCGCCAGGCATCTTCGCCTCCAGTGCTCTCTACTCCTGCCCAACAATGTCACCATCTCCAGATGCACAGTCCTCAATCCGCCCACTCTACTCCCACTCCCAAGGGGGGATACAGATACGGATCCTCAGATAAAAAGTCTGATCAAAATCTGCATGATACCTTCTGCAGGGATCTGAATTTGCTCCGGACGGATGACCATGATTGCTTCAGCATCATGCAACAGGAAACAGCAGGACTACCCAAGGTGGCAGAAGAGCCACTGACCAACCCAGAGTTGATCCTCTCTGTGGATGGCTCCAGATTTGCAGATGATGAAGGAAGATTCCACACGGGATGTGCAGTGACCAGCAATCAAGAGATCCTGTGGTCCAGAAGTCTGCCGCCCAGTCTGTCAGCCCAGGAAGCAGAACTGATAGCGCTGATGAAGGCCTACCAGATGGCAGAAGACAAGACTGAGAAAATGTATACCGATTTGGGGTACTCGCATGGCATTGCACACGACTTCGGACCCATCTGGGCTGCAAGGGACTTCATCACAGCAAGTGGAACAACCGTGAAGCATCATGGAGCCATTAAGGACCTGCTGAACACACTTCAACTTCCAAAAGTGGTGACAATGCTAAAAGTCAAAGCGCATGGAAAACTGAACACAGTAGGGGCACGAGGCAACAACATGGCGGATATGGCAGCCAAAGAAACAGTCAAGGGAAGACAATATGGACAAGTGGAAGAGGTCGTAGAGCCGGATGGCTACTACAGGACGGCTGAAGACAGGAAACCTGACAAGATGACATCCTGGGATCTGCTCAAAAAAGTTGCAAGAGCAAGCCCCAAAGGACAAGAAGGAATGCTGGATGCAGAAGTGAGCAACACATGAAGAAGGAAGGGTATACTAAATGGACTACAAACCCTGTTTACCCCAAAGCATGTACCCTATGGTGGTCCAGTTGGCACATGGGCCCACACACAGATTAAAGACACAGATGAATGATCCGATTGGTGCTTACTGGTTCGCTCCAGAAATCTCCACCCTAACAGCCAAGTTCATAAACAGCTGTCTGACCTGTGGCAAATGCAACCCTGGAAGAATGAAGAAAGTTCCCACACATCGTCTTGCCAGACCACTGTACCCCCTTCCAGAGGATCCAGATAGACCACATCCAAATTCCGCCAAGTGAAGGATTCGAATATGCCCTTGTGGTCGTGGACGTGTTCTCAGGATGGCCAGAAGCTTTCCAGTGAGTGAGGAACCAGTCAGCAGAGACTACTGCAAAGAAGCTACTCTCAGAGACGAGATATGCAGCTATGGGGTCCCAGAAGTGATAGAGAGTGACCAGGGACCCGCATTCACAGCAAACCTCACACGAGAGATCTAGTCAGCAGTAGGGTCAGACTTAGGCCTACACACTCCCAATCACACTACTCAGTGTTAGGCATACTCCCAGAGGCCCAGAAAAGCTGTTACCATATGAAATTTTGTTTGTGTCTAGTCCCAGGGTAGGGGTATCCTTTCCCTCAGCAGCTGACTATGTAATATGATACTTTGTCTGCTTATGTAATTGAAATCACCAAGAAACTTGCTAACATCCATTCTCGAGTTTTTTTCTTCATTGCCAGATCCAGATTCAGTGTCCGGTATGCACTCCTAGAAGCCAGGAGACTGGGTGTTGGTGAAAAAGCTTGTAAGGAGAACACCACTCGATCCCAGATTTGATGATCCTGTTCAAGTGCTGCTGATGACACCAAACTCTGTGAAACTGGAGGGAAGACTCGCTTGGATCCACTCATCGCATTGCAAGAAAGCTCCCCTACCAGAAGATGACATCCAAGCCAGAATGATGTTGCGGCCTGACCGAAAGGATGGCCTACCTGATAAAGACTACACATCGCTCACTACACATGCTATTGACTAAGAGACTGATTGCAACGAACCCCCGTTAGGGACAGATCTCCTGACCGCCCATTTGCGAAAAGTCTGTACGGAGTGGGGCACAGGCGTTAGGCTTGTGTCAGTTCGCCGACAGCACAAAAGAGTTGCAGCGCTTTGGGACAGGAGGCTAGGATTAGGGCAAGTGATATCTAAGGGGGGCTTGTGATAGAAATATATATATCGTGTAGATCTCACTTGCATGTATACTCCTCTATAATCAAATATATACTTATATGCTCACAGCTAATATATGCATTATAATCAATGGTTTAAAATGTCTGACACGAACTAATATAACCCAGACAGATCATATGGGGTTTTCCATCCCAAAAAGCAGAAGAGTGTCAGATGTTTGGTGACTGCTGATCAGATGTCTCCACTTTGTCCTAGACACAGAACTCAAGTTTAGTTGCTTAATCCGCTGTCATATGAGCATTAGTCACAATATTCCATATATGTTTAGATAACCAATGACAGAAGAGCTAGACAATATGGTAATTAACTAACCACCCCTGACAACCCCTAACCACTCCTTTCTATGTGAAAATATAAAACTATGTATGTACAATAAAGTTTCAGTATTGATGGAATGTTGTTCTGTCACAGTTGTGTACAGTCCATTCTTGATGAGCGCTCAAAATACTCAGTCTAATTGGGAGCGGCCGCAGCACACACAGGGATATATTTATCCAACCCTAATATTTCCATAACAATAGTTATGGAAAGAATAATGCTACAGAATTGGCCGCTCCAGTTATAAAACAAAAATGATGAAAATTATCCTTGATGATAATGTGAAAAAGGCTTATGCAGTGGGTTTATGGATCTCTACAATAAACATCATGTGTAGAAATTTGGTTCTAGAACTTGTTGGATTAGTGAATATAATAACGTTTGGCATATTTTATAACATACAGCTAATGATTCTTGCTTTTAACTTGTATGTAACTGGTTAATGTTACTAATACCCTCTAACATGGGGTCATGGTTCTGCATTTTCTGAAGAGTTGGGCTTCATCTCCATCTTTCTTTAATTCTACATTATTTTATCACATATTAATTTCACAACTGTCTGTGCTGGCTATTTGCACACAGCCTTCATGAATTCAATGTTTTGTAAATTTTCTGTCATGGAAAAAAAAAAAAAAACGTGTACAAAGTTAAAACATAATTAAAATAAAGAATAACGACCTAGCTGGTTGTTTGGGTGATATTGTAAAATCATTTATTGTTTCTACTACTTGGCAATTGTTACACTCTGTTATTTTTATTTATTTATTTATTTATTTATTTTTTTCCTTGGATTTTGTTAGTCATTACAATTATTTTTGCTCCCAAGATAGGGTTTTAGAGTCACCAAGTAACATAAACGTGCAGATTCCTGAATATTACAATTACAAAACATTCAAAGTTTGTTTCTCCACTTTTTGCAGATAATAAATCTTAATTTCTTTATAATTTGACTTTTAGTTATAGTTTGTTTCAGCTCTTTGCCGTTCTATGTATACCGTAAATTTTGCTTCCTTTCAGTGAATAATATAAGACAAATTATTTTTATCCAAAGACATCTAACTTATGTATACTCTTAAAGCTTTGTTACATTTCTATCCAGTCTGCACCATGCTGTGTAACATAAATACATGTGGTCTTGTAGTATGGTTTTTGGTTTCTCTGAACTGCCGCAAACAAAACATATAAGGTAGTACGGCACAAGATGTGAGCGTACCCGCAGTTCACTGAGCATTACCGCGGCACTCACTTCTCTTTGCAGCTTCTGAATGTACACTATTCTCACCCATGGAGAGTTTTCCTTTAAAAATATGAATATTATTGAATATAATGTTTTACATATGTTACAGTATTTTAGTTTCCATGCAAAAATCCATCCAAAGGAAAAAAATAAATAAATAAATAAAAATAACAGAGTGTAACAATTGCCAAGTAGTAGAAACAATAAATGATTTTACAATATCACCCAAACAACCAGCTAGGTCATTATTCTTTATTTTAATTATGTTTTAACTTTGCACACGTTTTTTTTTTTTTTTCCATGACAGAAAAATCTACAAAACATTGAATTCAAGAAGGCTGTGTGCAAATAGCCCGCACAGACAGCTGTGAAATTAATATGTGATAAAATAATGTAGAATTAAAGAAAGATGGAGATGAAGCTCAACTCTTCAGAAAATGCAGAACCGTGACCCCATGTTAGAGGGTATTAGTAACATTAACCAGTTACATACAAGTTAAAAGCAATAGTCATTAGCTGTATGTTATAAAATATGCCAAACGTTATTATATTCACTAATCCAACAAGTTCTAGAACCAAATTTCTACACATGGTGTTTATTGTAGAGATCCATAAACCCACTGCATAAGCCTTTTTCACATTATCATCAAGGATAATTTTCATCATTTTTGTTTTATAACTGGAGCGGCCAATTCTGTAGCATTATTCTTTCCATAACTATTATGTGGAAAAGCTTGATAGAATCCCCTTAGACCCCATTAAAATCAATGGTGTATGTCCGGATTTGAAAGTAACTATTTGGCTCTATTTTAAGCTACAGATATTACAATAGTCTGAACAGAGCCTAAGATGTAACTTCATATGAAACTACTGTGATACATTATAAATTACAAAATAGTTTTGAAGCTTTGTGTAGAAATATAACAGACAAAGAATATAAAACTACTAGACACTCTAAAAGGATAGTTAAACACAACCCCTGGACACGCTGAAAAATTATGCTGGCACTGGACAATTCATTTACCCATATTTATATAGAAAAGGTAAGAATCACAACTGAAGAAGACGCCGATAATACACGAACAAAAGTAGCATCAGGGGGAAAAAAAAAAAAAAAACTAACATAAGTAAAACATTATATTCAATAATATTCATATTTTTAACGGAAAACTGGCCGTGTGTGTGAATTATTGCACTATTTATATAGAAAGGTGAGAATCACAACTGCAGAAGCATCCGGTAATACATGAACATAAGTAACACCGGGAAAATAAAATACTGTAACAATTATCACTGAACTATATACTGTATATTATCTATTTTGTAAGAAGTGTAATGATGTATATTAATTGTACATGTGATGATTTTTACTTTTTATATTCATATACCAGTCATGTATAAAACAACCGTGTTATACCTGTCAAAACACATGATATACATAATATCACCGATGGTTATTATTATTATTATATGTGAATACCGACTCTGATAAAAATCAAGAGATCGTTGAAATTGTTGGAATAGAAATGTTACAGCCTGGAATAATAACACAATGCTGTATCACACTAACACTGAACATTATCTGTACAGGTTGGGGGTGTCTCTGGGCCTGCTTCATTCTAAAATAATTATACATAATATGTCCGTAAATCAGTCTGATCTGTTATAAAACTCATAAAATGAGAATCACAGTATGAAATAATGATGCATAAACACAGAATGTACATAATATGCCAACAAACTCGCACAGATCAAGCTAAAATCTTTCTGTGATACGTATGAAAAACTGATAAATGACTGTCCAACACTGGTCAAATAAATATTATTGGGACTATAGGTGTATGAAAATGTCAATAAAAGAGAATAAATATTATTGGAACTATAAATAAAATAATACACTTTGATATTATTATCAATTTGTTGGAATCGTATCAGTAATCAATTTAATACATTTTGATTCACTATGATTTTGGTGTGATGTCTATTTAACATGCTTTATGCGATTTTAATTAATTATCTGCTGGTCAAATAAATATTATTGGGACTATAGGTTTATGAAAATGTCAATAAAAGAGAATAAATATTATTGGGACTATAAATAAAATAATACACTTTTGATATTATTATCAATTTGTTGGAAGCGTATCAGTAATCAATTTAATACATTTTGCTGACACTGTGATAACAATTTATTATCAAATGGGCAGTCTGCAGCTTACAGCGATACTGAAGTCCGATAATTATACAGACTCTAAATCTCTGATAAAGCTTTCTGTGTTTTGATCATCTGTCTGGGTTCTCAGAAAGGGGGAGGGGGGGTCAGGCACACAGCTGCTGACAGCAGCCATGAGATGTCATGTGAGTCTTGCAGGATTTTCATATAGAAGAGCTATTCTAAGACACACAATGCCCTGTAAAATGCTATTTGCAGACATGTCTGTCATGTGAAGCTCGTGATTCTAAGACACACAATGCTCTTATTCTCAAAACAGCTACATATGAGCATCTAATACTAATCTAAGACACAAATTACATGTCATGTGATTCTTGCAGAATTCCTGAATCTTGTGTAAAATGATGCCTGCAGACATATCCCAATATCACGGGGCTCTTACATTGTGTATTACTGGGATAATAAACACTGTATTAACAATATTAAACACTGTTATAGCAGAAACACAGGCTCATTCTCCCTATCATAGGCTTATCAAACAAGAGTAAACTTTAATACAGCACATTAATCTAATATAAAACCATTACTGGGATAATAAACACTGTATCAAATACAGTGATAATAATATTAAACTATATCAAAAAGGGAGGGGGAGCAGTCACACAGCTGCTGTCAGAAGACAGGGGAGGGGTGGGGTTACACACTTTGATACAATTTGATAGGGGCGTGTCCACCTGTCAAATTGAGTTTGACGAAACCACCCGACGCTCTACTACTTACAACTGTCACAGGATCCTGAAACTGCATGGGGGACGTAACAGAGGCTGAACAGGGCGGCTTCCGGGGCGGGGACGGAACTGACTTAACAGGTATTGACACACTCAGGGCGGCTTCCGGGTCGGGCACGGAACTGACGTCACAGATAGTGACACACAGAGGGGCAGAGAGTGGGTGGCGAATGGGGAGGAGAGGAGAGGGGTTAAGACCGGACGTGGGGAGGGCTAAGCGTTAGAAGGTGTCAAAAAGGGGCGTGGCACCTGCCAAAAACCGGAAGTGGGCGTTTTGACGAGAGGTGGGTGCTCCTTACTACTTAAAAGTTATTTTTATTTTAATCAAATCAATTATCACTCAACACTCGTTATTACAATCATATAGATGAAAACATAATATTTCTTACATAATTTATAGCAATACAATTGATAAATGCTACATAGTGAGCCACGTGGACTGCAGTATCGGCGATACTCTTTTTTTAAGTCTCATTGGCCCTTGAGCGATACCTATTGGGGTGGAATGTAATGGACGGATCGCACGGCGTGGTGTGAATAGAGATCGTGGCTTAGATGCCCTATCAGTTTCGTGCAATGAAATTCTTCCTGGACATGGCATGACTCTGAGATGTGTTATGCACCAAATCCAGCATGTTAGAGCCGGGAATTCCACGATGTAATATTTTGGTTCTGTAACAGTCTGCTTAGTAAAAATTCTGCATTCTTTTTATATCGAGGATTTACATGAATTACAATTTCAAAAACATCTGTATTTTTATCAGCTTCAGAATTCAACAATTGTTGGTGATCAGATTCAGTAGCGCTAATGATCTTTAAAGTTGATAGTGCCTCTGCATCATGTTTAACATGATTCAAGTATCTCTGTAGTACATCACTATATTTTTTAATTTTCACATCATCCGGTATATCACGACGTTGTAAAATCTCAGCAATTTCTCCATGAAGACGTTGGATAACGCTCTGGCGTATGTTGGTTGTAATAGGGGGCCGTAGTTTAATTAGTTCCTGATACATTTTCTCGGCGTGTTCCATTAATTACCGCTGAGTAGACTTGTTAATATCGGAATCGCAAAACCTAAAAGAGACCCTATAAATCCTCCTCGCTTTAGTAGACGCTTCTTTTTCTTTATGCTGTGGGATTTATTACTACATGGTTCTTATAGCTTTACTCCACTTTTTTAGTATATTTTTTTGTCGCTCTTTCAGAGGAATTCGACCTTTTAAGATATTTAAAGCGATTTCCCCTATCGCTGTAATTAAATCGTGAATGCCATTGCACAAAATAGATTTTCTGACAGAAGGAGAAGCCTTCACCAGCGTTTTCAAGAGATCCCAGTTACGACGTATTCTCTCAGACATCTTTGCAACACTATGGCTACAGTGTAGAATGTCTGATTTGGGGTAAATTCACTTTTTAGAGGGATTTTTTCCATTGAACGTACACAGCTGGAAAAGCTGGAGGAAACAGACCCATCCTCAAGCGAAGTTCCTCAGGGGTATCGGGTCTTAATAATATTAAATAATAATATTTTTTTAATTATATAGCGCCAACATATTCCGCAGCACCTTACAATTAGCGGGAACATATACAGACAATAAATTCAGTACAAGTTAAGACAATTTAAACAGTGACATTAGGGGTGAGGTCCCTGCTCGCAAGCTTACAATCTACAAGGCAATGGGGGGACACAATAGGTGAAAAGTGCTTGTTATTTCAGGTCTGGCAATTATAATAAATAGGGATTTTCATACAAAGCTGCATGATCCGGTCATCAGCCCGTGTGTTTAAGTGCAATAGTCAAGTATCAAGTGCAGTTATCATGAGCATGGAGGGTGTGGAGATGAATAGTAGGGTGTAGATTTAGAATAATATTTGGAAGGAGGGAACAGGGCAAAGTTAGTTTACGGAGTAGTTGGTGTGGTAGGCTTGTTTGAAGAGATGGGTTTTCAAAGCGCGGTTGAATAGGTCGGGGCTAGGTATCAGTCTGATCGTCTGGGGAAGTGCATTCCAGAGAGCTGGCGCAGCACGAGAGAAGTCTTGGAGGCGGAGGTGCGAGGTTCAGATTACGGGGGATGTTAGTCTTAGGTCATTTGTAGAACTGAGGGCAAGTGTAGGGCGATAGACAGAGATGAGAGAGGAGATATAAGGCGGTGCAGAACTGTGGAGAGCTTTGTGGGTGAGAGAGATGAGTTTATACTGGACCCTGTAGCGAATGGGTAGCCAGTGTAATGACTGGCACAAGATGGAGGCATCGGTGAAGCGGCTGGACAGAAATATGACCCTGGCTGCCGCATTCAAGATGGATTGGAGAGGAGAAAGTTTGGTAAGAGGGAGACCGATCAGAAGAGAGTTGCAGTAGTCCAGACGAGAATGAATAAGAGCGACAGTAAGAGTCTTAGCAGTTTCAACGGTGAAAAAAGGTCGGATTCTGGAGATGTTTTTAAGATGCAGGTGACAAGAGCGAGTGAGTGATCGGATATAGGGAGTAAAGGAAAGTTCAGTGTCGAACATGACCCCAAGACAGCGGGCATGCTGCTTGGGAGTTATGGTTGAAGCCTCCAGGGTAATTTCGATGTTAGGTAGAGTGAGGTTAGTAGAGGGGAGAAACACAAGAAGTTCCGTTTTGGAGAGATTTAGTTTCAGATAGAGGGAGGACATGATGTTAGAGACAGCAGACAGACAATCCTTCGTATTTTTAATTAGGATAGGGGTGATGTCAGGGGAAGAAGTGTATAATTGGGTGTGGAGCGCCCCCACACCGCCGCAGGGCCGAGGGGTACCCGGAGCCGGGCCTCTGAGTCTCTGCTCTGGGGTTGTCACGGTGGCTAGACCCGGTCCGAGGCCCTGTCTGTCAGTGGGGGACGTCCGGTGCAATAAGTGGTGTTGTAACAGTGCAGTTGTGGGGTGCAGGTCGCGGTAAATAATGAGGACACCAGGTTGCAGTCTCTTTACCTCTTTACTGAAGATCTCCGAGTCCTCAGTCCAGAATACGGTTCACCAGGCTGCGCAAGTCCGGCCGGTCCAATGGCACTTCCAGAGTTCTCTTCACAGGAGGAAATCTGTGCCTTCCCCCTAGCGCTATGTGGTGTAGTCCTTCCCTGCTGTGCTTACGGAAAGTACCCCACAACTGTTGTGTCTGTTTCTGATGTTCCCTCACAACTCGATTAGATGATGTTCTGCTAATCTTCCGTCCCTCCCTGAGGTTCGGGTAGGAACGGCACCCGTTTGACGGGTAGGCCTGGAGTTCTTCCGGGACCCTAGAGATGCCCCTCTCCCGCAATTGCCTCCCAAGACTTCATAGGTGATTTGAGTTAGACAGCCCGCCTGAGACTGACTGCCCTGCCGCTGTTTGGAGTATTGCTTGAAGCTGAATGTTATTCTACTCCCTCGGCGTTCCGGCCACCGGTAGTGCGCCTCAGTAGGATGTTGCTTCGGTCTTACAGCACGACTCCTACTGGTATTTCTCCTTTTGCGTGATCCCGTTTCTCACTCAGCACAATCTATCTCTCTTCTAATCCTTTCTTGGGCACCGCCGCTACCCAGAGCAGGCACGGTCCCGTTACGTTCATTCTCGTTGCCAAGCCTCTGTCAGGATCCCACCCCTGACAGAGACCCTACTGTATCTTCCCCTACAACACCCTCTGCCACAAGGTGTTGCCTGGTTCCAACCCAGTCAGCTTTCTGATCTAACTTCCTGCCTGACCCCCAGTTTTACCAGTATGTGAGGAGTGGCCTAATGAATAGAACCCTTAGCTCCCCCTGGAGGCCCGACTGTGAAATGTATTGGTGTCTGTGATACCTGGTCAGATGAACTCCTTCAGTGCCATCGAACGTACCATAGCTCCCCTTAGTGGCTGAGCCATAGTACTGCAACGACCAGGACTCTGGGGCGCTGCACTCCCCCCTGGGTTAAACACAGTACTCCGGGACTGGGAAGAAAACAACAATACAGGTTAGCCAAAAGACATACAATTTTTGTTGAGTGCAAATAACAATAAGTATACTTGAACAGAGCTTCCCTTTATGGGAGGTGAGGACACTTGAACGTTACAAAACATGGTTAAACATTAAACATTATAAATTACAGGCTATAAATAACTCCTGTTACCCAACCGGGCATTCTACTTAGTGCAATTCTTTGAACAATACGTTAACATTGCCCTTAAGGACGTACACTCGGCATCCATTAAAGACCTTCTTATAATCACATTATAAGGCAAGTTTAACTTTACATTCTCCTTCTTTAATCTGCAGGACCGCCTGTCCTAACGGCACCAGACCTACTGCCTCTCCTTTCTTACAGGACCGCTCCTTTCAGCCCGAGCCTTCTGTCTTTTCCTCTGCTATACACAGTATAGAACAAAACATACTTTCAGGTTTAGGAACACTGAGCCATCTGCATATGGCTCCTAAGAGGACTCACTGACTAACCCCTACGGGTTCACTTTCTGTCCTCTGCAACACATTATTAACTCTTTCTTTACAATAAACTAGCTTTCTACGGAGGACTCAGGGTTTACCTTCTATCCCCATTTTCTATCAACGTTATCAACATTTTCTTGACTTCCATCATTACTTTCTTACTACCGACTATGCAGGACACTGTGTCTACCCCTACGGGCCTACTGCATCTTTCTTCTAGCTCTCATTCTTTCTTCTAAAGGACATTATCAACATTTCTTTGTCTTACAGCCAACTAGTTCAATACAAGTAACTTCAACATACACTCACCGGCCACTTTATTAGGTACACCATGCTAGTAACGGGTTGGACCCCTTTTGCCTTCAGAACTGCCTCAATTCTTCGTGGCATAGATTCAACAAGGTGCTGGAAGCATTCCTCAGAGATTTTGGTCCATATTGACATGATGGCATCACACAGTTGCCGCAGATTTGTCGGCTGCACATCCCAAAGATGCTCCATACAAGGCAGGATGGATCCATGCTTTCATGTTGTTTACGCCAAATTCTGACCCTACCATCCGAATGTCGCAGCAGAAATCGAGACTCATCAGACCAAGCAACGTTTTTCCAATCTTCTACTGTCCAATTTCGATGAGCTTGTGCAAATTGTAGCCTCAGTTTCCTGTTCTTAGCTGAAAGGAGTGGTACCCAGTGTGGTCTTCTGCTGCTGTAGCCCATCTGCCTCAAAGTTCGACGCACTGTGCGTTCAGAGATGCTCTTAGGCCTACCTTGGTTGTAACGGGTGGCGATTTGAGTCACTGTTGCCTTTCTATCAGCTCGAACCAGTCTGCCCATTCTCCTCTGACCTCTGGCATCAACAAGGCATTTCCGCCCACAGAACTGCCGCTCACTGGATTTTTTTTCTTTTTCGGGCCATTCTCTGTAAACCCTAGAGATGGTTGTGCGTGAAAATCCCAGTAGATCAGCAGTTTCTGAAATACTCAGACCAGCCCTTCTGGCACCAACAACCATGCCACGTTCAAAGGCACTCAAATCACCTTTCTTCCCCATACTGATGCTCGGTTTGAACTGCAGGAGATTGTCTTGACCATGCCTATGCGGAGCGCCCCCACACCGCCGCAGGGCCGAGGGGTACCCGGAGCAGGGCCTCTGGCTCTCAGCCCTGGGGTTGTCACGGTGGCTAGGCCCGGTCCGTGGCCCTGCCTGTCAGTGGGGGACGTCCGGTGCAATAAGTGGTGGTAGTGTTGTAACGGTGCAGTTGTGGGGTGCAGGTCGCGGTAAATAACGAGGACACCAGGTTGCAGTCTCTTTACCTCTTTACTGGAGATCTCTGAGTCCTCAGTCCAGAATACGGTTCACCAGGCTGCGCAAGTCCGGCCGGTCCGATGGCACCTCCAGAGTTCACTTCACAAGTGGAAATCGGTGCCTTCCTTCTTAGCGCTATGTGTTGTAGTCCTTCCCTGCTGTGCTTACGGAAAGTACCCCACAACCGTTGTGTCTGTTTCTTAAGTTCCCTCACAACTCGATTAAGTGATGTTCTTCTAATCTTCCGTCCCTTCCTGATGTTACAGTTAGAACGGCACCCGTTTGTCGGATAGGCCTGGAGTTCTTCCGGGACCCTAGAGACGCCCCTCTCCCGCAATTGCCTCCCAAGACTTCATAGGTGATATATGTTAGACAGCCCGCCTTAAACTGACTGTCCTGCCGCTGTTTAGAGTATTGCTTGAAGCTGAATGTTATAATACTCCCTCGGCGTTCCGGCCACCGGTAGTGCGCCTCAGCAGGGTGTTGCTCCGGTCTTACAGCATGACCCCTACTGGAATTCTCCTATTGCTTGATCTCGTTTCTCACTCAGCACAATCTATCTCGCTTCTAATCCTTTCTTGGGTCCCGCCGCTTCCCGGAGCTGGCGCGGACCCGTTACGTTCTTTCCAATGCCAAGCCTCTGTCAGGATCCCACCCCTGACAGAGACCCTACTGTCTCTTCCTCCACAACACCCTCTGCCACTAGGTGTTGCTTCGTCCAATCCAGTCAGCTTTCTCCTCTAACTTCCTGCCTGACCCCCAGTTTACCCACTATGGTGGGGGAGTGGCCTAATGAATAGCACCCTTAGCTCCCCCCCGGAGGCCCAGCTGTGAAATGTATTGGTGTCTGTGATACCTGATCAGATGAACTCCTTCAGTGCCATCGGACGCACCATGGCTCCCCATAGTGGCGGAGCCACAGTACTGCAACGACCAGGACTCTGGGGCGCTGCATCTATATGCCTAAATGCACTGAGTTGCCGCCATGTGATTGGCTGATTAGAAATTAAGTGTTAACAAGAAGTTGGACAGGTGTACCTAATAAAGTGGCCAGTGAGTGTATATATCATTATCATCACATTACTGTTCTAAAACAGTATCACTCATAAGTACACAGTTGAGCATCCCCTTTAAGAGAGGATCGAGTCTTTATGAGGTAGCGTATCTCCTCAGGCTACCAGTCCTTACTCAGCAAAGGCTCCGGTATGGTATCTTCGCAAAGAGTCTCTTTCCAAGTAAGACCAGTAGGAAGCGCCTTTAAGAAGGTGCAAACTATATACAGGAAGTTTGTATCATGCACTGTTCATGATTACGGCAGTTCTTATAACATTGTGGAACAAAAAAAACAAAAATGAAAGTGAAAGCAAAAATAAAAAGCAATAGGGATCCCGGGTAAACAAAGGGATCCCTTTAAGAGTTAACCCAGGACGGGTTTTAGCAGCAAAATAGCAAGGAAATAAACAGTTAACTATTTACAGTTTCAGGTTTCCGAGGCTTAGTTGAACGGCTTCCAGGGCTGCACCTGGCACTTAACCCCTCTTGGCCCGGGAAGGGTGAAGTCCAGGGTTGCACCTAGTGCTGGACACACGCCGTTAATCCGTCTCTCATGTACAGTTAAATCATGCGCAGCGATGGAGGTCTGCGCAGCTTGAGTAGGGGCATTTGCTGCAGCAGAGGTAGCGGCTGCTGCAAGATCAGTCACTGGAACGGAGTCAGCAGCTGTGGCACTAGCAGTCGCTGGAGTGGTGTCGGTCGTCAGGGCAGGGTCGTCCTTCATACCTGCTTCAGATGCGGTCCCTCCGGTGCCGGTCTGCTCCGTCTCCACTGCGGCCTGTAGCGCTGGTTGCAGGGCCTTATGCTGCGACGCTGTCATCTCTGCTTGCAGTACCTCGCTTTCCGGCAGGGCCTTGCTTTCTGGCTTCGGAGCGCTGGAACTTCTTTCTTGCTCCGGACCAGACAAGGCTGCCGACAGACGTCTGGCGAGGCTCCCGATGATGGTCTTCCTCCACCCGGCCTCAGTGCTCAGCTGCATCCGCCGGGGTTGGTGGATCAGCTTGTCCGCTCCGGTCTGCAGGAGGTCAGCGTCAACTGTGGAGGTCTGGCTGCGGTGCCTCTCCGGGTAGCTGGGGGAGTCCTCGGCTCCGACCCCACGCTCCGGCTCTGGGCGGCTGGCTATGGCGTCCTCCATGTTGCTCGCTTCTTCTTCCTGGTCCTTTTCCCGCTCTCTCCTTCGTGGGCGGTTTCGTTTTCTCTGTCTCCGCCCACCATTGAGAATCAGGAGGCGGATCTAGGCTGCTGACGGACACGTCCTCAAGGGGCAGGAATACTTAGACTGGGCGGCCATTGTCTTTCGCGCTCTCCAGCTTGTCTACGCCCACTTCCACGCCCTTCTTCTTCTCCTGCGCTCCTCTTAGCGCTGTAATGGCGGCGGTTTTGGCGGGAACTTTTGGCGGCAAGTGGCAATACACAGTCTTTGCAATAAAGTACAGTCCAAGCACAGTAAATCACAGTTCCAAGGCACACATGACCTGATTCTTCAGGCTTAAGTAGATCCTGTTCGGGGACGCCAAGTTTGGAGCGCCCCCACACCGCCGCAGGGCCAAGGGGTACCCGGAGCCGGGCCTCTGAGTCTCTGCTCTGGGGTTGTCACGGTGGCTAGACCCGGTCCGTGGCCCTGTCTGTCAGTGGTGGGACGTCCGGTGCAATAAGTGGTGTTGTAACGGTGCAGTTGTGGGGTGCAGGTCGCGGTAAATAATGAGGACACCAGGTTGCAGTCTCTTTACCTCTTTACTGAAGATCTCCGAGTCCTCAGTCCAGAATACGGTTCACCAGGCTGCGCAAGTCCGGCCGGTCCAATGGCACTTCCAGAGTTCTCTTCACAGGAGGAAATCTGTGCCTTCCCCCTAGCGCTATGTGTTGTAGTCCTTCCCTGCTGTGCTTACGGAAAGTACCCCACAACTGTTGTGTCTGTTTCTGATGTTCCCTCACAACTTGATTAGATGATGTTCTGCTAATCTTCCGTCCCTCCCTGAGGTTCGGGTAGGAACGGCACCCGTTTGACGGGTAGGCCTGGAGTTCTTCCGGGACCCTAGAGACGCCCCTCTCCCGCAATTGCCTCCCAAGGCTTCATAGGTGATTTGAGTTAGACAGCCCGCCTGAGACTGACTGCCCTGCCGCTGTTTGGAGTATTGCTTGAAGCTGAATGTTATTCTACTCCCTCGGCGTTCCGGCCACCGGTAGTGCGCCTCAGTAGGATGTTGCTTCGGTCTTACAGCACGACTCCTACTGGTATTTCTCCTTTTGCGTGATCCCGTTTCTCACTCAGCACAATCTATCTCTCTTCTAATCCTTTCTTGGGCACCGCCGCTACCCAGAGCAGGCACGGTCCCGTTACGTTCGTTCTCGTTGCCAAGCCTCTGTCAGGATCCCACCCCTGACAGAGACCCTACTGTATCTTCCCCTACAACACCCTCTGCCACAAGGTGTTGCCTGGTTCCAACCCAGTCAGCTTTCTGATCTAACTTCCTGCCTGACCCCCAGTTTTACCAGTATGTGAGGAGTGGCCTAATGAATAGAACCCTTAGCTCCCCCTGGAGGCCCGACTGTGAAATGTATTGGTGTCTGTGATACCTGGTCAGATGAACTCCTTCAGTGCCATCGAACGTACCATAGCTCCCCTTAGTGGCTGAGCCATAGTACTGCAACGACCAGGACTCTGGGGCGCTGCAGGTGTCCTCAGCATAGAGATGATACTGGAACCCAAATCTGCTGATTGTCCAATAGGGGCCGTGTATAGAGAGAAGAGGAGGGGGTCTAGGACTGAGCCTTGCAGAACCCCGATAGTAAGGGGACGAGGAGAGGAAGAGGAGCCGGCAAAAGATACAGCGCAGGAGAGGTCAGAGAGGTAGGAGGAGAACCAGGAGAGGGCTGTGTCCTTGAGGCCTATAGAGCGGAGCATAGTGAGGAGGAGCTGGTGATCCACAGTGTCAAATGTGGCAGAGAGATCCAGGAGAATCAGCAGAGAGCAATGACCTTTGGATTTAGCTGTTATTAGATCATTAGAGACTTTAGTGATGGCAGTTTCAGTGGAGTGTAAAGAGCGGAAACCAGATTGTAAAGGGTCGAGAAGAGAGTTATCCGAGAGATAGCGGATTAGACGGGAGTGGACCAGGCGTTCCAGGAGTTTAGAGATGAAGGAAAGGTTAGAGACAGGTCTGTAGTTAGCAGTGCAGTTCTGGTCCAGGGATGGCTTTTTAAATAAAGGGGTTATGATAGCATGTTTAAATGAGGAGGGAAAGATACCTGAAGAAAGAGAGAGGTTAAATATTTTAGTCAGGTGAGTGGTGACCATTGGTGAGAGAGACTGCAGGATATGTGAAGGAATGGGGTCACTGTTGCAGGTTGTAGGCCGAGCAGGAGCGAGGAGCTTGGCTCTTAAGTCAAGCATCAAATACCAATAAGGTTCACGAGTGGCATCCTCAAAAGCTTCTAAGAAAAAGTGAGTTTTTCCCGGTACATTTGTCGTGCTAGTGTTACAATTTGTAATTTATCTCGAGGGTTATTAAAAAGGACCATGTATTTTGTGTTTAAATTTATCGTACGACTTTTCTTTCCTTGACAAAATATGTTTTGCACCAGGTAGAAAATGCTGAGATTTCTGTGATGTACAAACTTGGTAAATGCTTGTCTATTTCACTATTATCACTAGCACTCTCCATGAGATCATCAACAATAGTCAAATTTACCTTTTTCAGGAGGGAATAATTCATCATCTACGAAAGTATGGGGCAGACCCTCCACAAATCTGATGCTGGGAAAAGAAAGAGTAATTTCATATAACATCTTACATCTGTGACCTCATCTCCCGGTACTTTCCTACACGCAACCTCCGATCCTCACAAGATCTCCTTCTCTACTCCCCTCTTATCTCCTCTTCCCACAATCGTATACAAGATTTCTCTCGCGTATCACCCCTACTCTGGAACCCTCTACCACAACACATCAGACTCTCGCCCACCATCGAAACCTTCAAAAAGAATCTGAAGACCCACCTCTTCCGACAAGCCTACAATCTGCAGTAACCACCGATCGACCAAACCACTGCATGACCAGCTCTACCCTCACCTACTGTATCCTCACCCATCCCTTGTAGATTGTGAGCCTTCGCGGGCAGGGTCCTCTCTCCTACTGTACCAGTTATGACTTGTATTGTTCAAGATTATTGTACTTGTTTTTATTATATATACCCCTCCTCACTTGTAAAGCACCATGGAATAAATGGCGCTATAACAATAAATAATAATAATAATAATATAACTTCTGCCAACACGAATAAAACCAAACAATATTATCGGGTTTGTGAGAAAAATGAGTATCAATATTATATAACAGTTGTTTCACAGAATAACTTTTTCCAGAATTAGACGGGCCTGCTAGAATGCATGAGAATGGGTGCTACAGGCGAGGATCCTTCACAATACGTATCTAATAAGCAAAAGGGACGGTGGTAAAATCGTCTATCAGTATTCGTTTTGCGTAAACACACTTTTGTGTTTTGCGTAATGCTCTTGTCCCAATACTTTTTATTTTTCACAATGCCGGGCTGTTCAACGATAATACGCTTCTGTGTTTCAGAATCGGAATTACGCGGATAGTCCAGTACTAGATCTTTTAGACTGTCGAAATTAATAGATCGCGTGTTACCAACAGTTAGTTTTATCCCCTTCAATTTTAAGACAGTTTTACCAGTGTTGAGTTTGTAGCTGTAAGTTTTTGGACCTGCAGATACAAATTCAGTGATGTAAGTATCTTCAGGTATCTCACTGGTCAATTCCCCCAGGTAATCACCTAAAGGAGGACTCCACTGACCTTCTCTATGCACAAAAATAACGGAATCTGTCGTGATAAAGACACCTTTCCTGCAGCTTGTCCAGTAGAGAGTAGTGTTGAGCATTCCGATACCGCAAGTATCGGGTATCGGCCGATACTTAGCGGTATCGGAATTCCGATACCGAGATCCGATACTTGCCACGTATCCGATACCGGAATCGGAAGTTCCCAGGATTCAAATTGCACAAATTTGCACGAAATCAGCCAATGAGAATGATTCCAAGTGTGGGCACATCCTGTTCAGCATGGAGGGCATGAAACTACTGGCAAGGCTGTGATTGGCTGCTGAAATGATGTCATGATGCAGTTTAAAAGTCGCTGGCGCCATTTTGCGCTCACTCTGCTGTGAATTCAGTTAGTGACAGGACGCTGTTTGCTGACTGAGGGCCAGTTTAGAGATAGCGATTTGCTTCTTTGTGCTTTTCCAAGGCTAATTTAGCAACCGCTGTGTTCACCTACTATTCACCTTGCTTTTGCCTTGCAGCGCTGTTTTCACAGCGATCTGAAAGGTCTGTGTGTGTGTGTGTGTGTGAGTGCAGCCCACTCTCTAGTCTGTGTGCAGCCATAGGCCATCCATAGCTGGTTGTATTCAGTTCAGGGAGGGTGGTTCATTGCCTCATACTGTTCTATTTTTATTTTTTTTTTCAAGTAGTGTAGTCTGCTGCTCATTTTTTCTAATAATTCCTATTAGTGACTTTCCACCCGTATCCAGCTAACTTGTGGAAAAACACTACATAGGATAAAGTAGAGGAGGTTTTTTGGGCCTTGCAGCGCCGTTTACGGCTGTCTGCACGGTCTCCGTGTGACTGCAGCTCGCCCTGTAGTCTGTGAGCAGCCATAGCCTGGTTGTATCCAGCTCAGGGTTGTTCACTGCGTCATACCGTAAAATCAATTTTCCTTTTGTTCTAAGTAGTGCAGGCTGCTGCACATTTTTTCAAAAAATTCCTATTAGTGTCTTTCCACCCGTATCCAGCTAACTTGTGGAAAAACACTACATAGGATAAAGTAGAGGAGGTTTTTTTGGGCCTTGCAGCGCCGTTTACGGCTGTCTGCACGGTCTCCGTGTGACTGCAGCTCGCCCTGTAGTCTGTGAGCAGCCATAGCCTGGTTGTATCCAGCTCAGGGTTGTTCACTGCGTCATACCGTAAAATCAATTTTCCTTTTGTTTTAAGTAGTGCAGGCTGCTGCACATTTTTTTTTTTAAAAAATTCCTATTAGTGTCTTTCCACCCGTATCCAGCTAACTTGTGGAAAAACACTACATAGGATAAAGTAGAGGAGGTTTTTTTGGCCTTGCAGCGCCGTTTACGGCTGTCTGCACGGTCTCCGTGTGACTGCAGCTCACCCTGTAGTCTGTGAGCAGCCATAGCCTGGTTGTATTCAGCTCAGGGTTGTTCACTGCGTCATACCGTAAAATCAATTTTCCTTTTGTTTTAAGTAGTGCAAGCTGCTGCACATTTTTTCAAAAAATTCCTATTAGTGTTTTTCCACCCGTATACAGCTAACTTGTGGAAAAACACTACATAGGATAAAGTAGAGGAGTTTTTTTGGGCCTTGCAGCGCCGTTAACGGCTGTCTGCACGGTCTCCGTGTGACTGCAGCTCGCCCTGTAGTCTGTGAGCAGCCATAGCCTGGTTCTATCCAGCTCGGGGTTGTTCACTGCGTCATACCGTAAAATCAATTTTCCTTTTGTTTTAAGTAGTGCAGGCTGCTGCACATTTTTTCAAAAATTTCCTATTAGTGTCTTTCCACCCGTATCCAGCTAACTTGTGGAAAAACACTACATAGGATAAAGTAGAGGAGGTTTTTTGGGCCTTACAGCGCCGTTTACGGCTGTCTGCACGGTCTCCGTGTGACTGCAGCTCTCTCTGTTGTCAGTTCAGCCCCCAAAAAATAAATAAATAATAAAGTTCACCAAACACACCACTTTACATTTGTGTAGGCCACATTAGCTCATATTAAAGTCTAGTCCACACTTTAGAAAATTAGTGTTTCCTATACCTGTTAGGACTCGGAGCTGTTCAGGAATAAGCACACAAAGCCGTTAGTACTTTTCTGCTTATCTTTATCAGTCAACCAAGATGAAGAAGGCAGGGAGTAAGGCACGTGGGCGTGGGCGCGGAGCAGGGAGAGGACGTGGGGATTCTGTGCCTGCTGCGGGCACCGGTGACTCCTCAGCACCCAGTTTCACCAGGGAACAGTCCTTCATGCGCAGCTTTGTCGCAGAGCGCCGTACACCGCTGCTGCGTGAAGACCAAATTGAAGCCGTTGTCGGATGGATGGCAGCTAACGCATCGACTTCAATTAGTGCCACATCCTCTCAGACACAGAGCACTGGAGAGCAGCCATCTGTCTCTTCACCACCTGCCAAATTGGCCAGGCAGACAGAGAGCCCAGGACAGGAGCCGTCTCTACTTCTGTTCTCTGAATCTCTTGGCTTGGAAACAGGGGGCCAGCCAAGCAGCATTGAAAAAATGGAAGAAGAGGCAGGGTGCAGTGATGCCCAACAGCTTTTTCTCTCTGAGTCTGAAGAGGCGGGTGGGCCAGTGCCTCCGGTCACCACATCGCAGGCCGCATCCGCTGATGATGACACTCAGGTGCCACTTTCTGGTGCGTGCTCTGCTGCTGAGACTACCCAGGAGGAGCAGTTGGTGGCAGAGGGTAGTGTAGATGATGAGGTCCTTGACCCATCATGGCGTGAGGGACAGGAAGGTGGTGGGAGCAGCTCCGAGGAAGAGATTCCTAGAACGGGCCAAAGAGGTAGAGGGAGGGGGAAGACTGTGCAGCCTGTAGCCTCCACTTTGGCACCCCTTAGGAGCATGTCTGTTCCAAAAGCCAAAAAGGGCGCTCCCAAGACTTGCAGTGTCTGGCCCTTTTTTGACACAGTTGCAGATGACATTTGCTATGTCAAATGCAAGGTGTGTCATCACAAAGTCAAAAGAAGTCGAAATGTCAGCAACCTCAATACCTCCAACATGTGGGAACATGTGCGCAACAGGCACACGGCGGAATTAGAAAAACACACTGAAGAGCTAGGCCAACCAACAGCGGCAGCTACCACCTCTTCAGCTCGTGTTGCCTCTTCCTCCAGCTCACACGCAGCTGGTTCGGCTTCCTCCCAGGATCGCCGTGGAAGAACCTCTGGCCCTGTTGTCCAGAGACCCACTGTAATTCCACCTGCAGCACCACTTTCCCAGTCATCCACACACTCCCAGCCCAGTCTACAGCCATCGGTAGTACAGGCATGGGAGAAAAGGCGGCCTTTCTCGTCAAACCACCCACGAGCACAGGCTCTGACTGCAGGCATTGCCAAACTTCTGTCACTGGAAATGCTGTCATTCAGGCTGGTGGAGACTGACAGCTTCCGTGACTTGATGTCCTTGGCAGTCCCACAGTACAATGTGCCCAGCCGCTTTTACTTCAGCAGGCAAGCTGTCCCTGCCCTGCACAAGCATGTGGAGGGACACATAAAACACGCGCTACTGAACGCCGTCAGTAGCAAGGTCCACCTCACCACCGATGCGTGGACCAGTCAACATGGACAGGGGCGATACCTTTCCCTCACTGCCCATTGGGTTAATGTCGTTGAGCCGGGTACAGATCGTGCGAGTGGCGCAGGACGTGTCCTGCCCACTCCAAGGATTGCAGGAATCCATTCTGTACGCATTGACTCCTCCTCTTACACCAGTTCCTCAGAATCATCGCTGCAGGAGCCGTCACAGTCCACCTCCACATGGACCCGTGATGAACGTTTACCTGTTACGACCGACATGAGCACAGCCGTGGCCAAACGTCAACAGGCCGTCTTGAAATTAATTTCTTTGTGGAATCGAAGCCACACAGCGCAGGAGCTCTGGAATGCCATCAAGCAGGAGAGCGATGTGTGGTTTGTGGCAGCGAATCTCCAGCCAGGCATGGTAGTGTGTGATAATGGCCGAAATCTGGTGGCAGCTCTGGGCCTCGGCAACCTCACTCACATCCCATGTCTGGCACATGTGCTCAATTTGGTCGTGCAGAGTTTTTTGAGGGACTATCCGGATCTTGATGCACTGCTGCACAAGGTCCGCCTAGAGTGTGCTCACTTGCGGCGTTCCAGCACGGCAAAATCGCGCATTGCGGCTCTGCAGCGCCGACACCGCCTGCCGGAACATCGCATCATATGTGACCTACCTACCAGGTGGAATTCCACGTTACATATGTTGGAGCGGTTGTGTGAGCAGCAGCAAGCTGTAATGGAGTACCAGCTGCATTAGGCGCAAAGAAGTCACACTCCGCGCCGTTCAGACTTCACAACCACAGAGTGGGCCACTATGAAGGACGTCTGCCAGGTTTTGCGTCCCTTCGATTATTCCACGCGGATGGCGAGTGCAGATGATGCACTAGTCAGCATGACTGTCCCCCTTATCTGCCTGCTTGAAAAATCACTGCAAGCGCTAAGGGATGATGTTGTGGAAGAGGTGGAGGATGAGGATTCACCATTTCCATCATCTTCTGGACAGTCAGCTCCACGTGGTTCCTCACAAACGCGTAGGCAGGGGACACTTTGTGAGGAGGATGAGGAGGAGTCAATGGAGGAGGAAGACATCCGTCCAGAGGAGGGAGTTACACAATTGTCCAGTACTCAGTGTGTACAGCGAGGGTGGGGTGATGACGAGCGGGCAGAGATCACGCCTCCAGCAGGGGACAGCATTTCTTGGGCAGTTGGCAGTCTGCAGCACATGGTGGATTACATGCTGCAGTGCCTGAGAAACGACCGCCGCATCGCCCACATTCTCAACATGTCTGATTATTGGGTGTTCACCCTCCTCGATCCTCGCTACCGGGACAATGTAGAAAGCCTCATCACACCGTTGAACCGGGAGCGAAAAATGCTGGAGTACCAAGAGACACTGGTGAATTCCATCATCTTCTCCATTCCAACTGAGAGAAGTGCTGCTAGTGCATTACAAAGCAGCTCAGTGCGTCCAGGCAGTGGAGGAGGCTCTGCACAAAGAGGGAGCAGAAGCAGTGCCTCTGCCCAAGGCAAGACCAGTATGGCCCAACTGTGGCACAGTTTTGTGTGCCCGCCACAAAAGTCTACACCATCACAGACGGCTCCAGTCAGCAGGAGGCAACGGTTCCGTCAGATGGTGACAGACTACATGTCTTGCCCTCTTGCTGTACTCCCAGACGGCTCTTCCCCTTTCAAGTTTTGGGTCTCAAAGCTGGATACATGGCCAGAGCTAAGCCAGTATGCATTGGAGGTGCTGGCTTGCCCTGCGGCTAGTGTATTATCGGAACGCGTCTTTAGTGCTGCAGGTGGTGTACTAACTGACCGTCGCATGCGACTATCCTCCGATAACGTTGACCGGCTTACTTTCCTGAAAATGAACAAGGCCTGGATCTCGCAGGAATTTGCCACTCCTCTTCCTGATTAAATAATTAGGTGACTGTCTACAGTATCCAGGTCTCCTGTTGTGTTCATCTTTCTACCACCTGAACTTTAATTCCTGGGCTCCAACACCGCCAGTTGAGGCTCAGAAGTGCCATCTGCACAGTCAAAACATACGACCCAGTGTTATTGGGTTTCAGTAACGTCAGCTGATCCCCAGCTGTGTAGCCGGCAATGTGTTCTGCGACCGCCACGCTGACACAACAACTGAAATGTAAGGGAACCTGTCCCCCCACAGAACTTAACACTTATAAAATGTGTCCACTGATACCGTAAAACCGTCCCGGAGGTGGGACTTTCCTTCGTAATATGACGCAGCACAGCTGTCATTCCTACCCCCTTGGCGCCGTGCCCCGGCTCCTCAGCGTTGTTTGATTCCGTCCCAGAGCCTGCGCTGTTATGTTATCCCTTGGCCAGGCACACTTAGCGCTGCCCCTCTTCTGACATCATTTGGTGTCAGGCTGACTGCGCCTGTGCGGCCGCGCTGGCCGAGAGCCCGCCTCGCAGTGTCTTCTGATTTAATCCCACTGGGGGCCTGAGATCCATGGACATGCGCAGTGCATATCTGAACCTCCGCCTCACACTCATCTCCCTACGCCTTCTTCAGACTGTGCGCCGTCAGCTGATCCCTAATAGCATGCCACGGCCGTGACGCCGCACAGTCTGAAGAAGCCGTAGGGAGGGGAGTGAGAGGCGAGGATATGCACTGCGCATGGCCACGGATCCCAGGCCCGCGGTGGGATTACATTAGACGACACTGCGAGGCGGGCTCTCGGCCAGCGCGGCCGCACAGGCGCAGCCAGCCTGACACCAAATGATGTCAGAAGATGGGCAGCACTAAGTGTGCCTGGCCAAGGGATAACATAACAGCGCAGGCTCCGGGACGGAATCAAACAACGCTGAGGAGCCGGGGCATGGCGCCAAGGGGGTAGGAATGACAGCTGTGCTGCGTCATATTACGAAGGAAAGTCCCACCTCCGGGACGGTCTCACGGTATCAGGGGACACATTTTATAAGTGTTTAGTTCTGTGTTTGCAAGGAGCATAATGAAAAGAGCCACCTTTTCCTTTTGCATCCTTTGTGCTGCACAAGCTGGCTCTTTCAGCTACAAATGCCTTGGGGGGGGGTTAAAGGTTCCCTTTCGACTTTCTCCAATCAGGCTTCGGCCTACACTGTGTTCCTCTGCTCCTCCTGCTGTCCCTGGGCTCCAACACCGCTAGTTGTTGCCTGGTAGTGCTGTACGCACAGTCAACAGTCGCTCCTCTGTTATTGGGGTTCAGTAACGTCAGCTGTTCCCCAGCTGTGTGTGCTGCAATCCCTCCTCTCTCCTCCACCTCCTCCTCCTCCTTCTGTCCCTGGGCTCCAACACCGCTAGGTGTTGTCCGGAAGTGCTGTCCGCACAGTCAACAGTCGCTCCTCTGTTATTGGGGTTCAGTAACGTCAGCTGTTCCCCTGCTGTGTGTGTGGCAATCCCTCCTCTCTCTTCCACCTCCTCCTCCTCCTTCTGTCCCTGGGCTCCAACACCGCTAGTTGTTGTCCGGAAGTGCTGTCCGCACAGTCAACAGTCGCTCCTCTGTTATTGGGGTTCAGTAACGTCAGCTGTTCCCCAGCTGTGTGTGTGGCAATCCCTCCTATCTCCTCCACCTCCTCCTCATTCTGCTGTCCCTGGGCTCCAACACCGCTAGTTGTTGCCTGGTAGTGCTGTACGCACAGTCAACAGTCGCTCCTCTGTTATTGGGGTTCAGTAACGTCAGCTGTTCCCCAGCTGTGTGTGTGGCAATCCCTCCTATCTCCTCCACCTCCTCCTCATTCTGCTGTCCCTGGGCTCCAACACCGCTAGTTGTTGTCCAAAGTGCTGTCCGCACAGTCCACAGTCGCTCCTCTGTTATTGGGGTTCAGTAACGTCAGCTGTACCCCAGCTGTGTGTGTGGCAATCCCTCCTATCTCCTCCACCTCCTCCTCCTGCTGTCACTGGGCTCCAACACCGCTAGTTGTTTCCTGGTAGTGCTGTACGCACAGTCAACAGTCGCTCCTCTGTTATTGGGGTTCAGTAACGTCAGCTGTTCCCCAGCTGTGTGTGTGGCAATCCCTCCTATCTCCTCCACCTCCTCCTCATTCTGCTGTCCCTGGGCTCCAACACCGCTAGTTGTTGCCTGGTAGTGCTGTACGCACAGTCAACAGTCGCTCCTCTGTTATTGGGGTTCAGTAACGTCAGCTGTTCCCCAGCTGTGTGTGTGGCAATCCCTCCTATCTCCTCCACCTCCTCCTCATTCTGCTGTCCCTGGGCTCCAACACCGCTAGTTGTTGTCCAAAGTGCTGTCCGCACAGTCCACAGTCGCTCCTCTGTTATTGGGGTTCAGTAACGTCAGCTGTTCCCCAGCTGTGTGTGTGGCAATCCCTCCTATCTCCTCCACCTCCTCCTCCTGCTGTCACTGGGCTCCAACACCGCTAGTTGTTGCCTGGTAGTGCTGTACGCACAGTCAACAGTCGCTCCTCTGTTATTGGGGTTCAGTAACATCAGCTGTTCCCCAGCTGTGTGTGTGGCAATCCCTCCTATCTCCTCCACCTCCTCCTAATTCTGCTGTCCCTGGGCTCCAACACCGCTAGTTGTTGCCTGGTAGTGCTGTACGCACAGTCAACAGTCGCTCCTCTGTTATTGGGGTTCAGTAACGTCAGCTGTTCCCCAGCTGTGTGTGTGGCAATCCCTCCTCTCTCCTCCACCTCCTCCTCCTCCTTCTGTCCCTGGGCTCCAACACCGCTAGTTGTTGTCCGGAAGTGCTGTCCGCACAGTCCACTGTCGCTCCTCTGTTATTGGGGTTCAGTAACGTCAGCTGTTCCCCAGCTGTGTGTGTGGCAATCCCTCCTATCTCCTCCACCTCCTCCTCCTCATCCTGCTGTCCCTGGGCTCCAACACCGCTAGTTGTTGCCTGGTAGTGCTGTACGCACAGTCAACAATCGCTCCTCTGTTATTGGGGTTCAGTAACGTCAGCTGTTCCCCAGCTGTGTGTGTGGCAATCCCTCCTATCTCCTCCACCTCCTCCTCCTGCTGTCCCTGGGCTACAACACCGCTAGTAGTTGTCCAGAAGTGCTGTCCGCACAGAGCCAAACACCTCGCCAATGTGTTAGTGGGGTTCAGTAATGCCTGCTGTTCCCCTGCTGTGTATAAGGCAACGTGTCATGCGACCGCCACGCAGACACAGCAACTTAAATTTAAGGGAACCTGTCCCCCCCCCCCCAAGGCGTTTGTTACTGAAAGAGCCACCTTGTTCAGCAGTAATAATGATGCAAAAGGAAAAAGTGGCTCTTTTTGTGGTGCTCCTTGCACACGCTGAACTTGACACTTATGAAATGTGTCCCCTCACACCGTTAAACCGTCCGGTCGGAGGGACTTTCCTTTGTCATGTGACGCAGCACAGCTGTCATTCTTACCCCCTTGGCGCCGTGCGCCGCCTCCTCAGTGTTGTTTGAATCTGTCCCGGAGCCTGCGCTGTTATGTTAGCCCTTGTCCATGCACACATTTTGCGCTGCCCATCTTCTGACATCATTTGGTGTCAGGCTGGCTGCGCCTGTGCGGCCGCGCTGGACGAGATCCCGCCTCGTAGTGTCTTCTGATTTAATCCCACTGCGGGCCTGTGATCCATGGACATGCGCAGTGCATATCTTAACCTCCGCCTCTCTCTCATCTCCCTCAGCCTTCTTCAGACTGTGCGCCGTCAGCTGATCCCTAATAGCATGCCACGGCCATGACGCCGCACAGTCTGAAGAAGCTGGAAGGAGGGGAGTGAGAGGCAAGGATATGCACTGCGCATGCCCATGGATCACAGGTCCGCAGAGTGATTACATTAGATGACACAGCGAGGCGGGACAGATTCAAACGCTGAGGAGGCGGCGCACGGCACCAAGGGGGTAAAAATGACAGCTGTGCTGCGTCACATGACAAAGGAAAGTCCCTCCGACTGGACGGTTTAACGGTGTGAGGGGACACATTTCATAAGTGTCAAGTTCAGCGTTTGCAAGGACCATAATTAAAAGAGCTAAGTTTACCTTTTCCAGCATTAGTGCTGGACAATATGGCTCTTTCAGCTACAAACCCCTGGGGGGGGGGGTTAAAGGTCCCCTTTCAACTTGCTCCAGTGCAGGCTTCGGCCTACACTATGCTCCTCCTGCTGACCCTGGGCTCTAACACCGCCAGTTGGCGCCCAGATGTGCCTCGCTGCACAGAGAAAAACACCAGCCAATGTGTCAGTGGGGTTCAGCAACACCAGCTGTACCCCTGCTGTGTAGCCGGCAACGTGTCCTGCAACAGCCACGCAGACACAACAGACCTAAAGCTGCCGCCAGTGCAGGTTTCGGCCTATACTCCGCTCCCTCTACTCCTCCTGCTGACCCTGGGCTCTAACACTGCCAGTTGGGGCCCAGAAGTGCTGGCTGCACAGAGCCAAACACCTCGCCAATGTGTCAGTGGGGTTCAGCACCGCCAGCTGTTCCCCTGCTGTGTAGCCGGCATCGTGTCCTGCAACAGCCACGCAGACACAAGAACTGAAATTGAAGGGAACTTGTCCCCCCTCCCCCAGGCGTTTGTATGTTTCACAGCCACCTTGTACATCAGTAATGCTGCATGTGTGCAAGGTGGCTCAGAAACTTATTCCCCTTGCACACATGGAACTGAACACGTCTACAATGTGTCCTCTGTGACCATTAAACCGTCCCTGAGGTGTGACTTTCCTTTGTAATGACACGCTGAAACCCCCTTGGTAGCGCTGCCCGTCTTCTGGCATCATTGTTTGGCTGGCTGCGCCTCTGCGGCCGCCCTGGCCCACACAACGCCCCTCGGTGTCTTATTTATTTTGACTGCGAGGGTGTGATTGACGGGCATGAGCAGTGCATATCTTCGCCAGGCTGTCACTCAGCTCCTTCCGCCTTCTTCAGACTGTGCGGCTTCATGGCCGTGGCATGCGATAAGGGATGAGCTGACGCCGCACAGTCTGTAGCAGGTGTAAGGACACGAGCGAGAGGCGAACATATGTACTGCCCCAGGCCATGAATCCCAGCCCTGCAGTGTGAAACACTGTAAAGACACTGCGGGGCTGGGATTCATGGGCATCGCGAACCGCACCAGCCAACATGAAATGATGTCAGAAGACGGGCAGCGCATGGCCAAGGGATAACGCAACAACGCAGACTCCTGTACAGCAAAATGCGATGCTCAGGAGGCTGCGCCCAGCACCAAGGTGGTATTTTTGCCAGCTGTGCTGCGTCTCATTACAAAGGGAACTCCCGCCTCCAAGACAGATTGACTGTATAAGGGCCAAAATGTTGTACGTGTTTCATTCAGCTTGTGCAAGGAACAAAATTAAAAGAGCAACCTTTGACTTGTGCAGCACTACTGCTGCATAAGGCGTGGCTCTTCTAGTTTGTAACACCTGAGGGGGGGTTAAAGGTTACCTTTAAAATTGGTTCAATTAGGCTTCGGCCTACACTCTGCTCCCCCTGCAGATCCTGGGCTCTAACACCGCCAGTTGGTGCCCCGAAGTGCTGGCTGCACAGAGAAAAACACCCGCCAATGTGTCAGTGGGGTGCAGCACCGCCAGCTGTTCCCCTGCTGTGTAGCCGGCAACGTGTCCTGCAACAGCCACGCAGACACAACAGACCTACAAATGCCTCCAGTGCAGGCTTCGGCCTACACTCTGCTCCCCCTGCTGACCCTTTGCACCAACACCGCTAGTTGGGGCTCTAGGAAGACAAGCTTGAATAGGTCCCCATCCTGGTTCCAGCACCGTCAGCTGGTTCCGGGCAGAGCCTTTGGCTTAGGTGCCTCCCTCTGGGTATCCGAGTTCCACCAACGTCAGGTGGTCCTTGGTAGTGCTTTCAGGCACGGGTACCTCCTGCTTAGTAACCGGGTTCCAGTAACGTCAGCTGGTCCTCGGTAGTTCCATTGGCTCTTGGACCTTCGTGTAGCCATCCGAGTTCCAGTTCCATCAGCTGTTTCTCGGCATTTTCTCAGCCTTCTTGTACCTTCTGCTACATTTCCAAGTTCAAGACCCTAAAGACGACGACCCGGAAGACCACCCCTAAGATGACGACGACACCAGAGATGACAACCACTGAGATGACGACGACACTGGAGACGATGACCCTGAAGACCACCCCGATGACGACGACCCCGGAGACGACGACCCTGGAGACGACGACGACCTGGAAGACCGAGAAGCAGAAGAACAAGAGGCTGCAGAACAAAGAGCAGAAGAACATTAAGCATAAGACTAAATATCAGAGCAAAAGATATTATCTAAATTATAAGCAGAAGAAGACTAAGCAGTGTATGGGGGTGAGTCCGTTCCTCCTCGTGGTGCCCCTGGATAAAGCCTGATGCTGCAGGCCAAACTGAACGCGGACAAATGTAACTGTTTTGTGACAGGCAGAATGGAAGGTGTAATCTTCAAACTTTTATAGATAACAACTACGGGAATGCCTGTCACAAATAAGAATATGATGAAGAAGTTGAATATGAAGAAGATAATAGTAAAATAAAAAGAATATGAACAATGTAACAAAAAAAATAATAGGTAGAAGATGAAGAAGAAGATGAATAAGGTGAAGAAGTTGATGTCAAAGAAGCTGATGATGAGGATAATGAAGAAGAAAGTGTGGGAGAAGCAAAAAAGAAGGTGAAGGGCGTGGAAGTAGTGAAACATCAATATCTGACAAAATAAAAAAAAAATTAACATGGTCAAAATCTTTCTAACGCCGAACGTCATAAAAAACAAAACAAAATCCTGCTATTCTATTAGATTGGGCTAAACCTCTGTGCCTTTAATGTCTCCGCCACGTCCCCCAATACATCCTACATTATTCTTAGTTGTTTTCCTTCATGTAGAATGAACCTACAAGTTAAGAAAGGGTTTATTTTAATTCCGATATTTTCGTCCCATTGACTTGCATTGGGATCGGGTATCGGTATCGGATTAGATCCGATACTTTGATGGTATCGGCCGACACTTTCCGATACCGATACTTTCCGATATCGGAAGGTATCGCTCAACACTAGTAGAGAGTAAAGCTCTAGTCGGACATACGCTGTTGTAAAGCAGGCTATGAAAATGTTTGTGTTTCTGTTGACGGTGTGGTGTCCTTCTGTATATTTCCAATCAATTGTTGTGGTTTCATTATCAATGAAAGGCAACATTGAAATGTCATAGTACGGTAAAAAAAACATGTTGAAAAAGCTCATCTGGATCCCTAACAATGCTGGTACATGATAAATTAGATCTCTGGGCAAACTTTCTCCATAAAGAATTTAAGAAAAGTTTAGAGATCTGCCTCTTTGCAGGATTCAATCCTATATTTTCAGGTCGTAATTGTACACCTTCTTTTTCAAGAAAGGCGGCAATGTACTGTTGTTTCTTGTCATCATCAGTGCACCAGCTAGGATAACCCGAGGCCTCCTGCTTATCCCTAAGATGTAATTTAATGTACGGCACAAACAGATCATCACTGGTGTTAGGAAAATCCCATATTTCATAGATGTGCGCGATCCGATACCCTTTTTCTACGGCCATCTCAAGCTCTATAGTGCACCATGTATCTGTCAGAGAGCGCTCTTCATCACTAAGGCTGCATTCCTCTGTCTGTGAATTTACAGCGCATGTATAGCAAAGGGGGAACATTAACCCCTTCCTGACATCGGACGTACTATCCCGTCGAGGTGGGGTGGGCCCGTATGACCGCCGACGGGATAGTACGTCCAGCGCGATCGGCGGCGCTCACGGGGGGAGCGCGGCCGATCGCGGCAGGGTGTCAGCTGCATATCGCAGCTGACATCCGGCACTATGTGCCAGGAGCGGTCACGGACCGCCCCCGGCACATTAACCCCCGGCACACCGCGATCAAACATGATCGCGATGTGCCGGCGGTGCAGGGAAGCATCGCGCAGGGAGGGGGCTCCCTGCGGGCTTCCCTGAGCCCCCCGCAGCAACGCGATGTGATCGCGTTGCTGCGAGGGTCTTACCTCCCTCCCTGCCTGCTCCAGACCCGGATCCAAGATGGCCGCGGATCCGGGTCCTGCAGGGAGGGAGGTGGCTTCACAGAAGCCTGCTCAGAGCAGGCACTGTGAAGCAGCCTGCACTTCTCGCAGATCGGTGATCTGTCAGAGTGCTATGCAAACTGACAGATCACCGATCTGTATTGTCCCCCCCTGGGGCAAAGTAAAAAAGTAAAAAAAAAAATTTCCAAATGTGTAAAAAAAAAAAAAAAAAAATATTCCAAAATAATGAAAAAAAAAAAAAAATATTATTCCCATAAATACATTTCTTTATCTAAATAAAATAAAAAAAACAATAAAAGTACACATATTTAGTATCGCCGCGTCCGTAACGACCCGACCTATAAAACTGGCCCACTAGTTAACCCCTTCAGTAAACACCGTAAGAAAAAAAAAAACGCTTTATTATCATACCGCCGAACAAAAAGTGGAATAACACGCGATCAAAAAGACTGATATAAATAACCATGGTACCGCTGAAAACGTCATCTTGTCCCGCAAAAAACGAGCCGCCATACAGCATCATCAGCAAAAAAATAAAAAAGTTATAGTCCTGAGAATAAAGCAATACCAAAATAATTATTTTTTCTATAAAATAGTTTTTATCGTATAAAAGCGCCAAAACATAAAAAAAATGATATAAATGAGATATCGCTGTAATCGTACTGACCCGACGAATAAAACTGCTTTATCAATTTTACCAAACGCGGAACGGTATAAACGCCTCCCCAAAAAGAAATTCATGAATAGCTGGTTTTTGATCACTCTGCCTCACAAAAATCGGAATAAAAAGCGATCAAAAAATGTCACGTGTCCGAAAATGTTACCAATAAAAACGTCAACGCATCCCGCAAAAAACAAGATCTCACATGAGTCTGTGGACTCAAATATGGAAAAATTACAGCTCTCAAAATGTGGTAACGCAAAAAATATTTTTTGCAATGAAAAGCGTCTTTCAGTGTGTGACGGCTGCCAATCATAAAAATCCGCTAAAAAACCCGCTATAAAAGTAAATCAAACCCCCCTTCATCACCCCCTTAGTTAGGGAAAAATAAAAAAATTAAAAAATGTATTTATTTCCATTTTCCCATTAGGGTTAGGGTTAGGGCTAGAGTTAGGAATAGAGTTATTGCTAGGGTTATTGCTAGGGTTAGGGCTAGGGTTGGGGCTAGGGTTAGGGCTAGGGTTGGGGCTAGGGTTAGGGCTAGGGTTAGGGCTTGGGTTGGGGCTAGGGTTGGGGCTACAGTTAGGGTTGGGGCTAAAGATAGGGTTAGGGTTTGGATTACATTTACGGTTGGGAATAGGGTTGGGTGTGTCTGGGTTAGAGGAGTGGTTAGGGTTACTGTTGGGATTAGGGTAAGGGGTGTTTTTGGATTAGGGTTTCAGTTATAATTGGGGGGTTTCCACTGTTCGGGCACATCAGGGGCTTTCCAAACGGGATATGGCATCCGATCTGAATTCCAGCCAATTCTGCTTTGAAAAAGGAAAACAGTGCTCCTTCCCTTCCGAGCTCTCCCGTGTGCCCAAACAGGGGTTTACCCCAACATATGGGGTATCAGCGTACTCAGGACAAATTGGACATCATCTTTTGGGGTCCAATTTCTCCTGCTACCCTTGTGAAAATACAAAACTAAGGGCCAAAAAATAAGTTTTGTGGGAAAAAAAAGATTTTTTATTTTCACGGCCCTGCGTTGTAAACTGTAGTGAAACACTTGGGGGTTCAAAGTTCTCACAACACATCTAGATAAGTTCCTTGGGGGGTCTAGTTTCCGATATGGGGTCACTTGTGGGGGGTTTGTACTGTTTGCGTACATCAGGGGCTCTGCAAATGCAACGTGACGCCTGCAGACCAATCCATTTAAGTCTGCATTCCAAATGGCGCTCCTTCCCTTCCGAGCTCTGTCATGCGCCCAAACAGTGGTTCCCCCCCACATATGGGGTATCAGCATACTCAGGACAAATTGGACAACAACTTTTTGGGTCCAATTTATCCTGATACCCTTGTGAAAATACAAAACTGGGGGCTAAAAAAATCATTTTTGTGAAAAAAAAAAGAATTTTTATTTTCACGGCTCTGCGTTATAAACTGTAGTGAAACACTTGGGGGTTCAAAGCTCTCAAAACACATCTAGATAAGTTCCTTAGGGGGTTTACTTTCCAAAATGGTGTCACTTGTGGGGGTTTTTAATGTTTAGGCACATCAGGGGCTCTGCAAACGCAACATGGCATCCCATCTTAATTCCAGTCAATTTTGCATTGAAAAGTAAAATAGCGCTCCTTCCCTTCCGAGCTCTGCTATGCGCCCAAACAGTGGTTTACCCCCACATATGGGGTATCGTCGTACTCAGGACAAATTGCACAACAACTTTTGTGCTCTAATTTCTTCTCTTACCCTTGGGGAAATAAAAAAATGGGGGCGAAAAGATCATTTTTGTGAAAAAATATGATTTTTTATTTTTACGGCTCTGCATTATAAACTTCTGTGAAGCACTTGTTGGGTCAAAGTGCTCACCACACATCTAGATAAGTTCCTTAGGGGGTCTACTTTCCAAAATGGTGTCACTTGTGGGGGGTTTCAATGTTTAGGCACATCAGGAGCTCTCCAAACGCAACATGACGTCCCATCTCAATTCCAGTCAATTTTGCATTGAAAAGTCAAATGGCGCTCCTTCCCTTCCGAGCTCTGCCCTGCGCCCAAACAATGGTTTACACCCACATATGGGGTATCAGCGTACTCAGGACAAATTGCACAACAATTTTTGGGGTCCAATTTCTTCTCTTACCCTTGGGAAAATAAAAAATTGGGGGCGAAAAGATCATTTTTGTGAAAAAATATGATTTTTTATTTTTACCGCTCTGCATTATAAACTTCTGTGAAGCACTTGTTGGGTCAAAGTGCTCGCCACACATCTAGATAAGTTCCTTAGGGGGTCTACTTTCCAAAATGGTGTCACTTGTGGGGGGTTTCAATGTTTAGGCACATCAGGGGCTCTCCAAATGCAACATGGCGTCCCATCTCAATTCCAGTCAATTTTGCATTGAAAAGTCAAATGGCGCTCCTTTCCTTCCGAGCTCTGCCATGCGCCCAAACAGTGGATTACCCCCACATATGGGGTATCAGCGTACTCAGGACAAATTGTACAACAAATTGTGGGGTCTATTTTCTCCTGTTACCCTTGGTAAAATAAAACAAATTGGATCTGAAATAAATTTTGTGTGAAAAAAAGTTAAATGTTCATTTTTATTTAAACATTCCAAAAATTCCTGTGAAACACCTGAAGGGTTAATAAACTTCTTGAAAGTGGTTTTGAGTACCTTGAGGGGTGCAGTTTTTAGAATGGTGTCACACTTGGGTATTTTCTATCATATAGACCCCTCAAAATGACTTCAAATGAGATGTGGTCCCTAAAAAAAAATGGTGTTGTAAAAATGAGAAATTGCTGGTCAACTTTTAACCCTTATAACTCCGTCACAAAAAAAAATTTTGGTTCCAAAATTGTGCTGATGTAAAGTAGACATGTGGGAAATGTTACTTATTAAGTATTTTGCGTGACATATGTCTGTGATTTAAGGGCATAAAAATTAAAAGTTGGAAAATTGCGAAATTTTCAAAATTTTCGCCAAATATTCGTTTTTTTCACAAATAAACGCAACTTATATCGAAGAAATTTTACCACTATCATGAAGTACAATATGTCACGAGAAAACAGTGTCAGAATCGCCAAGATCCGTTGAAGCGTTCCAGAGTTATAACCTCATAAAGGGACAGTGGTCAGAATTGTAAAAATTGGCCCGGTCATTAACGTGCAAACCACCCTTGGGGGTGAAGGGGTTAATTTTTTGTTGAGCTTTACCGGAAGAACAGGAAAAAATAAATCCCTCGGTGGGTAGACCTTGACTTTGGCAATACCAAAATAATTTTTAATGAACCCAAATCCCTCATAGATAATATGAGGATGGCCTACAGGATATGTTTTAGGTTTGTTTACAAAGGGATACAGACTGGTGAAATCGTAGTAATGTAGGGTCTCTCCAGATTTGAGGCTGTGATAGAGGTTAATGGCATTAGTACGTCCTCCGTAAAGTGGAAGAAAGGGTCCAAAAACCGCTATTAGACCAATATAATTGCGCACTTACCCATATTAGGAAAAAGGGGAGCAACCCTCACTTCACCCGGCGGCCCCGACGCGCGTTTCGCGGTATAGCTTTTTCAACAGGGGTTCACCCCAGGGATGCATTCTGTGACTCACATGTAATGTATTATTATTTAGACTATGGGATAAAGTTTGTATTTGGTTTGTAAATATGTTGTTTGGGACATTTGTACTCCTTTCTTCTTTGGTTCTATGTAATTGGAGTTGTTCTTTTGATCGGACATCCTTGGGGTGTTCAGGGAGGGATATATACCCTCAGCTACAGGATATACTGGTTTATGATTACGCATATATAACATGAGCCACTGTATAGAGGGTGATGAGAAGGGTTTTTTTGTCTTGTGATAATTATCACCCGGTAAAATAACGATGGTCATTTTTGGTAGAAATTTAAACCTATACATCGTCATGCAAACAGATGCCAGGGTAACGAGTTGAAAAGGATCAATGCATCTGGACACTTTAATTTTTTTCTTTTCTCGCTTACAGTATATTTTATCATTTTTCCGCGTCATCTCCATTACACGCTCCCTATAGAGTACACATGAGCGTCTCAGAATCTCAACATCTTGTTTGCAATAAGGCAATAAGCTTTTAGTTCAGACTTAAAGTCAAAAATTGTATTTACCTAGGTCTCATACCATTCCATGAATTCCCCTTTCTCACTAGGCGACTCCACCCCATAATATTTTACAGCTGGTAGAGGACCCACATAGTTTCGATTTTCTTCAGTGTTAAAAAAGTGTGGAAAATGCCCTTTTGAATCTGAAAAGCCCAATTTACTAAGTTTCATGGGTATGAAATTTAGCGAGTCTATAAATCTTATTTCCAAATCAGGCAGTGTCACACACAAGAGGCGCCCACCTCGGGAAAACAATTTCACGCTGAGTTTTTCAGAAATCAGTTCCTTAACAATAAAGTATGAGTCGTATCTTCCACCATTGTGGGCAACAAATGTATGACCTGAAAATTTACCGCTTGTAAAGAACTGTACAAAGTCATGTGTACAGGTATTAGGTATCACCCTCAATGTCCCAGGAGGGGTGACCATACAGCGTTGTAGCATAAATGTAATTCGGGATGTGCGTACCTGTCTCCTGCATACATTCAAAGTCATAAAAAATATATTGATCAGTTTCCTCCTTTGGTACATACCACCGCATGTAACAAAGATGCTCATCAAATTCATTTAGGCGTATGTGACAAACAGGACAACACATCCCTTTACATTTATGTTCTGTTTCACCGTCTACGGTCACAAAATGTTTTATGTCTGCAGAATGATGGATTAATTATCTGCAGCTAAATGTGTGTGGTGAGCTTAGCACTCGCTCGAATGGCAAAACACCCTGCAAATAGGACAGCGAGGTACTTGCTGTGCGTCAGTGCTCTCCACACAACTCTCTCTTTGACAAGCTTTACAAAAATACTGGCAGGAATGATTAAATTTGTGATGGAACGTGGAATTGCACCTTTCACAAAAGTAATCAGCCCCGATAAATCCCTTCATATTTTTGATACCGTAGTAGTGACCATCATGATGCAAAATGAAAATGGTTTTAGAGCCCGCTGTATTACCGGTTTGAAAGTATCGCCAGTCACCATGACTGTAGTACAGCACTTTGACGTTGACATCAAGATGTTTCTCAAAAGCCTCAACATCACTAAAGCTTATTAGCTGGCCCTCAAGGATGCCCAAGGATGTGTGTGTGACCTTAGCACGACTCAGTAAAACTGTATCACCGACATCAGTATCGGTCATCAGGGCGCACACACTAGCTGCAAAGCACAGATTTGTACTGTAATTGTTAAAGTCATACAACCGCTGTCTCTCGTTTAATAATCTGACTACTCGCTATAGATTTCAAGGGTCTTTTTACACCTCCGCGTCTATTTTTAATAATTGTTACTACTAGTTTCAGGGAATTGCTCGTTTAAAAATGATTCAGACCTTGTTTGTTTCATAGTGAAAATGGGATCTAATGTACCCCTGCCTTCAAGCCTTAACTGAACAAAGTCCCCAGGTTCAATGTCTCTGATGATTCTGTCCAGTAAGGATTGAATGGAGCCATGTACCGTTTAAACCTTCTACAAATGAATGTGCAGCGCCCCAGAGTCCTGGTCGTTGCAGTACTGTGGCTCCGCCGCTAAGGGGAGTTATGGTACGTCTGATGGCACTGAAGGAGTTCATCTGACCAGGTATCACAGACACCAATACATTTCACAGCCGGGCCTCCAGGGGGAGCTAAGGGTTCTATTCATTAGGCCACTCCTCACATACTGGTAAAACTGGGGGTCAGGCAGGAAGTTAGAGAGAAAGCTGACTGGGTTGGAACCAGGCAACACCTTGTGGCAGAGGGTGTTGTGGGGGAAGATTCGGTAGGGCCCCTGTCAGGGGTGGGATCCTGACAGAGGCCTGGCAACTAGAGAGAACGTCACGGGACCGTGCCTGCTCAGCATAGCGGCGGTGCCCAAGGAAGGATTAGAAGCGAGATAGATTGTGCTGAGTGAGAAACGAGATCAAAGCAACAAGGAGAATACCAGTAGGAGTCGTGCTGTGAGACCGAGGCAACATTCTACTGAGGCGCACAACCGGCGGCCGGAACGCCGAGGAAGTATTTATAAATCTAGCTTCAAGCAATACTTCAAACCAACGGCAGGACAATCAGTCACAGGCGGGCTGTCTCACCTAAATCACCTACGAAGACATAGGGGGCAACTTGTGGAGAGGGGCGACTCTAGGGTCCCGGAAGAGCTCCGAGCCTACCCGTCATACGGGTGCCGTCCTTACCGTAACATCAGGGAGGGACGGAAGATTAGCAGAACATCATCTAATCGAGTTGTGAGGGAACTTAAGAAACAGACACAACAGTTGTGGGGACTTCCCGTAAGCACAGCAGGGAAGGACCACGACACCTAGCGCTAGCAGGAAGGCACAGATTTCCACCTGCAAAGAGAACTCTGGAGGTGCCATTGGACCGGCCGGACTTGCGCAGCCTGGTTAACCTGTTGTGAAATTGGATTCTGGGCTCCCCCGGTGGCCACTTGTGGAATTTAACTTGTGGTCATCATCCCCTCTGTTCACCTGCTCCTATCAGCATGTGGGAGTCGCTATATAACCTTGCTCCTCTGTCAGTTTCTTGCCGGTCAACAATGTAATCAGAAGCCTTCTGTGCTTGTTCCTGCTACTAGACAACTCCCAGCTAAGTTGGACTTTTGTCCTTGTGTGTTTTTGCACTTTGTTCCTGTTCACAGCTGCTGTTTCGTTACTGTGTCTGGAAAGCTCTTGTGATCGGAAATTGCCACTCTGGTGTTATGAGTTAATGCTAGAGTCTTAAAGGAATTTCTGGATGGTGTTTTGATAGGGTTTTCTGCTGACCATGAAAGTGTCCTTTCTGTCTTCCTGCTATCTAGAAAGCGGACCTCGATTTTGCTAAACCTATTTTCATACTACGTTTGTCATTTCATCTAAAATCACCGCCAATATATGTGGGGGCCTCTGTCTGCCTTTTGGGAAAATTTCTCTAGAGGTGAGCCAGGACTGTCTTTTCCTCTGCTAGGATTAGGTAGTTCTCCGGCTGGCGCTGGGCATCTAGGGTTAAAAAACGTAGGCATGCTACCCGGCCACTTCTAGTTGTGCGGCAGGTTTAGTTCATGGTCAGTATAGTTTCCATCTTCCAAGAGCTAGTTCTCATATATGCTGGGCTATGTTCTCTCGCCATTGAGAATCATGACAGTTTGACCGGCCAGAAAAAGGGTTAAATTACTGGCTGAGAAAGGAGAGAAAAAAGAAGTCTGCTACAATTTTTTTTTTTTTTTTCCTCTAGTTCTGAGTGTGCTCTTAATTGAATCACTTGCTAGTCTGCCTATACTGCAGCCTTCCTCTCTTTCTCTCCTTCTAATCCTTGAATGGCTCTGTGTTCACCTGTTTCAAATGGATCTTCAGAGTGTAGCTACAGGTTTGAATAATCTCACCACAAAGGTACAAAATTTGCAAGATTTTGTTGTTCATGCACCTATGTCTGAGCCTAGAATTCCTTTGCCTGAATTCTTCTCGGGGAATAGATCTCACTTTCAAAATTTTAAAAATAATTGCAAATTGTTTTTGTCCCTGAAGTCTCGCTCTGCCGGAGACCCTGCACAGCAGGTTAGGATTGTAATTTCCTTGCTCCGGGGCGACCCTCAAGACTGGGCTTTTGCATTGGCACCAGGGGATCCTGCGTTGCTCAATGTGGATGCGTTTTTTCTGGCCTTGGGGTTGCTTTATGAGGAACCTCATTTAGAGCTTCAGGCGGAAAAGGCCTTGATGTCCTTGTCTCAGGGGCAAGATGAAGCTGAAATATACTGCCAAAAATTCCGCAAATGGTCTGTGCTTACTCAGTGGAATGAGTGCGCCCTGGCGGCGATTTTCAGAGAAGGTCTCTCTGATGCCATTAAGGATGTTATGGTGGGGTTCCCTGTGCCTGCGAGTCTGAATGAGTCCATGACGATGGCTATTCAGATCGATAGGCGTCTGCGGGAGCGCAAACCTGTGCACCATTTGGCGGTGTCTACTGAGAAAACGCCAGAAAATATGCAATGTGATAGAATTCTGTCCAGAAGCGAGCGGCAGAATTTTAGACGAAAAAATGGGTTGTGCTTCTATTGTGGTGATTCAACTCATGTTATATCAGCATGCTTTAAGCGTACTAAGAAGCCTGACAAGTCTGTTTCAATTAGCACTTTACAGTCTAAGTTTATTCTATCTGTGACCCTGATTTGTTCTTTGTCATCTATTACCGCGGACACCTATGTCGACTCTGGCGCTGCTTTGAGTCTTATGGATTGGTCCTTTGCCAAACGCTGTGGGTATGATTTGGAGCCACTGGAGGCTCCGATACCTCTGAAAGGGATTGACTCCACCCCATTGGCTAGTAATAAACCACAATACTGGACACAAGTGACTATGCGTGTTAATCCGGATCACCAGGAGGTTATTCGCTTTCTGGTGCTGTATAATCTACATGATGTTTTGGTGCTGGGATTGCCATGGCTGCAATCTCATAACCCAGTCCTCGACTGGAGAGCTATGTCTGTGTTAAGCTGGGGATGTAAAGGAACTCATGGGGACGTACCTTTGGTTTCCATTTCATCATCTATTCCCTCTGAGATTCCTGAATTCTTGTCTGACTTTCGTGACGTTTTTGAAGAACCCAAGGTTGGTTCACTACCTCCGCACCGGGAGTGCGATTGTGCCATAGACTTGATTCCGGGTAGTAAATACCCTAAGGGTCGTTTATTTAATCTGTCTGTGCCTGAACACGCTGCTATGCGAGAATATATAAAGGAGTCCTTGGAAAAGGGACATATTCGTCCTTCGTCATCTCCCTTAGGAGCCGGTTTTTTCTTTGTGTCTAAGAAAGACGGCTCTTTGAGGCCGTGTATTGATTTTCGACTTTTGAATAAAATCACGGTTAAATATCAATATCCGTTACCACTGCTTACTGATTTGTTTGCTCGTATAAAGGGGGCCAAGTGGTTCTCTAAGATTGATCTCCGTGGGGCGTATAATTTGGTGCGAATCAAGCAGGGGGATGAGTGGAAAACCGCATTTAATACGCCCGAGGGCCATTTTGAGTATTTGGTGATGCCTTTTGGTCTTTCAAATGCCCCTTCAGTCTTCCAGTCCTTTATGCATGACATTTTCCGCGATTATTTGGATAAATTTATGATTGTTTATCTGGATGATATTCTGATTTTTTCGGATGACTGGGACTCTCATGTCCAGCAGGTCAGGAGGGTTTTTCAGGTTTTGCGGTCTAATTCCTTGTGTGTGAAGGGTTCTAAGTGTGTTTTTGGGGTTCAAAAGATTTCTTTCTTGGGATACATTTTTTCCCCCTCTTCCATCGAGATGGATCCTGTCAAGGTTCAGGCTATTGGTGATTGGACGCAACCCTCTTCTCTTAAGAGTCTTCAGAAATTTTTGGGCTTTGCTAACTTTTATCGTCGATTTATTGCTGGTTTTTCTGATGTTGTAAAACCATTGACTGATTTGACTAAGAAGGGTGCTGATGTTGCTGATTGGTCCCCTGATGCTGTGGAGGCCTTTCGGGAGCTCAAGCGCCGCTTTTCTTCCGCCCCAGTGTTGCGTCAGCCTGATGTTGCTCTTCCTTTTCAGGTTGAGGTCGACGCTTCTGAAATCGGAGCTGGGGCGGTGTTGTCGCAGAGAAGTTCCGACTGCTCCGTGATGAGACCTTGTGCTTTTTTTTCCCGTAAATTTTCGCCCGCCGAGCGGAATTATGATATTGGGAATCGGGAGCTTTTGGCCATGAAGTGGGCTTTTGAGGAGTGGCGTCACTGGCTTGAGGGGGCCAGACATCAGGTGGTGGTATTGACTGACCACAAAAATTTAATTTACCTTGAGTCTGCCAGGCGCCTGAATCCTAGACAGGCGCGCTGGTCGTTGTTTTTCTCTCGGTTTAATTTTGTGGTGTCGTACCTACCGGGTTCTAAGAATGTTAAGGCGGATGCCCTTTCTAGGAGTTTTGAGCCTGACTCCCCTGGTAATTCTGAGCCCACAGGTATCCTTAAAGATGGAGTGATATTGTCTGCCGTTTCTCCAGACCTGCGGCGGGCCTTGCAGGAGTTTCAGGCGGATAGACCTGATCGTTGCCCACCTGGTAGACTGTTTGTTCCTGATGATTGGACCAGTAGAGTCATCTCTGAGGTTCATTCTTCTGCGTTGGCAGGTCATCCTGGAATCTTTGGTACCAGGGATTTGGTGGCAAGGTCCTTCTGGTGGCCTTCCCTGTCACGAGATGTGCGAGGCTTTGTGCAGTCTTGTGACGTTTGTGCTCGGGCCAAGCCTTGTTGTTCTCGGGCTAGTGGATTGTTGTTGCCCTTGCCTATCCCGAAGAGGCCTTGGACGCACATCTCGATGGATTTTATTTCGGATCTGCCTGTTTCTCAGAAGATGTCTGTCATCTGGGTGGTGTGTGACCGTTTCTCTAAGATGGTCCATCTGGTTCCCTTGCCTAAGTTGCCTTCTTCTTCCGAGTTGGTTCCTCTGTTTTTTCAAAATGTTGTTCGTTTGCATGGTATTCCTGAGAATATCGTTTCTGACAGAGGGACCCAATTCGTGTCTAGATTTTGGCGGGCATTCTGTGCTAGGATGGGCATAGATTTGTCTTTTTCGTCTGCTTTCCATCCTCAGACTAATGGCCAGACCGAGCGGACTAATCAGACCTTGGAGACATATTTGAGGTGTTTTGTGTCTGCGGATCAGGATGATTGGGTTGCTTTTTTGCCTTTGGCGGAGTTCGCCCTCAATAATCGGGCCAGCTCTGCCACCTTGGTGTCCCCGTTTTTCTGTAATTTGGGGTTTCATCCTCGATTTTCCTCCGGTCAAGTGGAATCTTCGGATTGTCCTGGAGTGGATGCTGTGGTGGAGAGGTTGCATCAGATTTGGGGGCAGGTGGTGGACAATTTGAAGTTGTCCCAGGAGAAGACTCAGCTTTTTGCCAACCGCCGTCGTCGTGTTGGTCCTCGGCTTTGTGTTGGGGACTTGGTGTGGTTGTCTTCTCGTTTTGTCCCTATGAGGGTTTCTTCTCCTAAGTTTAAGCCTCGGTTCATCGGCCCGTACAAGATATTGGAGATTCTTAACCCTGTGTCCTTCCGTTTGGACCTCCCTGCATCCTTTTCGATTCATAATGTTTTTCATCGGTCATTGTTGCGCAGGTATGAGGTACCGGTTGTGCCTTCCGTTGAGCCTCCTGCTCCGGTGTTGGTTGAGGGTGAGTTGGAGTACGTTGTGGAAAAGATTTTAGACTCTCGTGTTTCCAGACGGAGACTCCAGTATCTGGTCAAATGGAAGGGATACGGTCAGGAGGATAATTCTTGGGTCACTGCCTCTGATGTTCATGCCTCCGATCTTGTCCGTGCCTTTCATAGGGCTCATCCTGATCGCCCTGGTGGTTCTGGTGAGGGTTCGGTGCCCCCTCCTTGAGGGGGGGGGGTACTGTTGTGAAATTGGATTCTGGGCTCCCCCGGTGGCCACTTGTGGAATTTAACTTGTGGTCATCATCCCCTCTGTTCACCTGCTCCTATCAGGATGTGGGAGTCGCTATATAACCTTGCTCCTCTGTCAGTTTCTTGCCGGTCAACAATGTAATCAGAAGCCTTCTGTGCTTGTTCCTGCTACTAGACAACTCCCAGCTAAGTTGGACTTTTGTCCTTGTGTGTTTTTGCATTTTGTTCCTGTTCACAGCTGCTGTTTCGTTACTGTGTCTGGAAAGCTCTTGTGATCGGAAATTGCCACTCTGGTGTTATGAGTTAATGCTAGAGTCTTAAAGGAATTTCTGGATGGTGTTTTGATAGGGTTTTCTGCTGACCATGAAAGTGTCCTTTCTGTCTTCCTGCTATCTAGAAAGCGGACCTCGATTTTGCTAAACCTATTTTCATACTACGTTTGTCATTTCATCTAAAATCACCGCCAATATATGTGGGGGCCTCTGTCTGCCTTTTGGGAAAATTTCTCTAGAGGTGAGCCAGGACTGTCTTTTCCTCTGCTAGGATTAGGTAGTTCTCCGGCTGGCGCTGGGCATCTAGGGTTAAAAAACGTAGGCATGCTACCCGGCCACTTCTAGTTGTGCGGCAGGTTTAGTTCATGGTCAGTATAGTTTCCATCTTCCAAGAGCTAGTTCTCATATATGCTGGGCTATGTTCTCTCGCCATTGAGAATCATGACATTAACCGTATTCCGGATTGAGGACCCAGAGATCTTCAGTAAAGAGGTAAAGAGACTGCAACCTGGTGTCCTCGTTATTTACTGCACCGCACCACCACCACCATCCACATCTATTACTGTACGCCCCTCAGCAGGGTCACGGGCCGGGTCTAGCCACCGTGACAACCCCAGAGCAGAGACTCAGAGGCCCGGTACCGGGTACCCCTCGGCCCTGCGGCAGTGGGGGCGCTACATTTTGGCGTCACGAACAGGATCTACTTAAGCCTGAAGAATCAGGTCATGTGTGCCTTGGAACTGTGATTTATTGTGCTTGGACTGTGACTTATTGCAAAGACTGTGTATTGCCACTTGCCGCCAGAAGTTCCCGCCAAAACCGCCGCCATTACAGCGCTAAGGGGAGCGCAGGAGAAGAAGAAGGGCGTGGAGTGGGCGTAGGCAAGCTGAAAAGCGCGAAAGACAATGGCCGCCCAGTCTAAGTATTTCTGCCCCTTGAGGACGTGTCCGTCAGCAGCCGAGATCCGCCTCCTAATTCTCAATGGAGGGCAGAGACAAAGAAAGCGAAACCGCCCACGAAGGAGAGAGCGGGAAAAGGACCAGGAAGAAGAAGTGAGCGACATGGAGGACGCCATGGCGAGCCACCCGGAGCCGGAGCGTGGGGTAGGAGCAGAAGACTCCCCCAGCTGCCCGGAGGGACACCGCAACCAGGCCTCCACCGCTGATATTGACTTCCTGCAGGCCGGAGTGGATGAGCTTGGCGACCAACTCCGGCGGACGCAGCTGAGCGCTGAGGCCGGGTGGAAGAAGACCTTCATCGGGAGCCTCATCAGACGTCTGTTGGCAGCCTCGTCTGGTCCGGAGCAAGAAAGAAGTTCCAGCGCTCCGAAGACAGAAAGCAAGGCCCTGCTGGAAAGCAAGGTGCTGCAAACGGAGATGGCAACGCCGCAGCGCAAGGCCCTGCAACTAGCGTTCCAGACCCCAGCGGGGACGGAGCAGATCGGCACCGGAGGGACCGCATCTGAAGCAGGTATGAAGAACGACCCTGCCTCACCAGCAGAGGACCTGCTGATAGGCCCCGTCACGTTACCCCCTCTCCCTGGGACCTATAGACTCCGGCGCTTTATACCCTGGGATCTGGCCACGGGTATGGAGCACTTCTTAGAGGCCCCGATCTCGCCGATCACCTTGCCGAGCGAGGTCTATGCGGAGCTACGGCCGCCAGAGCGAGAGTAAACCTTGATGCCATGGATATGTAAATAGTTAACTGTTTGTTTCCCTTCTCTTTGCTGCTTTAAACCCGACTAGGGTTATTCTTAAAGGGATCCCTTTGTTTACCCGGGATCCCTTCCTCTGCTTTTGCTTTTGTTTCCTGTTTTATCATTGTTGAAAGAACTGCTGGATCATGAACACTGCATGATTACAAACTTCTTGTAAATAGTTTGCACCTTCTTAAAGGTGCTCTCTACTGGTTTTACATGAAGAAAGGACACTTTACGAAGATACTGTTTTTGAAGACATTACCGGAGTCCTTATTGCGAACAGACGTGCAGCTTGAGAAGTTGCACTACCTCATAGAGACTTGGTCCCCTCTTAAAGGGGATGTTCATTGATAGTACTTAGAGAATGATGATGCTCTAAAAGGAAAAGTAATAATGCTGATATGTGAAAGTTAAATGTAGCTAACTAGTTGATTGTAAGAAATGTTTAATGATGTTGATAGAAGAACGAGGACAGGAAGTGAACCCGTACGGGTTAGTCAGTGAGTCCTCTTAGGAGCCATGTAGGGATGGCTCAGTGATTTCAAACTGAAAGTAAATGTTATGTTCTATACTGTGTATAGTAGTTGAAAAGGCAGTAGGCCCGGGCTGAAAGGGGCGGTCCTGTAAAGAAAGGAGAGGCAGCAGGCCTGGAGCAGTTAGGACAGGCGGTCCTGCAGATTTAACGAAGGAGAATGAAAGAGAAAGAGTTAATTAATATTATAATGTTCGGAATAATTCTTTAGTGGGTTTAGTCTGTACGCCCTTGAAGAAGAAGTCAGTTTCATAATGTTTTATAAGTAAAGTCTTTAGTGGATAGGAAGTGTACGTCCTTCAGGACAATGTTAACTTATTATTCAAAAGTTTGCACTGAGTAGAATACCCGGTTGGGTAACAGGAGTTGTTTATAGCCTGTAATTTATAATGTTTAACCATGTTTGTAACGTTCAAGTGTCCTCACCTCCCATAAAGGGAAGCTCTGTTCAAGCTTACTTATTGTTATTGCATTTTCAAAATTGTATGTCTTTTTGCTAACCTGTATTGTTGTTTTCTTCCCAGTCCAGGAGTACTGGATTTAACCGGGGGGGGGGGGAGTGCAGCACCCCAGAGTCCTGGTCGTTGCAGTACTGTGGCTCCGCCGCTAAGGGGAGCTATGGTACATCTGATGGCACTGAAGGAGTTCATCTGACCAGGTATCACAGACACCAATACATTTGACAGCCGGGCCTCCAGGGGGAGCTAAGGGTTCTATTCATTAGGCCACTCCTCACATACTGGTAAAACTGGGGGTCAGGCAGGAAGTTAGAGAGAAAGCTGACTGGGTTGGAACCAGGCAACACCTTGTGGCAGAGGGTGTTGTGGGGGAAGATTCGGTAGGGCCCCTGTCAGGGGTGGGATCCTGACAGAGGCCTGGCAACTAGAGAGAACGTCACGGGACCATGCCTGCTCAGCATAGCGGCGGTGCCCAAGGAAGGATTAGAAGCGAGATAGATTGTGCTGAGTGAGAAACGAGATCAAAGCAACAAGGAGAATACCAGTAGGAGTCGTGCTGTGAGACCGAGGCAACATTCTACTGAGGCGCACAACCGGCGGCCGGAACGCCGAGGAAGTATTTATAAATCTAGCTTCAAGCAATACTTCAAACCAACGGCAGGACAGTCAGTCACAGGCGGGCTGTCTCACCTAAATCACCTACGAAGACATAGGGGGCAACTTGTGGAGAGGGGCGACTCTAGGGTCCCGGAAGAGCTCCGAGCCTACCCGTCATACGGGTGCCGTCCTTACCGTAACATCAGGGAGGGACGGAAGATTAGCAGAACATCATCTAATCGAGTTGTGAGGGAACTTAAGAAACAGACACAACAGTTGTGGGGACTTCCCGTAAGCACAGCAGGGAAGGACCACGACACCTAGCACTAGCAGGAAGGCACAGATTTCCACCTGCAAAGAGAACTCTGGAGGTGCCATTGGACCGGCCGGACTTGCGCAGCCTGGTTAACCGTATTCCGGATTGAGGACCCAGAGATCTTCAGTAAAGAGGTAAAGAGACTGCAACCTGGTGTCCTCGTTATTTACTGCACCGCACCACCACCACCATCCACATCTATTACTGTACGCCCCTCAGCAGGGTCACGGGCTGGGTCTAGCCACCGTGACAACCCCAGAGCAGAGACTCAGAGGCCCGGTACCGGGTACCCCTCGGCCCTGCGGCAGTGGGGGCGCTACAAATGTATCCTATCTAAATTCACAAATCTGAAATGATCAGTGTACATGCGGGCATTGAAATTGCGTACGTCTCTTTGATGATGATAAAAATGTTGTAAAAAGTCTGAATGATCTACGGGCATTTCATTATCTCAAACACCATTACCTACAGAGGCTGCATCATGCGCATTTTCAGCATGTGTTTCAAGAGGCTCGCTGCTCTGAGCATCTGGATCCACATTGATGTTGACACCTCCAGGGTGGTCTTGGGTGTGTAAAAGCGGGGTCGAATCATGTAACAGCCTCTGGGGGTATTGTGTAGTTATTGCACGGCGTACTGCCTTTCGCCCTCTTCTAGTTGCTTGTGATCTTCTGGAACTAACCAACATCTGTAGAGCCTTCTTAATGACTCTTGCTCTATAACATCTTTGCGGCATTATTTTAGTTAATTTTTTTTCAACCCATAGCCAACCAAGCTTAGTCACATGGATTTAGATTTATTTAAATTCACAGGTGGGGTGTATGTACACTTGCATGATTTAGTTTAAAACCATATAGTTCAGTGATAATGTCAGGTGTTAGACATGCATTTATCAGTCTTTCATACATATCACAGGAAGATTTTAGTTTGATCTGTGCGAGCTTGGAATGGGCGTACTGAGCAGACATAACAGTAAACATTTTGACATGTTCATCATCCCACACAGGACTCCCTGTGTAAGATGAATGTTCAGCAACTTTCTGCTTTTTACTTACACGACGTCGTGATACTGATCGTTTCTTTAGAGGTAATACAAGGCCGAAATCGCTAGACGATCCTGCAAGAATAATATCTGCAGATTGTACAGTTTGACACACCCGTATATTGTTCCGGTTATTTCTCTTCTTACCCTCGGAGATCTGTTCAGTTTCTCTGTTTTCAAAAGTAACTTGTGGAATGCTGATTGTGCTATTGGCTTCCCGAGTTATGATGGGGCTATCGTCATTCTGCGATGCAAATCCCTCTCTTGAAACAATCTTATATTTTTGTTGTGAAATCTTGGGGATTGGATTCCCGGAGTGTTTGGGTGTCGAGTAACTTTCCTCACGATCCACAACACAGATGGGCGAAAGAGGAATTGTTCTCACAGCCACATTAGCTCTTTGGGGGGATTCTGTGCAGATCCATAATTGCGCTGTTGTAAAACTCGAGGCTGAAGATTCAAGTGTCAGTTATCCGCGAAACCGGTGTAAAATTCGAAAAGCTACACGCCCTCAGTTATCCATGATCCTGTGTAATATTTGAAAAGTTATCTGTGGCGGTTATCCATGATAACCATGTAACATTGTTTGTATAAATCCAGTATAGAGCAGACTAAATATATACTTACAAGTATGAACTGGGAATTGCACTTCCGCAGCTCCTGGATTAATGGGCATCTCATTGTTCGAACTCGGTGGGATGGGAATATTCTCTTTTTCAAATTAAATTTTTCTGCCCATAAGTTTAGCAGCTGTAAAAAAATATAACTATTAGTTAACCCAGAATTGATTTTCTACGCAAAACTGAGAATCGCATGTATTTCAATCGACCCGTTACCTTTTCTATTCTTGAGACTCCTGCTTAGCGAATTTCCATGTTTTTTAGGAGCATCGGTTCTCTCTCATTAAAACAGGTAACCTGCGTTCTGAAGTCCGCTTTGCTCTTCCTACGCCACACACTGTAAATATGGTGGTGTATTCCCTGAACGCACCAATTCTAGAAATTAATAACCGTCGTGAAGTGTTGTATGATTTCTACTGATGATGGACTCCATGCAAATTATAAGGCTGATGAAGAAGGATTGTTATACAGAACGAATATTTTCTGGGGTGTTTCCGTGTGATTTGCTTCCGGAAGAAAGAGTGACTAAGAGACCCATGGCCCATATAGTGATCACCGACAACTCGAATAGCGGAAAACATTGGATAATGATTTTACTATGCGATGATAAGAAGACGCAGCGCTGGAACCGGGAGAGGTGAGTATCGCAAGTGCCGGGGCTTGGAGCAGGTGGACAGTCCACTCGCAGGGGCCGGCACCATAGCGCGCCAGTGTCCCCGACGGCTAGTCGGCCCCCTGCCTGATCAGGGCCCCGACACTTGCCCGGGTGCGCCGGGTGCTGACGCCGGCCCTGGCTGCAGCAAAAACCTATATAATTATTGTCTCTATAAAATAATAGGCACAATCAAATTCTGATTATCGGATCAATCGCACTTTGTTTCACTTTGGAATAATTATCGGCCCTATAAAATAATAGGCACAAGGAATCAATTCTGATTAACGTATCAATCGGCTTATAAAACAGCGCACTTTGTTATCAATTTGTAGGAATCGTGCCAGTAATCAATTTAATACACTTTCATACACTACGATCGCAGTATAATATCTATTTTATTCCCATTAATACACTACGATAGCCATACGATATCTATTTAATTCTCTATAAGATCAATTTGATATCAATTTGATAGTGGGCGGGGCACCTGTCAGATTTCTTTTTGACGAGACATCCATCCCCCTTACTACTTGTGACCGCTCTACCCGGCTGCCGGCGATATATTGAAAGCAGGCAATCGCTCCCGCAGTATATCACTGAGGTGCTCTCACTTACGGCACTGCTGTGTGAGAACATTCTCACAGAGCAGTGGTAACGGAAGGGAGATCACTGGAGATGATCAGCCACCTGAACTCTGGTGAACTCTCTCACGCCAGCTCAGTGATACACTGCGGGAGCAATTCCCTCCTGTCAGTGTATCGCCGGCTGTCTTTGAGAGCAGTCACATCAGTGACTGCTCTCACAGTCATCAGGATTGTCTTGGGACATTATGGTTCAGAAATTAGTAGTTTTTCTACATTTATACTGCAAATCGCTTTCTTGAAGAAGCCCTCAAATGTAGTCACCCATCATGTTTTCATTATACGGTCCTTGGTAACGACCTTCAAAGTCCAATATATCTCGATGAAAGCACTTGTCTTGCTCCTCTGAGTAAACTCCCATGTTCTTGAACTTGTCAAGAAGAGCATCAAGGATATGGACTTTGAGAGACATTCTGCATCCCATTATGGAGTTATTATTTATGAGAGTCTGAACCAACTGCACATAGTTTTCAGCCTTGTGATTAACCAGGAAGCCATGAACCACTGCAACGAAACTGTTCCAAGCAGCTTTCTCCATCGTGCTTAAGCAGCTTGGCAAACTTGAGAGAGAGACAGCTAACATAGAAAAAACTCAGAAAAAATACATACAATGAGATACGGCCTTCCCAAAACCCTGTCTGATGACAAATGCACACTTAGCAGGATGCAGCAGGCCTCCACTGATAAAGGCTAGGAGCGGCACATGTGCAACCTACTTGATAAAAACAACCACCCCACCCTAACTTGTCACATTCTATGATCTTCTTGATCTGCAGTCCAACGAAGATACCAGCCTTGACCTTTGCCTTGGACAGCTTTGGAAAGAGATGTTGGAGGTACTTGAAAGCTGCTGACTCCTCGTCAGGAGCCATGACAAATTGCTTGATGAGGCCTAACTTGATGTGCAGTGGTGGCATCAGCACCTTCAGAGGTTCTATTAGCGACTCCCACTTAACGTTGCTCTTCCCCACAGAGAACTCGGTCCACTGTGGCCAGTCCTTTCTGTGATAGTGCGCCTTAGTGTCACGGCTGTCCCAGAGGCAAAGGAAACAAGGAAATGTTGTGAAACCACTTTGAAGGCCCATCAGGAATTACACCATTTTGAAGTCTCCGATGACCTCCCATCCATAGTTATCATACTTCAAGGCACTCAGCAACATCTTGACACTGGTGTAGTCCTCTTTGAGATACATAGAGTGAGCCATAGGGAGAGACGGTTAACTGTTTCCGTTGTGCAGCAGCACGGCTTTGAGGCTCCGGGATGAACTGTCTATGAATAGGTGCCATTTACTCGGGTTACAGGTGATACCTATAGCCTCAAAAAGACCAGCCACTCAAACTGATTAGCTCACTTTTCTGTGGTTTTAATTTGATATGTGTTGTTGATCTGCAACTCTATGCATTTATTGTACTCTGCTATGTTTTTGATCTCAATAAAAGATTTTGGATAAAAAAAAATAAGACCAGCCACATTGTTGCAGAGGCACAACCCATCTTCCCGACTGAAGAAGTTGGAAAATGTTTGGTGACGCTTTCTCTGATCTGTGACTTGCACGCTTTCATCCAACAAGTTTCACTGCTTGAGCCTGGATGTCAGAAGCTCAACATTGGACTTGGTAAGACGAAGGTCTCTGATCAGATCATTGACGTCTTTCCGGTTAGGAAAGTATGACCTTCTCTCATCAACCGCATCTGTGAAAGCGTAATCTTGATCTCCAATATCTTCCTCGCTGTCTGACTTGCAGCTTTTTCCTGAAGATGGCTGATCCCTCTTCGAGGGAGTTGGAACAGGTATCTCGGGGCAGTGTGGTACTGAGGCAGTCAAAAAAGGAATGTTCGGATAAATGATTTGAGGCGCATTTTTGCTTGTGCGACGTTTGGGAGGATCCACCATGCAGAAGTATCAGTTGCTTGAGTGGTCAGTCGGTTGCCGCCAAATTCGCGGGATAGCAAACTTCATGGCTCTCTTTTCTCCACTGTACCAACCTGTAATATAGCAGATTTCATTAGTTATATAAATTTAAAAGCGGGAAATTTTACACATTACTTAATACATATTTTACTATAGTGCATTGACATATGTGAAAATTTTGTCAATTGCAACTCCTTAAACTGCACTAGATCTAAATCATTGAAATTCTACAAAATAAAGCTCTTTCATCTAAACGAGCAGCAAGTGTTCACCTTACCTTCAAGAGTTGAACAGTCCGAGAACATTCTAGAAAGTTCTAAATGTTTCTAGAAACTTCTAGATAATTCTGGAAAAAAAAATTGTAGAAACTTCTGCACAATTCTAGCAGTTCAACAATGTTCTAGAAGACTACTCAGTATTGAATATGAATCGAGAATTTTCCCGAAAACAGACAAATTTCAAAATGTCATTGTCCTGATCACAGAAGCAACGTTTTTGTGGAACAACTATTTTCTATTTGTTTTAGGCGTAACGGGTTAGGAAAACACACTTTGGACCCAGGAACAAAAAATATATAAAAATTTGTTACATAATGACACTGCTCCCTGATGGTTCTCCTGGATCTCTGCAGCATTCAACACCGTGGATCATCAGCTCCTCCTAACTATGCTTCGCTCTATCGGGCTCAAGGACACCATTCTTGCTTGGTTCTTCTCCTACCTGTCACGATCCATTTTTGGATTTGTGGTAGATCTGGTTCCATGGAGTTAAACCTTTTTTTAGCTTTGGGCTATCGGGGGTTAATGTCAGTTTTTCCACGCTGGCAAGCTGGTGTAATTGCGTTGCTGCTGGGTCAGCTGATGTGGGCGGTGACCACTCCCACCATCCTTTTGATAGGATATTCAGAGACCACCATAGCTTATCTTTATGTATGAGGATTCTGATATAACTTATATTTCACCTCTCTTACTGAATCACTGTGTTGTTGAATTAAACTACTTGACTGAAATTGATGCCAAGTGCTGTATTGCTCAAAGGGATAGCTAATATGGGTGTTGGTGATGGGAACAATCAAATAGTAATGATTAACGGTTAATGTTGTTCATATTAATTATACTAATTATCTATATTTCACATGAATAAAGGCTTTAGATAATAAATAGTATGCACACAGTAATAATATGTACGCCCTATTCTGAAAGGGTATATAATACCAACTGTTTAATAAATTGCTTATGGCTTCTTATGCAGATACAATCTGTCTCTGTGTGAATCCATCATTGCTCGAGCATCCAATATACTCCATGGTCTATTTGAGACCAACCTAACACTTTAAAAGGTCACCTGATGCATCAGCTGACTGACAGTGTTAGAGCAATCTGCAGTGACCAAGCTGGTGGGTGCAGTGGTGCTTCTGCTGAGGTCGCTGATCTGGAGCCTTTCTTCTGCTGTGCAGTGCTTTGCAGCAGAGAAAACTAAGTGTGAAATTTTTGTTACCTTGTCCCTTTGGTGTCTGTCACTTCCCCCTGTGTTTATTATCTGCAGTGGTGCTGCTAGCGCCCGTCACCGGCCAGTGCACTAGCCAGGGCAGAGTTAGGTGTCAGAGATGAGGTATCCTGATGGCAGCGGGAGGAAGGACCTGCATAGGGCGTTAGGGGAGTGCTGGGTTAGGCTCAGGATTGAGCTCAGGTGACCATTCCCCATTCCCTATGGGTAGGGCCTTCCTCTCACCTATACCATCCCCGTTGTATGTGTATTGTGCCGTTAGCTGACCGACCATCCGTTGGGTCGAGTCACACCGTGATAGTCACCGCGTGACACTACCTCTCTGACCGCTCCTTCACCTTGCCGGTTCCTCTTCCTCTCCCCTTCCCTTTACTATCGGAGTTAAGCTCTTAAGACAAACCATCAGTGATTTGGTTTCCAGTATCATCTCTGTGCCGATGACACCAGTTTATACACCTCTTATCCTGATATCACCCCCACCTTAAAGTATTCCCATCTCCAAGATCCTATCCCAATATGTAGTAGGTGTAATAATAATAATAATATTAGCAAATACTTCCAATTAGAAATGTAGTATAGTTTTTCTGATTCTCCATGTGTCTTTCCTCACGTGCAGGCATTGCAGGATCTTAGGTATCCATGGTTACGACCACTATAAGCAAGCTGTCACTATATCAGTGGTCGTAACCATGGATAGTCTCAATGGATACACAGCAGGACTGGTATCCCATGATATAAAAAAGGTTTAACCCGGTATTTTGGGAAGTAGGGTTATCTTGCAGACCTATCAAAGAAGGCGGGAAAAGGATTTAGGGAGAGATAGACAAGTTGAAAAAAAAGGGGATTGTCAAAGAAATGGTTACATTCTGGTATTAGGAACATATCAGAATATGTTCGATATGTTTGTTTTTCGATGGTTAACATCTGTGTCCACTTCAGCATTATTTCTTCTGTCTGTTGAACAATGGTTGACCTTGACCAGATGGATCTATGCTGAATGAAAAACTCCCTTTTCCTTAGAAAGTACAAGAATTCACTATTTCGGCCAAGGACAAACTGTTTACAGGGATTTATGAGAGATCTGTACCACAACCATAATCCAACGTATTAAAAGTCATTATCGCAGACAAACTATTGTTTTTCCGAATATTTCTGCCAAACGTTACGAAAACTTTACGTAATCAGAATCCTCAATAAAAGATGAAGTCATCCCATAATTGAGACTTCGAGAAAGACAACCCTGGTGTGTGTGCCTTGCTGGCTAGTCTTGCAAAAGCTTGAGTGCCTAAGTCGGTCCATTCTACCTGAGAGAGAGAGGAGATCCCGTCTCTAACATCACTGCAGAATACAATACACATTTATCTCTCACCCACAGTTCTGCAACACCGTATATATCTCCTCTCTCATTTCTGTCTATCACCCATGCCCTCCGTTCTGCAACTAATCTAAGACTAACATCCTCCATAATCCAAACCTCGTTCCTCCGTCTCCAAGACTTCTCTCATGCTGCACCAGTGTTTTGGAATGCACTACCCCAAATGATCCGACTAATATCGAGCCCCCATGTTTTTCAGCATGCTTTAAAAACACATCTATTCAGCCAGACCTATCACCACAACTCACTAACCATACTCTCCCCTGTTCCGTCCTTCTAATGTTCCTACCTATTATGTCCCCACTACATTCTACATATTATGTCTCCCCTACTTCCTTATAGATTGTAAGCTTGCAAGCAAAACCCTTACTCCTCCTGTAACTGTTGAACTATGTGTTACTTTGCATTGTTTTTCTTGTCTGCACATGTCCGTGCTTAATAGTAAGATGCTTCGGAATATGTTGGTGCTATATAGATAACATTATTAACTAAAAAATGTACAGTAGGACATGGAGGTGAGCTGTGACATCACCTATTGTGAATGGTGGATCCTGTGTTATCTACTGTATATAGAGGTGTTATCAGTCATTGTACAGGAGGAGGAGGTGAGTTGTGACATCACCTATTGTGAATGGTGGATCCTGTGTTATCTACTGTATATAGAGGTGTTATCAGACATTGTACAGGAGGAGGAGGTGAGCTGTGACATCACCTATTGTGAATGGTGGATCCTGTGTTATCTACTGTATATAGAGGTGTTATCAGTCATTGTACAGGAGGAGGTGAGTTGTGACATCACCTATTGTGAATGGTGGATCCTGTGTTATCTACTGTATATAGAGGTGTTATCAGTCATTGTACAGGAGGAGGAGGTGAGTTGTGACATCACCTATTGTGAATGGTGGATCCTGTGTTATCTACTGTATATAGAGGTGTTATCAGACATTGTACAGGAGGAGGAGGTGAGCTGTGACATCACCTACTGTGAATGGTGGATCCTGTGTTGTCTACTGTATATAGAGGTGTTATCAGTCATTGTACAGGAGGAGGAGGTGAGCTGTGACATCACCTATTGTGAATGGTGGATCCTGTGTTATCTACTGTATATAGAGGTGTTATCAGACATTGTACAGGAGGAGGAGGTGAGCTGTGACATCACCTATTGTGAATGGTGGATCCTGTGTTATCTACTGTATATAGAGGTGTTATCAGTCATTGTACAGGAGGAGGAGGTGAGCTGTGACATCACCTATTGTGAATGGTGTATCCTGTGTTATCTACTGTATACAGAGGTGTTATCAGTCATTGTACAGGAGGAGGAGGTGAGCTGTGACATCACCTATTGTGAATGGTGGATCCTGTGTTGTCTACTGTATATAGAGGTGTTATCAGACATTGTACAGGAGGAGGAGGTGAGCTGTGACATCACCTATTGTGAATGGTGGATCCTGTGTTATCTACTGTATATAGAGGTGTTATCAGTCATTGTACAGGAGGAGGAGGTGAGCTGTGATATCACCTATTGTGAATGGTAGATCCTGTGTTATCTCCTGTATATAGAGGTGTTATCAGTCATTGTACAGGAGGAGGAGGAGGTGAGCTGTGACATCACCTATTGTGAATGGTGGATCCTGTGTTATCTACTGTATATAGAGGTGTTATCAGTCCTTGTACAGGAGGAGGAGGAGGTGAGCTGTGACATCACCTATTGTGAATGGTGGATCATGTGTTATCTACTTTATATAGAGCTGTTATCAGTCATTGTACAGGAGGAGAAGGTGAGCTGTGACATCACCTATTGTGAATGGTGGATCCTGTGTTACTTACTGTATATAGAGGTGTTATCAGGCATTGTACAGGAGGAGGAGGTGAGCTGTGATATCACCTATTGTGAATGGTGGATCCTGTGTTATCTACTGTATAGAGAGGTGTTATCAGTCCTTGTACAGGAGGAGGAGGTGAGTTGTGACATCACCTATTGTGAATGGTGGATCCTGTGCTATCTAATGTATATAGATGTGTTATCAGTGATTGTACAGGAGGAGGAGGTGAGCTGTGACATCACCTGTTGTGAATATTGGATCCTGTGTTATCTATTGTATATAGAGGTGTTATCAGTCATTGTACAGGAGGAGGAGGTGAGCTGTGACATCACCTATTGTGAATGGTGGATACTGTGTTATCTACTGTATATAGAGGTGTTATCAGTCATTGTACAGGAGGAGGAGGTGAGCTGTGGCATCACCTATTGTGAATGGTGGATCCTGTGTTATCTACTGTATATAGAGGTGTTATCAGTCATTGTACAGGAGGAGGAGGTGAGTTGTGACATCACCTATTGTGAATGGTGGATCCTGGGTTATTTACTGTATATAGAGATGTTATCAGTCATTATACAGAAGGAGGAGGCGAGCTGTGACATCACCTATTGGTCTTTGCCACACATTACCTCATTGCCTTATCCCATAATTATTGCTGATCATTGCTGACGTCTGTCACATGTCATTATCTATATTACGCTGATGGTTAATCAATTAAGTGAAGTTGACATCTGTCTCGCACATAATCTTCAAAGTCAATCAATATGATCAGCTATCTTTATTATCCGGTTATAACCCTGCCTTTCCCTTGCAGCATTAAAGTTTATTACTGGAAGAATCATTAGGGTTTTTCCATTTGCACAGTTCCATGTAGCATGTACATCTTTGATCGACATTTGGTGACTTGGTACAACGTGGTACGGGCAAAATTAGCTTTTTGATGATATTCTAATTTTATGAGAAGCATATACAGATGCTTCTCACAAAATTAGAATATCATCAAAAAGTTAATTTATTTCAGTTTTTCAATACAAAAAGTGAAACTCATATATTATATAGTCATTACAAAGAGAGTGATCTCTTTCATGTGGTTATTTCTGTTAATATTGCATATATACAGTATATATACAGTACAGACCAAAAGTTTGGACACACCTTCTCATTTAAAGATTTTTCTGTATTTTCATGACTATGATACTTGTACATTCACACTGAAGGCATCAAAACTATGAATTAACAAATGTAAAATTATATACTTAACAAAAAAAGTGTGAAACAACTGAAATTATGTCTTATATTCTAGGTTCTCCAAAGTAGCCACCTTTTGCTTTGATGACTGCTTTGCACACTCTTGGCATTCTCTTGATGAGCTTCAAGAGGTAGTCACCGGGAATGGTTTTCACTTCACAGGTGTGCCCTGTCAGGTATAATAAGTGGGATTTCTTGCCTTATAAATGGGGTTGGGACCATCAGTTGTGTTGTGCAGAAGTCTGGTGGATACACAGCTGATAGTCCTACTGAATAGACTGTTAGAATTTGTATTAATGGCAAGAAAAAAGCAGCTAAGTAAAGAAAAATGAGTGGCCATCATTACTTTAAGAAATGAAGGTCAGTCAGTCCGAAAAATTGGGCAAACTTTGAAAGTGTCCCCAAGTTCAGTGGTAAAAACCATCAGGCGATACAAAGAAACTGGCTCACATGAGGACCGCCCCAGGAAAGGAAGACCAAGAGTCACCTCTGCTTCTGAGGATAAGTTTATCTGAGTCACCAGCCTCAGAAATCGCAGGTTAACAGCAGCTCAGATTAGAGACCAGGTCAATGCCACACAGAGTTCTAGCAGCAGACACATCTCTACAACAACTGTTAAGAGGAGACTTTGTACAGCAGGCCTTTATGGTAAAATAGCTGCTAGGAAACCACTGCTAAGGACAGGCAACAAGCAGAAGAGACTTGTTTGGGCTAAAGAACACAAGGAATAGACATTAGACCAGTGGAAATCTGTGCTTCGGTCTGATGAGTCCAAATTTGAGATCTTTGGTTCCAACCACAGTGTCTTTGTGCGACGCAGAAAAGGTGAACGGATGGACTCTACATGCCTGGTTCCCACCGTGAAGCATAGAGGAGGAGGTCTGATGGTGTGGGGGGGCTTTACTGGTGACACTGTTGGGGATTTATTCCAAATTGAAGGCATACTGAACCAGCATGGCTACCACAGCATCTTGCAGTGGCATGCTATTCCATCCGGTTTGCATTTAGTTGGACCATCAGTAGCGTAGCTACCAGGGGGGCAGAGGGTGCTGTCGCCCCGGGCCCGGAGCTCAGAGGGGGCCCACCTGGAGCTACGCTACCCTTAACTATATTAGCCTGCTGTGCACGCCAATATAGTTGAGCTCTGCAGTAGAGCAGGGACAGAATCTCCCTGCTCTGCTGCGGTCTGTTCTGTAGAGGAGCATGTACCCGGGGACGCTGGGTGCCGGCACTGTACCTGCTGCCTCCAGCAGAGCATACTGCAGACGCACACATTGCCGGCTGTGTGGTGTCTGTCTGCAGAGAGACTTCAGGACGCTGCTTCTTCCCTCCCTGCCCTGCATACAGGAGCAGGACAGGAGATAGGACGACGTAGGAGCTCAGGCTGCAGGGGGCTGGAGGTGACTGCACTGTGCAGTGAGGAGGAGGCAGGACACTGGTCCCCTCCTGACATGTCCCTGAGGTTTCTTGCATCCGTTTTGCTCTGTCTCTGTCAGTCTCTCTGTCTCCCTCGCTCTCTGTGTCTCTGTCAGTCTCTCAGTCTCTCTCTCTGTCTCGCTCTCTCAATCTCGCTGTCTGTCTCGCTTGCTCTCTGTCTCGCTTGCTCTCTGTTTCGCTTGCTCTCTGTCTCGCTCTCTGTCTCTCGCTCAGTCTCGCTCTCTCTCTGTCTCGCACTCTGTCTTGCTCTCTCTGTCTGTCTCTGTCTCGCTCACGCTCTGTCTCGCTCTCTGTCTCGCGCTCTGTCTCGCTCTCTGTCTCGTTCGCTCTCTGTCTCTGTCTCGCTCTCTCTGTCTCTCTCTGTCTCGCTTACTCTGTCTCGCTCTGTCTCGCTTACTCTGTCTCGCTCTCTGTCTCTCGCTCAGTCTCGCTCTCTCTCTGTCTCGCACTCTGTCTTGCTCTCTCTGTCTGTCTCTGTCTCGCTCACGCTCTGTCTCGCTCTCTGTCTCGCGCTCTGTCTCGCGCTCTGTCTCGCGCTCTGTCTCGCTCTCTGTCTCGCTCTCTCTGTCTCGTTCGCTCTCTGTCTCTGTCTCGCTCTCTCTGTCTCTCTCTGTCTCGCTTACTCTGTCTCGCTCTGTCTCGCTTACTCTGTCTCGCTCTCAGTCTCGCTCTCTCTCAGTCTGTCTCGCTCTCTGTCAGTCTGTCTCTCTCTGTCTCGCTCACTCTCTGTCTCGCTTATTCTGTCTCGCTCTCTGTCAGTCTGTCTATCTCTGTCTCGCTCACTCTCTGTCTCGCTCTCTCTCGCTCTCTGTCTCTCGCTGTCTCGCTCACTCTCTGTCTTGCTCACTCTCTATCTCGCTCACTCTGTCTCGCTCTCAGTCTCGCTCTCTCTCAGTCTGTCTCGCTCTCTCTCTGTCTCGCTCACTCTCTGTCTCGCTCTCTCTGTCTCTCAGGGTCAATCACTCTCTCAGTCTCTGTCTCTGTCAGTCTCTGTCAGTCTCTCTCTGTCACTCTCTGGCAGTCTCTCTCTGTTTCAGTCTTTGTCTCGCTCTCTGTCTCTCAGTCTCTGTCTCTCAGTCTCTGTCAGTCTCTCTCTGGCTCAGTCTTTGTCTCACTCTCAGTTTGTCTCTGTCTTAGTCTCTCTCTCTCAGTCTCGCTCTCTCTCTGTCTCGCTCTCTCAGTCTCGCTCTCTCTCTGTCTCGCTCTCTCTCTGTCTCGCTCTCAGTCTGTCAGTCTCCCTGTCTCTCTGTCTGTCTCTCAATCTCTGTCTCTCTGTCAGTCTCTCTCTTCAGTCTGTCTCTTTGTCTGTCTCAGTCTCTCTGTCTCTCTCAGTCAAGGTCTCGCTCTCTGTCTCTCTCAGTCTCGCTGTCTGTGTCTTTCTGTCTCAGTCTCTCTCTGAGTCTCTGTTTCTGTGTCAGTCTCTCTCTGTCTCTCTCAGTCTCTGGCAGTCTCTCTCTGTCTCTCAGTCTCTGTCTCACTCTCTCTCTCAGTTTGTCTCAGTCTCGCTCTCTCTCTGTCTTGCTCTCTCAGTCTCGATCTCAGTCTCTGTGTCAGTCTCTCTCTCTGTCTGTTAGTCTCTGTCTCGCTCTCTGTCTGTCTCTGTCAGTCTCTCTCTGTCTGTCTCTCTGTGTGACTCTATTAGTCTCTCAGTCCCTCTCTGTCAGTCTCTCTCAGTCTCTCTGTCAGTCTCTCTGTCTCTTTGTCTCGGTATCGCTCTCTGTCTTTCTCTCTGTCTTCTCTCTCTCTGTCTCTCAGTCTCTCAGCATCTCTCTCTCTATCTCTTGTAATGTGGTCCTGTAGCTGGGGTCAGGCCATGTTCACACTTTGCGGTTTTTACCGCGGATCCGCGGTGATTTTGATGCTGCGGGTCCGCAGCAGTTTCCATAGCGTTTACATTAACATGTAAACCCTATGGAAACCGCAAACCACAGTGCACATGCTGCGGGAAAAACCGCGCAGAAACGCAGCTGTTTACAACCCGCAGCATGTCACTTCTTTGTGCAGAATCGCAGCGATTCTGCACCCATAGAAATGCATTGAACCGCTTACTTCCCGCATGGGGCTGTGCCCACGTTGCGGGAAGTAAGCGGTTAATGTGCGGGTGGTACCCGGGGTGGAGGAGAGGAGACTCTCCTCCAGGCCCTGGGACCCATAAATAGTATAACAAAAAAAAGAATTAAAATAAAAAATGATGTTATACTCACCTCTCAGCGCTGCCCGCGGCCGTCCGGTCTTCGGTTTGCTGTGCGAGCAGGGCCTGTGGTGACGTCGCGGTCACATGACCGTGATGACGCCGCGGTCACATGACCGTGACGTCACAAAGGTCCTTCTCGGCACAGCATCTTTGGAACCGGAGCGCCGGGTGCAGCGCCCAGGAGATCCGGACATCAGAGGGGGTGAGTATAACCAATTTTTATTATTTTTATCATTACTATTGATGCTGCATATTGCTGCATATGCAGCATCAATAGTACAGGAGTAATCCCGCAGCGGAAACCGCGGAACAAACCGCAATAAATCTGCAGGGATAACCGCAGCGGTTTTGCCCTGCAGATTTATCAATTCCTCTGCGGGATAAACCTGCAGAGCACACCGCAAAGTGTGAACATGGACTCAGGGTCCTATCAGTCCAGTGTGTGTCATCTCATATCAGTAAATACAAGGTAACAAACATGAAAATGCCATTTATATAAACAATAAAAATCCCCATAAAGTTGAGTATAAATATATATGATGAAAAGCCAAATAGAATAAAAATGGGAACAGCCAGTAGTTGAGTATAGATAATCACAATCACCTTTAGCTGCATATGTATACTCAGTCTGAATAACATGGCCCGCAAATGGGGAGAAGGGCAAAAAATGAAGAGATGACATACGGGGGGGCGCACTTTCTTCTTTCATTGTGTGATATTTTACCTCCCCCTTTCTTCTGCTTTCCTCTTTCTTTCCATTCACCTCTTTTGGGTCTTGTCCAGACAAGAGTATTCCTTTTAGGGTTACCTGGATTCATTCAGGGACCTATTCCCATATGATGGACTCTATACACATTTACTGGTTGTTTTTATTTTCTGCAATTTGCAGCCCACAGAAAGGGTCAGAGACCAGAATCCAAGGGAGATACAACGTGGGGGCCAATGCGGGGGCCATTATACATTTTCGATTACAGCAGGATCATCTGCTGAGGTTCCCCCTATACCCATGATTAAAGTGTGCCACCATAGTTGTAATCAAGGGTTAGGGGCCCACTCAGATGGTTCGCCCCTCCTGAGCTGAACCCTTAGCTACGCCTCTGTGGACCATCATTTATTTTTCAACAGGACAATGACCCCACACACACACCTCCAGGCTGTGTAAGGGCTACTTGACCAAGAAGGAGAGTGATGGGGTGCTACGCCAGATGACCTGGCCTCCACAGTCACCAGACCTGAACCCAATCGAGATGGTTTGGGATGAGCTGGACCGCAGAGTGAAGGCAAAAGGGCCAACAAGTGCTAAGCATCTCTGGGAACTCCTTCAAGATTTTTGGAAGACCATTCCCGGTGACTACATCTTGAAGCTCATCAAGAGAATGCCAAGAGTGTGCAAAGCAGTCATCAAAGCAAAAGGTGGCTACTTTGGAGAACCTAGAATATAAGACATATTTTCAGTTGTTTCACACTTTTTTGTTAAGTATATAATTCCACATGTGTTAATTCATAGTTTTGATGCCTTCAGTGTGAATGTACAATTTTCATAAATATACAAAAAAGGTTGCACTCTATCGTGCCAAAGCATGTCTAATATGAAATACATGAAATATGAATAGCAAAATGGCTTTTGAACATTAGGAAAATATTTAAGAGACGCTTTGCACAGAATTTGATATAATCAAATAGTGTGAGCCCATCAACCATCGTCAAGGTGGTCTCATAAAACTGATGGGTCTCTGACCTCCCTGTCCAAATGTACAATTTTCATAGTCATGAAAATACAGAAAAATTTTTGAATGAGAAGGTGTGTCCAAACTTTTGGTCTGTACTGTACTGTATACAGGACAGGAGAAGTGGTACTGTGCAGTGTATATATACAGGGCAGGAGGAGCGGTACTGTGCAGTGTATATATACAGGACAGGAGGAGTGGTACTGTGCAGTGTATATATACAGGAGGAGTGGTACTGTGCAGTGTATATATACAGGACAGGAGGAGTGGTACTGTGCAGTGTATATATACAGGAGGAGTGGTACTGTGCACTGTATATATACAGGAGGAGTGGTACTGTGCAGTGTATATATACAGGACAGGAGGAGTGGTACTGTGCAGTGTATATATACAGGACAGGAGGAGTGGTACTGTGCAGTGTATATATACAGGAGGAGTGGTACTGTGCAGTGTATATATACAGGACAGGAGGAGTGGTACTGTGCAGTGTATATATACAGGACAGGAGGAGTGGTACTGTGCAGTGTATATATACAGGACAGGAGGAGTGGTACTGTGCAGTGTATATATACAGGACAGGAGGAGTGGTACTGTGCAGTGTATATATACAGGGCAGGAGGAGTGGTACTATGCAGTGTATATATACAGGACAGGAAAAGTGGTACTGTGCAGTGTATATATACAGGACAGGAGGAGTGGTACTGTGGAGTGTATATATACAGGAGGAGTGGTACTGTGCGGTGTATATATACAGGAGGAGTGGTACTGTGCGGTGTATATATACAGGGGAGAGGTACTGTGCGGTGTATATATACAGGACAGGAGGAGTGGTACTGTGCAGTGTATATATACAGGAGGAGTGGTACTGTGCAGTGTATATATACAGGAGGAGTGGTACTGTGCAGTGTATATATACAGGGGAGTGGTACTGTGCAGTGTATATATACACAGGAGAAGTGGTACTGTGCGGTGTATATATACAGGGCAGGAGGAGTGGTACTGTGCAGTGTATATATACAGGGCAGTAGGAGTGGTACTGTGCAGTGTATATATACAGGAGGAGTGGTACTGTGCGGTGTATATATACAGGAGGAGTGGTACTGTGCGGTGTATATATACAGGGGAGAGGTACTGTGCGGTGTGTATATATACAGGGGAGAGGTACTTTGCGGTGTATAAATACAGGAGGAGTGGTACTGTGCGGTGTATATATACAGGGCAGGTGGAGTGGTACTGCGCAGTGTATATATACAGGGCAGGAGGAGTGGTACTGTGCGGTGTATATATACAGGGGAGCGGTACTGTGCGGTGTGTATATATACAGGGGAGAGGTACTTTGCGGTGTATATATACAGGAGGAGTGGTACTGTGCAGTGTATATATGCAGGACAGGAGAAGAGGTACTGTGTAGTGTATATATACAGGACAGGAGGAGTGGTACTGTGCAGTGTATATATACAGGACAGGAGAAGAGGTACTGTGCAGTGTATATATACAGGACAGGAGGAGTGGTACTGTGCGGTGTATATATACAGGAGGAGTGGTACTGTGCAGTGTATATATACAGGACAGGAGGAGTGGTACTGTGCAGTGTATATATACAGGAGGAGTGGTACTGTGCGGTGTATATATACAGGAGGAGTGGTACTGTGCAGTGTATATATACAGGACAGGAGGAGTGGTACTGTGCAGTGTATATATACAGGACAGGAGGAGTGGTACTGTGCAGTGTATATATACTGGAGGAGTGGTACTGTGCAGTGTATATATACAGGACAGGAGGAGTGGTACTGTGCAGTGTATATATACAGGACAGGAGGAGTGGTACTGTGCAGTGTATATATACAGGAGGAGTGGTACTGTGCAGTGTATATATACAGGAGGAGTGGTACTGTGCAGTGTATATATACAGGACAGGAGGAGTGGTACTGTGCAGTGTATATATACAGGACAGGAGGAGTGGTACTGTGCGGTGTATATATACAGGACAGGAGGAGTGGTACTGTGCAGTGTATATATACAGGACAGGAGGAGTGGTACTATGCAGTGTATATATACAGGACAGGAGGAGTGGTACTGTGCAGTGTATATATACAGGACAGGAGGAGTGGTACTATGCAGTGTATATATACAGGAGGAGTGGTACTGTGCAGTGTATATATACAGGACAGGAGGAGTGGTACTGTGCAGTGTATATATACAGGAGGAGTGGTACTGTGCAGTGTATATATACAGGACAGGAGGAGTGGTACTATGCAGTGTATATATACAGGACAGGAGGAGTGGTACTGTGCAGTGTATATATACAGGAGGAGTGGTACTGTGCAGTGTATATATACAGGACAGGAGGAGTGGTACTATGCAGTGTATATATACAGGACAGGAGGAGTGGTACTGTGCAGTGTATATATACAGGAGGAGTGGTACTGTGCGGTGTATATATACAGGAGGAGTGGTACTGTGCAGTGTATATATACAGGACAGGAGGAGTGGTACTGTGCAGTGTATATATACAGGACAGGAGGAGTGGTACTGTGCAGTGTATATATACAGGACAGGAGGAGTGGTACTGTGCAGTGTATATATACAGGACAGGAGGAGTGGTACTGTGCAGTGTATATATACAGGACAGGAGGAGTGGAACTGTGCAGTGTATATATACAGGACAGGAGGAGTGGTACTGTGCAGTGTATATATACAGGACAGGAGGAGTGGTACTATGCAGTGTATATATACAGGACAGGAGGAGTGGTACTGTGCAGTGTATATATACAGGACAGGAGGAGTGGTACTGTGCAGTGTATATATACAGGACAGGAGGAGTGGTACTGTGCAGTGTATATATACAGGACAGGAGGAGTGGTACTGTGCAGTGTATATATACAGGACAGGAGGAGTGGTACTGTGCAGTGTATATATACAGGACAGGAGGAGTGGTACTGTGCAGTGTATATATACAGGACAGGAGGAGTGGTACTATGCAGTGTATATATACAGGACAGGAGGAGTGGTACTATGCAGTGTATATATACAGGACAGGAGGAGTGGTACTGTGCAGTGTATATATACAGGACAGGAGGAGTGGTACTGTGCATTATATATATATACAGGACAGGAGGAGTGGTACTGTGCAGTGTATATATACAGGACAGGAGGAGTGGTACTATGCAGTGTATATATACAGGACAGGAGGAGTGGTACTGTGCAGTGTATATATACAGGACAGGAGGAGTGGTACTGTGCAGTGTATATATACAGGACAGGAGGAGTGGTACTGTGCATTATATATATATATACAGGACAGGAGGAGTGGTACTGAGCAGTGTATATATACAGGACAGGAGGAGTGGTACTGTGCAGTGTATATATACAGGAGGAGTGGTACTGTGCAGTGTATATATACAGGACAGGAGGAGTGGTACTGTGCAGTGTATATATACAGGACAGGAGGAGTGGTACTGTGCAGTGTATATATACAGGACAGGAGGAGTGGTACTGTGCAGTGTATATATACAGGAGGAGTGGTACTGTGCAGTGTATATATACAGGACAGGAGGAGTGGTACTGTGCAGTGTATATATACAGGACAGGAGGAGTGGTACTGTGCAGTGTATATATACAGGAGGAGTGGTACTGTGCAGTGTATATATACAGGAGGAGTGGTACTGTGCAGTGTATATATACAGGACAGGAGGAGTGGTACTGTGCAGTGTATATATACAGGACAGGAGGAGTGGTACTGTGCAGTGTATACATACAGGAGGAGTGGTACTGTGCAGTGTATATATACAGGAGGAGTGGTACTGTGCGGTGTATATATACAGGACAGGAGGAGTGGTACTGTGCAGTGTATATATACAGGACAGGAGGAGTGGTACTATGCAGTGTATATATACAGGAGGAGTGGTACTGTGCAGTGTATATATATACAGGACAGGAGGAGTGGTACTGTGCAGTGTATATATACAGGACAGGAGGAGTGGTACTATGCAGTGTATATATACAGGACAGGAGGAGTGGTACTGTACAGTGTATATATACAGGAGGAGTGGTACTGTGCAGTGTATATATACAGGAGGAGTGTGTCATGATCTCCATGGCCAGAGAACTAGCATAAGCCTCTATAGGAACAAGCTCTTGGAAGATGTAACTGTACTGACCATGAACTAAACCTACCGCATCATCTAGAAGTAGCCAGGTAGCATGTCCTACTTTTTATCCCTATATGCCCAGCGCCGGCCGGAGAACTAAATAATGCTAGCAGAGGGAAATATAAGACCTGACTCACCTCTAGAGAAATGCCCAAAAAGGAGACAGAAGCCCCCCACATATATTGGCGGTGATATGAGATGAAACAACAAACGCAGCAGGAAAATAGTTTTAGCAAATTTGAGGTCCGCTTTCTAGATAGCAGAAGACAGAAAGCATACTTTCATGGTCAGTAGAAAACCCTAACAAAACACATCCAGAAATTACTTTAGGACTCTGGCATTAACTCATAATACCAGAGTGGCAATTCCTGATCAACAAGAGCTTTCCAGACACAGTAACGAAACTGCAGCTGTGAACTGGAACCAAAATACAAAAACAAAACATGGACGAATGTCCAACTTATCTAGTAGATGTCTGGGAGCAGGAACAAGCACAGAGAGGCTTCTGATAACATTGTTGACCGGCAAGCATCTAACAGAGAAGCCAGGTTATATAGCGACACCCAGATCTAATCAGAACAGGTGAACAGGGAAGATGATGTCACAAGTTCAATTCCACCAGTAGCCACCGGGGGAGCCCAGAATCCAAATTCACAACAGTACCCCCCCCTCAAGGAGGGGGCACCGAACCCTCACCAGAACCACCAGGGCGATCAGGATGGGCCCTATGAAAGGCACGAACCAGATCAGAGGCATGAACATCAGATGCAGTGACCCAAGAATTATCCTCCTGGCCGTATCCCTTCCACTTGACCAGATACTGGAGTCTCCGTCTGGAAACACGGGAGTCTAGGATTTTTTCCACAACGTACTCCAACTCACCCTCAACCAACACCGGAGCAGGAGGCTCAACGGAAGGCACAACCGGTGCCTCATACCTGCGCAATAACGACCGATGAAAAACGTTATGAATAGAAAAGGATGCAGGGAGGTCCAAACGGAAGGAAACAGGGTTAAGAATCTCCAATATTTTATACGGACCGATGAACCGAGGCTTAAACTTAGGAGATGAGACCCTCATAGGGACAAAACGAGAAGACAACCACACCAAATCTCCAACACAAAGCCGAGGACCAACACGACGGTGACGGTTGGCAAAAAGCTGAGTCTTCTCCTGGGACAACTTTAAATTGTCCATCACCTGCCCCCAGATATGATGCAATCTCTCCACCACCGCATCCACTCCAGGACAATCCGAGGATTCCATCTGACCGGAGGAAAATCGAGGGTGGAACCCCGAATTACAGAAAAACGGGGACACCAAAGTGGCAGAGCTGGCCCGATTATTGAGGGCGAACTCCGCCAATGGCAAAAAAGCAACCCAATCATCCTGGTCAGCAGACACAAAACACCTCAGATATGTCTCCAGGGTCTGATTAGTCCGCTCGGTCTGGCCATTAGTCTGAGGGTGAAAAGCAGACGAAAAAGACAAATCTATGCCCATCCTAGCACAGAATGCCCGCCAAAATCTAGACACAAATTGGGTTCCTCTGTCAGAAACGATATTCTCAGGAATACCATGCAAACGAACAACATTTTGAAAAAACAGGGGCACCAACTCGGAAGAAGAAGGCAATTTGGGCAGGGGAACCAAATGGACCATCTTAGAAAAACGGTCACACACCACCCAGATGACAGACATCTTCTGAGAAACAGGCAGATCTGAAATAAAATCCATCGAGATGTGTGTCCAAGGCCTCTTAGGAATAGGCAAGGGCAACAATAATCCACTAGCCCGAGAACAACAAGGCTTGGCCCGAGCACAAACGTCACAAGACTGCACAAAGCCTCGCACATCTCGTGACAGGGAAGGCCACCAGAAGGATCTTGCCACCAAATCCCTGGTACCAAAAATTCCAGGATGACCTGCCAATGCAGAAGAATGTACCTCAGAGATGACTCTACTGGTCCAATCATCAGGAACAAACAACCTATCAGGCGGACAACGATCCGGTCTATCCGCCTGAAACTCCTGCAAGGCCCGCCGCAGGTCTGGAGAAACGGCTGACAAGATAACTCCCTCCTTAAGAATACCTGTGGGGTCAGAGTTGCCGGGTGAATCAGGCTCAAAACTCCTAGAAAGGGCATCCGCCTTAACATTCTTAGAACCCGGTAGGTACGATACCACAAAATTAAACCGAGAGAAAAATAATGACCAGCGCGCCTGTCTAGGATTCAGGCGCCTGGCGGTCTCAAGATAGATCAAATTTTTGTGGTCAGTCAATACCACCACCTGATGTCTGGCCCCCTCGAGCCAATGGCGCCACTCCTCAAACGCCCACTTCATGGCCAAAAGCTCCCGATTCCCAACATCATAATTCCGCTCAGCGGGCGAAAATTTACGGGAAAAGAAGGCACAAGGCCTCATCACGGCGCAGTCAGAACTTTTCTGCGACAACACTGCCCCAGCCCCGATCTCAGAAGCGTCGACCTCAACCTGAAAAGGAAGAGTCACATCAGGCTGACGCAACACAGGGGCAGAAGAAAAACGGCGCTTAAGCTCCTGAAAGGCCTCCACAGCATCAGGGGACCAATTAGCAACATCAGCACCCTGTCTAGTCAAATCGGTCAATGGCTTAACGACATCCGAAAAACCAGAAATAAATCGACGATAAAAGTTGGCAAAGCCCAAAAATTTCTGAAGACTTTTAAGAGAAGAGGGCTGCGTCCAATCACAAATAGCTTGAACCTTGACAGGATCCATCTCAATGGAAGAGGGAGAAAAAATATATCCCAAAAAGGAAATTCTCTGAACCCCAAAAACGCACTTAGAACCCTTGACACACAGAGAATTAGACCGCAAAACCTGAAAAACCCTCTTAACTTGCCGGACATGAGAGTCCCAATCATCCGAAAAAATCAGAATATCATCCAGATACACTATCATAAATTTATCCAAAAAATCGCGGAAAATATCATGCATAAAGGACTGGAAGACTGAAGGGGCATTAGAAAGACCAAAAGGCATCACCAAATACTCAAAGTGGCCCTCGGGCGTATTAAATGCGGTTTTCCACTCATCCCCCTGCCTGATCCGCACCAAATTATACGCCCCACGGAGATCAATCTTAGAGAACCACTTGGCCCCCTTTATGCGAGCAAACAAATCAGTCAGCAACGGCAATGGGTATTGATATTTAACCGTGATTTTATTCAAAAGCCGATAATCAATACATGGTCTCAAAGAGCCGTCTTTTTTTGACACAAAGAAAAAACCGGCTCCTAAGGGAGATGACGATGGACGAATATGTCCCTTTTCCAAGGACTCCTTTATATATTCTCGCATAGCAGTATGTTCAGGCACAGACAGATTAAATAAACGACCCTTTGGGTATTTACTACCCGGAATTAAATCTATGGCACAATCGCACTCTCGGTGCGGAGGTAGTGAACCAAGCTTAGGTTCTTCAAAGACGTCACGATAATCAGACAGGAACTCAGGGATTTCAGAGGGGATAGATGATGAAATGGACACCAAAGGTACGTCCCCATGAGTCCCCTTACATCCCCAGCTCAACACAGACATAGCTCTCCAGTCAAGGACTGGGTTGTGAGACTGCAGCCATGGCAATCCTAGCACCAAATCATCATGTAGATTATACAGCACCAGAAAACGAATAGTCTCCTGGTGATCCGGATTAATACGCATAGTTACTTGTGTCCAGTATTGTGGTTTATTATTAGCCAATGGGGTGGAGTCAATCCCCTTCAGAGGAATAAGAGTCTCCAAAGGCTCTAAATCATACCCACAACGATTGGCAAAGGACCAATCCATAAGACTCAAAGCGGCGCCAGAGTCGATATAGGCGTCCGTAGTAATAGATGACAAAGAGCAAATCAGGGTCACAGACAAAATAAATTTAGACTGTAAAGTGCAAATGGAAACAGATTTATCAAGCTTTTTAGTACGCTTAGAGCATGCTGATATAACATGAGTAGAATCCCCACAATAGAAACACAACCCATTTTTCCGTCTAAAATTCTGCCGCTCGCTTCTGGACAGAATTCTATCACACTGCATGTTTTCTGGCGTCTTCTCAGTGGACACCGCCAGATGGTGCACTGGTTTGCGCTCCCGCAGACGCCTATCGATCTGAATGGCCATTGTCATGGACTCATTCAGACTTGCAGGCACAGGGAACCCCACCATAACATCCTTAATGGCATCAGAGAGACCCTCTCTGAAAGTCGCCGCCAGGGCGCACTCATTCCACTGAGTAAGCACAGACCATTTACGGAATCTTTGGCAGTAAATTTCCGCTTCATCTTGCCCCTGAGATAGGGACATCAAAGTTTTTTCTGCCTGAAGTTCCAAATGAGGTTCCTCATAAAGCAAGCCCAAGGCCAGAAAAAACGCATCCACATTGCGCAACGCAGGATCCCCTGGTGCCAATGCAAAAGCCCAATCTTGAGGGTCGCCGCGGAGCAAGGAAATCACAATCCCAACCTGCTGTGCAGGGTCTCCAGCAGAACGAGATTTCAGGGACAAAAATAACTTACAATTATTTCTAAAATTCTGAAAGCTAGATCTATTCCCTGAGAAGAATTCCGGCAAAGGAATTCTCGGCTCTGATACCGGAGCATGAACAACAAAATCTTGCAAACTTTGTACTTTCGTGGCGAGATTATTCAAACCTGCAGTTACACTCTGTAGATCCATTATAGACAGGTGAACATAGAGCCATTCAAAGATTAGAAGGAGAGAGAAAAAAAAGAAAGACTGCAGCATAGACAGACTGGCAAGTGATCCAATTAAGAGCACACTAACTACTAGAGAAAAAAAAAAAAAAAAAAAATTTTCAGCAGACTTCTTATTTCTCTCCTTTCTCAGCCAAGGATTTTAACCCTTTAGTGGGCCGGTCAAACTGTCATGATCTCCATGGCCAGAGAACTAGCATAAGCCTCAATAGGAACAAGCTCTTGGAAGATGTAACTGTACTGACCATGAACTAAACCTACCGCATCATCTAGAAGTAGCCAGGTAGCATGTCCTACTTTTTATCCCTATATGCCCAGCGCCGGCCGGAGAACTAAATAATGCTAGCAGAGGGAAATATAAGACCTGACTCACCTCTAGAGAAATGCCCAAAAGGAGACAGAAGCCCCCCACATATATTGGCGGTGATATGAGATGAAACAACAAACGCAGCAGGAAAATAGTTTTAGCAAATTTGAGGTCCGCTTTCTAGATAGCAGAAGACAGAAAGCATACTTTCATGGTCAGTAGAAAACCCTAACAAAACACATCCAGAAATTACTTTAGGACTCTGGCATTAACTCATAATACCAGAGTGGCAATTCCTGATCAACAAGAGCTTTCCAGACACAGTAACGAAACTGCAGCTGTGAACTGGAACCAAAATACAAAAACAAAACATGGACGAATGTCCAACTTATCTAGTAGATGTCTGGGAGCAGGAACAAGCACAGAGAGGCTTCTGATAACATTGTTGACCGGCAAGCATCTAACAGAGAAGCCAGGTTATATAGCGACACCCAGATCTAATCAGAACAGGTGAACAGGGAAGATGATGTCACAAGTTCAATTCCACCAGTAGCCACCGGGGGAGCCCAGAATCCAAATTCACAACAGGAGTGGTACTGTGCAGTGTATATATACAGGACAGGAGGAGTGGTACTATGCAGTGTATATATACAGGACAGGAGGAGTGGTACTGTGCAGTGTATATATACAGGAGGAGTGGTACTGTGCAGTGTATATATACAGGACAGGAGGAGTGGTACTGTGCAGTGTATATATACAGGACAGGAGGAGTGGTACTGTGCAGTGTATATATACAGGACAGGAGGAGTGGTACTGTGCAGTGTATATATACAGGAGGAGTGGTACTGTGCAGTGTATATATACAGGACAGGAGGAGTGATACTGTGCACTGTATATATACAGGACAGGAGGAGTGGTACTGTGCAGTGTATATATACAGGACAGGAGGAGTGGTACTGTGCAGTGTATATATACAGGAGGAGTGGTACTGTGCAGTGTATATATACAGGACAGGAGGAGTGGTACTGTGCAGTGTATATATAAAGGAGGAGTGGTACTGTGCAGTGTATATATACAGGACAGGAGGAGTGGTACTGTGCAGTGTATATATACAGGACAGGAGGAGTGGTACTGTGCGGTGTATATATACAGGACAGGAGGAGTGGTACTGTGCAGTGTATATATACAGGACAGGAGGAGTGGTACTGTGCAGTGTATATATACAGGAGGAGTGGTACTGTGCAGTGTATATATACAGGACAGGAGGAGTGGTACTGTGCAGTGTATATATACAGGACAGGAGGAGTGGTACTGTACAGTGTATATATACAGGACAGGAGGAGAGGTACTGTGCAGTGTATATATACAGGACAGGAGGAGTGGTACTGTGCAGTGTATATATACAGGACAGGAGGAGTGGTACTGTGCAGTGTATATATACAGGAGGAGTGGTACTGTGCAGTGTATATATACAGGAGGAGTGGTACTGTGCAGTGTATATATACAGGAGGAGTGGTACTGTGCAGTGTATATATACAGGACAGGAGGAGTGGTACTGTGCGGTGTATATATACAGGACAGGAGGAGTGGTACTGTGCAGTGTATATATACAGGACAGGAGGAGTGGTACTATGCAGTGTATATATACAGGACAGGAGGAGTGGTACTGTGCAGTGTATATATACAGGACAGGAGGAGTGGTACTGTGCAGTGTATATATACAGGACAGGAGGAGTGGTACTGTGCAGTGTATATATACAGGAGGAGTGGTACTGTGCAGTGTATATATACAGGACAGGAGGAGTGGTACTGTGCAGTGTATATATACAGGACAGGAGGAGTGGTACTATGCAGTGTATATATACGACAAAAAGGGGGACATGGGGGCACCACGTTCAGTGGGACTCTACCCAGGCCTATGAGGACTAGAAGTAATTGTGAAGAGAAAATAAAAAAGATGGGCCTGAAAAACGGGAGTCACCACTGCAGAAATATATGAAATGAGTAAACAGCTTTATTACACACTAATGCAAAAGACAAAACATTTAAAACCATTAAAAACAAGGGGATGACACATATCCCTACAACAACAAAAGCCTATAATGAGGCCTATGCACCGCACCCCAACATTAAGGATGACATACACATGCCCAGTGTAATAAGCAAAATGCCCTATAGAGATGATACAATAGCTAAGAATAATAAAACATCTCCCTAGTCAATATAACGGCCCCTAAGTAAAAGGACAAAAAGAGGGTGTACACCTAATGCAAGATTTATCAGTACACTGTGGTAATATTGGATCTAACAAGGGAATGATAGTACACCCAACAATACACGTAATAGCTAGTCCAACCACCAGAGTTGCTCTGCACAAACAAAGATGTCATACCCACCAAGGGAAAGACGCCCGATGGTCCGGAACACAAGGGCAGGAAATGGCCCAAGAAAAGCAATGAATAAGGCAAGGGCATGTGTGTCCTATGAGAAGGGAGTGCGGGCAGCAGACACCCAACGCGTGTCGCCACGCTGAGGTGGCTTCGTCAGGGGTGAGGTCTGCGTGCCCTGTCTTCTGCTTAAATAGAGAATCTAGGGTAACTTACCCAATATTCAGCTGTGTAAGAGAAAACTCCGCGTGGAGTAGCCATAATGGCGTTGCGATATGCCGGGCCCGGCATGTGTGTGCTGCGCATGCGCCGGCATTCCAGAGCGGAAGTATGAACTCCGCTCATGGTTGCCGTGGCAGCGTGTACACAGGAATGGAAGCCCCCCCCTACTTTACGTAGGGAATATAGGGGGGGTCACATGGCCACACAGCATCTAAATATGATTGGCTAACACAGGTTACTAGCCAGAATAGTAATTTGGGTTAGTTATATTAAGTTTTTGGATTGGTAAATCCAGCTCCTATCATCTTTTTTGGCGGTCATTTAACGGCTGACAATTGGCTGTCAGTGCGTTGCTGTACGGTCGCTGGGTTATTTATGGCCAGGTTCTGGCAAGTTTCGGTCATTCTGAGGCGACATTCAAGAAAAGAAGACCTCACGCCATCATATGGATAATCTTTTACAGCAAGTGCTTGCCAGGGCAGCTGAGGATGATGGTGCTGCCTGGCTGATGTCCTGCCTCGCTTCAAAGCCTGTGGCTGCAGCGCCGGAGGGCGTTCGTGAGCAATCGGATCCCAGCTCATTACCTCAGCCCATACCTTTACCGCCATTGTCTCCCCTGATCCACCGCGGCAGCGCAAGGAAAAGGAAACCCAGAGCAGCGTATTCCCCATCGCAGTCTTCTCCAGCACCCAGGCATCCTCCGATGGAGAACATCAGGAAGTCCCGCCTCACCACGGCAAGAAGATCCCGAAGTCCATCTCGCATTCCTCAGAGACGTCGCGACGAGTCACCGCCTTCGTCATCAGGCGCCGCCAGCAAAACCGGAAGCAGTCGCGGCTGGAGGACCCAGGCGGCGAGAGCGCCAATTTCAAATGCCGGTTCCCCTCTATCAGCGGCTGCGGACTTCTCCTTCCCAGCCGCTTCCAGGATGTCTTCAGCGCGTACCCAGGACCCGGATTGCGTGCCTGCTTTATCCACACAGCTGCGCTCGCCTAACTTGGAGGGCTTGAGCGCAGGCTGTGCAACGGAGACGCCATCGGATGTCAGGAGCACTGGAAGGGGTGAGATTGCGGACCCTCAGTTATCTTTAATTAATTGTGATATTAAACGCATGGTTCAGAATGCTCTTTCTGAAGCCCTGGGCGGCTCTTTAATTGCTAGTCCACATTCTACCCCTCATATAGATTTAACTGCTTCTGTCCCTAAGAATGTTTTTAAAGAGGCGTTAACATGCGAGCTTTCTCCATTAGGATTCCACTTGAGCTCCTCCACCAAGGAGCTTATTTGGAATAATCAGTACGTGGACTTATTCTCTTTACTTCCTCGTAGGGAACAGCCGAGTAGGTTTGATAAAAAAGATGAGAAGCCTGATTCAGAAGATGCTAAACGTACTTTTAAGTCTTTCAACAATTGGCTTCAGGCTTTCGCTATTTACTTGGCTGTCCTTGGAGAGAAGTCACCTCACTTATGTAGTCAATTGTTCCAACATATAGATATCATTTTGGAAGCATATCGCAATTTCGGCGGAGTTGCTTGGCTTCACTATGACGAGGCCTTCCGCCAGAAGCTCGCTGTTCACCCTGAAGTCCACTGGGGTAGTAAGGATGTGGGCTTATGGCTAAATTTGATGCTCCCTCAGAGGCACTTTTCATCCAGATCCTCGTCTGCTCCCGTGTCTAGGAAGGGTTTCTGTTTTGCTTTCAACGAATCTAGTTGTAAATGGAGTTCCAATTGTCGCTTTCACCACGAGTGTTCCTTCTGTGGGAACACACACCCCACGTTTAAATGCTTCAAGAAGCAATCAGCTGCTTCCGTGTCTAAGGAATCTAACGGAAAAAGCAGTGACGCCGGTGAAAGTGGAAAACATGGTTTTGTGGCTAAATCAATACCCAGACCGAGCGAGCAGTGACCTGCTTTTTAGAGGTTTTTCATTTGGTTTTTTTGTTCCCCCTTTTCAAGGTTCGGGGTGTAACGTTGTTGATAATCTACGTTCAGTGGATTTATATCCTGATGTCGTGTTAGAAAAGATCAGGAATGAATTGGATCTCGGTAGGATAGCAGGTCCTTTTTCTTCTCCACCATTTGTAAATTTTAGAATTTCTCCACTAGGTGTCGTCCCGAAAAGAGATCCTGGTTCTTTTCGGCTGATTCACCATCTTTCTTTTCCTGCCGGTTCCTCTTTAAATGATGAAGTTGACAGTTCAAGCTGTTCTGTGTCATACTCTTCTTTTGACAAAGCAATTGACATTTTACGGCAGTTTGGACGGGATGCATTATTGTCTAAAGCTGATATTAAATCTGCTTTCCGTCTTCTTCCTGTTCATCCTGACGGTTTTTCCTCCTTGGGCTTTCATTTCCAGGATTGTTTTTTCTTTGATAAATGTCTCCCGATGGGTTTTTCTTTATCTTGTTTTTATTTTGAGAGTTTTTCTTCATTTTTACATTGGGTTTTGGAGTCAAATTTACCTGGGGCAGGCATTTTACACTATTTGGACGACTTTCTTTTTGTTGGCCCCCCTTCTTCACCCGAATGTATCAATACGTTGAATTTTTTTGTTAATCTATGTAGTCATTTTGGTGTGCCTCTTGCTCAAGAAAAGACTGTTTTGCCCACTACAACAATTGAATTTTTGGGTGTCATTTTGGACTCCTCGACTATGGAGTGTAGACTTCCTGCTGATAAAATTTCCTAATTGCGTTCTGCTTTACTTAAATTTATTTCCAAGCCAAAAGCTACACTTAAAGAGTTGCAATCTTTATTGGGCCTGTTAAATTTTGCGAGTAGAATTATTCCAATTGGTAGAGCATTTTCCCGCCGCCTTTATGACGCCACAAGAGGTATTTCTGGTCCTAATTCTCATGTGAGAATCGTCTCGTTTTTAAAAGAGGACGCCAGGGTCTGGCTGTCTTTTCTCTCTGAATTTAACGGTATATCGTGTTGGCAGACGCCCTTCATTTCTGCAGATTCCTTACCTTTAGTGTTTTCGGTTCATGCCTCTGCTGGCTGCAGTATGTTATTTTCCTCTCATTGGTTAGCTCAAGAATGGCCACTTACTTGGGTCTCTGCGGGTGTTACCAGCAATATGATGGTCTTGGAACTTTTTTCTATTTTTTTAGGCATCTCCATTTGGGGTCCTCTTTTACAAAATTCAAGAATTGTCCTTCTGTCTCTCGACCCTGGCGTGATTTTCTCGATTAATACCTTATCATCCAGAAACAAATGGGCAGCGAGCATCTTGAGACATCTGGTTCTGGCTTGCCTTAGGCAGAACATTTGGCTTAAAGCAAGCTCAGGTAGAAGTAGATTTCATGCCGCAACTGATGCCCTATGTGCTCGTCATTGGTCGAATTTTCGTTCACAGGTTCCAGAAGCGGATACAGAAGAAACCCCTTGCCCGACTTTAATCTGGGAAGTGATTTCGGTTTGATCCCGCATTATATTAAAGAGTCATTGTCTGGTAGATCATGGGCCAGCTATTCGGCCGCATGGCTAGCTTGGCTGATTTTTTGCAGATTGCACTCTTTTAACCCTAGAGCAGCAGATGCCATTAATAGTTTAAAATTTTCTGAGTCATTAGTTTCTCAAGGTCTAGCCTATTCTGCAGTGTCTAAAAATTTAGCGGGGGTGTCATTTTTTCTTAAGCTTCTCGGTGAATCACCACTAACCTCATTTTTCCCAGTTAAACAATTCTTAAAAGGCCTTAGGAAATGCACTTTTCAACCTGATACCAGACGGCCTATTTCTTTGCCTCTGCTTAAAGATTTGTGTTCGGCTTTGGGCCAGGTTTGTTTAAATTCTGATGAAGTGTTATTGTTCCACACAGCTTTTTGTTTGGCATTTTTTGGGGCACTTAGAGTAGGCGAATTAGTTTCTGCCAATAAGTCTCATCCGTCTGGTCTTAGGTTGTCCGATTTGAAGTTATTTGATGGTTTTTTCACACTGTTTATTTGGAGATCTAAGACTGACCAGCTATCTAGAGGAACAACTATTAAAATCGTATCTTTTCCGGATCCATTCATCTGCCCTGTTGTGCGTATTGGGCTTTGGTTACGCACTAGAGCACTTACGGAGGGACCGTTGTTTATTCATAAAGACGGTTCACCTGCTACAGTTTTCCAATTTAACTTTATTTTGAAAAAATGCCTAAAAGCCATCGGCAAGGATCATCTCAAAATTTCTTCTCACTCATTTCGGATTGTGCTGCAACTGAAGCCTCTAGGGCTGGCTTCTGTGATTCTCAAATTAAACGAATTGGGAGATGGGAATCGGGGAGGTTTAAGCTTTATGTACGTCACAATTTATATGACTACTAATTTTTGATTTATTTTCAGGTCCGGTAATAGTTTGGATAATCGGTCATTCTTTTATTTTCTGGGCACAAAGACGAGCTTCCCAAAGATGTTACATGGAGAATTTGTCCTTCGACCCGGCATTGGTCCAAATTTTTTGGCATGGTGTCCGTGGACTGAATTGGTATAATTTAAAATTTGAATTTCAACACTGTATTGATTTATTTCCTTTTCCGGATCTAGTAATCTTCCATTTAGGTGGCAATGATCTTGGAAAATACAGAACCCTGGATTTGCTCGCTCTAATGCGAACTGATTTGGCTAAGCTTAAACAATCCTTTCCTTTTCCGGGCTTTGTTTTTTCCGAGATCATACCTAGGTTATTATAGCAATCTCCGGAATCCAGGTTTATGGATAAGATTCGTAAACGGGTGAACAAAGGCATGGAAATTTTTTTTCCCTTAATTAATGGCTTTTCTTACAGGCACATTGATCTCGAGGGTTTTTTACCTGGTCTTTTTAGACAAGACTCAGTTCATTTGTCTAACATTGGTTTTGATATTTTTAATATTGATATGCAAAACATAGTGGAAAAATGGCTGTGTGGTGTGGGGGGGGGGGCCTCTCCTCTGTGAGTCAAGGCTTTTGGGAAAATCGCCCAGTTTTTTCTGGGTGGATGGTTTTGTGGTTTATGGAAGATTGGTCAATTTAATGGATTATTTATTTGGTTTGTTTGTTATGAATTTTATAGTTACCCAAAATAAACATCACGGCCTTATTTTTCCACTATGAAAACCTTGTCGTGTCTTTATTTATTTATTGAATGAATGATGCTTGTGTTGCCATGGAAGCCCCCCCCCCCTACTTTACGTAGGGAATATAGGGGGGGTCACATGGCCACACAGCATCTAAATATGATTGGCTAACACAGGTTACTAGCCAGAATAGTAATTTGGGTTATTTATATTAAGTTTTTGGATTGGTAAATCCAGCTCCTATCATCTTTTTTGGCGGTCATTTAACGGCTGACAATTGGCTGTCAGTGCGTTGCTGTACGGTCGCTGGGTTATTTATGGCCAGGTTCTGGCAAGTTTCGGTCATTCTGAGGCGACATTCAAGAAAAGAAGACCCCACCCTCCCTCCCTTGAAAATGTACTTTGTCGTGATGTTTATGTTGTGGGAAAATCGCCCAGTTTTTTCTGGGTGGATGGTTTTGTGGTTTATGGAAGATTGGTCAATTTAATGGATTATTTATTTGGTTTGTTTGTTATGAATTTTATAGTTACCCAAAATAAACATCACGGCCTTATTTTTCCACTATGAAAACCTTGTCGTGTCTTTATTTATTTATTGAATGAATGATGCTTGTGTTGCCATGGAAAGCGCTTGCGCAAAACGAAAGAGAAGAGTGAGGCAGCCTAAAAGCATAAAGGGGGCACCACAATAGAACGGATACACAACAGGATGCCCAGCGATGTAGAATCAAGGTGCTGGAGCCCATCTGTGTAGTGTCAAATATCAAAATAGGTGCAGAATAAATTAAAGGGAGCAAAAGGTTAACCCTGTAACACTTATAGAGGGCAAAAGTGACGACTATTACAATATGTTGTATATCAAAAGGCCAACCATTCGGAACTACAAGCAGATAACAAAAAGATAGGCACAAATATAAATATAAATATAAATATAAATATAAAGTAGAGACCACATTAGTGGCTATACAGAAAATGACAGTGATAAGGTATAGTATACAATTTTAAATACCAAACTGGCCTGTGTAAAAAAGTCCAATTCATTGTTTGTAAAAGCCAGTGAACAGAAGATCTTCATTTATGCCTAAAGGAATGACACAATTCAAGTCAAAAATCCACTTGGATTCCCGTTTAAGGAGCTCAAGGGTGACATTGCCACCCCTACTGTTCATATTTACTGCTTCCAATCCTAGAATCTTCGTGCCAGCCCACTGTGAATTGTGTTCCACCAGGTAATGCGCCGCCACTGATGTGAGGGTCTTCCCCTTAGCCTTGTCCCTTTGCGCTGTATTGATATTGGAGAAATGTTGATGCATACGTCTCCTGAGTTCCTGTGTTGTTTGGCCCACGTAGATCTTTGGACAGGGACACACCAACGCGTAGATCAGATTCCGGGACCTACAATTAAAATAGGTTTTAGTGGGCGTCTGTGAAGACAAAAGGGGTATCATGATTTTCTCACCACGACTAGTGAAGGGACATATGCTGCAGTTACCACATGGATAAGTCCCCTTAAGCCTGACCCCTCTGCCAAGCCTCATAGTTGGTGTATATATACAGGACAGGAGGAGTGGTACTATGCAGTGTATATATACAGGACAGGAGGAGTGGTACTGTGCAGTGTATATATACAGGACAGGAGGAGTGGTACTGTGCAGTTGTAAAATCCAATAATAATATATATAATCACTTACATATGGATAATTACATGAAATCAAATAAAGAACCAAGGGTATAGGGAAAGTGTATAATACAGTTTCTGAAGGTCTTGTCATTGACCATCTGTCCTCTGCATGTCAAAAGCTAGAGGGTGTTTGTGAAGCCCAACCTATATTTGGATGTCTAGCGTTATTTCTAGCCGGTAAACAAGTGTAACTAAGCAACCTAACATGAGGTAATGCATAGAATGATAAGGAATATTCTGGAATCTACTTTTATGGTATAGACCATTGGCATGGAACTGGGTTACCTTATATGGATATTATGTAGGAGAAAATAGAAACCCATGAAAGTCTATGGGACGGATTTGTATATAAACCGTCTCTTCTCAGCATATGTTGGAGTCTTCATACCTTGAGAATCTCTACATGGACGAACACATCATCATGCCACAAGACCATATGTAAGATCTCTGCTTGCTTCCATTTTCTTTTTAACCTAATACTTGAATTTGTGTAATGAACTTATAATTTACTTTTCCTTCATTTTTGTAATCACTCTTTTTGAATGGACATTAAATGAGTTCTGTTTTATCCAAACAATTCTATTTTTGCTTTTCTTCCCAATCCTCACTAAGATACATTTTTTCTAACAGCAGTGCATATATACAGGACAGGAGGAGTGGTACTGTGCAGTGTATATATACAGGACAGGAGGAGTGGTACTGTGCAGTGTATATATACAGGCCAGGAGGAGTGGTACTGTGCAGTGTATATATACAGGACAGGAGGAGTGGTACTGTGCAGTGTATATATACAGGACAGGAGGAGTGGTACTGTGCAGTGTATATATACAGGACAGGAGGAGTGGTACTATGCAGTGTATATATACAGGACAAGAGGAGTGGTACTGAGCAGTGTATATATACAGGACAGGAGGAGTGGTACTGTGCGGTGTATATATACAGGACAGGAGGAGTGGTACTGTGCGGTGTATATATACAGGACAGGAGGAGTGGTACTGTGCAGTGTATATATACAGGACAGGAGGAGTGGTACTGCGCAGTGTATATATACAGGACAGGAGGAGTGGTACTGTGCGGTGTATATATACAGGACAGGAGGAGTGGTACTGTGCAGTGTATATATACAGGACAGGAGGAGTGGTACTGTGCGGTGTATATATACAGGACAGGAGGAGTGGTACTGTGCAGTGTATATATACAGGACAGGAGGAGTGGTACTGTGCAGTGTATATATACAGGACAGGAGGAGTGGTACTGTGCAGTGTATATATACAGGACAGGAGGAGTGGTACTGTGCAGTGTATATATACAGGACAGGAGGAGTGGTACTATGCAGTGTATATATACAGGACAAGAGGAGTGGTACTGAGCAGTGTATATATACAGGACAGGAGGAGTGGTACTGTGCGGTGTATATATACAGGACAGGAGGAGTGGTACTGTGCGGTGTATATATACAGGACAGGAGGAGTGGTACTGTGCAGTGTATATATACAGGACAGGAGGAGTGGTACTGCGCAGTGTATATATACAGGACAGGAGGAGTGGTACTGTGCGGTGTATATATACAGGACAGGAGGAGTGGTACTGTGCAGTGTATATATACAGGACAGGAGGAGTGGTACTGCGCAGTGTACCGTATTTTCCGGCGTATAAGACGACTGGGCGTATAAGACGACCCCCCAACTTTACCAGTTAAAAAATAAAATCTTCTTAAAAGTCGGGGGTCTTCTTATACACCCTATGTCGTCTTATAGGGCCGGTGAATATGTGCCTTTTGGGGGGGGGGGAGTGATCCTGATGAGGACGAGGGGGCGTCTCACAGGAAAGTGAGTATCCCCCATTACCTTATCATAGCGCTGCAGCGTGGGGTCTCTGTGCTGGGAGCGGCGGCTGCTGTGCTGTGCTGTGCTGTGCTGTGCTGTGGCGGCTCCTCTTCTGCAGTGTGGGGCCTCTGGTGCTGTGGGGCGGTGGCGGCGGCGTATCTTCATACAGTCGGGGCTCCTCCGGCATCTCAAAGACTGGAAGCCCCGCCGGCAACTCCATGGGTACAATGCGGTCAGGTGGCCTCCGGGAAAATGGCCGCTGCTCAGATTCAGATCTCGTCCCGAGATCTCGGGAGACGAGATCTGAATCTGAGCAGTGGCCATTTTCCCGGAGGCAGCTCAATAGGTGCGATGCGGTGGCCCGGCCGCTGGGGGCTGCGCATGCTCAGATTCAGATCTCAACGAGATCTGAATCTAAGCAGCGGCCATTTTCCCGGAGGCCAGCGCATTGTACCGATGGAGTTGCCGGCGGGGCTTCCAGGCTGAGATGCCGGAGGAGCCCCGACTGCATGAAGATACGCCGCCGCCGCCACCGCCCCACAGCACCAGAGGCCCCACACTGCAGAAGAGGAGCCGCCACAGCACAGCACAGCAGCCGCCGCCGCTCCCAGCACAGAGACCCCACGCTGCAGCGCTATGATAAGGTAATGGGGGATACTCACTTTTCTGTGAGACGCCCCCTCGTCGTCATCAGGATCACTCCCCCCCCCACCCACCATATACACCCGGCGTACAAGGCGATTCCCGGCGTACAAGACGACCCCCGACTTTTAAGAAGATTTTCAGGGGTTAAAAAGTCGTCTTGTACGCCGGAAAATACGGTATATATACAGGACAGGAGGAGTGGTACTGTGCGGTGTATATATACAGGCCAGGAGGAGGGGTACTGTGCGGTGTATATATACAGGACAGGAGGAGTGGTACTGTGCAGTGTATATATACAGGACAGGAGGAGTGGTACTGTGCAGTGTATATATACAGGACAGGAGGAGTGGTACTGTGCGGTGTATATATACAGGACAGGAGGAGTGGTACTGTGCAGTGTATATATACAGGACAGGAGGAGTGGTACTGTGCAGTGTATATATACAGGACAGGAGGAGTGGTACTGTGCGGTGTATATATACAGGACAGGAGGAGTGGTACTGTGCGGTGTATATATACAGGACAGGAGGAGTGGTACTGTGCGGTGTATATATACAGGACAGGAGGAGTGGTACTATGCAGTGTATATATACAGGACAGGAGGAGTGGTACTGTGCAGTGTATATATACAGGACAGGAGGAGTGGTACTGTGCAGTGTATATATACAGGACAGGAGGAGTGGTACTGTGCAGTGTATATATACAGGACAGGAGGAGTGGTACTGTGCAGTGTATATATACAGGACAGGAGGAGTGGTACTGTGCGGTGTATATATACAGGACAGGAGGAGTGGTACTGTGCGGTGTATATATACAGGACAGGAGGAGTGGTACTGTGCAGTGTATATATACAGGACAGGAGGAGTGGTACTGTGCATTATATATATATACAGGACAGGAGGAGTGGTACTGTGCAGTGTATATATACAGGACAGGAGGAGTGGTACTGTGCAGTGTATATATACAGGAGGAGTGGTACTGTGCAGTGTATATATACAGGACAGGAGGAGTGGTACTGTGCAGTGTATATATACAGGACAGGAGGAGTGGTACTGTGCAGTGTATATATACAGGACAGGAGGAGTGGTACTGTGCAGTGTATATATACAGGACAGGAGGAGTGGTACTGTGCAGTGTATATATACAGGACAGGAGGAGTGGTACTGTGCAGTGTATATATACAGGACAGGAGGAGTGGTACTGTGCAGTGTATATATACAGGATAGGAGGAGTGGTACTGTGCAGTGTATATATACAGGACAGGAGGAGTGGTACTGTGCAGTGTATATATACAGGACAGGAGGAGTGGTACTGTGCAGTGTATATATACAGGACAGGAGGAGTGGTACTGTGCATTATATATATATACAGGACAGGAGGAGTGGTACTGTGCAGTGTATATATACAGGATAGGAGGAGTGGTACTGTGCAGTGTATATATACAGGACAGGAGGAGTGGTACTGTGCAGTGTCTAATGTGGAGGTTTGTACTCACTCAGCTGCTGTTGAGATAGGTGTAAGAAAGTCCTTACTGAGAGCTGGAAGAGCCTAGAAAAATATGTTATGTTGTATCCTCTTATCAAGCTGAGACTGAAGTTTATTTGAAGATTCGCAGCAGAACAGTTTCATGGAACGTCAGTGAGACAAAGCATGCAGGCACGAACAGGTGTCCAGACAAAGTAGCATAGGGATACCTGGCGATGGTGTGGCCATGATCTGGCAATGGTGTGGCACGGGGGTAGTCTGGTGGTGTTGTGGCCCCAAACAACAGGTACCTTCACACTAAACAATATCGCTAGCGATCCGTGACGTTGCAGCGTCCTGGCTAGCGATATCGTTTAGTTTGACAGGCAGCAGCGATCAGGATCCTGCTGTGATATCGCTGGTCGTTGAAGAAAGTTCAGAACTTTATTTGGTCGTCAGACCGGCGTGTATCGTCGTGTTTGACACCAAAAGCAACGATACCAGCGATGTTTTACACTGGTAACCAGGGTAAACATCGGGTTACTAAGCGCAGGGCCGCGCTTAGTAACCCGATGTTTACCCTGGTTACCAGTGTAAAATGTAAAAAAACAAACAGTACATACTCACCTGCGCGTCCCCCGCCGTCCGCTTCCCACACTGACTGAGCGCCGTAAAGTGAAAGTGAAAGTACAGCACAGCGGTGACGTCACCGCTCTGCTGTTAGGGCCGGCGCTCAGTCAGTACAGGAAGCGGACGCCGGGGGATGCGAATGTAAATATGTACTGTTTGTTTTTTTTACATTTTACGCTGGTAACCAGGGTAAACATCGGGTTACTAAGCGCGGCCCTGCGCTTAGCAACCCGATGTTTACCCTGGTTACCCGGGGACCTCGGCATCGTTGGTCGCTGGAGAGCTGTCTGTGTGACAGCTCTCCAGCGACCACACAGCGACGCTGCAGCGATCGGCATCGTTGTCGCTATCGCTGCAGCGTCGCTTAATGTGAAGGTACCTTAACAGGGGCTTTTTATACATGATACACAGAGACAAATAAAGCACATTGCAGCAAAAGGGCGTATACATGATAACCTCATACTGCGGAGAAAAACATATATTCAAGAACAAAGCATACAATGGTTAGATGTAATGACTTTAAGGCTTTTTAGAAAGCTATGACTACCAATCAACAAAATATTATAGAAAGCAGGGTGTAATTAATTAATTAAAAATAATGTGTTCTTATAAAATGGTACTCAAAATAAATATAACCACAAATACACATAGGACTCACATAAAATCACATTCAAAGGAATGCTGCAATAACCACAAAATCCCAGAGATCCCAAAAAGGATAAATTCTCTTCACAATAGGAAGGGAATAGTCACATTCCACACTAAAAAGCCTTTTTGGTAAACCAAACCACATTCCCCATATATTGAATACCTACTACAGGGTAGAATGCAGGAAAATTTCTAAATGATTTCCAAAATAGTGTAGAAAAAGGAACGATCTCACCTTATCCTTTCTTTCATAGGTGAGGATTCTCCTAGGAAGGAGAATCTTTAGTCAAAGGCCTGTACTGGTCAAACAAAAAAGAGGAATAAAAATATTAACCTTAATGGTCTAACGTTTTCTTTACGGCTTATGGCAGATTCACACTCCCCAAACCTCCGCATATCCAGAGATTAAAGAGTTATGGAGAGATGGTAGGCATATGTACATTCATTTGTGGAGACATTAAATAAATCAGTGCACGGAAAAAACAGTTTGAGGGATAGCATTATGTGCGGGCCAACACTTTCCCTATCCAACTCCTAATGCTTATCTCCTACCTAGCAATGGAGGTTGGCACCCTAAGATAGAATATGCCCAAGAGAGGCGCCCCCATTCCACGACGGCTCTCCCTATTATTGGCCCTATAGAAACCCTTATGAACAAGGAAAGTAGGAAGGAAGGACAGTGATGGATCTCATTCAAGCCTTTTGGCGTTTGTGTCTTAAGGCGGTAGATCCACTTAGTCTCACATTGTAGTAGCATTTGGTCCCAATTTCCACCCCTCCTGGGTGCATCAATTCTATCAATCCCCATGAATCTTACACTGCTGCTTTCTCCATTGTGTTCCTTGTTCATATGCCTGGCCAGGGGTGTATCTCTCTTAAGGGCAATATCCCTCAAATGTTCCCCCACTCGTCTTCTGAACTCACGTATCGTTTTGCCTATATACTCAAGGCCACAGGGGCATACCACTCTGTTGATCACCCCCTTTGATCTGCAATTTATAAAGTGGTATATTTGATATTCCTTCCCCATGATTTCACTTGTAAACCTCGATCCTACTGAAATTACCGGACATGCAACACAACCACTGCATTTATGACACCCCTTTGGTCTTTTGGGGAGCCATGTTTCTTTTGTAGGTGATACATAATGACTAGGTATCAACCTGTCTCCAATGCACTTCCCTTTTTGGAAAGTAATTCTCGGGAAGTCACCTACCATCTCTCCAATGTCCTCATCCATATACAAAATGGACCAGTGTTTCTGCAAGATTGCTCGAACTTTCTGTGCCCCATTATTGTAAGTTGTGACATATCTGCATATAGACTTCTCATCTTTTTTGGGGGTCGGTACCAGCAGGCTGTTTCTATTTACCCCCTTGGTCTCATTATAGGCCTTCTTCAGGATGCCACTAGGGTGCCCCCTGGCCAAGAATCGTGCTTGTAAATCATCCGCTTGTTTTTTGTAGTCCTCAGTAGAGGAACAATTTCGTCGGATTCTCAGATATTGGTCCTTGGGGATGCCCTTCTTCAGGGGTACAGGATGGTGGCTGTCCCACCTGGGAAGGGCATTGGTAGAGGTCGGTTTCCTATATGTCTTGGTACTCAAATGTCCATCCGGCATTTTTTTGAATACACAAGTCCAAAAAGGGTAATTGCTCCTTGTGATATACAAAAGTGAAAAACAATCCTAACGGGTTCTCATTCGATTTAGACACAAAGGTAGTCAGACCTACCATGTCCCCATTCCATATTAACAACACATCGTCGATGTAACGTGAACAAAACGATATTTTAGACTGCTCCTCCACAAATGAGTCCCCAAAAATTATGGTTTCCTCCCACCAGCCCAGGAGCAAATTTACATAAGCAGGTGCGGAAGAATTTCCCATTGCGGTGCCCCTGAGCTGGTGGAAGATAGAACCATTAAAAAGAAAAACATTCTTAGTCAAACAGAATTCCAGTAAATCCAACATCAATTTATTATGCTTTGTGTATTGTTGTCCTCTACTCCTGATGAAATATTCTACTGCCCTCAGGCCATCATTATGTCTTATAGATGAGTAGAGTGCTTTAACATCAAAACTGCACAACAGGGCATCTGGTTCCAAAATCAGACCATCTATTTTCCTCAAAAGATCTGTTGAATCTCTCGAATATGAATTAAGAGATGTCACGTGGGATTTTAGGATTTCATCAAGGTAAATTCCAATATGATGACACAAGCTATTAATCCCCGACACTATGGGTCTACCCTTCAGGGGGACCAAACCCTTATGGACTTTTGGGAGACAATAGAAAGTTACTGTTACTGGGTGTTGTGGAAGGAGATAGTCATATTCGTTTTTGTCAATCAAGCATTCCATTAAACCTCTATTCAGGTTCTCTTTGAGTTGTTTTTTGAACAGAGGAATGGGGTTAGAGGGAAGTTTTTCATAATTTTTGGTGTCTTTTAGGATTTTTTCACACATGTCAATATAATCCCCATGGTTCATAATCACTGTATTCCCTCCTTTGTCTGAGGGTTTAATTACAATATTGGGGTCCTTCTCAAGATCTTTCAATGTTTCTACCTCAGATTTGGACAAATTGTACTTCCCACTCATTGGTTCCTTTTCCAACTTCTCCAAATCTCTGGTTACCAACTCCTCAAAAATGTCTATTGCAGATCAGTCACTTTGTATTGGGGGGCATTTTCTTACTTTTTTCTTTTAGTTTGGTGAAGGGTCCTTCACCCATGTGTTCCGGGGTGGAATCTGCCAAGCCATATAGAAATCTGACGTCCGCTAATAAAGAATCTGGGATGTCCATATCTCTGCAAGTTTTTTTTTTATCATCCCTGATGAAAAATTTCTTCCACTTAAGTTTTCTTGTAAAGAGGTGAAGATCCTTGATACTATCAAAAATTTGGAAATTTGAAGTAGGTATAAAATTAAGACCTTTGTTGAGGATCTTCATCTCTAAATCATTAAGGTTTTTAGATGAGAGATTAATCACTTGGGGAGCCGGGGGTTGTACTAATTTGTGTTGGGACTGGGTCTGTTCCTCAGGAAGTAATCTCGGTCTAAAAAACGGGCACTTCCTGATCTGTCATTTGGACGTCCCCTTGAATTTCCCCTCCCTCTCTGTCTCCCTCTAGCGTTTTTTGGACGTGTGTTGGAGTCAGGTATATCTGTGTCGGTAGATGATATATCAGTTTCAAATATTCTACTGGGATGCCTGTTAGGTGGAGGTTGATAAGCCTTATTCTCTTTAAATTCTTGTAAGTCCCTTACAAAATTTCTATGCTTTCTTTCCTTTAAATGGAACTGGTATCGCTCCACAGAATTTTGTAAGACCGTCTCTTTAGAAGAGAAATCTGGTTCTGCTGTAAATTTCTTTGTTATTTCAATTTGTTCCTTGAGTTATCAATGTTTTGTTCGTCTTCCAAAAGAAGATTCATAAACCTCAAGGAGCTCAAAGTAGCCTCCTTTTCCCATTGTTCATTTAGGTTAGAATTTCTATAACGAAAACCCGGTTGTAACGAGATTCTTAAGTGGCGGGGAACTATGCCCGCTTTTATATAATTCTCAAGGCTTTGGACCTCCCACCAACTGCAAATTTGATTTTATAAACCTTCGTCAGTTCCTTAAAGGCATTAGTATAGGTTGGTGTATATTTGAGCTGTGTGACGTTACGGTCTGAAAAAACCTCTTTTGCTTCAGTCCGTATTTATACCTCTAGTTAGAAAACCAGCCATGCCCTATTCAAAAACAAACTTAGAAAGCTATGACACCAATCAACAAATTATTACAGAAAGTAGGCTGTAATTAATCAATTAAAAATTAACTTTTAATGTGTTCTTATAAAATGGTACTCAAAACAAATATAACCACAAATACACATAGGACTCACATAAAGTCACATTCAAACGGAATGCTGCAATAACCACAAAATTCCAGAGATCCCAAAAAGGAATTTGTTGTCTCAGGGTCCCTTGGGAGATAAATTCTCTTCACAATAGGAAGGGAATAGTCACATGGCAACACAAGCCTCATTCATACATGAAATAAACACAAGACAAAGCTTTCTTAGTGGAAAAATAAGGCCGTGATGTTTATTTTGGGTAACTCATAAAATATTAACAAAACATTCCCAGATAAATTAATCATATAATTTCACCAAATATTCCACAAACCAATCAACCATCCACCCATAGACTGGGCGATTTTCCCACAACATAAACATCACGACAAAGCAAAATTTAAGGGCGGGAGGGTGGGGTCTTCTTTTCTTCCAACGGTACCTCACAATGAATGCCCTATGCCATAACACGGCCATAAATATCCCGGCGACAACATGGCAACGCACTGACAACCAATTGTCAGTCGTTATAAAACCGCCAAAACAGCTGATTGGGGCCGGATTTACCCAATAAAATAACAAATATAAATACCAAAAACATCAACTTTGGTAAGTAACCAGAAATGACCAATGAGCTGTAGAGTCTGTGTGGCCATGTGACCCCCCTATATTCCCTACGTAAAGTAGGGGGGGCTTCCATTCCACACTAAAAAGCCTTTTTGGTAAACCAAACCACATTCCCCATATATTGAATACCTACTCCTGGGTAGAATGCAGGAAAATTTCTAAATGATTTCCAAAATAGTGTAGAAAAAGGAACGATCTCACCTTATCCTTTCTTCCATAGGTGAGACTGGACCGTTAGATACTGGTGCTATGTCCGGGGGAGGAGGCCTCGTTTCATCCACACAAATGCCCCACCATTGTAAAGCTACCAGTTCCAATAATAACCCCAAATAACAGAAATAACTACTTCCCTACGCGTTTCGTCTTTCCATACTCATCAGGGGAAGATTCTCCTGTCTCTCCATCTATGTGGGAGACTTCTACAAACACGGGGGTAGTGCCACGGTCTTCCGTGTCTCTCGCCGGCTGGTGTTATATAAGCCGCCGAGTCGTTCCTGTGTCCCATAATCCAACGTCACTTCCTGTGCGCCCCATCATGAAGCGCACAGCTGAACCACACACGTCACATCCGGTGACGTGTGCCCAGTCGTTTCCATGACAGCGCAAAATTATTAGCTTTTTAGAAGCAGAATTACTGTATATACACTCGAGTATAAGCTGAGATTTTCAGCCCATTTTTTTAGGCTGAAAGTTCCCCTTTCGGCTTATACTCGAGTTGTTGTCGCAGGGGGTCGGCGGGGGAGGGGGAGCAGCGGCTGTCACACACTCACCTGCTCCTGGCACAGTCCCTGCATCTCCGATGGTCTCCGGGCACCGGCAGATCTTCCTGTGTTCAGCGGTCACATCGTACCGCTCATTAAAGTAATGAATATGGACTCCACTCCCATAGGGGAGGAGCCGCATATTCATTACTTTATTGAGCGGTAGTACAGCGCCCCAGAGTCCTGGTCGTTGCAGTACTGATGCTCCGCCGCTAAGGGGGGCTATGGTACGTCTGATGGCACTGAAGGAGTTCACCTGACCAGGTATCACAGACACCAATACACTTCACAGTCTGGCCTCCAGCGGGAGCTAAGGGTGCTATGTATTAGGCCACTCCTCACAATCTGGTAAAACTGGGGGTTAGATAGGAAGTTAGTCAGAAGCTGACTGGGTTGGAACCAGGCAACATCCTGTGGCAGAGGGTGTTGCAGGGGAAGATTCAGGGGGGTCCCTGTCAGGGGTGGGATCCTGACAGAGGCCTAGCAAACAGGAAAGAACGTTACGGGACCGCGCCTGCACTTCATCGCGGCGGTACCCCAAGAAAGGACAAGAAGCGAGGTTTATTGGGCTGAGTGAGAAACGAGATCAACGCAACAAGGAGAAACACCAGTAGGAGTCGTGCTGTAAGACGAGGCAACATCCTACTGAGGCGCGTAGCCGGTGGCCAGAAACGCCGAGGAAGTATTGAGCTCCAGGCCTTATTTCAAACCTACGGCAGGACAGTCAGTTATAGGCGGGCTGTCTCACTCAAATCACCTAAGAAGACATAGGGGGCAACAGTTGGAGAGGGGCGACACTAGGGTCCCGGAAGAGCTCCGAGCCTACCCGTCATACAGGTGCGTCTTAGCCATATCATCTGGGGGGACGAAGAAGAACATCAAAATCGAGTTGTGAGGGAACTTCAGAAACAGACACAACAGTTGTGGGGACTATCCCGTAAGCACAGCAGGGGAGGACCACAACACACAAGCGCTAGAAGGTAGGCACAGATTTCCACCTGCAAAGGGAACTCTGGAGGTGCCATCGGACCGGCCGGACTCCCGCAGCCCGGTTAACCGTATTCCGGACTGAGGATCCTGAAGCCTTCAGTAAAGAGGTAAAGAGACTGCAACCTGGTGTCCTCGTTATTTACTGCGACCTGCACCGCACCACAACCTTATCACATTCTCCACTTTCACTGGACGCCCCTCAGCAGGGTCACGGACCGGGCCCAGCCACCGTGATAACCCCAGAACCGAGACATAGCGGCCCGGTACCGGGTGCCCCTCGGCCCTGCGGCAGTGGGGGCGCTCCAGTACGATGTGACCGCTGAACACAAGAAGAAGCTGTCGGCTCCCGGAGACCATCTGACAGTGAGAAGCTGCCATGGACCGCGCCAGGAGCAGGTGAGTGTAACGGGGAGGCTGAGCATTGCGCGATATTCACCTGTCCCAATTCCACCGCAGGGCGCCGCTCCGTCTTCCACGTCCTCTGCCTGTGACATTCAGGTCAGAGGGCGCAATGATGTGTTTAGTGTGCGCCCTCTGCCTGAACAGTCAGAGAGCCGGAAGACAGAGCGGCGCGCAGCGGTGGAACGGGAAAGGTGACTATCGCAAGTGCCGGGGGCCTGAGCAACGAGAGGTGAGTATGTGGTTTTTTATTTTAATCGCACCAACAGCATATGGGGCTATGGAGCATCTTATGGGGCCATCAACCTTTATACCGCATTGTATGGGTCATAATCTATGGAGTATCTTATGGGGCCATCAACCTTTATACAGCATTGTATGGGTCATAATCTATGGAGCATCTTATGGGGCCATTATTAACCTTTGTGTAGCATTATATGGGGCATATTTTAATAAGGAGCATCTTATGAGGCCCATCATAAACTGTGTGGAGCATTATATGGAGCATATTTTAATATGGAGCATCTTATAGGGCCCACCATGAACTGTATAGAGCATTACACTGTGTTCCAAATTATTATGCACAAAGAGTTTAGGAGTGATAAGGTTAGAATTTTTTTGTTTATCATTTAAACTCATTGATGGTGATGTGTGTCAGGGCTCATTATATCACAGAAAGCAATTGCAGATACCTGTGCAAACTAGTTTGGCAGGTGTGTCCAAATAAAGGCAAGACTACTTAAGAAGGCTGTTCCACATTATTAAGCAGCCTACATTTTTTGCCAAAATGGGAAAGAAAAAGGATGTGTCGGCTGCTGAGAAGCAACAAATTGTGGAGTATTTAGGTCAAGGCATGACTACAATCAACATTGCCAAGACACTTCATCGTGATCATCGCACAAGAAGTATGTAGCTGATTCCCAGCACACACGTGTGCGTGCTGATAAGGAAAAATTGAGGACTCTTTCCAACAGGCAATTGCGTAAGGTTAAAAGAGCAGCTGCAAAAATGCCTTGTCATAGCAGCAAACAAGTTTTTGAAGCTGCTGGTGCCTCCAACATCCCCAGAACGACAAGATGCAGGGTCCTTCAGAGGTGCGTAAGCCATCCTGTCGACCACCTCTATCCACTGCACACAAGCAGAAACGGCTCCAGTGGGCCAAACGATACATGAAGACTGACTTCCAAACTGTTTTGTTCACCGATGAGTGCCGTGCAACGCTCGATGGTCCAGATGGATGGAGTGGAGGATGGCTGGTTGATGGACACCCCATGAAAACACGGCTAAGGCGCCAACAAGGAGGAGGTGGAGTAATGTTTTGGGCTGGAATCATGTCGGCCCCTTTATGATCCCTGAAGGGGTAAAGATGAACTCCATAATCTATGTGGAGTTTCTAAAACAACACTTCCTGCCATGGTTCAAGAGGAAGAACCATGGTTTCCGCAGCAAGATCATTTTCATGCATGATAATGCACCGTCTCATGCTGCAAAAAACACATCTGCATCTCTGGCTGCTATGGGCATAAAAGAGGACAAACTTATGGTGTGGCCACCATCTTCCCCTGACCTCAACCCCATTGAGAACCTCTGGAGCATCATCAAAAGGAGTGTCTATGATGGCGGGAGGCAGTTCACGTCTAAGCAACAGCTCTGGAGGGGATTCTATCCACATGCAAAACAATTGAAGCAGAAACCATCCAAAAACTGACAAATTCAATGGACGAGAGAGTTCAGAAGCTTCTTTCTAACAAGGGGTCCTATGTGCAAATGTAACATCACCTAGAATAAAGTTTTCACTTGAAAACTGTTTGATTTCATTTTGTAATAAGCTGATAATGCTTATAACTTCACAATTGACCATTTTTTTGTTCAAAATAAAAAAAAAAGGCTGAAAACTCTGCTGTGCATAATAATTTGGAACATGCATTTTGAGTGTTTATTTTTTTTAAAAAGATACTGTTTTCAAAGGCAGTTTGTTCCAAAACATTGCAATTATACTAGAATAGTAGATGACTGGAAAATAACAATGACTGCAATTCAGATAGGTAATTTAGAGAAAGTATGAGGAAATATTATTTGCATAATAATTTGGAACACAGTGTATATGGGGCGTATTTTGTATGGCCATCTTATAGGGCCCATCATGAACAGTATGGAGCATTATATGGGGCTCCTGATTCAATATGGATATTCAAAAACACTTAACCTACTGATGTCTTAATTAATTTTACTTTTATTGGTATCTATTTTTATTTTTGAAATTTACCAGTAGCTGCTGCATTTCCCACCCTAGGCTTATACTCGAGTCATTAAGTTTTCCCAGTTTTTTGTGGCAAAATTAGGGGGGTTGGCTTATATTCGGGTCGGCTTATACTCGAGTATATACGGGTAGTTGGCTTCTAACCTTGCACAAGATGGCTGCTAGAGCCAACGTGGCTGTTCAATATATTATGGCTGACCATTCTCTTACAGTAGGCATAGAAAGCGTTTTTTTTTTAAACATCCAGGAAGTTTTATTAGAACTGTATAAACCACTCAGGAAACAAAAAAAAAAACAGTCTTTTCCGGCACAGAGTGAAATTACGAAATAAAAAGTCCATACAATATTGCTGGTTTGCTCTCTTAGGTTATTGTCCAGTTTTTAAGGCCTTCGCACAGGCCAACACACAGCAGAGATCCACACATCTCCAGACCCAGACACCGAATGACACACTCCACCTCCATTTTATCTGCCAAACCACGCACCTGGGATGGGGATATGTGAGCAGTCTTTCCCACCCATCTCTTTTGACTGTTAGTAAAACTCGGCCATGAAGCGCCATATTATCTTTCCCAGGCTTATATCACCGAAGCTATCAACCTCGATTATACATAGCCCCCCTCAAGGACGTGTCCAGTCGCCATCTTACATAACCCCCCTCTGCCCAAAGTTGGGGACTTGGAACCTTCTGCCATTAGTGGACTCTGTGTCAGCTTTGCCATGTAGTTTTCCTGGCCTATGCTCTACATGGAAGTAAAAATCCTGAAGAGCTAGGAACCACCTGGTCACTCGGGCATTGTTCCCCTTCTTCTCCCTCATCCACTTTAGTGGGACATGGTCTGACACTAGCCTGAACTTCCTGCCTACGAGGTAGTACCATAGAGTGTCCAGTGCTGACTGGATGACCAAACAGTCCTCCACTATGGCGTAATTCTTCTCACACGATGACAACTTCCAACTTAGATACATTACGGGGTGCTCTTCTCAGTTCATCTCTTGTGATAAGACAGCACCCAGCCCGACATCTGATGCATCTGTCTGGACCACAACTCCTTAGAGAAATCCGGTGCCACCGTCACTGGCTGCTTACACATGGCTAGCTTCAGTTGCTGGAAGGCTGTTGCAGCTTCTGGAGTCCACTTAGAAATAGCCGACTTTATCCCTTTAAGGAGGTCCATCAGAGGGGCAGCTATCATGGCAAAGGGATAAAGCCCACAATGCCCAAGAACGCTCTGACCTGCTTCTTTGAAAGGGTTTATGGCCAACTCTGGATCGCCTCAACTTTATGTATTTGGGGTTTTATTTCACCCCTGCCAACGATATAGCTCAAGTATTTAGCTTTCTCCATTCCGATGGCACATTTATTTGGGTTTATGGAAAACCCCGCTGTAGAGCACCGGGTTAATGGGTGCTCTCATCTGCTGGCACAGCTGTCTTTAGAAAGACTGCATGGACCAGGGCTCATAACACTGAGCGCCCGCTGTTATGATCCGGTGACCTTGGAGCCGCATGAGAGACTTTCTCAGGAGTAGGTGGTACCTATACTGACCGCAAACCCTAAACTGACACCGCAACTAGAAGTAGCCGTGGGGTGTACCTAACACGTCCTAGACACCTCGACACAGCCGGAGGACTATATACCCCTATAGATGGAAATGGGAATTCTATCTTGCCTCAGAGCAGAACCCCAAAGGATAGGCAGCCCCCCGCAAATATTGACTGTGAGTATAAGAGGAAAGACACACGCAGGCAGAAAAACAGGATTTAGCAAAAGAGGCACTTTTAGCTAAATAGAAAAGGATATGACAGAATTCTAATTGGTCAGTATTAAAATCCTAAAAATATCCACAGCAGATAATACAAATATTCTACATCTAACTAAAGACATAGAAAGTATATCTGCATCTCCTGAGAATCCAGCATGACTGAAAAATCCAAACAAAGTCTAAGCTGGACAAAAACACAATGAATTGCACTGAATTGCAAAGCACACTGCATGTGTGCACAGAGACAAAAAACCAGACACTTATCTTAGCTGAATTGGCAGCAGGGCATGAGGAACCAGAGAGAGATGCAATCCCTCCAAGAACAATGGACAACTGGCAAGGACTCATGGATCCTGCACACCTAAATACCTAGTAGAGCTGCAATCAGCAGAAACACCTGCCCTAGATTACAACCCCAAGACAACTGCACTACCACCAACAACCACCGGAGGGAGCCCAAGAGCAGAATTCACAACAGCCCACTCTCTCGCTGTGGGCAGAACATTACTCAGACAACACAGGATGAGGGTAAGACAGTGTGGCAATAATTTATTGAACCACCAACACCCAAAAGCATATAGAAAAGTCCCAGCAAAATACCCAAGATGGTGCAAATTACAGAGTGTCACCCTTCCGCTCACTCGCCGAGATTAGAGCTGCTACCAGGGCCTTCTACCTCCACCAGTGGCACCCCGTTTTTGGTGGAACCCCACAGAGAGGTGGTAACAAAAAGCTTAGGAAGATGACAGGCCATTGATGTACGAGGCCAGAAAACTTGATTGTCCCAACCTGGATTCTCTAAAGGTCTTTGAAGGTTCAGTGATGATCAATGAAGACGGCTCCTTTGCATTATACTAATACTTCTGTCTCCTTAGAATCCTCTGCTGACAGTTCCCTATCCTGGATCCTTCTGGACACTATGGTTTCCACTCCAGGCTGACCAAGCCGCTGCTCCGGAACCATCCAGATACAACTACCGGCTGGATTAGCCTTCTGGGATTACACGGAGCTTCCGGGATTCTCTCCACCGACAGAGATAGTATTCCACAGTCTCGTCTATACGGTCTGTATGGGTCGTCCCTCTGGTCTGGGATTCGCGGCATTGAGGCCTCCTGGTGTTGCGACAGGGAAACCCCTATATAAGGGTATACCTTACCCGGTTCTCCACTACGCAGTACAGTGTCGTGATACAGAGGGTTCTCCCCTCAGGCACCTTTTCCCTTTTGTTAAGCTTTCTTTAATAAATATCCTTGATTTTTGAAGCTTAGTCTCCTGTCTTTTGAGTATGGGGTATACCATCAGTAGTCTAGTGAGTCCACTATACATCACCACGGCCTGTGCGCGTAACAAAGAAGCTTTGTGTTTCTTCAGTTGGTGTAATGATGAAATGGATTCTGTAAACACAGGCAGATCCTCCTTTTTATAGGTCACAACTTCTCATTCAGTCATTACTCTACAGGCTTGGGGGAAGGTGGAAGGAGGCCACCCCTCACTGCTGGGGAGTGTTCAAACACCATTCATAGATTGTCCTTCATATTTGCTGAGCAACAATGGGTCATCAACATACTAACAAACATTCAAACATTGTGCCTTTGTTTCCCAAAGATGGTAGAACAATACTAGACTGCAATACTAGGACAGATACAATAGTTAATCAGCATCCAGTCAACAAATGGCGGCCATTGAACATTAATTCAGTGACAATAAGAGTCAACAGTCATTCTCACGTGAACTCTAGCTCATGTCCCTGGGAAAACTGAAATAATACGTATCGATAATTCAGATTAAATGCCATGTTGCCACACACACCTTCCGTAGAGCATCAAGTATCGCCTCGACTTTGGTCAGGTAGCTTCCCTAATCCTGGCTGAAGATCACGATGTCATCCAGGTAGGCCGCTGCGTACCTTTGTGGGGAGTTAGGATCCGGACTATGGCTCTCTGGAAGGTGGCTGGAGCTCCTTGAAACCCGAATGGCATCCTTGTGTCTGGCGTTCCTGGCATCTCGGGACATGGGAATTTGCCTATAACCTTTTGCTAGGTCAAGGGTAGTAATGTACGGGGCCGGCCCTAGCCTTTAAATCAGTTAATCTACCCTTGGCTGCTTTTACCTTTGGGGAAATTTCTCTGAGGCAAGTGAGGCTTGGTTTCCTTTCTTTAGGGGAAGTTAGCTCTTAGGCTGTGAAGAGGCGTCTAGGCAGAGTCAGGCACGCTCCACGGCTATTTCTAGTTGTGTTGATAGGAGTAGGGTTTGCGGTCAGCAGAGTTCCCATTTCCCCAGAGCTCGTCCCGATTCCGTGTTTAACTATCAGGTCATTTCTGGTGCACCTAACCACCAGGTCCATAACAGTACAGCTGGCCCACAAACTGTTAATGCATCTCAATAGAGGGAAAAGAGAAGTTCTGAGACCATTTTTTTTTTCTCTGCAGTGTGTTTTGCCTTTCTTTTCCCCTTAAACTCTGGGTGGTTCAGAACTTAGGTGTGGATATGGACATTCAAGGTCTGTCCTCTAGTGTAGATCAACTCGCTGCAAGGGTACAAAACATTCAAGATTATGTAGTTCAGAATCCTATGTTGGAGCCTAGAATTCCAATTCCTGAGTTATTTTCTGGGGATAGATCTAAATTTCTGAATTTCAAAAACAATTGTAAACTGTTTCTTGCTCTGAAACCCCGCTCTTCTGGTGACTCTATTCAGCAAGTAAGGATCATTATTTCTTTGTTGCGTGGCGGCCCTCAAGACTGGGCATTCGCCCTGGCGCCAGGAGATCCTGCATTGCGTAATGTAGATGCGTTTTTTCTGGCGCTGGGTTTGCTTTATGATGAACCGATTTCTGTGGATCAGGCAGAGAAAATTTTGCTGGCTTTGTGTCAGGGTCAGGATGAAGCGGAGGTATATTGCCAGAAGTTCAGAAAGTGGTCTGTGCTTACTCAGTGGAATGAGTGTGCCCTAGCAGCAATTCAGTCTTTCTGAAGCCCTTAAGGATGTTATGGTGGGGTTCCCCACGCCTGCTGGTCTGAATGAATCAATGTCCTTGGCCATACAGATCGATCGGCGCTTACGTGAGCGCAAAACTGTGCACCATTTGGTGGTATCCTCTGAGCAGAGGCCTGAGCCTATGCAATGTGATAGGACTTTGACCAGAGCTGAATGGCAAGAACATAGACGTCAGAAGGGGCTGTGTTTTTACTGTGGTGACTCCACTCATGCTATCTCTGATTGTCCTAAGCGCACTAAGCGGTTCGCTAGGTCCGTCACCATTGGTACTGTACAGTCTCCTGTCCGTTACTCTGATTTGCTCTTTGTCATCCTTTTCTGTTATGGCATTTGTGGATTCAGGCGCTGCCCTGAATTTGATGGACTTAGAGTTTGCCAGGCGCTGTGTTTTTTTCTTGGAGCCCTTGCAGCATCCCATTCCTTTGAGGGGAATTGATGCTACGCCTTTGGCCAAGAATAAGCCTCAGTACTGGACCCAGTTGACCATGTGCATGGCTCCTGCGCATCAGGAAGATATTCGCTTTTTGGTGTTGCATAATCTGCATGATGTGGTCGTGTTGGGTTTGCCATGGCTGCAGGTCCATAATCCAGTATTGGATTGGAAATCAATGTCGGTGTCCAGTTGGGGTTGTCAAGGGGTACATGGGGATGTTTCATTATTGTCAATTTCTTCCTCCACTCCTTCTGAAGTCCCTGAGTTTTTGTCAGATTACCGGGATGTATTTGATGAGCCCAAGTCTAGTACCCTACCTCCTCATAGGGATTGTGATTGTGCTATTAATTTGATTCCTGGTAGCAAGTTCCCTAAGGGACGACTTTTCAATTTGTCTGTGCTAGAACATGCCGCTATGCGGAGCTATATAAAGGAGTCCTTGGAGAAAGGGCATATTCGCCCGTCGTCGTCACCATTGGGAGCAGGGTTGTTTTTTGTGGCCAAGAAGGATGGTTCTCTGAGACCTTGTATAGATTACCGCCTTCTTAATAAAATCACGGTCAAATTTCAGTATCCGTTGCCTCTACTGTCTGATTTATTTGCTCGGATTAAGGGGGCTAGTTGGTTCACCAAGATAGACCTTCGAGGGGCGTATAATCTCGTGCATATTAAACAGGGCGATGAATGGAAAACAGCATTTAATACGCCCGAGGGCCATTTTGAGTACCTGGTGATGCCATTCGGCCTTTCTAATGCTCCCTCTGTGTTTCAGTCCTTTATGCATGACATCTTCCGAAAGTATCTGGATAGATTCATGATCGTATATTTGGATGATATTTTGGTCTTTTCGGATGATTGGGAGTCCCATGTGAAGCAGGTCAGAATGGTGTTCCAGGTCCTTCGTGCTAATTCCTTGTTTGTGAAGGGATCTAAGTGCCTCTTTGGAGTTCAGAAGGTTTCCTTTTTGGGCTTCATTTTTTCCCCTTCTACTATCGAGATGGATCCTGTTAAAGTCCAAGCTATTTATGATTGGACTCGGCCTACATCTGTGAAGAGCCTTCAGAAATTTCTGGGCTTTGCCAATTTTTACCGTCGCTTCATCGCTAATTTTTCTAGTGTTGTTAAACCGTTGACTGATTTGACCAAGAAGGATGCTGATGTGGTGAATTGGTCCTCTGCGGCCGTTGAGGCTTTTCAGGAGCTGAAACGTCGTTTCTCTTCGGCTCCTGTCTTGCATCAGCCAGATGTTTCGCTCCCTTTTCAGGTCGAGGTTGATGCTTCTGAAATTGGAGCAGGGGCTGTTTTGTCTCAGAGAAGTTCTGATTGCTCTGTAATGAAGCCATGCGCTTTCTTTTCGAGAAAGTTTTCGCCTGCTGAGCGTAATTATGATGTTGGCAATCGGGAGTTGTTGGCTATGAAGTGGGCATTCGAGGAGTGGCGACATTGGCTTGAAGGAGCCAAGCATCGCGTGGTGGTCTTGACAGATCACAAGAATCTGACTTATCTCGAGTCTGCCAAGCGGTTGAATCCTAGACAGGCTCGTTGGTCGCTGTTTTTCTCCCGTTTTCAATTTTGTGGTTTCGTACCTTCCGGGTTCTAAGAATGTGAAGGCTGATGCCCTTTCAAGGAGTTTTGTGCCTGATTCTCCTGGGGTTCCTGAGCCAGCTGGTATTCTCAGAGAGGGGGTAGTTCTGTCTGCCATCTCCCCTGATTTGCGGCGGGTGCTGCAGGAGTTCCAGGCTGATAGACCTGACCGTTGTCCAGCGGAGAAACTGTTTGTCCCTGATAGATGGACTAATAGAGTTATCTCTGAGGTTCATTGTTCGGTGTTGGCTGGTCATCCTGGGATTTTTGGTACCAGAGATTTGGTGGCTAGGTCCTTTTGGTGGCCTTCCTTGTCGCGGGATGTGCGTTCTTTTGTGCAGTCTTGTGGGACTTGTGCTCGGGCTAAGCCCTGCTGTTCTCGTGCCAGTGGGTTACTTTTGCCCTTGCCTGTCCCGAAAAGGCCTTGGACGCATGTTTCCATGGATTTTATTTCAGATCTTCCTGTTTCTCAAAGGATGTCCGTCATCTGGGTGGTTTGCGATCGCTTCTCTAAAATGGTCCATTTGGTACCCTTGCCTAAATTGCCTTCTTCCTCTGATTTGGTTCCATTATTTTTCCAACATGTGGTTCATTTGCATGGCATTCCGGAGAACATCGTGTCTGACAGAGGTTCCCAGTTTGTTTCAAGGTTTTGGCGGTCCTTTTGTGCTAAGATGGGCATTGAGTTGTCTTTGGTTTGGTTATCATCTCGTTATGTTCCTATGAAGGTTTCTTCTCCTAAGTTTAAGCCTCGTTTCATTGGTCCTTATAAGATTTCTGAAATTCTTAATCCTGTATCATTTCGTTTGGCCCTTCCTGCTTCTTTTGCCATCCATAATGTGTTCCATAGGTCGTTGTTGCGGAGATATGTGGCGCCTATGGTTCCCTCCGTTGATCCTCCTGCTCCGGTGTTGGTTGAGGGGGAGTTGGAGTATGTGGTGGAGAAGATTTTGGATTCTCGCATTCCGAGACGAAAACTACAGTACTTGGTCAAATGGAAGGGCTATGGTCAGGAGGATAATTCCTGGGTTGTTGCCTCTGATGTCCATGCTGCCGATTCAGTTCGTGCCTTTCATTTTGCTCGTCCTGATCGGCCTGGGGGCTCTGGTGAGGGCTCGGTGACCCCTCCTCAAGGGGGGGGTACTGTTGTGAATTCCGTTCTCGAGCTCCCTCCTGTGGTCATGAATGGTACTTCGGTGAGTTCTGTCCGTGGACTCCCTCTGGTGGCTGTGAGTGGAGCTGCTGGTTCTGAGATTCCTTCTCCAGCTGCCCTCGTTTAGGGCTAGGCTGGATTCTCTATTTAACTCCACTCAGATCGTTACTCCATGCCAGCTGTCAATGTTCTAGTACTGGTTCAGATCTCTCCTGGATCTTTCTGTGGACCTGTCTACTCCACCACAAGCTAAGTTCCTGCTTGTTCATTTGTTACATATGGTTTTTCTTGCTAAGTTCTAGTCCAGCTTGCTTTCCTGAAACTACCTGGCTAGCTGGAAGCTCTGGGGGTGCAGAGTGGCACCACCGCATCGTGAGTCGGTGCGGGGGTATTTTTTGCACACTCTGCGTGGTTTTTGTAGCTTTTTGTGTTGACCGCAAAGATCCCTTTTCTATCCTCAATCTGTTTAGTTAGACTGGCCTCTCTTTGCTGAAACCTGTCTCATCCTGTGTTTGTGATTTCCTCTTATCTCACAGTCAATACTTGTGGGGGGCTGCTTTTACCTTTGGGGAAATTTCTCTGAGGCTTGGTTTCCTTTCTTTAGGGGTAGTTAGCTCTTAGGCTGTGAAGAGGCGTCTAGGCAGAGTCAGGCACGCTCCACGGCTATTTCTAGTTGTGTTGATAGGAGTAGGGTTTGCGGTCAGCAGAGTTCCCATTTCCCCAGAGCTCGTCCCGATTCCGTGTTTAACTATCAGGTCATTTCTGGTGCACCTAACCACCAGGTCCATAACAGGTCTGTGACTCCCTCCTGCTCTATGACCTGACTGAAACTTGGCAACTCGGAAAACAGGTATTTAATCCACTGCTACAGCTCCCGACATTGCTGTTTCTGTGAACAAGACAAGGTGTCCGCCACCTTAACATCTTAACATATGACTCTCTGGCGTAAAAATTAAAAGCTTGAAAATGGCAAAATTTTAGCCAAATTTCCAATTTTTCGCAAATAAACGCAAGTCATATCAAAGAAATTTTACCACAAACATGAAGTACAATATGTCACGAGAAAATAATCTCAGAATCACCGGGATCCATGGAAGGTTTCCATAGTTATAACCTCATTATAGCTGAGCAATCTTTATTAGCGAAATTAGAACAAGCAGATCAATGTCCACAAAACGTCTTACGAGGACTCTGCACCCAGCACGGACAGGGGTGCCGCAGAATGGCAGCATTTTCTATGTCTTCACTGGTTATTAATATCTTTACCACTATGAGAAAACTCTTCCTGTTCAGTACTATGAATGCTGCTTATATGCGGAGTTTTTAGAGCTTATTTTTCCGCTGTTTTTTTTTTTTTAACATGTATATTGGCTTCTTTAAATAAAGAAAAATATATTTAAATATTAAAAATATAACCAGTGTCTTTAGAGGCTGAAATCAACAAAACAAATAATCACATTATAATAAATAATAATAATATTTAGAAGAATAAAAAAAAATAACAATTCCAGTACAGATGTTTTTTTTGTCACCTTAGTAATAATAAAAGTAATAATAATAATAATAATAATAATAATAATAATAATAATAATATTTAGAAGAATAAAAAAAATAACAATTCCAGTACAGATGGGTTTTTTTTGTCACCTTAATAATAATAAAATTAATTAAAAAAAAAAAGCCATCAAAAAGTCAAATTCACCCCAAAATGATACCAGTAACAATTACGAGACAAGATCCCACAGAAAAATACAAAATATGGCGAAAAAAAATAAAAATTTCCATTTTTTTTTTTAAACTTTCGTATATTTTTTTTGCTAAAGGCATATAAGCGTCATATTGTCGTGATCATTCTGACCCGCAGATAATCACCAGACTTTTTTCATTGCATAAAAACGACTTTTTTTTCACCCCACCAAGCCTTTTTTTTTACTGTTTTTTTTTTCCCATTACATTAAATGGTAAACAGCGGCATTTAAAACTGAAAAAAAAAAATGTATCTACTGGAAAAAAACTTTAAAAAAAAAAGTCATGGATCCCAAAAGGAGGTAAGATAAAAAGAAACCATAACCACAATGTTGTGCCCAAAAAGAAGAAAAAAAAACAGTCATGTAGTTCCTCCACTTTACCTGCAGGTGTCACTCTTGAGTCAATTTGCAACGGTAACTGGCTTATATCACAGCGAAGCCCTGTAGTAATAATATGACAGAAAATTAGAGATTCTCTAGTCTCCGATATCATCTGTTAAGTTGAAATATCGATTCACCTTACAGATTTATGAATACTTTTCCTAGTTCGTAAAATCACGTTCCCACACTGCCCTGCTTAAAGATGGCTTCCACGTCCTCCACAGGGCGCGCCCAGAAGCCACGCCCTTTGCGTGCAGTCTCAGCGAGGAATGTAGATAACCACGCCCCGGACGTCCTGTGATTGGTCAGCGCTGTTTCGGCGCCGCCTTTCTCTTCTCAATGTGATCGCTGCGTCGCTGGCTGCAGGGCAGTAGGAGGCATGGCGGCACCGAGGCTGCTGCATGTTTGCGGGACTTGTGAGGAGCGGTGACCGACGGACGCAAGTGTAAGTGCTGCAAAACGCGACATGGACCCTCCGGGGACCCGTTGTTGTTTTTGTTTCTTTTTCTTATAAACACTTTTTCTCTTTGGAAGTCACTTCTTTGGGAGGAAACAAAGGAATTCCTTCAATTTTGGAAGTGGAGACGCTGATCTGTGCCCTCCAAACCTATACTATGATAGTTGCAGCAATCACTTTAAGTGTGTAGAAAGGATACTTCCTCTAAATCCATACACCACTGGTCATCCTGATCCTCTTCTAATTATTATTTATGCTATTTAACCCCTAATATACCACTGTGCTGCCCTACTGGAACCCGCATGTTTTTTGCTTCCCATTCCAATGCAATAGGCTAGTATAACTTTTTTTTTATTTTGCATGCAGTAATTTAGAGTCCATATCCCCCCCAAAAAAATACGATAAAGGTTTAAAAATTGAGGCTTTTCTTGTAATATTTTTTTTTCTTTTTTTGTAACAGATAAGGGAAAAAAACACCTACAAACACAGCTGCTGCAGAACATCTCTGTAAACGGAGAGCCCCTCCTTTTTGGTGATTAAAAATTGCCTTTTGGTTCAAGGGTGTTGTAAAAAAATCTGATCATCAAGGTGGTCCGGGCAGCTGAAATCCCTGGTGATCGGTGTAGAATCGCCCTGCACTGGCCACTAGTGGAGGATTGTGGTGTTACATAGACATATATGGGCGGAACGCGTCCACCAGAACCGGATTTTTAAAAAAATTTTTACGGGGTCTTTTTTTGGACTAAGAAATAGTTAATGACAAATAGTAATCTTGTCTTTTTTTTTGGTGGGGTCGTTGACTTATATTAGGTGGGATTTTTTTTTTTTTTTTAATGATTTTGTTTTTGAAAAAAAAAAAAAAGAAAAGGTTAGAGGTCTATACAGGGTGGAGATATTGGACCATATGGAATGTTTTGACCGGTTAAAAGATCGTCCACCCCAATGATCAATGAGGATCTGGCTCCCTCTGATCGACTATCCATGCCTGGCTAGGTAGTTCAGAGTCAGCCCACTTTTATTTAGCGGCTCCGGTTCTTAAAGGAGACCTTACCTATATAATTACTATATACATATTATGGACATGGGTTTGTTTTGATGTTACTACCACTTTAAGAGGGGTTTTTTTTTTTTTTTTTTACCCTTGATTATGATTTCATGGAATGTTTGGATATTTTATTTAAGTATGATGCATGGTGGGATTCTCTACATATCTGTTGTTTTATGTGATCAGACCCCTCTTAATCGTCATGGATTTTATAAGCTTTCCCTATAGTCTGTAATATTTTATTTTGATTAAAAATACAATTCTACCCCCCAAAAATCCAAATATTTAAAAAAATGCTATTTTTTTTTTTTTATAAACAGTGGTCTATTTGGGGACAACTTGGCCTTTTAGTATTGATGTTACCTGTGCTCTATTATGCAGAAGGGGATGGGGGCATCTGACCAGCACAGTGAAGTGTATTGTATGGGGGAGGGGTGTTAGAGTTTTTTATTGCTCTGCCTGGGGATCTAAGTGTTAAAAGCATCAGGGGAAATTGTCTGCTCTTCTGTTCCCCCCCAGGATGCCTTGTCTGTTCTCAGTTACAGATTGGGCATTCCTTAAGAGATTCTTGTAACAAACAGTTGATTTTTCTCCGGAGACTAAATAGATTTTTTTTCATATATTTTTATGTATTATTTTTTTTATTCGTCATGTAGCTGAGCTCACATTAAGGCAGCCTCTACTCTGCCTGAAATTTTTTTTTTTATTAATTTTTTTTTATATACTTTGTCTAGACTTTATGGGGTTAAAGAGGGATATATTTTACATTTTTTGTAAAAATGTGTTTTTCTGTGAAAGCATAAGCCTAGGAAAGATGGCATCTCGCTCTGCATACTGAAAAATTAAAAAGCAGTTTATGAAATAAGAGAGAGAACTATGCAAATAAAAAATAGTGTGCAGTTCCCCATCCCCCTCCTCCATTTCCGTCCCTGCAGAGCAGTAAATAACAAAACGTGACTTGTTTCCTCTTTCATTTTGATTTATTTTTGTTGTAGACATATGACAAAAAAGATTCCAAATGTAGTTTGTATTTAATAAAAACAAAAACAAAAAACTAATGGAAAAAAAAGGAAAACCCTTTATTTGCCCTTGATAGGTGCATTAAAATTTGTTGCAGTTCTTCATTTCCCCTGCGGTGGCGCTGTTGGGAGATTGAATACTTATGTCTGGGTGTCATCTTGGTACACAGTTGATCATCGGAAGACCCATCAATTAGTTACAATTTCTGGTGGTGAAGTAAAGAAAAAACCCAACAAATTGGAGACAGAAGGTTTAGAAGTTGGAGAATCTTATTGGATAAAAATATTTATCTAATAAAGGTTTCAGGACCGGATCAAATTTTTTATGGCTTTTAGAATGTTTCTATATAATATTTCTAAACAAAACTGTGCAAAAGTACCAATTTGCAGATTTACTGTCCATGAAATCTTTTATCAAAGAATTTTATCCAATAAGGGCTTCTTTTACTACTTGTCTAGACGTTAGAGAATCCCTTATTGGATAAAAATTGTATTTGAAGAATAGGGCAGGTCTAATGGTCTCTAATCTAGATACGGTATAGTATGAATATTTTTGTTGGGACTTTACGCCTTCTAATGTTAATGATATTAATATCCAATGGAGATATAGAAAATGCTGACTTTCTGTACCACTCCTGTCCGTGCTGGGGGCAGAGTCCTCGTAAGACGTTTTGTGGACCTTGATCTGTTTGTTCTGATAAGCTAATGAAGATTATTGCTCGGCTACAAATAATAGAATCATAAAAGGCAATGACTAATGCTTGAACCTTGAACCAAAAGGTAATGATTGTAGCTTTCAGCAATGATCATAAAGATAAGCAGTTGTCCATATAAGCATGTGTAACTCCCTTAATATAGAGCTTCTGCTTTTGACTGATGTTGACCGTTGAGTTGTGGTTATTCCCCGCGTCCATCCGTTTGATATCTGATTTGGCAGAGGACAAGTAAGAGGATTGCACACCCCTCAAGTGTGCCACCAAATCACTAAGCTTGTGAAGGAGATGTTTTTGGTTTTCCTCTTGGGAGTTGTCTATCTGATGTCCTCTCATTGTATCCAGCCCTTTTGTGTTAATCTCTTATCATGCGATGGGTATCGGGAGGGAAGAATGCGAATACTGTTGCATATCTTTTAGGATAGCCACTGAACAAACCCTGAGGGCATGTAGATAAACCGGTTTATCATGTATAGAATGGAAATCTATTGTTTGGAGGGAGGAGAGAAACCTGTTTGGTAAGAAAAGATAAATCAGGAATTGTCTGCACAGTTCGGTGAAAGGGGAGAGAAAAAGCCATCTGGTCAACTTATGGACCTAACTTGGGAAACCAAAGAAATCTACAAAAGTTTTCTCCTGAGACGCTATGGTGAAGAATCAAGTCAACTGAAACAACTATCCTTTTATCTGAGTTTCCCACAACATGCTTCATAAATGGTGGTCAACTGGCTTCTACTCCAACTCGTTTACCTTATGTCCTCACAAGAACATTGCCAGAGGGGTGATCACATTCCTTAGTCAAAAAAATTGGGTAATTTGGCTATTAATGGAATGGATCCTGAAGCTTCGATAAATGTTTCTTCTGGGCACGAACTAAAAGTATAATTGAGCACCTTGAGAAGATGGGATAGGGCGAAAGAGTCAGAAGAATTCCAGGTTTTACCAAGTGAAGGACGATGACATCTGAATCCGAGGTATAAGCTTCTTTTATTGCTAGGAAGGAGACACGTGACTGGGGAAGTCAGCAGGTTGTCTCAAGCTAATACATTTTGTTCATGCTTATATAGGCAATACAAGTTGTCACGAAGATACTTAATGTTCGGCAGTGTGAGACTTGGTCTAGTAGAAGGCTTTAGACAGAACTCTTAAAAATACAGGTGCTGTTTAGTTTCGAGACACTTCTCGGAAATTCAGCCGAGTGTGTCTGTAGACCACAAAAATAATGCCTGTTTTTGGTGTTTTCCAGTTGTGCTATATGCTTTTTGATAAATATTTATTTTCTTAATAGTTTTCATACCAGGGCTGTGAAGTCTGTAAGCCAAACCTCCAACTTCTCAATTTCCGATGCCACAGCACGGATCACTACTGAGCATGTACCTAAAGTGCAGCACAGATTCATCTCCACTGAAACCTTAGATTAGGAACAGATAGGACATTTCATAACTTTCCCAAATTCTTATGACAAAATGGACATCACATCCTGCATTGAACTACTGCACCTAATTTATATTTTTTAGGAGTCAGTCCATTTTACACAGACTCTACGAATCCTACTCTACAGTCCTGTTTCACAGTAGTATTGTTTTACTGATGTATAATGTCTAGCCTTTAGCTCGCCACAGATTTTTGGTGGTACGGTTTCGAATAATCAAGCCTGAATCTATGGGTAGGTACCACATGCTGGATGGCAGAGTGCTTGGTCAAAGAGCTAATATACAAATGGCAAAAGACTGGCACCTACCCATAAATTCAGAGAGATATTCATATCTACCCAGAAATATAGACTTCAGCCTAAAAGAGGTATTTACAATAGGCACGTAGGTTCCTCGTAGTTCTGAGACTGCCTTGTCGTTGGTTGCTGGGCATGCGTGAATTGGCCAAATTATGTGCTAAGCATCTCAACTTTTTATTATCCAGAGCATTATTGCTATTCATATTTCATATTGACATGCTTTAGCACTACAGAATGCAACTTCTTTTGTTTAATGTATATGGAGGTCACGGCTGGTCCTAGTTTGCACCTGGTCACACAAGCTTGGAAGTGCCAGTCAGTCTTTTATTTTAATATTAGACATTCATTTGCTATCAACGTGGAGAAATCAAGCAGATGTTTCTGACTCATGTCGTAACATTTTGGCAGAAGAAGGCTACAATTGTTTTCGAAAGTCTGCTTCTTGTTTGAAAACATTTTGTTCGGGCGTGCATGAACCGGTGGAAGTTGGCCATGAATCAGATGTCTCTTGGATGAAATCTGATGCAGTTTGAAAAATACAAAAAAAGTCTTTGGTACGGGAGGTTAAGATTATGGACATTGATGTTAGATCTTTGGCTGAACAGCTAAGGTGAAAAATTGATCTAGGAAGGTGAAGCACTTTGATAAACCTGGGGGGTTGTGGTAAAGTTATTTCTTTAGTTTCAGGTAGAAAACAGTATTTTAGAAACGTTGGAGGGGTGATATGAAATAGAGGAGGCGCTGAAGACAAATCTTCTGAGTTTGCCCACTTGGAGCCATTTGGAGAGGACGTAGGACTAAACTGAGGAACCCAACGTCAAGGGGTAGGGACAATGTAGAGTCGACAAAGTACGATCGGTTAGCTGCTGGAAGACGACCAAGAGGGACCAGTATCTTTATGGCCAACAGAGTGGATAATATGGAGTAGGAGTTGGGAGTAGACCATATCGGCGATGAACGGAGATCCAGAAAAATCAATGAAAAGTTGTGAGATCAGTAGATCAGATGACTTTGGTAAGGGTGATTTCTATAGAGTGTAGAAACCCATATTATGAACGGTCACAAAGTGCTGAAGAAATGGTTAAAATCTGTGTTTCAGACTATAAATCAGAAAAATAACCTCTTATATTTGGTTATCTGTCTTCATAAACATTCCTTCTGTTTATTTCACGTGGTCTTCCTAGAATTTTCAAAGACAAATTGTTTACTGATTTGACATCTGTAGCGTTGGACCAGTTCCTTTAAACCTAATCGATCATATCAAAGTGATTATCTCTGACAAGCAATTGTTTAGCTAATATTTCTGCCAAGACATTGTGTATTTATGTTTTTGTAAATTCTTTCCTCTGCAAAAATCCTATAAAACATGAAGATACCCAATAATAACCGAGACTTCCAGAAGACAACCCTGGTGTCTTACTGTTTTATTCATAGCTTGGGTGCCTTGGCTTCCTTGCGAGAGGTGAGATCCCAGCTCTCACAAAAATGTGGCACAAAGCTTGATTGCGAGAGTAGCGGGTATTTAGTTTGGAAATGGAGTATAGTGACTGACACAGGATGGGTCCAAAAATTGATTTTCTTTTCGGGAGAGAAGGCAGGCAATTTGTTCAGTCTGAGATGAGTCAATGGGGTATAATATCCCGCTGAAGGGCTTCCAAGTAAGTCAACGACAGGGTCTCTTCCTTTTTAATTGCCAACCTCAGGTATTCTCTATGGGTTAGGTACATGAAGGGAGAAGAATAGAACAGCAAGACACACAAGCAGTTGTGTGAATAGTCTGTTTATTATTGGATATGCTCATCTTTTGTTGGGTTAGGTCAAAGGAAATAGAGATATTACACAATGGTTTGGCAGAAATGAGTTATATAATTGCTTGTCAAGCACATCCTGGAGCACAAGATGATTACTTGTAGGAATGTGTGGGAGCATTCCATATGTCAAGATGGCTCTGTACAAAAGTTGAATTTCCCACAAAGAATTGGGCTGAAGCCACGAGAATTGTGGGCTGAGCTCAAGATAACCTTGGAGCAAACTACTTGTCCTTGACAGTTTCGGAGAATTTAGGTAGAACATCAGGCCAACAAATGTGCATGGGTAGACACAGATGATACTCACATATGGGACACGGGATATTCCTTTGTAGAACTTGTTTTTCCTCATTTTTTAGGATAAGGCATATATTGACCATTTCTTTAACACCACTAATATGCATAGTTGAAAACCGGTCTTTCCTGGGACCAAAACGGAGCACTTATCATGTAAGCCTCACCGAAAAGTGGGCATTTTAGGTGTGTTTTTTTAGGGAGGAGTGACTTAAATGACCCCATAAATTATGAAGATAGTTATAACAACATGTTTAATGGCTAAAAAAAAAAATACTGAACAAAATCCAGGTTCAACTATTTTCATGTGATGAGTAGTGACAGCTGGTGGTTTCGAGGCTACTCCGGTATGGGAGGCATCATGGGTTTTCAAAGGCAAGGTCATTTTCTCCTTTTACGTTCCTGAAGGAAAAACCAGATAGGATGTGTTGTGTTGGCAATCTGCCTTTCCGGACTTTGATCAACTCCATGCACAAATTTTTTTTATTGTTTGAGCTGTTTTTTTTTTGTTTTTTTTTTTTAAAGTACTGTAATTCGAAAATCACAAAGTAAAACCATTGGAATGAAATAGTTAGATGCTACAAAGAAGGGATTTCTGCGCTTCGATGATCCTCCGTGTTCACCCACATCCAGATCAGTTCAGTAAGGGCAGCTAGAGTTATGTACACTCGAATAATTCAAGGAAAACTTAACTACTTTTTGTTATCTTTCCTTGTATGCTAGTGAAAAATCCTAAAAATGCAATAAGGCCTCCTGCACTTATCGGTTTCTCTATCTTGAGTGAACCTTTTGATTAAGGGTTAGGAGGGTAAAAATGTTAATTAAATGTTAACCCTTAGACCAAGGGTGGGGAATCTTCTTTTTTTTTTTTTTCTTCTGCGAAGGGCCATTTGGATATTTATACCATCCTTCGGGGGCCGTATAAAATCAAGTACATCCTGTCTCTGGCACTGGTTTCAAGACGTAATCTTTCATTGCATGCCCTTCAATGTTCAGTAGTGAACACTGCGTGCATGCTAACAGAGCAAGAAGAAATTAACTGGTTGTAATCAAAATACACCTCTCTGCCCAAGAATGGGGTCCCTGAGAATCTCTGGGGCCTGATTAAAAAGTCATCGAGGGCCGTAAATGGCCCTGGGGCCTGAGGTTCCTCACCCCTGCCTTAGACAATGGGAATAGTGTAAGAAATGCCCACAATTGTGTTCAAGTTTTAGTCCTAAAGCCATGAGTAAAAAAAAAAAAAAAAGTACGTAATGTGCCGCCTTCTTTGTATTTCTTTAATGCATTGTTTTCCTTCTAATCTATGCACATATAGCAAGAAATCCGGTTTTTCTCGTTCCTTACAGAAAAGCTTTGAAATCTAGTTTTGATCTCTTTCCAAATTTTTTTAATTCACTGCTATGTACTTGCGTGTAGCAGTTAAGGGAAACCTGACATCTGGTTTCTAGTGGGTAAACTAAGATCTGGAACGCTTTCAGTTTTCAAAATGTCTCGGGAAAGGGCACTGGTGGTAGGGCTACAGAGTCAAGACTATTATGTTCTTGACCTTCTTGAAGCCAAAGTAGATAGGCCTTGGTTCACAGTGCATCCCCCAGGGTGTCAAAGTATTTGGGGGGAAAACTCAAAGGGTATGCAATCCTCTTAATTGTTCGATGCCGAGTCTGATATCAAATGGAAGTGCACGGAGAATAACCACTGGACTCTCGGGTGAAGTCAAAAGCAGAACTCTTGATAAGGCTGGAGTTACACTACCGTAGAATATGGCCGAGTGCTCTGCGAGAAAACATTGCATGGCACTCATCCTAGTGTTAATCTATGGGGAAGCTCACATCAGCGCTTATTTTCTCAGCCGTATTCGGCATGCATGTAAAATCGCAGCATGCTGCGATTGTCGCCAATGCAAGCCTATGGGTACGAGGATAAAAATCGCACTGCACTCTGGCCATGCGAGTGCTGTCCGTGTGTTTTTTTTATTTTTTTTTTTTTATGTACTGCTATCCTTTTGAAAAGCTGGCAATTCATGTGCCGCATACAGTAAAATCACACTGACAGCTTAGAATAGATACACATAGAATTGATAGATATGTCAGTGACACACATATATGTATATTACATAGAAAAAAGCCGGCAATTCGGCAACCGCGTAATGTAAAATCACTGCAGGAGCCGACAGGATAGAAGAAATAGATTACACACAGTAAATACAAGCAGAATAGGTAGATATACAGATGTCTTACTGTAAATGTATTTAATTAATAAAAGATTATTTTTCTGTCAAAAATGTCAAAAGATTATTTTTTCTGGGAGCCCACTCCCCGCGTACTTTTCGTAACCAGCAGAGGGAAAGCAGATGGCTGGGGCCAGTATTTATAGCCAGTATCCATGGCCCCTTCCTAGGCTATTATATCAGCCCCTGGCTGTCTGCATAGCCTTTGCTGGTTATTAATTATAGGGGTACCCCTATGTCATAATTTTCTTTTTTTTTTTTTTTTAGGGTCCCCCATTTTAAGTCAGTAGGCGAAGTATACAGCTGTGAGCGGATATTAATAGCCTGGGAAGCTCCATGAGTATTACCCCCTTCCCAGGCTATAAACATCTGCCCCCAGTCATTGGCTTTCCCTCTGCTGGTTGAGAAAATTTTGCGGGAGCCCACGCCATTTTTTTTCTCAGAAAACTTTTATTACCTGTACAGTAAGTTACTGTATGTATTCCATCTCTTGTATTGTCAGCTCCTGCTGTGATTTTGCACTATGTGGCTGCTGAATTGCTGGCTTTTCGTGTGTGTGTCACTGACATCTATTTATCTATGTATTCCATGTGTATATATCCTAACCTATCATGCTGCGATTTTACTGTACTTGGCACATGAATTTCATCTAATATATATATATATATATATATATATATATATATATATATATATATATATATATATGTGTTTTGAAGAATATTTCCTTTGAAAGCGATCTGTAAATGACAGAATTGCTGTATGTAAAAGCTCATGTTAAAATCGCATTGCAATCGCACTACATTCGGATGTAAATCGGATGCTAGGTGTGAAAATCGGATTATACTTGAATGACAACTCTCATTACACTTGTGCGACTCTCGGTAGGGAGACTCGTGACTGATTTTTTCATACGTTTAGTGTGACTCTGGCTTAAGGAAGTAATACATGCTTATATAGCCAAACTCTTGGGAGTTCCCAAGGGTTTGTATCTTGATTCAAAAGGTTCAAGTTGCAGTTATTGCCTTTTATGATTCTAATATCCGCAGCTGCACCAAAAACTTTATTAAAAGAAAGTCCATAAGTCTTATGAACTCTAAATATAGCAAAGGTGTGATCCAGGATGCTCAGCCCAATATGGATATCTCCATTGATTACGGATATCCTTAAAAGGGGACAGGAGCTTGCGCGGGACTGTGGTGCAACTCTTGAGAGCTAAGTTTTGACTCCTCTTTAGGGTCCTGGTTTAACTTTTCATCTTTTAAGAGACATCTGGAAATTGGTCATATCCAGAAGAGTGAAATTATCTAGATGTATAATTTTGCAAAACTTTTGATGTCAAGTTCTCATTAGTTGGTTTCCGAGAGGTGCAAACCCCATCATTCACTAAGGCGAAGGAACCAAGTACAGTTGTTAGATGTATATCCTGACTGAAGATCTCCTAAATGGACGCTTGCAGACAAAATGGCCGCTTTGCTGAATAAATATAAGAATCACAGATACTGATTAATGTTGGAATGGCCTCTAGTTTGGCCGTACCACGTTGTACCAAGTCACCTCATGCAAATGGAAAAACCCTAATGATTCTCCCACTTATAAACTTTATTACTGTAAGGGAAAGGCAGGATAATAAAGATAGCGGACCATAATGATTGAGTTTGAAGATTATGTGCAAGACAGATGTCAGCTTGACTTAATTGATTAACCATTAGAGTAATATAGATAACGACATATGGGCGAAAGACGTCAGCAATAAATGAGATAAGGCAAACGCCCTGATTTTTTTTTTTTTTTTTTTTTTTTCTCCTATAAAATGTGCACACCAACCAATAGAGCAGAACTCATTTGAGACTTCTCACTGTCCATGACTTGTGACTTCTCCGGCCGTATAATTCTTATATACGATTTGGCCACAGACATGTAAGATGATCACACCTTAGTGTGACTCTCTAACAATTTGGCGCATCAACGAGGGGCCAGGGCAAAGCATCCAGGCGACCATAGCCACACCACATCTCTCCAAGGACGGATGCCACTTTTGGGCCAGGAGACACTAGCTCCAGCAGGTGAGAAAATACGTCATCTTGCTTAAAATCCCTCTAGTGCACTTCCGGGCTGGGTTAGAGATAGCCGGCTGTTGTCTCTGGACAATAATTGACCACAGTTTGAAAGTCCTGAGCCCACGAACCGGTCAGACTAATTTCCTTAATTGTGTGTGTGTGTGTGTATTGTCGGGACAAGCGAGAGGATGTCTAGTGATACTATACTGCACAGGGCGGTTAAAAGTGAGAGAAGTGACACAATAACACCGAACAATCAGTGAATGATCTCAGATGTTCTGACATCCGTCCGCCTGACTAATGGTTTGATCTCAATGAGAGAGCCCATCACCAGATCTGGGTACAAGCCTTTGTGCAAGGCCTCCAAGAGCTTTCATGCAAACAACTGCAGACCACAAGGCCAATGTATCGGAGGCTAGACTCTGATGTATTCCACACAATTGCAAAAGGGATGAAAAGGAATGCCATCCAGGTCTCGCACCAATCTTCTGGTATAACGACCCCTCACACAACACAAACGCACAAAGGCTTAGGATCACCTGTGTTGAGTCCTTCTCCTCCCTGGCTTCCTGAATGTAGGTAACCAAGTAAATGACACGCAGCACAGAGTTTGTGTGATCATATACAGAGGTAGCCCAGGAGCACGTCTGCCTCGCTGGGCTCTCCCCCTCCTTTATATAGTAAAGAGTTAGACATTTTACAGACATGCACACAAGCGCTCATATTTCACATTCTTTTACAAAGCAGATCTATACTGTGATAAGTTACAACCTCTGGTATGTAGGTGAAAGGCTACAATATCAAGAAGGAATGCGTGCGTAATTATTTCCATAAAAGGAAATGTCAATTTTGCTCAAGTTTCCTGTTGTAAGCCAGATTTAACAGGAGAAAGACACGATAGATTCTTTTGGTTCAGTCTGATCTCCACAACCTGCAAGGTAGGACACTTGAAAAGGAACTGCGGATAAGCTCCTCTGAGGGGAGAATCGAGACAGCAGTAGCAATGTATGCATCTATAAAGTGTATTTTGATTCTATACACTGGAGTACTTAACTGGGTACCTTTTTTGTCTCCTTTAATAATTGGTGGGAGTTTCGCACCAGGACTACCACAGATCAAACTTCTAACATGTTGCCACAACATGTCGAAAGTTTTAGATTGATTTCCTTTAGTGTTTTTGGAGAAGGGTGGTGCCAAGCTAATAAAAGCTCTTAAGGGCCTGGGGTTAAATGATAGTTGAGATAGTATATTGTGGGCAATATATTCAAACAACTTCCACCAATTTAGTAATTAATGCAGTGAACATTGGACCCTTTTGTTTGTCACCTTTTTTTAGACTATTTGTTTGCCAATATAGAACTCAATGAATCTTTTGTCCCTTCAAGGGTGAACTGTAGAAATCATGGAGACATATTCACAATGGAAAAGCTATTTTGAGCTTTTAAATACTGTCTTCTTTTGACTTGTGTGCACAAAAGATAAAGCCATTGTGATGTTTTTTTTCTCCTATCTAGAGAACACCTTTTGACTTCAAAGGTTTAGAAGATAAGAGGTTCAGTACAAAATGCAAAGGGATTTTTAAATGGTCAATGATTGCTAGGTTCTCCCCCTATCAACAAACAAGCAAATGTGTTCCTAAAAATTATCACTGTAAACATGATGTGCTGCCGACCGTGAAAATTGATGAAAAATAGAGATTTCATCTTTATCAATGTGGTTCATGTTTAATGATTTACCAGTAGTCAGAGAATATGAGCTCTTGGATAGGCTTTAACTTAGTGATACCGTCTTTGTGCAGAGTTGCTTTTAAAAACTTTTCGAAAACTGCTTCCAAAGCATTTGGAAAACTTTTTTTATTTTTCAGAAATCCACTTGATATTCATATCAGAAGGGGGAAATTGCATGTCTTTTTTTTTTCTAACGCGGATTCTGATTGGACAGGACCTAGCACAAAATAGGACCTGTCCAATCAGAAGGCGTCAAAACTATTCAGATACAGAAAAATTTAAACATTATCTTTCCTGATGCATTGTCAAGTTTTTGTTTAACTCCCCAAATACTTTTTTTGTAAAATATTTTTTTTTCGACGTTTCGCTTTTTTCAGAACCACAAAACACAGGAAAAAATTAAACTAGTTGATATAATTTTTCTTTGTTTCTTCTTTGTTTTTGACAATACTTAAAACAATTTTCATTCCCGGGCAGTGGCCATCATAAACATGGCAGTGATCAACCAATGATTACATGATGGAAATCGTTTACGCTGCCCTTAAAAGCTTAGTTATTGACAGAACTTCTACCGTGTAAACTGGGAACGTGCTGCCAAAAATATTTCAAACCATATGGGATTGAACAATGTCGCCCCCATACTATTTGTATTGGTTCACGAAATGACCCTTAAATGAGCACGGATTGACTTGATGGATTATTAAACGATGCTCGGATTGACTTGATGGATCGTTAAACGATGCTCGGATTGACTTGATGGATCGTTAAATGAAGCTCGATTGGGTCGGGTCTTGTGTAAATGCAGCTTATTCTTAGCTTCTGCAACATGATCTAGCTTGTTGTGAAGGCTTGCTCCATCTGCTTTTCCATTCTTCAGCCACTAGAGTGTAGTGAAACCTACAGTAAGTATGTTGACCGTTTGGTTGTCGAAGTACATACACATTTCACACTATTTATTTTTGACTGTTACAGAAGTCACTCGCGTATGGATAACTAATTTTGGTACTGATGTTCTCAGCTTGCCTATATGGAACTCATGCTACTTTATAAATAGCGATTTCCCCTTTTGAAGCCTGTCGAATGACCTTTCGAGAATGTTAGGTTGGTCTCAAATAGATCATAGAGTATATTGGATGGTTGTCAAATAGGAGGATGCTCGAACAAGATGGATTCGTACAACTTGTCTCTGTATCTGCACAAAAGCCCTCAAATTTATTGAACAGGTTCTGCCCTTTATATACCCTTTTAGGATGGGCGTATTCTTTATGCTTGCATACTATTGATTATCTAAAATCTTTATTTGTGTGAAATGTATATAATTAATATGGATAACGATCGTTATTCATTTTTATCTGATTGTTCCCAACACCCATATTAGCCTCCCGTTTGAGCAATACAGCACTTGGCAGTGGTTTGTTACGAAGCCTATGCTAGATCAGTCATATCATAGTAGATAGTCATATTAGAATCCTCATATATAAAGATAAAGCCGTGGGGGTCTCTGAATACCCTATCAAGAACATCTGCATCTGGTTTCTCAATTGAAACTGTATCTTAAAACTTTTTGTCTAACTCTGAGAAGTTCTTCCATTGACTATTTTTGAAGCACATGTACACCACCGCTCTCTAAAATGTTGTAGAGTGTACTTTTTTTGTTATCCTTCAAACCAAAGAACATGGAACCAGTAATGCTCTTGCCACATTCTGGGGCTAACTTGGCTGTAAATCGTGAACTTTGTAGTCGCCGTTCATCAGATACGCTCTCGGAGCCTGAGGCTGAGCTCGGAAGAGATGATGAAAAATTGTTAAATTTCTCATCCAGAAAGAATGAATGAATTTTTTTTCGTATGCCATCTGTATTTATATATCAGGTTTATACAATCTACATGACCCATTAGTTTCCTATATTAATAATTGCAATATGTCCAGAAAAATTTGGTGCAATATGGATGATCTGTATGGGGTGAAAATTTTATTTTTTTATCTAATTTTTTTTGTGCAAGCTTAGTTTTGAATAGGAGTCTCGTCAAAAAAATGGAAGAATCTAATGCAGGCTGCAACCGATCCCTGACAACTCAACAGTCCCAATAAATAACATGTCCGTGTGCTGTCTGATCACGGATCGCACACGTAAGTTTAATACGATGGTGTGAGTGAGCCCTAAAGAATGTTTACCATAGAGAGTACATCTCTTTACACCAGCTCGAAACACTGGATTCTCAAGGATTGACTTTAAAGGATTTTAATGGCCCCATTTCGAAAACTCTAGAAGGGTGAATTCTGTCTCCATGGATTTAATTTTTCCTTTTTTAAATTTTGAAATCCAATACTTTTTTTTTTTTTTTTTTTTTTTCGGTGAGAACCTGACTTTAGCCATAATGATAGGTGCTGATGTTTTGACTGACTGAAGGCCGGTCTCAGGAGGCGAAGCAAAGGTTGGAAATGAATGAAAAACAAATTATATTCCATTTCCCCTGATAATATTTAGACAGCGTTCTTGTAACCTGATACTGTAAGTAAAGGCTTGGGAGTTTCCCAACTGCTCCTCGTATGTGTGATTCTGGAGCTATGGAATTGTAAAGGGAATACTTTTTTTTTTTTTTTTTTTTTTTTCTTGTGCATGTATTTTTGGTTGTAAATTTTTGTAATTTCATCATGCACCCTCTTACCCTGCACATTGTTGGCTGAAGAGTGAGTTGACTAAGAGAATCCCACAGTTGAGCAGGTTCTGATAAGGAGTTTGTAACTTTGTCTTTTACTGAACTGGTATCAGCTGATTTTATGACCACATCAAAGTTCAAGTCAACTTTGATGTGGTCCTTGATCAAAAATACGCAAAAGTTAATTTTAGTAAAAGAAAGCTAAGAGGTTACTCAAACTTCTAAGTCGGTGAAAAAGAGACAACACTTGCATCCGAGTGACCTTTTTTTCTTTTTTTTTTTTTTTTTCTTTCTTTTTTTTTTCCTCCTTCCCAAAACCAGAACTCTTATTTTTCCATCAATATGGCCATGTGAGGGCTTGCTTTTTTGAGTGACGAGTTGTGCTTTTGACCAACACCATTGGTTTTACCATATTGTGTACTGGAAAATGGGAAAAACAATTCAGTCCTGTGAAATTGCAAAAAAAAGTGCAATTCCACAATTTTTTTTGCTTTTTTTTTTTTTACCATGTTCACTAAACACTAGAAGCTGCAATTATATCCGATCCCCTGCGCCACACATGTAGCTAAAATGATCTGCTATGAGCGCCGGCCACAGGTTTGGGACCCCAGTTCTAGAGTTCAGTTGTGAAAGGGGGGCATCCATCTTCTATCAGCCTCTGAATGTGTTGGGGAAAACCTCTTTTAGGGTGATATATACAGGGTGGTCCAAAAGTAGGTGGACAGAAAATAACATTTATTTTGATTTATTATTATTTATTTTGAATTTTTGTTCTGTTAAAACAAAGAGCTATGTGACACAAAATAGTTAATAAATAACATTTCCCACATGTCTACTTTACATCAGCACAATTTTGGAACCAATTTTTTTTTTATTAGGAAGTTATAAGGGTTAAAAGTTGACCAGCGATTTCTCATTTTTACAACAAAATTTACAAAACCACTTTTTTAGGGACCACCTCACATGTGAAGTAAATTTGAGGGTTCTATATGGCTGAAAATACCCAAAAGTGACACCACTCTAAAAGCTGCACCCCTTAAGCTGATCAAAACCTCATTCAAGAAGTTTATTAACCCTTCAGGTGTTTCACAGCAGCAGAAGCAACATGGAAGGAAAAAATGAACATTTAACTTTTTAGTCACAAAAATGATCTTTTAGCAGCAATTTTTTATTTTCCCAAGGGTGAAAGGAGAAAGTGGACCGCTAAAGTTGTTTTCAAGTTTGTCCTGAGTACTCCAATACCCCATATGTGGGGGGGAACCACTGTTTGGGCACACGTCGGAGCTTAGAAGAGAAGTAGTGATGTTTTTGAAATGCAGACTTTGATGGAACGGTCTGTGGGCGTCATGTTGCGTTTGAAAAGCCCCTGATGTACCTAAACAGTAGAAACCCCCCACAAGTGACCCCGTTTTGGAAACTAGACCACCCAGGAAACTTATCGAGATGTGTGTTGAGAACTTTAAACCCCAAAAAACATGTTTGATAAATCTCCTCCTTCATAATCCTATTACAACTGTCCACCAAGTTTTGGACCACCCTGTATAATGTAGTCTAATCCATTGATTATATCGGAATCTATCGTCTGCATTATAAAAGGGGGGGTCTGCTCACTTGTCCAAACTAGAATCCATGTTGGGGTATGATCAGGATGTTTACATGGTTGGGTATGTTGAAATTTGTCAGGAGGCAAAATGGTACTTTTTTTTGTCTAAGCTGAGAGTGGAAGTTGGAGTCTACAGGACTCTGACTACGTTTATTCATCCATGCCAAAAGTTTAGGGAGTTTTCTGGGAGGGGGGAAGCCTGTCCAGGCAATCGACTAATTTCATCAGGTTCACCTAAGAGTACAAGGAAGATCTTCCATATTGAAGGTTATTCTGGTGACCCGTAGGGCATGATGTGTATGAGTCGGTTATATATCTTGTTTCTAACTATTGAGGGCATGTTTGAGCGAATATTGAAATTTTTTTTTTTTTTTTTTAATAGGTTATAAAAGGCGATGAGCATTAACACAATGGACTGGAGCAGAAATTCAAGCGGGGCTGTTGCCCATCCTAACAACCAGCAGTATTTACAACAGTCTACCTCATCCACAGCCTCCACCATGCAGAGCCAAACTGCATATATACCATCAAATTTCTGCCCTCCTGCCCAAAATCAGAGTTTTCTAAAAGGTCTACTTGGTGCAAAATCTGCAAATGAGATTTTGCAAATTGAGCAATCTTTGTCAGGAAGACAAAAGTCAACGACACCAGTGCAACAGACTACGCAGGTTTCATCACCAGGACAGTATAATAATTCGTATAATTTACTGCATATAACGAGCAATGCTGCAAATCTACAAAGTGGTCGTAATGCTCAGAACCTGGTGTTACAAAATGTTCAAGTGCAAGCTTATCCTGTAGCTTTTCTGCAAACTTTTCAGCAGGCTCAGCCGTTGGCCGGGGTCCATCAGCAGGCTCAGCCGTTGGCCGGGGTCCTTCAGCAGGGTCAGCCGTTGGCCGGGGTCCTTCAGCAGGCTCAGCCGTTGGCCGGGGTCCTTCAGCAGGCTCAGCCATTGGCCGGGGTCCTTCAGCAGGCTCAGCCGTTGGCCGGGGTCCATCAGCAGGCTCAGCCGTTGGCCGGGGTCCATCAGCAGGCTCAGCCGTTGGCCGGGGTCCATCAGCAGGCTCAGCCGTTGGCCGGGGTCCATCAGCAGGCTCAGCCGTTGGCCGGGGTCCATCAGCAGGCTCAGCCGTTGGCCGGGGTCCATCAGCAGGCTCAGCCGTTGGCCGGGGTCCATCAGCAGGCTCAGCCGGTGCCGTACTATGGTGCCAATGGATTCAATTCCAGAGAAGTTCAACAGCCACTGCAAGGCACTCAAAGTCACAGATATTCACACAAACGGACCTCTCAACAGATAGTATGTGATTATATTGCCACAAAACACAGCCAAAACACTTTGAAAAATTATCAACCACTAATGCCGAATGCAAGCTATCCAACTTCATATTCCGTCCAAAATGAAAATTCTCATATGTCTGTTGCGCCCTACAAAGCTACTAATGACAAACATGTGCCCGTTTTAACCCCAAATTCTCAAAATGGACAAAATATTCAGATGGGGTCACATTTCCAGACTGTATCTCTTACAAATAACCTACAGTCACAGGGAAACCTGAATGACTATGTCCAAAATTCTCAAGGACAAACTATGCCAAACTTTTCTAGTGGTTTTTCAAACAGTTCTACTAACGTCTTGCCTTCAGCCACTGGGCAAATGTCTACTCCATATTCTCAATCCAATACGAATGCATCAAATGTTTACATAAACCAAGCATTTCCTAATCTAAACCAAAATGTTCAGCAGTCCTATACAGCGACTCAGGATCAGCATTCTGTTGCTGTAACACCCCCGGTCTATAGTGGAAATGTACCACAGGACAAAAGAAATGGTAATATGCAAGATATTCTTGCTTTGTTAAAAATCTATCAAAATATCAAACACAAATATTTACTACTCAATCGGGAGAATAATCTTCTAAGACAGAAAATGCAACGCTCCTCGCAAGATAATTCTGGTTCTTCTACCATGAAACCACCACTTATTTCTAGCCTCCCCGATAAGACTGTTCCTACAAATGACTCTATGGGTTCACAAGAGGATTCTCAAAATTCAGCTGCTCAAATCCAATCCCCAGCTACACATGTTGGGCAGAACCCCACATTATATGATAATTCTTTAAATGTTCCTGTCCAGAACACACATCCAAGCAATTCCTTCTCCAGTTACATAAACCCAACTAATAATGCTGATGTGCTCAGTCAGAGAAATTCAACTGGTTTTGAAACTGGTCTAGTGAATCTTAGTACAAATTCTTCTGGCCAGGCTGTAGGCTCAGAGACTCTACAAAGTCAGGACCCTCAGAAACAGTCCACTGTGACTATACAGACAAATAACCAATATCTTCCCAGCGGTAATGTAAACAACGGGACTATATCACAAAATGGACATAAATCTTCTGTTCCAAATATTGCCCAAACTGCAACATCTTCTGAAAGTTGCATTACTGTCCAGACAACGAACAGTAGTAACCTTTATGCCAAGAGTCTCTTGACATCCAGGTCAAGAGATGCTATCAAAGCTTCTTTGCCTCTCTGGAAATCTGTACCTTCAGAAACAGAACCAACACAACATGTGGTCAACAGTAGCCAGAATGCCCTTTATCTTTTAGAGGAAATGGCCGCTGGAGTCGCCCCAACACAGAAATCTGAGCATTCTGGCTCCAATGCGTCGAAGGGAATTGAGCCACAGATTGCTATAGTCAATCCACTGGTACAGATAAAGAAATTGGCAAATATGAACCAGTGTCCAAAAGTTATTCCAAACGATGAAGATATGGCCAACAATAAAGTAAATGAATTAAAAGAAATTGACTGTATTAGTAATATAATTCTAGCTTTGGAATCTGCCAACAGTAACCTTGACAACATCCAGTCTAGGAACAATATGGTTTCATCGTCACCTTGTAGTGTGGAGGTGTCCTCTAGTTGTAATGTTGACCAGAACGCTACTAAAAATGTTGAGTCAGTTGACGATGGTTTACAAATCTCTGGCATATGTAGTTTGGTGGAAGGCAACTCTTTCTACAATTCTTCCATAGCAATGATGTTTGAAGATTCTTTGCAAACTCAGTCTGATTCGACACTGGTAAAAACTGAATCAAAGGACCATTATTCTATGGAGGGTTTTCTGGAGGACACCAATATATGTAATGTCTCCCAGGCAAATACTCTCTTTCTTACCACAGAAATTAAAGCCAGTAAACCAGATTTTCAAGGAGAAACTGAGCCTAGTGTCGATGTCCGAGATGACCAGCAGGGATCAAATGTTTATGGCTTTGAAATACAGCCTGGACAGGATTTGATTGCTTCTGACATGTTTGGTTTAGAATCCGACACTGTGTCAGACCAGTTGTCTGAGCTTCTAACAGAATTTCCCTTTGGAATTAAAAATTACATGTCTGAAAATAAACCTGAAAGCACAAAAGTATCTTTACAGAAAACCACAAAAACTGAAATTCCCAAATCCTCAGTTCCTTTTTCATGTGACATTGAGATGGATGGCTCTATCGAGAAGTCTCAAATAAAGTACAGCTTGGACATGTCAACCAATGAGGAGTCAAAAGCTGAATATAGCATGGATGGGTGGACCAATGAGGAATTAAAAACAGAGGATATTGTGGACATGTTGACCAACCAGGAGTCAAAAACTGAGTATACCACGGACACATCAACCAAAGAAATGGAGCCTCAGAAGACAGAGGTTAAAGTTAAAAGAGAACCCACACCTGAAATGCCTATAAATGAGGTGACTCCTGTACAATTTGAGGATGATTGTTTTGAGATTTGTGACAGTCCAGATCGCAATATACATATTACTTTAATGAGTAAGGATCAAATCACAGAGATTTTTCCAGAGGAGGACTCTGCTAAACCCATAGTTCATGATGAAGAATCTCCAGTTGACCATTATGAGAATAAGTTTGAAGTGCCTGTTGTAGATGTTGCAGAAAGTTCTACAAAAGAGGTGCCTGACTGTGAGAATACACAAAGCTCAGAAATGTACTGTTGCGTGTTGAAGTGGGCACGTCAAATAAATAAACATGCTCCCAAATGTGGTTGCAAGCCAATATATATGGAAGAGATTGAAGGTTTGGAAATGTACAAGAATGCTGAAGAACAAAATACTGATCGTTCAATGACTGTCATTGAGCCTATGACAGCTGGTTTTGAACCTACGACAGACCATTGTAAAATTATGTCTGATGAAATAAAACATGATGAATTCTTACCACCTGTCAACAAATGTCCAAAGATTGAACCAGTAAAGGTTTCTTCAGAGGGTAAAAGTAGTCCACAAGAAAAAAACAAATCTGAAAAGCATCTGAAAGAAAATCTTTCTCTGAAAGAACTCTCCTCTAACAATCAAAAGATTCTCCAACCAAGAAGTTATTTGGAAGACCACAACGGTAAAAAAGTCAAAGATCTTTTCTCAGGTTCGAAGTCAAAAGTTGATGGCCCACCAAAATTGGAGAAACTTATTATCAAAACCGACTTTCTGAAAAACAAGCATTTGTTGAAAATGAAAAGGAAATATATAGAAAAGACTTCACATGTTGAAGAAAGTAATGCCAGAAATGTACAAAAGATTAACACAGAAGCTGGTGAATCACCCAAAGCTTTCATCATTGACAAGATATTTGGAAGTAAAGCCAAGAATGAGAAATCAAAATCATCTGCCAGTACACCTCAGCAATCTGAAAGGAGTACAAGTAAGATAAAGTCCTTCTATAGTTCGGACAAGTTGCATTCCCATAGCCAAGGTCTTGCTGTTGGCAAACGCAAAGAAAGGATTAAAACTCGAGAGAGTCATTTTGAAAGGGTAAAGAAGGTTCCAACTGTACAAGAGTACTTGGAAAGGAAAAGGGAGCTATGCAACAACAAAAGGTCAGGGTCTAAGGTGGATTACAGAGATGAGTCGGCTAAAATAAGGTACAAGGTCATTGAGAAACCTTCGATGGAAAGAAGTGAAAATTATTCACCACCTAAATTACTAAGACTTTTATCTCCAGCCAAAATAAATATAAAAACCAGAAACCTGGAGTATGAAGGCATTCATAAAACTCAAAAAGACCAGCCAAAAACCAGTGGAGCATATGAGTCTTTACACAGAAAACACAGAGATCCATCAGGCAGTCATGGAAAAGGATCATTAATGAAAAAGAGACGGGCCAAGAAAACTAGTTCTGGCAAAGAAAAAATCTACTTGACGCCTTGTGATGGTACAAGACTGAATTCGTATGAAGGTATAAGTTTAACCAAACTTCAGATAAGATGCTCTCCTGAGAAACCTGGATTCTTCGAAAGGAGACAGTCTCTTGATAGTTACATGCATAAAAAGCCGTCCAAGTCTGAGACCAAGAACGAGGACACTCCCAAAATGCTGGAGTTCAAATTATGCCCAGAATTTGTTAACCGAAGTCCGACCATGCAAGAGAAGAAAGGCGAGCCAAAAGCGACTACAGAAAGAAGCATAGTAGAAGGTAAATATTGATGTTGAAATATAATTTAGGAAGTTCTAAAAGCTGAAGTTGGCCGTCAATATCTCATCGCTGGCGATTAACTTCATTCATCCTCTCCTACCCAGCTGAATGAAGGAATCACGATGTACTAGTGAGTGCTGCATGACTTTGATTACTTACCAGGCACATCACTGTGCTTTTTTGATTGTGCCTGGGACTACTGCTTCATTCTATACTTTTTGATGATCTGCAGTACATAGAGAGGAGGGCCACAACCCCTTCATTCAGCCAATTGGTGGGATGCAGAGTCAGGCCTCTTCTGATCAAGTATTATTGTCCTATGCATTATTACTCCTGAAAGATTACTCCCTTGTTCCAGGGTTATCTATGAGTCTTTGGACTCCAACCCAAACTCCTCCCCACATTTTTCCCCCTATAACTCTTATGTGCTTGGATCAACCAAGCACACTAAAAAAAAATTTTTGAAAGATTTTTTTTTTTTTTTTAACAATTCTCTACAAATTGCTTTTATCAACAGTTCCGATTTCTGATTATACTTTTGCTATAAATAATCTATTCTTAAACCAGAAGGAAGGACTGTACATACCCTAAGTGTTCTGTGGATATTTTAAGATGGCTCAAGCCACTCAAATTGTATATTTTTCTTTATTTTAACCATAGGGATTAAGAGCAAAAAAGAAGCATGGTGCATTAGTATTCCTTTTAAGAAGAGGAAGATCATCTCTGAAGATCAAGGTGAGGTGCAAATAGACCAAATCAACCAGGATTATAGGTGGCATTTTCAGAAACTATTTTGGTGCTTGTCTAGTCTGCCGGTCAAAATCCTAACTTGCCTAGTTGAACGTCATATTAAATGTTTGTCTCAAAACAAATGATGGTGGCCGATCTCTAGGATATTTTGCCAATATCTAAACAGTTGTGATTTGCTCTCTTCTCCTTTTGATACCTAATTTCCTTCCGTCTACCTGTAGGTCATCAAAGTCCACCTTCGTCAACCTCTTCCATCAATTCGACCCAAAAACAGACTTCCCGACCAGTGCAAGACTCTCAGACAACATTCAATGTTTTTAAACAGCTGTATCATGAGCAGAGAAGTAAAAGCCTTGATGGCAGCCTATGAAGTCTTGGATTACTTGTGTCCGGAAAATGGTTCCACCATATCGTTGGGACTTCGTCAAGGGGAAAAAAAAAGTTGTAAACTGCAAAAATATTGTTGCTGTTTGTTCAGTATTAATATTTTGTCAATGTTGAAAGAAAAATGTTTCTTTAATATTGAAGTACTGAATTTCTGAATGTGCCCTATCTGCACTTTTTTTTTCTTCTTTCTCACAGACTGGAGCCCTAGTTATGATTTCCATCATTTTTTACTTTTGGGCTTTGACCAGTGGTGCTGATTTTGTTGCTGCTACTTCTGTAAAGATTGTAAAGTTGTTTTTTTTTTTTCTTGTACAACAGGACAAGGATTTCTACTATTGTTTTTGCAGGTTTTTTCTTTCTGTATAGATTTTTTTCTTTTGAAACTATTCTTAAGACCTCGCACTGTTTGTTGTTACATGTCCTAAGGACATATTTTGTAGTTTATTTTTTTATAGTTTGAGTAAATGTCATTTTTTCAAAAGTTTGTATTGAATGTTGTTTTCTTTGGTCATTGCATTTCACCTCCGCTGAAACACACCAGAAAGGAAAAAGGCCATAAGCCAAGCAATTGAGCCCACTTCCATCAGTACACTAAGACCATTCCTAGGGCCGATCTTCTACTGTAGAGTGGATTCCCTCTGCATTACAAATCATTCAGCCTCTCCTTGATGCGTTGTCCATGTGCAACAAATGTCAGCCATACCAACTGACCCCAGAAGCAAAAGAGGGGTTCAAGGACCTGAAGGAAGCCATTCTCTCAGCCACAGCACTAGAAATTCCAAATTATGACCTCCCTTTCCATTTGTACTGTCAGGAATTGGGGGGGGGACATGCTAAAGGTGTGCTAACTCGACCACGGTGGGGGAAACACCACCTATTGGTATACTATTAATATAGTGGCCAAAGAAGCGCCAACATGCATCAGCAGTTGCTGCCCGTGCTATGTTGAAAGAAAAAGTTGCAGACTTGGTGCTAGATGATCCCTTAAATTCTAGTACCACACACTGATAAAGTGAAGCTTTACCTTCTAGGATGTCTGCTCAGGAAGCTGAATTGAAAGCACTAGCTGTATAATGGCAGAGTATTTGCGAATGTCTTTACGGACAGTCTATGCTTTTGGCATTTGCCATGATTACGGTCCCATTTTGAAGAGCAGAAAGTTTATTGGTTCTTCTGGTAAACCCATTAGAAATACAGACTTAGTGGCTTAACTTCTCAGAGCACTGTATCTGACAAAGAAAATTGCTATAGTCAAAGTGCAAGCTAAAGAGCGCACTAGGAATATACACTGCAGGTGTCCGGGGGGACGGATCCACAACTACTCCAGAGCCTGCAAGATCAGAACTCTGCTGCGGGAAAAGAAAAATGGCAGACAAACTCGGGTGCTAAAGAAGATGATGGACTGTCAAGAGTGGACAGTAAGTACTGCCTGCCTAGAGCACTACTCTCCATGATGTTAAGGATATGGAATCATATTTAGGTATAAAGATACACAATATAAATGCACAGATGCTACACCTGAATCAAGAACACGTCCCTTCCAACATGGACATTTCTAGTATGTGTATATACAGTGGGGCAAAAAAGTATTTAGTCAGTCAGCAATAGTGCAAGTTCCACCACTTAAAAAGATGAGAGGCGTCTGTAATTTACATCATAGGTAGACCTCAACTATGGGAGACAAACTGAGAAAAAAAATCCAGAAAATCACATTGTCTGTTTTTTTATCATTTTATTTGCATATTATGGTGGAAAATAAGTATTTGGTCAGAAACAAAATTTCATCTCAATACTTTGTAATATAGCCTTTGTTGGCAATGACAGAGGTCAAACGTTTTCTGTAAGTCTTCACAAGGTTGCCACACACTGTTGTTGGTATGTTGGCCCATTCCTCCATGCAGATCTCCTCTAGAGCAGCGATGTTTTTGGCTTTTCGCTTGGCAACACGGACTTTCAACTCCCTCCAAAGGTTTTCTATAGGGTTGAGATCTGGAGACTGGCTAGGCCACTCCAGGACCTTGAAATGCTTCTTACGAAGCCACTCCTTCATTGCCCTGGCGGTGTGCTTTGGATCATTGTCATGTTGAAAGACCCAGCCACGTTTCATCTTCAATGCCCTTGCTGATGGAAGGAGGTTTGCACTCAAAATCTCACGATACATGGCCCCATTCATTCTTTCATGTACCCGGATCAGTCGTCCTGGCCCCTTTGCAGAGAAACAGCCCCAAAGCATGATGTTTCCACCACCATGCTTTACAGTAGGTATGGTGTTTGATGGATGCAACTCAGTATTCTTTTTCCTCCAAACACGACAAGTTGTGTTTCTACCAAACAGTTCCAGTTTGGTTTCATCAGACCATAGGACATTCTCCCAAAACTCCTCTGGATCATCCAAATGCTCTCTAGCAAACTTCAGACGGGCCCGGACATGTACTGGCTTAAGCAGTGGGACACGTCTGGCACTGCAGGATCTGAGTCCATGGTGGCGTAGTGTGTTACTTATGGTAGGCCTTGTTACATTGGTCCCAGCTCTCTGCAGTTCATTCACTAGGTCCCCCCGCGTGGTTCTGGGATTTTTGCTCACCGTTCTTGTGATCATTCTGACCCCACGGGGTGGGATTTTGCGTGGATCCCCAGATCGAGGGAGATTATCAGTGGTCTTGTATGTCTTCCATTTTCTAATTATTGCTCCCACTGTTGATTTCTTCACTCCAAGCTGGTTGGCTATTGCAGATTCAGTCTTCCCAGCCTGGTGCAGGGCTACAATTTTGTTTCTGGTGTCCTTTGAAAGCTCTTTGGTCTTCACCATAGTGGAGTTTGGAGTCAGACTGTTTGAGGGTGTGCACAGGTGTCTTTTTATACTGATAACAAGTTTAAACAGGTGCCATTACTACAGGTAATGAGTGGAGGAAAGAGGAGACTCTTAAAGAAGAAGTTACAGGTCTGTGAGAGCCAGAAATCTTGATTGTTTGTTTCTGACCAAATACTTATTTTCCACCATAATATGCAAATAAAATGATAAAAAAACAGACAATGTGATTTTCTGGATTTTTTTTTCTCAGTTTGTCTCCCATAGTTGAGGTCTACCTATGATGTAAATTACAGACGCCTCTCATCTTTTTAAGTGGTGGAACTTGCACTATTGCTGACTGACTAAATACTTTTTTGCCCCACTGTATAATATATATTTATTGCTCAAATAAATAAAAGGAACACTAAAATACCACATCCTAGATATCACTGATTGAAATATTTCAGTTGCAAATCTTTATTCATTACATAGTGTAATGTATTGAGAACAATAAAACATAAAAATGATCAATGTAAATCAAAATTAATATCCCATGGAGGTCTGGATTTGGAATGATACTCAAAATTAAAGTGGAAAATCAAATTACAGGCTGATCCAACTTCAGTGGAAATGCCTCAAGACAAGGAAATGATGTTCAGTTGTGTGTATGTTGCCTCCATGTGCCTGTATGACCTCCCTACAACGCCGCATGCTCCTGATGAGGCGGCGGATATTCTCCTGAGGGATCTCCTCCCAGACCTGGACTTAAAGCATCTGCCAACTCCTGGACAGTTTGTGGTGCAGCGTGATGGTGGATGGTGTGAGACATGATTTCCCAGATGTGTTCAAATGGATTCAGGTCTGGGGAAGGGGCGGGCCAGTCTATAGCTTCAATGCCTTCATCTTGCAGGAACTGCTGATACACTCCAGCCACATGAGGTCTGGCATTGTCCAGCATTAGGAGGAACCCAGGGCCAAACCGCACCAGCATATGGTCTCACAAGGGGTCTGAGGATCTCATCTCGGTACCTAATGGCAGTTGGGCTACCTCTGGCGAGCACATGGAGGACTGTGCGGCCCGCCAAAGAAATGCCACCCTACACCATATACTGACCCACTGCCAAACCGGTCATGCTGAAGGATGTTGAGGCAGCAGATCGCTCTCCAGGGCGTCGCCAGACTGTCACGTCTGTCACATGTGCTCAGTGTGAACCTGCTTTCATCTGTGAAGAGCACAGGGCGCCAGTTGCGAATTTGCTAATCCTGGTGTTCTGTGGCAATTGCCAATCATCCTGCACGGAGTGGGGCTGTGAGCACAACCCACATCTGTGGATGTTGGGCCCTCAGACCATCTCATGGAGTCGGTTTCTAACCGTTTGTGCAGACACATGCACATTTGTGGCCTTCTGGAGGTTATTTTGCAGGGCTCTAGCAGTGCTTCTCCTGTTCCTTCTTGCACAAAGGCTGAGGTAGCGGTCCTGCTGCTGGAGTGTTGCCCTCCTACAGCCACCTCAACGTCTCCTGGTGTACTGGCCTGTCTCCTGATAGAGCCTCTGGACACTACGCTGACAGACACAGTAAACCTTGCCACAGCTCGCATTGATGTGCCATCCTGGATGGGCTGCACTACCAAAGCCACTTGTGTGGGTTGTAGAGTCCGTCTCATGCTACCACGAGTGTGAAAGCACAACCAACATTCAAAAGTGACCAAAACATCAGCCAGAAAGCATTGATACTGAGATGTGGTCTGTGGTCCCCACCTGCAGAACCACTCCTTTATTTAGGGTGTCTTGATAATTGCCAATAATTTCCATCTGTTGTCTATTCCATTTGCACAACAGCATGTGAAACTGATTGTCAATCAGTGTTGCTTTCTAAGTGGACAGTTTGATTTCACAGAAGTTTGATTTACGTGGAGTTATATTCTGCTGTTTTAAGTGTTCCCTTTATTTTTTTGAGCAGTGTATATATTAGAGTAGAATGCTGATGTGGATCTTAGCAGACATAGTTTTAACACATTATATGACTCAGTAATTTTTGGTGTATTGTACGCTACGCTAGCCAATATCTTGACCTGTGGTAGATGTTGACATAACCAGCCTGAGGCTATCAAGAACAAAGGAGAACTGTCCCTGTGTCCAAGAGCCATTGTTCCTATGTCAATAAGCCATGAGGTAATACGTTGGCTAGCATTTGCTTTTTCTCAATAAAAACTCACGTTTTTCCCGGAATAAACAATCATTTTAGACACCAGCAAGCTGTCTGATGTATTTCTCCTTGCACTTATACCATCCACTTGCAATTTGGCCACAGATGAGAAGAGTTTCACCTTAGTGGGACAACCTCAACAATGTGTGCTCTCTCCCATGGACTGAGGCATCAGTCTAAGGACACAATGGTAAGTCAGGTAAAAGCAAATTGGGTTGCGCCAGGATTCCATTATGCTGCTGCTAAATTCATACAGGGATGCATGATCAGTGCATGCCATAATGTAGGTAAAACGGCGAAGGTGCCACCAAAGTCCCCCGCCAGACCATTGTACCCATTCCACCAACTTCAAATCGATTTCATACAGCTTCCAAAGGAGGAACCTATGAATGTGTTGGTATGTATCGATTTATTCTCCAAATGGCCAGAAGGTTGGCCCTGCTTTTGCACAAATACGCTTACGGTAGCCAACAAACTACTGTCAGAAATAGTGTGCAATCTGTACCACAGGTAATTGAAAGTGATAGAGGTAGTCACTTCACAGGTGTGTCAGGAGATCACACGGGCTCTAGGAATTGAGCAGTTGTTCCACACTCCATATCATCTGCAGAGTAGCGGTAAGGTCAAAAGCTGAACCGATACTTTGAAACTAAAAATCCAGAAGGTAATGGCTGAGACAGGTAAACCATGGACTGAATGTCTTCCCATCGCACTTGTAGAGATCAGACTGAAAGAATCCATTGTGTCTTTTCTCCTGAGACATCTGGCTTCTTATCAGGAAACTTAAGTAAGGTTGACATTTCTTTTTATGGACGCATTCCTTCTTGACTGATGTAACCTCTTACCTAAATACCAAGCTGAACCTTATCTCTAGTATAGACTGTTTTTTTAAGGATGTGAAATATGAGCGCTTGTACGCATGTCTGTAAAATGTCTAACTTTTTATAAAGGAGGGGTAGAGCTCAGTGGGTCAGACGCGCTCCTGGGCTTCCCCTGTATATGATCACACAACCTTTGTGCTGCGTGTCATTTCTATGGGATCCCTACCTCTAGAAAGCCAGGGACTGAGAAGGACTTAACATTACTCTGGCGCCTGAACAGGGACCTGAGGTGAGAGTATTTGCTCGAGATTTACCTGCGGATACGGACAACGGAGATCTGGGATAATGGACGGCAAATGAACTGAAAAACCTGGCCAGGTAAGAGACATTATTAGTTCTCTTTTATCTGCCCTGTATTATCCGAAAGATCTCTATGAGCCGTGTCACGCTGGGTTAGTCTAGTAGTGAGTAGATACCTATAAAACTCGGGTTACCATATTGTATAGACTTATGAGTCCTGTCCCTGGCAGTGTGTGAACAGTGTGAAGGTTGTGGTATGTTGTGAAAGAAGAGCAAAAGTGCGTAGAAAAATAAGCCGAAATAGTTGGGGTATAAGCCTTATACACGGAAGTCAGCCTAACTGGGTCATGTTGTTGCGTCCTTCTGGGAGACCTCCGCCCATGCTTGACTCTCAATTAAGTGCTTAACCTCCTTCATTTCTGGATAAGGTTTGATAGAATGAGCCCAGGACGCGGTTTCATGAGCCTGGGACAAGTATGATATCTGAGACTGAGAGTTTTGTGATCTGTTTGGTGTTGCTGATCCTGTTTGCGTGCATTGTAGGAATCAAGTTTATTCTGCACATTAGAAAGAATGGAGCAGATCAGCCCTTCAATATTTTAGCTCCTTAGGAGAGAAGGCAACGAGACGCCACCAACAGAGGAAGTGCTTGTCCAAACGTCACCTAGGGTAGTCATAGCTAATATTGAAAAGAAAAATGGGAAATAAACAGACAAAAACCGTCTTAGGACAAGTGGAAGCAGCAGATATCATACAGGAAAGATGTGGAAAGATAGTCAGAAGGCAGATTAGGAGGGTAAGAGAAAAATTGGGAATTTCAGAAGCACTTATGTTCAGTACAGAATGGGAAAAACTGAGTAAAGAACGAGGTGGAATTATCAAAGACAATGGGTGGGAAGAAATCATACACTGTATGATAGAGGTCTCAAAAACAGCAAGAGAAGAAAATTGGAGATATGATCCAGACACTTTCAAATGGTCTATAGGAAGGAAAGGATGTATTCCACCTTCTTACCTAGATCCAAAAGCCCAATCATTTGTACCATCTGGAAGAGCAGAAGGAGGAAAACAATTTCCAGCCTTGTATCCCAATCTTGGTGGGGTAGGAGGATGGGAATGTTCACACTGTGGACAACAAAATCCAGATTGGAGAAATGATTGCCTAGCCTGTGGTACACCTAGATATGGCGCTGTACTTGCCCCTGTTAGGGTAGTACCAAGACCCTTTAGGGAACCTGGTGCTGACGGGGTAATGAACACCAGATATCATCAGACCAGACGATACTTTCCTTGGTCCCCTGCTGAGGGTATGTCCCTCCTGCATAATGCGCCTGATCCCACTCAATACCCCATAAGGTTTGCGCAGTATATACAACAAATCATGCAGACTCATGCTGGGGTCTGGGCGGACGGGGAAGAATTATGTAGAATGAAAATGTCCCCCGGACTTTTTCAGGAATTATTGACACACCTACAGCCCAATAGACCAGTGGCAGAAGGGGGTGCCTTACAGACAGAAGCATCAGGTACCCAGTTCACAGAGGCATTAATAATTTTCATGAGAGGAAAACAGAGGGAAAGGGGGTCTACAGGTGTGATTATGCAGAAATTTGGGCAAAGTATTGAAGAATATAGTCAAGAACTAGAAAATAGCTTTAGGGATGAAGGATTGGATTTGACTGATGCTTCAGTAAGGAGACTTTTTACAAAACAATTAATAGAGGGGCTAGATCCGAAAATCAGAGAAAAATTTAAATCCTCTACTCCAGATTGGAGAACAATTGAACAACCAAATATTGTGAAACAACGATGTTTAGGAATAGCCATGGATATGAGAGAGAATCGTAAGCCTGTTAGAATAGCACAAGCTAATACAGGAGGAAGAGTGAGACACGATTTTCCTTGCCACTACTGTAAAAAGCCAGGTCATTTCCAAAGAGAGTGCAGGAAGAAGTTGGCAGATATAAAGTCAGGCAAATTTGTTCCCAGAAATAACCCTTCCCAAACGGACAACCAGCAGAAATCTACCATCATAGATGGTCCCATACCAGATTCAGATTGACTCGATGTGTTACAAACTTCCCTACCAGCTAGAAGACCTATGATACAGGTGAATGTGGGGGGGAGAGAGATTCCATTTTTGATAGATACAGGTGCAACTTCCTCAATTTTGAATCAAGATTTTCTTCCGAATCCGGAAGATATTTCAGAACAAACAACTTTTGCTGAGGGTTATGATGGGGTAATTCGAACACTGCCATATACTGTGCCCCTAGAGGTCTCATTAGGACCTAAATGTTTTGCATCCAGATTTTTGTATGCCAGAGGTGCCCCAACATGTCTGTTAGGAACTGATGTACTAAAGAAATTAGAAGCTAACATCAATTTTAGGGAAGATGGCACAGTTATGCTGACTATCCCTGATGATGCAGAATCATTAGAACAATATGTCAGAATTCAGGCTTTTGAGGATTATACTGAAGAAAAAGAGTACACCACAGATCTAGACCTCTCAACGGTCCCAGAAACACTGTGGGCACAAGGTGACACTGATGTGGGATTATTACATATCTCTCCTGTAAAATTATCTGTGCAACCAGGAGCTGTTCTCCCACAGCTCAGACAATACCCTGTGAGTGCCCAGCAGGAATTAGCAATTACAAAACAGATAGAGGGATATAGAGAGAAAGGAGTTTTGGTAGAGATACAATCACCTGCTAACACTCCTCTGTATCCAGTCAAGAAGAGAACTCTTGATAAGGGTTCTATGCCCAAATATCGTATGGTACATGATCTAAGAGAAATAAACAAAGTTCTAGATCCAATCACCCCAGTTGTACCCAATCCTCATACGTTACTATCACAGATACCAGCCAGTTCTCAAGTGTTTACTGTAATAGATCTTTCAAATGCATTTTTCTCGGTTCCTTTACACCAAGACAGTTGGCATTTGTTTGCATTTACATTTAAGGGCAAACAGTTGGCGTGGACACGCCTTCCACAGGGAATGATACACTCCCCTACTCTTTATTCAAATGCCTTACAAACAGTTCTTCAAAGGTTTGAACCTGAATCACAGGTAGTAATTTTACAGTATGTGGATGACATACTACTTTGCTGCCCAGATCTAGAAACTGCAGAAAGGTCCACTGTAAGTTTACTATGTTTTCTAGAAAAAGAAGGGTGTAAAGTGAATAGACAAAAGTTACAAGTTTGTCAGACCAAAGTGGTCTTTCTAGGTCATTGCATTTCTCAAGGTAAAAAGCATCTTACACCTCAAAGAACTGAAGCAATAAGACAGATGAATGAGCCTAGAAATCATAAACAGCTACGAGCATTTTTAGGAATAGTGTCTCATTGTAGACAATGGATTATACATGCCAGTCAACTAATGCAATCACTGTATGACTGTGTAAAAAGTGAACCTTATTTGTTGACAAAAGAAGGTCAGATTTCGTTCCAACAATTAAAAGATGCCCTTGTTTCAGCTCCAGCGTTAGGGCTACCAGACTACACCAAACCATTTCAGCTTATGGCTGCAGAAGTTGATTCTCATGCTACAGGAGTTCTTACCCAGAAGCATGCAGGGAAACAAAGACCAATTGCATATCTTTCAGCAAGGTTAGATCCCGTAGCTAGAGCAGCGCCAACCTGTGTACGTGTAGTTGTTGCTGTCTCACTATTGTTGGACAAAGCATCAGAAATTGTCCTAGAGTATCCACTCACAGTTCAAACTACACATGATGTTTATGGGATATTAAACCAGGTCCAACCAAAACACATTTCCATGGCCAGACATTTGCGGCTACAGTGTTCTTTGCTGCTCCCCTCTACTATCACATTTGCAAGGCTTCAGACTCTTAATTTAGCAACACTGCTACCTCTCGAGTCTGAAGGGGGGAATAAGGACACTGATTCACACGCAAATTTTTTCCCTACAGACACACATGATTGTACAGAGCTCATTTTACAAGAAACAGCAGGCTTACCCAATGTATCCGAAACACCACTTCAAAATCCAGATTTAGAGCTGTTTATAGATGGTAGTAGGTTTGCAGATGACACAGGTAACTTCCATACAGGGTATGCAGTTGTGTCAGAATCTGAAACTCTCAAAGCAGAACCACTTCCACCAAAACAGTCTGCACAAGAAGCAGAACTAACAGCATTGATCGAAGCGCTAAAAATAGCTGAGAATCAGACAGCTAATATATACACTGATTCTAGGTATGCACATGGAATTGTGTTTGATTTTGGAGTAATCTGGAGAGCTAGAGGTTACATGACAGCATCAGGACAACCTGTAAAACATGCTTCTTTGATCAAACAGATCTTACAGGCTGCACAAGAAACAAAAGAAGTAGCAGTAATTAAGGTAGCTGCACATGTGAGACTCGACACTAGGGAATCTAGGGGAAATGATAGGGCTGATAAAGCAGCCAAAGCAGCGGCAGTCAAACCCTTACGACAGGTTCATACTGTAAACCTCACAGAAAATACTGAAGATAGACTGAGACAAGCACAGGAAGATGCAGGAGAAGAGGAGAGGGACAGGTGGAAAAAGGAAGGGGCAGAAGAACAAGCAGGAATTTGGAAGAAAGATGGACTAATATGTCTACCTAGAGCCTGGTACCCGATTGTAGTTGGTGGACTGCACCACCCTACTCATGTGTCTGCAAATGCAATGACACTACTGGCAAAGCAAGTCTGGTTGGCTCCAGGTTTTGGCAACTACGCAAGAGACTATTGTGCTGCATGCGTTATATGCCTGGCACATAATCCCGGACAGACGACAAAGACCCCTATGAAGCACCACGTCCGACCTCTCTATCCGTTTCAGCGATTACAAATAGACTTTATCCAGCTGCCAAAAAGTAATGGGTATGAGTATGTGTTGATGTGTGTGGACATGTTCTCAGGGTGGCCAGAGGCCTATCCAGTTCGGAAGGCTTCAGCTAAAAACACTGCTGTAAAGCTAGTTGCCGAACTGATACCCCGTTACGGTCTCCCTGAAGTGATCGAGTCAGATAGGGGTACTCATTTCACTGGAGAAATATTTCAAAATGTACTGAAAATGTTGGGTGTTGAAAGTCAGTTACACACTCCATACCATCCTCAAAGTTCTGGTAAGGTGGAACGCATGAATGGAACTTTAAAATTCAAAATACAGAAAGCCATGGCTGAAACAGGAAAGCCTTGGACAGAATGCCTTCCACTGGCCCTTTACTCAATACGCAATACCCCAAGGGGTAAGACTAAACTGTCTCCATATGAAATTTTGTTTGGTAGGACTGCCAATTTAGGATGTTATTTTCCACAGCAACTTGTGTTAAATATTGAGTCATTGACTTCTTATGTGCAAAATCTTCAGAAACAATTAACTAAGGTGCATGCACAAGTTTTTGCTTCCCTTCCAGATCCTGACAACATTGAAGGAAGTCACAAGTTGGAACCAGGTGATCAAGTCTATGTAAAAAGACACACCAGAAAGGCTCTTGAACCAAGATTTGACGGACCCTTCCAAGTCCTGTTGACAACACCTACATCAGTCAAGCTAGAAGGAAAGGCATCATGGATACATGCAAGCCACTGCAAAAAAGCAGTACAAAACTCATGATATTGATGTTAATAATGTTAATCTCAACGGAGGCATGGGATAGACTAAAATCTCTAGCCCCTTTGAACAATAGATTCGTACAACATCATAGAAAATTAGTGCATGACTTGTTAAACAATACACAAACCCTGACAGATTGTTGGATCTGTACCCATTCACCGGTATCAGCCACAAGTATACCTTTTCTAGCAGTTCCCGTATCAGCAGAAGAAATATTCGCTTGGCCTAATTGTTCAGACAACCTGGCCAACAACCAAACTGGTAATGCTAGGCTGTGGAATACTACAATCGCCATACCAATTGTGGGATGGGTAGAATTTCCTTGGTGGCAGGGTAATCTCTCAGGGAGTAATACACATCTACAATATTTAGCATTCAGGGGAGGAAAATGGGTACCTAGGAATAAGACTGGATTAACTGATCTAGGACAGGTCCCCACTGAAAATCTACAGCTCAGTTTCAGTACAACCGTCCCTTCCTCTGATGCTTTCAAACCTGTAGTATTGGAAAGATACATACATAATAGAAAATGGGAACATTCTGAGTTGTTCCCTCAAGGTAATGAAAGTGATTGTACAAGCAAACCGGGGAACCTGGTTTGTAATGAATCTGATGAGTATGACATTTAAATTAAAGGACGTACAACGACTCAGAGATCAGTATGACAAAGATAATGACCAGAATAAGGATAACTGGTGGTCAGATACCTTTTCTTTTCTTAACCCAGCCAACTGGTTCAGAGGAATCGGTGGGTGGGTTGCTGGGATTATGCAGAGCATAATACATATAGTTATGATTATTGTAGTCATATACGTACTATTCCAGATTGTGCTCAAGGGTATCTCAGTATGCACAGATAAACTTTGTGTAATAGATGCAAGAGTATAAAGTTTTTTTTTCCTTTATTCTTATGTTATCCTCTAGTGATTCTAATTAATATTACTGTACTAATTTTTGTTTTTATATTTTAGTATACTGCTAAAGAAGAAAATAATTTGCGATAGAAGAATTAATACTAGATTTGATTCTCTTATTAATAATATAAGTGTGTACATGTGTAATACCAAAAATAAAGGCTTTGTCTTTGGCCCTATGGTAATAAAAAAAGAATATGTCAAAGGGGGGAATTGTAGAGATCAGACTGAAAGAATCCATTGTGTCTTTTCTCCTGAGACATCTGGCTTCTTATCAGGAAACTTAAGTAAGGTTGACATTTCTTTTTATGGACGCATTCCTTCTTGACTGATGTAACCTCTTACCTAAATACCAAGCTGAACCTTATCTCTAGTATAGACTGTTTTTTTAAGGATGTGAAATATGAGCGCTTGTACGCATGTCTGTAAAATGTCTAACTCTTTTTATAAAGGAGGGGTAGAGCTCAGTGGGTCAGACGCGCTCCTGGGCTTCCCCTGTATATGATCACACAACCTTTGTGCTGCGTGTCATTTCTATGGGATCCCTACCTCTAGAAAGCCAGGGACTGAGAAGGACTTAACACACTGCACACTGTTGGGGTCAGTCCTAACAAAAAGACAAGTCTTAAGTCCAAATGAGATTTTGTTTGGGGGGACCTCCAAAAACTGGATTGTATTTTCCCCATGCAAATGCAGGCCTCTCATTCAAACATGATAACGTATGTAGGAATCTTACAACAAGTATTGCAGAAAAATTCATAGTCGTGTTTTCACCTCTATTCCAGATCCATCTACCTTGTCAGGCTCGCATGATCTCAAGCCTGGAGACTGAGTGGTGATACGAAAACACTTGAGGAAATGCCTGGATCCTACATTTGAAGGACCCTACCAAGTCCAGCTGACAACACCAACATCAGTTAAGCTGGAAGGAAAACCTACCTGGATCCACACAAAAGATTCTACAAGAACTAAGGAAAATGGATTTAGGGAAGTTCTATCTGTTCACACTCCTCATATACATTTTATCAGTTCAGTGTAAACAGGTTGATGAAGTCCTTGACCAGCGGCATAGTGATATGTCAAAACAATGAACAAATAAGTTTGTGAGGTATCATTATTGCTCAGGCCCAGAACTTGTCTAATTGTTTGATTTGTTCACACGCCTCTATAGCAGCTAAAACTATGCATTACTTTGTTACTCCACTGTCTGAAAAAGCTATATTCCAGAGAAGCTACTGGAAAATGAGGTCCCTAGATCTGGCTGATCAGCAAAGTAAGATTTCTGCTGCCCTACCCATCACATGGTGGCCAAAAGAACCCTGGTTCCAGATTAATCTTACTCTGTCGGACTGGGGTGTCAAGAGTCCACCAGTAATATTGACTTTGGGGGGCCACTTTTCACCTGCATACAAATATTACACTACCCTTGTTCACAAATTTACCTATATCTCTATATATAAATAATAAACTGGGTAGTTTGGTTACTGAATGATGAGATGCTGCTTTTTTTGTACAGAGAGAATCAAGTGAATTACGCCAAGTACTGCCCATGTGGTGGTCGTGTTGGGGGCCCATCGGTGGATTGTCCTGTTCCCCTATGGGACAGTCTGAGCCTTATCTTACTAGAAGCCAAGACGTCCAAATAATGTTTGAATTTAAGAAATATAATGGTAGTTGGGCAAATAAGGAAATTAATAAAAATTACGTAGGAAAAGTGCCAGATCGAGAGTTAAAACTCCTTTTCCTATTGAAAGAACCTTACAATGTAACAAGCAGGTTTCCTCAGAGAGATCTCTACACGATTCCAATCGGTCTAGAGATTATCTTTTCGAGGAATGTAATACAGGGCAATGTGAAGAAAGGCGAGAGCAGTACATGTAGATGAAGAAACTAGAGAAGGCCAATATGGTGATGGGTATGGGAAGAAAAATATTTTCCCTGCGAGAATATCCCAAGCCATATGATTGCTGAACGTAGCCTGCCGTCTTCACGAGAAAATCATTTGATGCACACCCCATGGTATCTTAAAAAGGAATAGTCTTGACTGACCCTCTGGGAGTAATGTTCAGAACAATGAGAAATGCCCAAATGATAGAGGAACTAGGTGACATTTTTGATAATGTAATTATTTGATGCCCTTAATGTTGACTCTGCCTACCTGAAACAGCTCATTGTTATCACTGATCAAGACTCCATGGTGCGTGATTACGTCACAGCCTCTCATGGAGGTTTCTGTACCCGCATGTTGCCGCTATATAGATCCTTCAGGACTAATGAGTTACCCATGATATAGAAGAAGTTGAAATGATAAAGGACAATGTGCGAAAGGCCAATTCACTCGATTTACCTCTCCCCGAATGGCTTTTGAACCTGTTCAAAAGAATAGGTGGATGGATATCGGGTATAATTCATTTCCTAATTCAAGCATTTTTTTGTGATACTGATCATTGCAGTGATGATAAAGTTATTCGTTATGCCCATAAAGAAAATACTCAGCTCTAATTGCAAATGTTTTCCAGGTAAATGCAAAGCTCTGAGATAAAGCAAACCCAAGTGATGACTAACCACACTCCAACGTGAATGCATATTCTGCAACAAGCACATTTCAGTGGATTTGGTTGATTGTATTGCGAGAGACCGATGGTTTGATGGACACAGGAACCCACAGAGACTCTTTTTGGATAATATGGACTATATGAATTATTTTAACAAATAAACGATATACTATTTTTTAACACGCAAGAATATATTAATAAAATTGTCTATATTATATCGTAAATAATTATATATATATCATCCCCTCATATTGACTCCTCGATAAAAACAGGGTTAGAAGGGACCCACAAGTATAATCTGAATGGATACGCAGCCGGACTGGTATCCCATGATATACATAGGATAAGCCGTGTGTTTCGTTAAGTAAGGTTGTCTTGAGGGCCTTAGTGGCAGGAAGGAACCATCTAAGGGAAAGGTAGACCAGATGATAAAAAGAGGGGAAATGTTAAAGAAATGGTTAATTTCTGTTCTGTTCCTTAAGCTGAATAAAATACGAAGCAAATAGTCTTATGCAAGAATGACCTATGTTCCACTTGGTTATCATCTGTCCATGTACAGACATTCTTATGGCCTGAGGTTTTACAAGTCCTAGTAATTGGTCAAGGACAAGTTGTTTCCAAGTTCTTTTATAGGATGACAACCCAAAATGATATTGAATCAGCCCAATTGTTCATGAGAACTTCAACTTTCGAACCAGGTCACGCTGACATATGGAACGTTCCCTCACATTTCTCATGTGATTTATCTTGTGTCCCAAGATGTGTTTGACAAGCAATTGCATAACTCATATTTCTGCCAATTTATTGTGCAATGGCTCAATTCCCTTTGATCCTACATTATAAAACATCACAGTTTCCATTAATAAAGTGAGACTAATCGGATAGACAACATGTGTGCGGCTCTGCTTATTCTTCTTAAGGCATAGCAATATCTGAGCTTGGATCATAACTGAAGAAATCCCATCGCAGACACTGGAAAGCTCACAGTCAACACACGTGTCAGGTCAATATGGCTCTGGAGGGAAGTCCCAGAGTCTGCATTTATTATACCAAGTTGTTGAAACCTTGGACATATTTCTTAAGTGATTTTTTTTTTCCTTAAGAGCCTGAGAAGTGCACTGTAGTCACTTTTTTTGTACACTCTGGAACAAAGGGCCACAAAAAAGTGGGCTAGAATGCAGTCAGTCATAGCCCTCTCCAAGAAGATAAAGGCCCCCAATAACTGATCCGTTTCCCACTGAAGGCTACAACGAGCATCAAGGACCAGTGGCCTTCCCTGGTTGAAGCCCAAGGAGAGCTAATTCCGGCTGAGATACAACCTATCTCAATCTGCCGCTATTGGTTCAAATTAAAACGAAATAAAATGCATCGGAGCCATGAAAATAACACACAGCCGGTGTCTGTCCGTGTACAATTCTTATCTGGTTCTCAGATCCCCTGTCACAAGACTTTATTACGACCACATAGATAAAGAAAGTGGGAGCGGCTTCTTACATTACATTACCTATGAGAGATGTTTAAGTTGGGAAAAACAAAATCGTAAATTATGGATTCTGTCAAAATTCCTTTCTCACTGGTTCTACTCAGCTTACTATACTTTCAAAGACAAAAAGGAATGTTTAACACACAGTATTGATGTTGTCCCACTATGGCAGAAGTGGGGAAGCTCAGGCCCCCCGGGCCATTTATGGCCCTCGATGACCTTTTATCAGGTCCCCGGGCAGATTCTCAGGGACCGCATTCTTGGGCAGGGAGCTGTATTTTGATTGCCACCAGCTTATTAATTTCTTCTTGCTCTGTTAGCACACACATGAAGTGTTTACTACTGAACACTGAAGGGCATGCAATGAAAGATTAAGTCCTGAAACCAGTGCCAGAGTGAGGATGTACTGTGTGGGTGGAGTTTGTACGGCCCCCGAAGGACGGTATAAATATCCAAATGGCCCTTGGTAGAAGAATGATTCCCCACCCCTGCGCTAAGGTGATTGAGGTGATTGATGATTCTTTGGGTGCTGGTATTACTCCCGGATATATGAACAATAACTCCTGGATACAGGAACATTTTTACTTTTGTTCTTGATCAATGATTCAATGAAGATAACCCTAGATTAGTTGTGACAACATCTACCAAAGGTTACTGCATCGGTAAACATAGCAAACAATCCACCTTTTAACAACAGAAACCTCTCTATCAGAGACAATGCCCTGTGTTATTGCTTTTATGAATAACACTTATAAAGCTAATACTAAAATACTAAATTATCACAGATATATAGGTAGATTTAATTGTCTAAAATAATCATATATATTTGTACTGGAAAATGGGGGGAAAAAATGGTGTATAATGGGAAAAAAAATCCCCATGCAAGTCCACCGAAATTTCTGAGGTTTTGTATTCACAGCATAAATTTAATGGAAAAAAATGTGCTGGGGGCCATTATTCTCCAGGCCAGTACTATCAAAGCAATATCAAAGTTGCTTGATTATTTTTTTTTTAAATAAGTCGTAAAAAAAATATATAGTATATAATTAAACTCAGAAGTCTGGGTAAAAAAAATAACATTTTGCTTTTCAGAGACAACTAATTATTTTTCTATCAATTGAGCGGTGAGGGCTTTTTTGTGTCAATAACTTGTTTTATTATTATTTTAATAGATAACATGTTTTTGCTTTTTTAGTGTGTTTTTTCCTAATCTTAGGAATTTACCCACATAGGCTAATATGTTTTTTTTTACTGAACTTTAACCAACATGACAATGCCAATCATTCCCCCACAAAATGTCTTTTTTAATGGGAAAAATGAAATTGAATAGAATTTTTATATATTTTTTTTTACTTTTTTAGTCACCTTAGCTGACTTGAACCTGATATCTTCTATATATCTTCTACTGTACATAGTAAAAACCTTCTGTAGCTGAGCTTAACGTTGCAATGCATCTGGGGCTGACACAAGCTGGAGCGAGTGAGCGAGCATCAGCAACCCCTCAATTTAAGCATGACTGTCAGAGATGGGCAGCATATAAATGGTTAACAGCCACAAGCAGCTCTCCGCTCCAGATAATGCTGTTGCACACAGATTCCAGCTATGTAAAGCCCAGCTCCTGAGCCCCCTCCATACACTGGCACCCCAGTACTGACGCAGGGGCAGACACTGACAGCTTGGGGCCCCTGTGCAATAAATATGTCTGGGCCCCCCTCTTTTCATTTTGTCTGATTTTTCTCTTTATAGGTATATTTTTGAGTAAAATGTAGATTGTTCTTTTATTCTATAAACTACTGACAACATGTCTCCGAAGTTCCAAGCAATAAATTTTGTATTTATTTTCAGAAAATGAGAAATGGTCAAAATAACCAAAAAATGCAGTGCTTGCAGACCTCAAATAATGCAAAAAAAACAAACAAACAAATTTCTAATCATTTAGAAACAACAATACTAATTTTTTAACTCGGGAAGAGATCCGAAATCAATATTTTGTGGAATAACCATGATTTTTAATCACAGCTTTCATGCGTCTTGGCATGCTTTCCTCCAGTCTTTCACACTGCTTTTAGGTGACTACTGGTCACTCCTGGTACAATAATGTCAGCAGTTCTTTGACGGCTTGTGACTATCCATCATCCTCTTTATTACATTCCAGAGGTTTTCAATGGGGTTCAGGTGTGGAGATTGGGCTGCCCATGACAGGGATTTGATGTGGTGGTCCTTCATCCACACCTTGATTGACCTAGCTGTGTGGCATGGTGCATTGTCCTGCTGGAAAAAAACAGTCAGAGTTGGGGAACATTGCCTGAGCAGAAGGAATCCACTGTTTTTCTAGGATAACCTTGTATGCGGCTTGATTCATACGTCCTTTGCAAAGATTAACCTGCCCAATTCCAGCTTTGCTGAAGCATCCCCAGATCATCACTGATCCTCCACCAAATTTCACAGTGGGTGCATGACACTGTGGCTTGTACGCCTCTCCAGGTCTCCGTCTAACCATTAGATGACCAGGTGTTGGGCAAAGCTGAAAAGTAGACTCATCAGAGAAGACTACCTTACTCGAGTCCTCTATGGTCCAATCCTTATGGTCTTTGGCAAACTTCAGCCTGGCTCTCCTTTGCTTCTCTTTGATGAAAGGCTTTTTTCTACCTTTACATGACTTGAGCCCTGCCTCTAGGAGCCTGTTATGAACTGTTCTTGCCGATCACTTCACCCCAGCTGCCATTTTCCATTCCTTTTTGTAGCTTCTTTTCTAATGGAGGAGCTGATGGACTGGTCTTCTGGTTACCGGCTTCTCCATCTGCAGTCTTTTTACATCTAACAAGATACTGTAATAAAAGAGGGTGCTGTGAATAAATACATTATGTAAGGGACAGCACTGTACATAATAGCAGAGGATGCTATATAATAAGGGATGACACCATATGTAACTAGAGAGGACAGTACGCAATAAGGGGCGGCTCTATACAAAATAAGTGAGTACACTATATACTAAGGGACTGTTCTATACATAATAAGTGAGTACACTATATACTAAGGGACTGTGTTATACATAATAAGTGAGTGCACTATGTACTAAGGGACTGCTATACATAATAAGGCTACATCCCTGTATCTGTGTGCAGTGTTGGTGTGCTGCCCGCTTTTACAGGCACATTGAGCATGTCCTATTTTGATCCTCAAAATCGGATCAGAAGAGAACATTCTCTGACCCTCACGCATCTCATTCTCAGATCTGCGATTTTCATGTATGTGTGAATGGACCTATAAAACTGTACGAGCCCATGTGCCATCCAATAAAAAAATCCTGGAAGCACACGGACATTTCACACAAATGTGATAATGTAGAATAAGGGATTTTACAGAAAACATCACTCCACGTCACACAGTGCAGATACAGAATAATATCTACATCCAGGCACTTGCCGCTGATGTCTCGTCTGATTAGAGCCACTTTCTCCTGTTTCTTCTCGGTCATTTTCATAAGTCGCCGACTTGTGGCAAAGTCGGCGTCTCATGAAACCCGACCCGATCCCAGCGTGGGGTCGGCCATGTGGAACGCGATCTTGGCGCCAAAGTCACGTTTTGAATGACGCCTTCCCCGCCATTTTTTCAGCCAATTAATTGTGGGCAGCGTGATGACATAGGTTCCGGCCCGGTTTCTGCGGCGTCATAGAGCCATATTACCGTTTGGGCTGCAGTGATTTCCGGAGTCAAACACAACATATGCTTTGCACGGAGGGGAGAGAGAGAGAGAGAGAGAATAAAAAATAAAATAATCCACATTGACTTGCATTGGGTTTCGTGTTCCGGTCCGGAACCCGACTTTACAGTAGAATCGGACGATTTCACACGATCCGACTTTCGAGAAGGTCGGGTTTCACAAAACCCAACTCGATCCTAAAAAAGCAAAAGTCGCTCAACCCTAGTCAGACCTTCATGTCGACATCTCCCAGCCACAATTCATCTTGTCAGGATGATCTTCGCAGCCCTGAAAATAACAAGGTTGCATACATTGCAGCAGATTAAAATCTGCATAATGTCAATTTTTACAGAGTATTTCTCCGGTACTAACGGGGAAAAATAAGTAAAGCATGGCAAAAATGTGGGAAACTTTCTTCCTGCCATCACATTAGGATATGCAGCAGAATTTTCTCCTGCAAATCCTGAACGTGTGCACATAGCCTTAGTCCCTGTCCTGTGTCCCCATCATTCATTATAAGTCCTTGATAGCACCATAATGAATTTCGGGGTGGGAGAAGACGCTATCAGGTATTGAGCATCCTCCACCACCTCCCAATTCATTACAAGTCCCTGACAGCGTCTTCTCCCATCTTTCAGTTCATTATAAAGGGCCCTATGCATCCGACTCCCTCATCTCTCAATCCCCAATAAATTTTAAATCCCCCATAGCATCACAATGAATTGGGAGATGGGGAGCACGCTATCAGGGGCTTAGCACGCTACTCCACCACCCAGTTCATTTTATATCCATATCTAACGTCTTCCTCCACCTCCCCCTGTTCGTAAGTCCCCCTTTCTCCCATCCCAATCCCCCACATTCCATCATTGTTCTCTCCTCCACCTCCATCATTGCCCTCTCCATCAATGCCTTCACCACCCCATCATTGACTGCTCCTCAAAATCAATCATTGCCCTCTCCACCACCCCTATCATTGCACTCTCCCCCACCTCCATCATTGTCCTCTCCCCACCCCAATCATTGCCCTCCCCATCACCTCCATAATTACCCTCTCTACCACCCCATCATTACCCCCTCCACCACCCCATCATTGCCCTCTACACCACCCAATCATTGCTCTCCCCACCACCTCCATCATTGTTCTCCCCTCCAACCCCATCACTGTCCTCTCCACCACCTCCATCATTGACTTTTCAACCACTCCATCATTGCCCTCCCCACCAACATCATTGCCCTCTTCGCCACCTCAGTCATTGCCCTCTCCACACCCCTATCATTGCCCTCTCAACAGCCCTATCATTGCCCTCTCCACACCCCAATCATTGCACTCTCCACCAACCCAATCATTGCCCTCCCCCATCACCGCCATCATTGCCCTCTCCACCACCTCCATCATTGCCCTCTCCACCACTCATCATTATCCTTCACAACCTCCATCACTATTCTCCCTTCCACCCCATCATTGTTCTCTCCATCACCTCCATCATTGCCTTCCCACCACCCCATCATTGCCCTCTCCACCACCCCAATCATTGCCCTCCCCATCACCTCCATCATTGCCCTCCCCATCAGCTCCATCATTGCCATTGCCACCACCTCCATCATTGCCTTCTCCCCCACCATCCTCATCATTACCCTTTCCACCACCTCCATCATTGCCTTCTCCTCCACCACCTCTATTGCCATTTCCACCTCTATCATTGCTTTCTTCCCCACCACCCGCATCATTGCCCTCTCCAGCACACACACACACACTTACACAGCACCAATCTGTACATTCCCCGGCAGCCACACACAGCACAATTCACCTCTTTACATGTTCCCTGGCAGACAGAGACACACACACACATTCTGTATGTTCCCCGGCAAACATACACAGCACCGCTCACCTCTTGCAGCACATCCCTGTATTATCTTTGTCGCTGGCAGCTTTCTCTCTGACAGAGCCAATGTCATCCAGCCGCGATACTGGGTCAGACAGGAAGCGGGGGCAGGAAGTGAAGGACAGATCCTTGCAGCTCCACCCTGCTGCCATTTTCTCCTGTAGGCAGTGGGGCTGCAGGGATCGATCCTTGCCCGTGGCACATGAGGACAATCTGTCCAGGGACCCCAGAACCTTGGGGCCAGATAAACAGGCCAGATTGCCCTCAGTGTTAGCTGCCCTGCAGGGGCCCCCACACCGGGCCCCGCAGCACCATTGCACATGCGGTGTGTCTGCCCCTGCACTGACGTACCTGTTATTTTTGCCTTCGATCCGTAACCAGATTTCACATTACAAACTGCATGCATTATGAAATGAGTGCTTGGTCAGAGAGCTAATATACAAATGAGAAAAAATGGACTGGCACTTCCAAGCTAGTGTGAACAGGTGCATACTAGAATCAGCCATCTGTGGGAGGAGAGGTTTTGTTACTGTGGAGGGCAACACTTGCTTTTTTTCTTCATCTGGCGTAGTGTAGAAGTTGGGGAATGTGCTTCAGATAACTATTATTTTCTGCAGAGACGAATCCTGGCTTTAATAAGTGATGGCGGTCTGCACTGGATGAAGATGAAGGACTTCAACTAGAGACTTAATCAGTGAATCAGTGTGTTACCTGTACACTTACAATATACACTGTATACTATATACAGAGCTCCTTTGTATAATGTCACCAGAGATCGCTGTATTATCTGTACACTATATACAGAGGTCCTGTGTATAAAGTCACTGGTGATAACTGTATTACCTCTACACTGTATACAATTTACAGAGCTCCTGTGTGTAATGTCACCGGTGATCACTGTATTATCTGTACGCTATATACAGAGGTCCTGTATATAAAGTAATTGGTGATCACTGTATTACCTGTACAGTGTATATTATATACAGATCTCCTGTGTTTAATATCACCAGGGATCCCTGTATTACCTGTACACTGACACTGTATATAGAGCTCCTGTGTATAGTATCACCAGTGATCCCTGTATTACTTGTGCACTAACACTATATACAGAGCTCCTGTGTATAATGACACTGGTGATCACAGTATTACCTGTACACTGACACTATATACCAGGGGTGGGGAACGTCCGGCCTGTAGGCCGTATACAGCCCGTGATATTATCTGGTGCGGCCCACTGCCACTTTGCCCATTTTTTGGCCACGGGCCCTTTTAAAGTACGTTTCCACGGTCAGTAAACGCTGCGGGTTGGAAGCTGCATACATCCGCAGCATCCAACCTGCAGTGGCCAGATGTTACAGTATAGTGGAGTATAGTGGATGGGATTTCAAGAAATCCCATGCCAACTCCGTGCATGTATGCCTGCGGTTTACCTGCGGAGATGGACATGTGGCACGTCTTTCCAGATTGCAGCATGTCAATTTATGTAGTGGAGACGCTCAGTCTCCGCTGCGTAAATTACCCATTCACTTTCATTAGATGCGGTAAAACCTAGTCATATGCATATTAAGTGCGGGAACGCAGCTTACTACGCAGGTGTACTAATTTAAATAATGATGTACCTTTTTTTAGCCGGAAGTACACGTACACTGCAGTTGACAGCAAGGAACTGCATTATCTCCAGTCACTAGCCAAGTTCTCACGATCACGTGACCGTAGGGACGGAGTTATCTCCAGTCATCAGCTTCAACCTCAGCTGTATTCTGGATGTCAGGTTTAATGGTGGCATAATGCTACCGTTCAGCCAAAGGCATCCAGATGCAGCAGAGCTGGATTCATCATGGGACAGTATGTATATCTTCTCGGCAGACAGGTAAGGAATATTGTTGCTTTTTTATTTTAGTTCTCTTCCACGAGACCAAGTTAACCAGACTGCTGCGGCCTTGTATTATCAGGCTGGTAAGGTTCATGGATATTAGATCCTTATCAGCCTGTAATACCAGTCCCAGTAGTCTGCTTTACTCTGGCTGGTTAACAAATAATGAGGGACCCCACACAATTTTTTTTGTTAATTATTTATTTATTATAAAAGGAGGGGACCTCTCTGTGTTTTCCTCCACTTCCCGTGTGGGTGTGGCGGCAGAGGTGCGGGGATGATGTGGTGGGGATGATGTGGCGTGAGCAGGGTCCCAAATTCCACATTTGAGGTGACACCGCGGCCCGGTATTGAAGGAGAGCAGCAGAGCTGGGTGAGTCACGGCTTTCCCGGTGGTGGTGGCCATCTTCCTGAGGATGCGCGTGCGCAGATTGAGTTTTCAGCTTCCTGGGGCTTCAGGAAAATGGCCACAGGAGGCCACGCATGTGCAGATTGAGATCGCGGCGGCCATTTTCCTGAAGCCGAGTTCGCAGATTGAGATCTCGGCTTCAGGAAAATGGCCACCGTGATCTCCATCTGCGCACGCGCTGCCTCCCACGGCCATTTTACTGAAGCCCTGGGAAGCAGAGTACTGAATCTGTGCATGTGCGGCCTCAGGAAGATGGCCGCCGCCACCGGGAAAACCGTGACTCACCCAGCTCTGCTGCTCTCCTTCAATACCGCCGCGGCGTCACCTCAAATGTGGAAGGGACCCTGGCCACCGCCACCTGAGGAAGTAACCGCACATCTGCCACCGCCACAACACTGCCGCAACCTCCCCATGGACACCAGGCCTTGGCATTGCCCACCTAAGCAGGAAGGGACCCTGCTCAGGTGCACGCTGTACCGCCCACCGCGCCTCAGCATCACCGCACCTCTGCTGACACCATGCCTCCTGTGACCCTGCTCTGCCACTGCCTGCCCTCAGGTAAGAGATCTTAAATTCGGACAATAAGACAGACCCCCATCTTATAAAAAATCTTTTTTTCTGCAATTTTCACCCCAAATTTGGGGTGCATCTTATGGTACGGTGCGTCTTATAGTCCGAAAAATACGGTATATATTTTATAACTGATTGAAACCATATCAATATATCAATAACTAGTATTAACTAATAGTGTTGAAACCATTTAAAGTAACTCTTACTATACAAGCTCCTGTGTAGAAAGTCACTGGTGATCCCTGTATTACCTGTACACTGACACTCCTGACACTATACACTGTGTAGTATGTACAAGGCTCATGTGTATAATGTCACAGGTGATCACTGTTATAGAAATAGTTAAAATCTGCTTTGACCCATATGTGGTTATGGTTATTTAGTGATGAGCGAGTGTACTCGTTGCTCGGGTTTTCCTGAGTACGCTTGGGTGGTTCTCTGAGTATTTGTAACTGCTCGGAGCTTTAGTTTTTGTTGACGCAGCTGCCTGATTTACAGCTGCTAGCCAGCCTGAGTACATGTGGGGAATGCCTGGTTGCTAGGGAATCCCCACATGTATTCAAGCTGTCTATCAGCTGTAAATTGTGCAGCTGAAGCAAGGAAAACAATCTCCGAGCACTTACAAATGCTCAGAGACCACCCGAGCGTGCTCTGGAAAACCTGAGCAACGAGTATATTCGCTCATCACTAGTTATCATCTGTGTCTACATGCGCATTCTTGTGGCCTGATGTCCCCTCCCATTTCCCCAAAACTGTTAGGGACAATTGTTGTTTGTTCTGTGGTTATCTTTTGATATGGGATGTGATAGGATGTCAGCCCAATTTCCTTGTTGTTTATTTCAACTATTGTACAGGGTCATCTCGACATATGGGAAGTTCCCCCAGATACCTACACATAATAATAATAAGAAGAAGAATCTTTATTTTTATATAGCGCTAACATATTCCACGGCGCTTTACAGTTTGCACACATTATCATAATCACATAATCCATCTTGTGTCCTAGGATGTGTTTGACAAGCAGTTGTATAACTTATATTTCTGCCAAGATATTGTGTGACTTCCCTATTTCCTTTGATCTAACCCCTATAAAAGAAGAGCATATCCAAGAATAAACGAGACTATACAGACAGACAACTGCTTGTGTAACTTTCTGTTTTATTCTTCATAGTTTGGGTACCTAAGACAAAGTGAATACCTGAGGTTTGGAAAAAGGAAGAGTTCCCACAGCTAATATCACTGTATTCAGGGGTGGATTAAGGGTAGCCAGGGCCCCGGGCTGTTCAGACACTGTGGGCCCCCCCCGGTCATGTGACGGGGGTCATGTGACGGGGGTCATGTGATACCCGAACCAGATTATTCCGGAAAAATGGCCGGGCCCTACTCTACTGTAACCTATTAAATATTTGTTGAAATCTGCAATACAATTTAGGTATATTTTGACCAATAATATCACATACAAGGAACAAATACCACCGCACCATGTCAAGACCACATATTACCACCACTTGGTGACCAAATAGCACATTCAAGGGACAAATACCACACCATTTCCAGACCACATATTACCACCACATAGTGACTGAATACTACAACACTGATTAGTAATTTAAAAAAAAAAAAAACACAATACTATCACCATAAGTGCCAGTATTCACAGGAGATCTGTACTTAGTATGCAGTGTCTGTGTACAGGTAATACAGTGATCACTGGTGACATTGTACACAGGACCTCTGTATATAGTATACAGTGTATAGTGTCAGTGTATAGGTAACACTGACTCACCAGTGAAGTCTCTGGGTGAAGTCCTCCATCTTTCATCCAGCACAGACCGCCATCATTTCTTCCAGCCAGGACTCATTTCTGCAGGAAATAACAGTTATCTAGAGCTCTGCTCGCAGGACACATTACTTAATTTTTCACAACTTCTACATTACACCACATGGAGAAAAAAAGGCGATATAGTGTCACTCTGCACAGTAACAAGACCGCCCCCCCTCCCATTTAAAACAGTATACTCAATAAATAAAATAAATACATCACTGCAGTAATAATATCCCTTAATTAGCCCCTATGGTAATAATATTCCCCACCCTGGCCCCGTGTGTCTCATTCCTGGCTCCAGCCATATGTTCTCCCATCCCGCCATCATGAGTATCCATTCTACACCATATGATCTCCCCATCCTGCCCCATCTGTCTCCATCGTATCCATCCTGCCCCATGATCCAATCCTGCCCCATGTCTTTCATTCTGCCCCGTGTCTCCAATCATGCCGCGTGTCTACATTCTGCCCATGCCTCCAGTCATGCGCCCCGTGTGTCCAGCAATCTGCCCCAGTGTGTCCAGCATATTACCCCCAGTGTGTCCAGCAATCTGCCCCAGCGTGTCCAGCATTGCCCCCATTGTGTCCAGCAATCTGCCCCAGTGTGTCCAGCATATTACCACCAGTGTGTCCAGCAATCTGCCCCAGTGTGTTCAATTGTGCAGCATTGCCCACAGTGTGTCCAGCATTGCCCCAGTGTCTCCACACATTGCCCCAGTGTCTCCAGCATTGCCCCAGTGTCTCCAGCATTGCCCCAGTGTCTCCAGCATTGCCCCCAGACAGTGTATTCAACAATATGCCCCAGTATGTCCAGCATATTGCCCTAGAGTATCCAGCATTGCCCCAGTGTGTCCAGCAATCTGCCCCAGTGTCTCCAGCAATCTGCCCCAGTGTCTCCAGCATTGCCCCAGTGTCTCCAGCAATCTGCCCCAGTGTCTCCAGCATTGCCCCCAGTGTCTCCAGCAATCTGCCCCAGTGTCTCCAGCAATCTGCCCCAGTGTCTCCAGCAATCTGCCCTGTTATGACCCCAATGGCAGAGGGTCTCAGGAATAATGCTAAGTCAGTAAACACAGAAAACCAGCTCATAGGGCAGTGGTAACTGGGCTGACCATATAACTAATCCTAGCACCACAAATACCAGCAGCCGGGGAACGTTCCTACGTTGATCCTAGACGTCTCGCGCCAGCCGGAGAGCTAACTACCCCTAGAAGGGAAAAGAAAGACCTTTCTTGCCTCCAGAGGAAATACCCCAAAAAGTTGGATAGAAGCCCCCCACAAATAATAACGGTGAGGTAAGAGGAAAAGACAAACATAAGAATGAGCTAGGAATTTAGCAAAGAGAGGCCCACTAGCTAATAGCAGAATATAGAAAGATAACTTATATGGTCAGCAAAAAATCCTATCAAAAATATCCACACTGGAAATTCAAGAACCCCCGAACCGTCTAACGGCCCGGGGGGAGAACACCAGCCCCCTAGAGCTTCCAGCAAGGTCAGGAATCAAATTTAGTACAAGCTGGACAAAAATGATAGCAAACAAATAACCCAAAAAACAAAGAAGCAAGACTTAGCTTAATTTAGCACGAACCAGGACCAGCAAACAGGAGCAAACAGAATGTGTCTGATAACACCGATGCCAGGCACTGGACTAAGGTTCCAGGAGGTTTATATAGCAACACCCCTGAAGTAACGACCCAGCTGGGTGCAAACAGAGGGAAGGAAATCCCAGAGTCATATCACTAGTAACCACTAGAGGGAGCCAAAAAAGTCTAATTCACAACAGTACCCCCCCCTTAAGGAGGGGTCACCGAACCCTCACCAAGACCACCAGGGCGATCAGGATGAGCAGCGTGAAAGGCACGAACCAAATCGGCCGCATGCACATCAGAGGCAACCACCCAGGAATTATCCTCCTGACCATAACCCTTCCACTTGACCAAATACTGAAGCCTCCGCCTGGAGAGACGAGAATCCAAGATCTTCTCCACCACGTACTCCAACTCGCCCTCAACCAACACCGGAGCAGGAGGCTCAGCAGAAGGAACCACAGGCACAACGTAGCGTCGTAACAAAGACCTATGGAACACGTTGTGAATGGCAAACGAAACCGGAAGATCCAAGCGAAAGGACACAGGATTAAGGATTTCCAATATCTTGTAAGGACCGATGAAGCGAGGCTTAAATTTAGGAGAGGAGACCTTCATAGGAACAAATCGAGAAGACAGCCACACCAAATCCCCGACACGAAGTCGGGGACCCACACCGCGGCGGCGGTTGGCAAAACGCTGAGCCTTCTCCTGTGACAACTTCAAGTTGTCCACCACATGATTCCAGATCTGCTGCAACCTATCCACCACAGAATCTACTCCAGGACAGTCAGAAGGCTCCACATGTCCCGAGGAAAAACGAGGATGGAAACCAGAGTTGCAGAAAAATGGCGAAACCAAAGTAGCGGAACTAGCCCGATTATTTAGGGCAAACTCAGCCAACGGCAAGAAGGTCACCCAATCATCCTGATCTGCCAAAACAAAACACCTCAAGTAAGCTTCCAGAGTCTGATTAGTTCGCTCAGTTTGTCCATTAGTCTGAGGATGAAAGGCAGACGAGAACGATAAATCAATGCCCATCCTAGCACAAAAGGATCGCCAGAACCTGGAAACAAACTGGGATCCTCTGTCAGACACAATATTCTCAGGAATGCCGTGTAAACGAACCACATTCTGAAGGAACACAGGAACCAGATCGGAAGAGGAAGGCAGCTTAGGCAAAGGCACCAAATGGACCATTTTTGAAAAGCGATCACATACCACCCAGATGACAGACATACCCCGAGACACCGGGAGATCAGAAATGAAATCCATGGAAATATGTGTCCAAGGCCTCTTCGGGACAGGCAAGGGCAAGAGCAACCCGCTGGCACGGGAACAGCAAGGCTTAGCTCGAGCACAAGTCCCACAGGACTGCACAAATGACCGCACATCCCGTGACAAGGAAGGCCACCAAAATGACCTAGCCACCAGATCTCTGGTGCCAAAAATTCCCGGATGACCTGCCAACACCGAGGAATGAACCTCGGAAATGACTCTGCTGGTCCACTTATCAGGAACAAACAGTCTGTCAGGTGGACAAGAGTCAGGTCTACCAGCTTGAAATCTCTGCAACACACGTCGCAAATCAGGAGAAATGGCTGACAAAATAACTCCTTCTTTAAGAATACCAACAGGTTCTGTGACTCCAGGAGAGTCAGGCACAAAGCTCCTTGAAAGAGCATCAGCTTTCACATTCTTTGAACCTGGTAAATACGAGACCACAAAGTAAAAACGGGAGAAAAACAATGACCAGCGGGCCTGTCTAGGATTCAAGCGTTTAGCAGACTCGAGATACATCAAATTTTTGTGATCAGTCAAGACCACCACACGATGCTTAGCACCCTCGAGCCAATGACGCCACTCCTCAAATGCCCACTTCATGGCCAGTAATTCCCGATTGCCCACATCATAATTCCGCTCAGCAGGCGAAAACTTCCTAGAGAAGAAAGCACATGGTCTCATTACTGAGCAACCAGGGCCTCTCTGTGACAAAACGGCCCCTGCCCCAATCTCAGAAGCATCCACCTCGACCTGAAAGGGAAGTGAGACATCAGGCTGGCACAAAACAGGCGCCGAAGTAAACCGGCGCTTCAACTCCTGGAACGCCTCCACGGCTGCAGGAGCCCAGTTAGCAACATCAGAACCTTTCTTGGTCATATCCGTCAAAGGTTTAACAACGCTAGAAAAATTAGCGATAAAACGACGGTAGAAGTTAGCAAAACCCAAGAACTTCTGAAGACTCTTAACTGACGTGGGTTGAGTCCACTCATGAATAGCTCGGACCTTGACTGGGTCCATCTCCACAGCAGAAGGGGAAAAAATAAACCCCAAAAAGGGAACTTTCTGTACTCCAAAGAGACACTTTGAGCCTTTAACAAACAAGGCATTCTCACGCAAAACCTGAAACACCATCCTGACCTGCTCCACATGTGAGTCCCAATCTTCAGAGAAAACCAGAATATCGTCCAGATAAACAATCATAAATTTATCCAGATACTTCCGGAAAATATCATGCATAAAGGACTGAAATACTGAGGGAGCATTAGAAAGCCCAAAAGGCATCACCAAGTACTCAAAATGACCTTCGGGCGTATTAAATGCAGTCTTCCATTCCTCACCTTGCTTAATGCGCACAAGGTTGTATGCACCACGAAGATCTATCTTGGTGAACCACTTGGCACCCTTAATCCGGGCAAACAAGTCCGACAAGAGAGGCAAAGGATACTGAAATTTTACAGTGATTTTATTCAGTAGCCGATAGTCAATACAAGGTCTCAAAGATCCGTCCTTCTTAGCCACAAAAAAGAATCCCGCACCAAGAGGGGAAGAGGATGGACGGATATGCCCCTTCTCCAGAGACTCCTTGATATATGAACGCATTGCGGCATGCTCAGGTACTGACAGATTAAATAATCTTCCCTTAGGAAATTTACTACCTGGAATCAAATCTATGGCGCAGTCACAGTCCCTATGAGGAGGCAGAGCACTGGATCTGGACTCACTGAATACATCCTGATAATCAGACAAATACTCAGGAACTTCCGAAGGAGTAGAGGAAGCAATAGACACCGGCGGGGAATCAGCATGAATTCCCTGACAGCCCCAACTTGACACAGACATTGCCTTCCAATCCAGGACAGGATTGTGGGTCTGTAACCATGGCAGACCCAAAACGACCAAATCATGCATTTTATGCAGAACAAGAAAACGAATCACCTCCCGATGTTCAGGAGTCATGCACATGGTCACCTGCGTCCAAAACTGCGGTTTATTTTCCGCCAATGGCGTAGCATCAATACCTCTAAGAGGAATAGGATTTACTAACGGTTCAAGAACAAAACCACAGCGCTTGGCAAATGACAGATCCATAAGACTCAGGGCAGCACCTGAATCCACAAACGCCATAACAGGGTAAGAAGACAAAGAGCAAATTAAAGTCACAGACAAAATAAATTTAGGTTGCAAATTACCAATGGCGACAGGACTAACAACCCTTGTTAGGCGTTTAGAGCATGCTGATATAACGTGTAGAATCACCACAGTAAAAACACAACCCATTCTGACGTCTATGATTTTTCCGTTCATTTCTAGTCTGAATTCTATCACATTGCATTAAATCAGGTGTTTGTTCAGACAACACCACCAGAGGATTAGCGGTTTTGCGCTCCCGCAAACGCCGGTCAATTTGAATAGCAAGCGCCATAGAATCATTCAGACTTGTAGGAATGGGGAAACCCACCATCACATTCTTAATGGCTTCAGAAAGGCCATTTCTGAAATTTGCGGCCAGAGCACACTCATTCCACTGAGTAAGCACGGACCATTTCCGAAATTTTTGGCAATACACTTCAGCTTCATCCTGACCCTGAGAAATAGCCAGCAAGGCTTTTTCTGCCTGAATTTCAAGATTGGGTTCCTCGTAAAGCAATCCGAGCGCCAGAAAAAAACGCATCAATATTCGCCAATGCCGGATCTCCTGGCGCTAGCGAGAAAGCCCAATCCTGAGGGTCGCCTGGCAAAAAAGAAATAACAATTTTAACTTGCTGAGCAGAATCTCCAGATGAACGGGGTCTCAGAGAAAGAAACAATTTACAATTATTCTTGAAATTCCTAAACCTAAATCGATCTCCAGAAAACAATTCCGGAATAGGTATTTTAGGTTCAGACATAGGACTACTGGTAACAAAATCTTGTATACCCTGCACACGAGCTGCCAGCTGGTCAACACTTGTAATCAAGGTCTGCACATTCATGTCTGCAGCAAGCACACGCCACTCAAAGGTAAAGGGGAGGAAGAGAAGGAAGGAAAAAAAAAAACTCAGAATTTCCTTTCTTATTATCCCACTTCTGCAATGCTTTAAACATTCAATATTGGCCTGGCATACTGTTATGACCCCAATGGCAGAGGGTCTCAGGAATAATGCTAAGTCAGTAAACACAGAAAACCAGCTCATAGGGCAGTGGTAACTGGGCTGACCATATAACTAATCCTAGCACCACAAATACCAGCAGCCGGGGAACGTTCCTACGTTGATCCTAGACGTCTCGCGCCAGCCGGAGAGCTAACTACCCCTAGAAGGGAAAAGAAAGACATTTCTTGCCTCCAGAGGAAATACCCCAAAAAGTTGGATAGAAGCCCCCCACAAATAATAACGGTGAGGTAAGAGGAAAAGACAAACATAAGAATGAGCTAGGAATTTAGCAAAGAGAGGCCCACTAGCTAATAGCAGAATATAGAAAGATAACTTATATGGTCAGCAAAAAATCCTATCAAAAATATCCACACTGGAAATTCAAGAACCCCCGAACCGTCTAACGGCCCGGGGGGAGAACACCAGCCCCCTAGAGCTTCCAGCAAGGTCAGGAATCAAATTTAGTACAAGCTGGACAAAAATGATAGCAAACAAATAACCCAAAAAACAAAGAAGCAAGACTTAGCTTAATTTAGCACGAACCAGGACCAGCAAACAGGAGCAAACAGAATGTGTCTGATAACACCGATGCCAGGCACTGGACTAAGGTTCCAGGAGGTTTATATAGCAACACCCCTGAAGTAACGACCCAGCTGGGTGCAAACAGAGGGAAGGAAATCCCAGAGTCATATCACTAGTAACCACTAGAGGGAGCCAAAAAAGTCTAATTCACAACACTGCCCCCAGTGTCTCCAGCAATCTGCCCCCAGTGTCTCCAGCATTGCCCCAGTGTCTCCAGCAATCTGCCCCAGTGTCTCCAGCAATCTGCCCCCAGTGTCTCCAGCAATCTGCCCCCAGTGTCTCCAGCATTGGCCCAGTGTCTCCAGCAATCTGCCCAGTGTCTCCAGCATTGCCCCCAGTGCGTCCAGCAATCTGCCCCAGTGTCTCCAGCATTGCCCCAGTGTCTCCAGCAATCTGCCCCAGTGTCTCCAGCATTGCCCCAGTGTCTGCAGCAATCTGCCCCAGTGTCTCCAGCATTGCCCGTGTCTCCAGCATTGCCCCCAGTGTCCAGCAATCTGCCCCAGTGTCTCCAGCATTGCCCCCAGTGTCTCCAGCATTGCCCCCAGTGTCTCCAGCATTGCCCCAGTGTCTCCAGCAATCTGCCCCAGTGTCTCCAGCATTGCCCCCAGTGTCCAGCAATCAGTCCCAGTGTCTCCAGCATTGCCCCAGAGTCTCCAGCATTGCCCCGTGTCCAGCAATCTGCCCCAGTGTCTCCAGCAATCTGCCCCAGTGTCTCCAGGATTGCCCCAGTGTCTCCAGCAATCTGCCCCAGTGTCTCCAGCAATCTGCCCCAGTGTCTCCAGCATTGTCCCCAGTGTCTCCAGCGTGCCCCCAGTGTCTCCAGCATTGCCCCCAGTGTCTCCAGCAATCTGCTCCAGTGTCTCCAGCAATCTGCCCCAGTGTCTCCAGCAATCTGCCCCAGTGTCTCCAGCAATCTGCCCCCAGTGTCCAGCATTGCCCCCAGTGTCTCCAGCATTGCCCCCAGTGTCTCCAGCAATCTGCCCCAGTGTCTCCAGCATTGCCCCCAGTGTCTCCAGCATTGCCCCCAGTGTCTCCAGCAATCTGCCCCAGTGTCTCCAGCATTACCCCCAGTGTCCAGCAGTCTGCCCCAGTGTCTCCAGCATTGCCCCCAGTGTCCAGCAAACTGCCCCAGTGTCTCCAGCATTGCCCCCAGTGCCTCCAGCATTGCCCCCAGTGCCTCCAGCATTGCCGTTCGCAAAAAAAAAAAAAAAAAAAGAGTTCTCCTCACCTGACTGTTGTGAATTCTGTTTTTGGCTCCCTCTGGTGGCTACTGGTGGTACTGGTTGACTTTGGTCTTGTGTTTCCAGTGCACCTGTTTTCATCAGGAAATTGGGAGTTTCCTATTTAGTCTGGCTTCTCAGTCACTCTAGTGCCGGCAATCAATGTTACCAGAGCATCTCTGTTGCTTGCTACCTGCTCCAAGTCTGCAATTCAGCTAAGTTGAAATCTTTGGCTTTTTTGTGTTTGTTTTGTCCAGCATGCATTTATATTTCTCGTGCTGCTGGAAGCTCTAGTGATCTGAAATTACTACTCCGGTGTCATGAGTTGATAACGGAGTTAAGGTAGTTTCAGGATGGCTGCTTAGGGTTTTGAGGTAACCGCGAAGTCCTCTTTTGTATTTTCATCTATCTAGTCAGAGGGCCTCACTTTGCTGAATCTATATTCATACTGCGTTTGTGTTTTCCTCTTACCTAACCGTTATTACATGTGGGGGGCTACTATAACTTTTGGGGTTTCCCTGGAGGTAAGCCAGGTCTGTGTATTCCTCTTCTAGGGGTAGTTAGCTCTCCGGCTGGCGCGAGGTGTCTAGGGATACAACGTAGGCACACCCCCTGGCTACTTTTATTTGCGTGTTAGGTTCAGCATCGCGGTTACCTGAGATACCATCTTCCTAGAGCTAGTCCGTTTTTGCCCATGTCCCTGCCATTGGGAATCATGACACCTGACCAGCGCTCCAGCGGCGAGCAGCTCCCTCCAGCAGCGCACACTCGCCGGCGACTGACAATGACGTCAGACGCCGGTGACGTGTGCGCTGCGGCCGACTTCAGCTGCCAGCCTCCAATTGGCTGGCGGCTGTTGTTAACCACCGCAGCGCCGGAAGGGACCTGGTGAGCAGATGAGAAGGGGCGCGATGCCGGCCCCCTCTCTCTGCCCACCGGGTCCGGGGGCACATAAATGCCGGCGGCGGCAGGCATCACAGTACTCGGGCAGTCAATCTGTGCGGTAGCCCAGGGCCCCCCCACACCACTGGGCCCTGGGCTACCGCCCATATTGACCCTCTTATAATCCGCCCCTGACTGTATTACCTGTACACTGACACTATACACTGTATACTATGTACAGAGCTCCTGTATATAATGGCACTTATGGTGATACTAGAAGGTGGCCCGATTCTAACGCATCGGGTATTCTAGAATATGTATGTAGTTTATTTATGAAGATTTCAGAATAATGCAATGAATACACAGGATTCGGTCGGCCGAGCGCGACCAATTAGCGAAGCGTAGTTCAAATCCCGCATCAATTCGCGGCCGGACTGCGCCAGTCGCTGATTGTTCGCGGCCGGCCGCGACCAATCACTGAAGCCAGGGCCAGCTGCAGGTTTTTGAGGGCCTTGGTCGAAAGAGTGTCACAGCCCACGTAGCATATAACACAGCCACGTAGTATATAGCATAGCCACGTATATAGCAGCCACGTAGTATATAGCAGCCATGTAGTATATAGCACAGCCATGTAGTATATAGCACAGCCCACGCAGTATATAACACAGCCCACATAGTATATAGCACAGCCCACGTAGTATATAGCACAGCCCACGTAATATATAGCACAGCCAGGTAGTATATAGCACAGCCACGTAGTATATTGCAGAGCCACGTAGTATATAGCGCAGCCCATGTAGTGTAGGGCACAGCGACATAGTATATAACAGCCCACGCAGTATATAACACAGCCCACGCAGTATATAACACAGCCCACATAGAATATAACACAGCCACATAGTATATTGCACAGCTCACGTAGTATATAGCACAGCCCACGCAGTATATAACACAGCCCACAAAGTATATAGCACAGCCCACGAAGTATATAACACAGCCATGTAGTATATAGCACAGCCACGAAGTATATTGCAGAGCCACATAGTATATAGCACAGCCCATGTAGTGTAGGGCACAACGACGTAGTATATAACCCAGCCCATGCAGTATATAACACAGCCCATGCAGTATGTAACACAGCTCAGGTAGGATATAACACAGCCATGTAGTATATTGTACAGCCACGTAGTATATAACACAGCCCACGCAGTCTATAACACAGCCCATGTAGTATATAGCACAGCCCACGTAGTATATAGCACAGCCCACGTAGTATATAGCACAGCCCACGTAGTATATAACACAGCCCACGTAGTATATAGCACAGCCCACGCAGTATATATCACAGCCACGTAGTATATAACACAGCCCACGTAGTATATAGCACAGCCCATGTAGTATATAACACAGCCCATGCAGTATATAACACAGCCCATGTAGTATATAACACAGCCACGTAGTATATAGCACAGCCACATAGTATATTGCACAGCCACATAGTATATAGCACAGCCCACGTAGTGTAGAGCACAGCGACGTAGTATATAACACAGCCCACCCAGTATTTAACACAGCCAACGCAGTATGTAACACAGCCCACGTAGTATATAACACGGCCCATGTAGTATATAGCAATGTGGGCACCATATCCCTGTTAAAAAAGAATTAAAATAATAGTTATATACTCACCTTCCGGCGGCCCCCAGATCCAGCCCAGGCGTTTAGCGATGCTCCTCGCCATGCTCCGTTCCCAGTAATGCCTTGCAGCAATAACCCGTGATCATGTAGCGGTCTCGTGAGACTGCTACGTCATCTCCGGTCATTGCCGCAATGCATTCTTGAGACCGGAGCGTCGCGAGGAGTGGGAAAGGCTGGCTCGTACGGCGGAAGGTGAGAATATGATTTTTTTATTTTATTAGTATTTTTAACATGATATGTTTTTACTATTGATGCTGCATAGGCAGCATCAATTGTTAAAAGTTGGTCACATTTATAGGGTTAATTGCAGCGTTAACGGACTGCGTTACACCGTGCTATGCCGCAGTGTAATGCAGTCTGTTTAACGGACTGCTAAAACCCTATGTGGCCGCTGACTGTAGGGGAGTATGGAGGGGGCACTGACTGGAGAGGATAAGGGGGGGGGCCAATTCGCGGCCGGACTGTGCCTGTCATTGATTGGTCGTGCCCACCGGCGGGATTTCCGCCACAGACAAACAGACGGAAGTGGACCTTAGACAATTATATATATATATATATATATATATATATTAGTATTATGGGTATTTTTTAAATTAATGATCAATATTGTAGTATTCGGTCACTATGTGGTGGTAATATGTGATCTGGTCATGGTGTGGCGGTATTTGTCCCTTGTATGTGGTATTATTGGTCACTATATGGTAGTTATATGTGGTCTGGTCATGGTGTGAGGTATTTATCTCTTGTATGTTCTAATCATGGTGTGGTGATATTTGTTCCTTGTATGTGGTGGTGATATGTGGTCTGGTCAGGGTATGGCGGTCTTTGTTCCTTATATGTGGTAGTATTCGGTAGCTATGTGGTGGTAATATATGATCCGGCCATGATGTGATGGTATTTGTTCCTTGTATGTGCTATTATTTGGTCGCTATGTGGTGGTAATATGTGGTCTGGCCATGATGTGGTGGTATTTTCCCCTTGTATGTGGTAGTATTAGGTCACTATGTGGTGGTAATACAGGGTTCAGCCATGTTGTGATGGTATTTGTCCCTTGTGGTATTATTGTTTATTTAAAAAAAATTAAATGTGGCACATTCTCTTAAAGAAACATAAATAAAAATATACCTAAAAAGAGTATTGGATATTTGAATAAGTGTTTAAAAGTTTAGAATAGAGTAGAACCCGGCCAAAACAGTCTACCTAGTTGTGGTGGCACTTAAAAAAAATCTTTTGGCCAAAACAAAAGCTGCTGGCTATGTATGTGATCTGGTGTTAGATGGGAACTCAATGTGTGATTGATGTGGACGTGATGCAGAAGTGGAGCTTTTCAGTGGGCGCTGGGACTGTGGAAGGTTCGAGGGTTGGAGGTGAAGCTTGGGTGGAGTCTCAAGAGGGCCTAAACATGTTGCTAGTACGGAGCCCTGAAATTCCTGGTGGCAGCCCTGGGTATGAGTCACAAACGGGTGAAGCCAAAGAGTGGGGAGGAGCCAAGGAAGAAAGAGGGGAGAAGTCACAGAGAGAGTGTAAAAGTCAGAAAAAGAGGAGAGGAGCCACAGAGATGGGAGGAACCGCAGAGAAAGTGGAGAAGTCACTTTGAGAAGAAAGGAGTCAGAAAAAGAGGAGCCACAGAAAGAGGAGGAGTCACAAAAAGAGGGAAGGAATAACAGAACAAAGTAAGAAGCCACTGTTAGAGGGAAGTAACAAAAAGGGGTGAAGCCAAAGAGTGGGGTGCAGCCACAAAGAAGACGGGAGAAACCCCAGTGAGATGGTGGGAGTCTCAAAAAAAAGTTGGAATTACAGAGTAGATGAGTCACAGAAAGAAGGAACCACAGATTGAAGGAAGAAGTCACCGGTAGAGGGTAGGGGTCATAAATAGAGAAGTCACAAAAAGAGAGAAGAAGCCAAAGAGATGGGGGGAACAACAGAGAAGAGACAAACCCCAGAGAGAGGGAAGGAGTCACAGAGAGGGGAGAAGTCACAAAATAAAAGTTGCAACAGAGAGGGTGAAGAGGTAGGAGAGGAGTCACAAAAAGAAAGGAGCCAAAATTGGGGAGAAGCCACGGAGAGAGAGGGTAAGAGTCACAGAAAGAGGGGAGGGACCACTGAGAATGGAGAGGATTCACAAAAAGAGGCGATGAGCTACAGCGAGGGTGGGAGAGGGCTTGGCCTAAGCATTTCTATGAAGCCTGGGCGACTCTGTGACTCAGTAATAGCTCCACGGCTGCAGTCATTTCCTGGACTCCGCTCACAGAGCATGGCAGCGTGATAGGACAAGTAGAGATCTCACAGAGCTATTTTCTTAAATACACAGCGAAAAAAATATAAATTTTAATGCCTTTGATGTAAATTATATTGCAGTGAAAAATGAACTCGATCCAAGCAAATTAGATGAACAAAACCTTAACAACCTCCTCCGCCATGTAAAGCAGCTGGACGGCCGCCGCTCAGAACCTTTTTATTCTCTTATGGTAAATCCCATCATCTGCATAATTTAAGAAAGGATGAGCCGTAACTCCCCTTGGGATAGGCAAATTCACCTGCGCCCCGTCATTGTTGTGCTCGGTTGCTAGGAAACAATTCTTTCTCTTTTTCATCGTTGCTTCAAACCGTCAACAGACAGCAATCATTTAAAGGGACAGTACACCTAAAATCCAAAAGATGCATGGGTTTATGTGTTCTGTCGTTCCCAGTTTTGAGCCACCACCGACTTATGAGAGGAGGGAGAAACGCACCAGACAGTAATAATAATAATAATATGCACCAATGCTACTACACCACATATCTATAAATCTGACAAAAATGAATCCATTCTCATCTTCATGATTTGTCAACCTTCAATAGCAATGCCAAAAATATTGTAATAAGTATGCTTAGATTTTTCACCATTTACAACGCTATATGAAATAACTGCAACCTTATTCATTTCAATGGGCACCATGTAATTCCGCATTTCTCCTGTGGGGGTGCTGTTGGCAGACTTTTGTTCCCAGAAAGCCGATCCTTCTGATCTAATCACTGGGTGAATGTTATAGATTTTTCCAGCATCCTAGTAACTTCTAATCTTTCAATAGTATCCCCGACCCCTAAATGCCCTATGTAAAATATGGTTAGAATAGAAGGGACTGTAATTTCTAAACCTCCTGTATAAATCCATCTGCCCTTAAACACTTTTTTTGTGGAGCTGTCTACCTCCATTGTAATTCTTTCTCATTTGTACAGAGGATGTGAAAAATGACACTAGTCATCCTAATATTGTCACGCTACTATATACATTCCATGAGTTCAGATCACCATCAATAATGCGGGGGCCATTCCTGACTTGGCTTTCATTTTCTTCTAAGTGGCAATGTAAAGAATGGGAGTTCTGTCTGAAGGGGACCACAGTAGGGGCTGACTTTGGGACTGCCAAACTTCCTCATGGAGATAGAAAGTAGAAAGTATTTGTGAAGTGCAAAGACAAAGGAAGTAATATCTGGGATTCTAATTATCTAAAAAAATATGAATCTGAAAATTGTGACGATATATTCAGCTCCCTGTAGACAGATATCCCTAAATAAAATCCTGAGTGAAAAGTTGACTCCAGAAGTCACATAATTAGGAAATAATGTGTAGAGTTTATTCTTAGAATAACCACAACTGTTCTGTGAAGGCCTCAGAGGTTTGTTAAGGATCAAACAACATCATGAAAATCAAGGAACACACCGGACAGGTCAGGGATAAAGTTGTGGAGAAAGTAATGCAGGGTTACATTATAAAAAAAAAATAGCCCAAGCTCTGAACATCTCATGGAGAACTGATCCATTTATCATCCCAAAAAATGGAAGGACTATGGAATAACTTCAAACGTACCAAGACATGGACGTCCACCTAAACTGACATCTTAGGCAAGTAAAGCACTAATTAGAGAAGCAGCCAAGAGGCCTTTGGTCACTCTGGAGGAGCTTCAGAGATCCACAGCTCAGGTGGGAGAATCTATCCACAGGACAACTATTAGTTGTATGCTCACAAATCCTTTATGGAAAAGTGGCAAGAAGAAAGATATTTTTGAAAGCAAGGCATAAGAAGTGTTGTTTGCAGTTTGCAAAAAGCCATGTAGGGGATACTGCCAGCATGTAGAAGAAGGGGCTCTGATCAGATGAGACCAAAGTAAAAATTTCTGGGCTAAATGCAAAACACTGTGTGGTTGAAAATTAACACTGCACATCACACTGAAAACACCATCCCCACTGTCAAACATGGTGGAGGCAGAATAATGCTGTGGGGAGACTTTCCTTCAACAGGGACAGGGAAGCTGGTCAGAGTTGATGGGAAGATGGATGGCGCTAAATACAGGGCAACCCTGGAGGAAAACCTATTTGACACAGCAAAAGACTGCGGCATAGGCTCACCTTCCAGCAGGACAACAACCCTAAACATACTGCCAGAACAACAATGGATGGTTTAGGTCAAAGACACATTCAAGTGTGTGAATGGCCCAGTCACAGTGCAGACCTAAATCCCATTGAGAATCTGTGGCAAGACTTGAAAATTGCTGATCACAGACACCTCCATCCAATCTTACTGAGTGAGAGTGCAAAGAAGAAGGGGCACAAATGTCACCTCTAGATGGGCAAATTTGGTAGAGACAGACCACAAAAGACTTGCAGCGAAAGGTGGTCCTAGAAAGTATGGAATGCAAGTCACAATTTTCAGTTTCTATTTTTTAAATATTAAAAAAAACATGTATAATTCCTTTACACTTCACAAATATTTGCTACTTTGTATTGGTATGTAACAAGGTGGCCTGGGGCGGTAGTCCCAGCCGAGTCAACTAAGCCACAGTCAATATACACCCCGGGACCTTCTGCAGCATCAGAAGTGGAGTTGCTTCAGTGGTCGGAATCTGGACACTTATAGTCCCTTCGGTGGAGCACTCACAAAGTCCTGTTGCCCTCTTCACTAGCAATGTCCGCAGCCGTACCCACAACAGCCACGGCAGCCGATAGAAGCAGTAGTCCATATGCCAAAATCTGGACGCTTGAAGTCCCTTTCACGGGGCTCTTACCAAGTCCTGGGGCCTGTGTTGCAGTCCTTAAGTCCTGGGCAACAGATTCTTCCCCTCCTGGGGTCTGGCAATGACCCGGCTGTCCTGAGAATCTGCCCAGGGCAAACGTTCCCGGGCAACTGACTGGAAGCCAGAGCTTCCTGACGCCTTTTCTGGCTGCTAGTCTAGCCCACATGTTAAGCCTTTCTGTCCCTGCCTCTAACATGTACAGGGAAACACAATACAGTTCAACAGTGATACATGACAGACTAAAAGGGACATCACATGTTGTATCAACACACGTGGCAAACATTGCAAACACAGCATGTTACAATGCATGTTAATAACAGTGCATAAATGGTACATAACATACAGGTGCACCACATGTGTACTGCATAAAGTGCACGGGCCCATCACACGGGAGAGAGGGGGCAGATGAGGGTCCCCGCCACTTCCTTACACCCCTACCCCCTAAAACATGGCCGTCCTCGGCCATAACGACCTCTGCAAGGGTAAAACAGCACATATACACTGCTCAAAAAAATAATTGAACACTAAAATACCACATACTAGATATCTCTGACACTTTGACAGGCTACACGTGTCTATTGATCCCCCAAAGGCTATCATGGATGACAATGGAGGCTGGAATGGTTGTCTGTAGTGATGAGCGAATATACTCGTTGCTCTGGTTTTCCTGAGCACGCTCGTGTGATCTCCGAGTAGTTGTTAGTGTTCGTACGTTTTCATCGCCTCAGATGAATGATTTACAGCTACTAACCAGCCTGAGTACATGTGGGGGTTGCCTGGTTGCTAGGGAATCCCCACATGTAATCAAGCTGGCTAATGGCTGTAAATCATTCAGCTGAGGCGATGAAAACTAAATCTACGAACACTAACAAATACTTGGAGGTCACCCGAGCAACGAGTACACTCGTTCATCACTAGTTGTCTGTCCTGTTCAGTGATGAGTCTCTTTTTTGTCTTGGATGATATTTCGAAGATTGGTCTGGAGACCATATAGGTGACACCATGAAGAAACCTTCATGAGGGAGCTTAAAAGTCTCTTAGCAGCCATTTTTCAACACATATAGTATAATTGGCACCACAATCCTCCATATAGTATAATGTGCACCACAGTCCTCCATATAGTATAATGTGCACCACAGTCCTCCATATAGTATAATGTGCACCACCAGGCCACATGTTGATCGTGCGACTCTGAGCATCCTGCATGGCCTAATATTGCTACCATGCCCTGCAGCGTCTCCGGACTTGTCTCCTATGGAGCACCTCTGGGACATCATTGGTCACCGATTACAAAGGAGCTGCCAGCAGCAGATCTTGATGATTTGCCCTAGTGCAAGAACCATTAATTACCTCAGTGATAGCAGCCAAGGCTGTATGTAAGTGCGGGAATTCCTGCACGCGGCGCTCATACTCCAGACTGAATAAATCGAGACGTTTTGAAAATTTTGTCTCCATTTTTTTCACATCATTAATGTCTATCCATCATGTGATTTCCAGAACTCCTCGCTTTTTCGATCTTGGTGTTGCAATTTCAATGTTGAGGAGTGGAGATATGAGATGATGGATGGATAAATTATGTAGACTGTCTCCATCTCCGGAGGGTTACGGACTACCGCGAATATCTGAGTGTTCCCACATTGTGACGTTGCTCCGCCAATACAATTAACCTGACACTTAGTGCTCCTTACTGGCATTGAGCATCCCTTTCTCCCCCCATGACCCGACGTGTGCGCTCCCGGGGCTGGCGCTGTAGATGCCAGTTCCTGGCAGACTGCATCATTTTGTAGCCTGCAGAGGGGGGTAGCAGGTGGAAAGTTCAGACTGCAGAAGAGATGGCGCTGCCTCCTGCTTCTATCCCTGGCTGTGAATAAGCAGAAAAGCTCTGTATAGGCAGGCAGGGGCTGCAGGGCACACACAGGAGTCTGCTCTGGGCATGGGGGGCCAGGCTTCTGCGCCTGTGCTTGGCATGATGCTGCAGATCTGATACCCACAGAGCAGCCTCCAGCTCCATCTCTGCTCATCCCCCTTCCTCTCTCTTCTCTCCCCTCCCCACCCATCTGTCCATCCAGTCTGACTCCCAACACAAGGGACTATGGCTGCTGAGGAGGTGCTGCAGACTGTGGAGGATTACAAGGCTGAGCTTGAGAGACTGACCAAGGAGCTGAGTGAGACCACCCAGGAGAAGATCCAGGCTGCAGAGTATGGGCTGGTGGTGCTGGAGGAGAAGCTGTCTCTGAAGCAGCAGTATGATGAGCTGGAGGCTGAATATGACACCCTGAAGCAGGAGCTGGAGCAGCTCAAGGAGGTGGGTGTCAGACCCTGGGGTGGGGGGTGATGGCCCTGCCTGCAACCATGACTGATGTGCCCACACATGTGCCAGGGGTGAGGCTGGCACAGGAGCAGTGCAGGTGTGGGCAGCTCCTAACATAACCCTGCCCTCCCTCCCATTGACTTCCATTGTCAGCAGCTGCTCCAGCAAGTTCACAGTTACCATTGTCAGGTGATCTTTATAAATAAAGTTCTGTTTGGTTTGAACGGATTGTAGAGGAAAAGTAGTCACCGACTGCTGGTGTGAGGGATGTGTCTGTGTGATGGAGGAATATGCGATAGATAACAGATAGATAGATAGATAGATAGATAGATAGATAGATAGATAGATAATAGATAAATAGATAGATGATAGATAACAGATAGATAGATAGATAGATAGATAGATAGATAGATAGATAGATAGATAGATAGATAGATAGATAATAGATAGATGATAGATAGATAGATAATATATGATATATAGATAATAGATGATAGATAGATAAATAGATAGATGATAGATAGATAATATATGATATATAGATAATAGATGATAGATAGATAGATAGATAATAGATAGATAGATAATATATAATAGATAGATAATAGATAGATAGATAATTATGTGCAATTATTTAAACCCCATTTATCAGTGACATCACTTTCTCTTCTTTAACTTTTTCTCTATGTCAACAATAAGGAACAATGTGTGTCAGCCATATTCTATCTATCATCTTTCTATTTCTGTTCTTCATTTCTCTTTCCTTTCTTCCTTCTTTCTCCTAATCTATCTAGTATTGATCAATGTATTTCTCAACTTTCAAGTTTTTCTCTGTCTATTCTATTTATTTCTTTATTTCTATAGATTTATCCATCAATTAATCTTCTATTATCTATCTATCTATTATCTATCTATCTATTATACGTTTATCAATCTATTATCTATCTATTATCTATCATCTCTCTTTATCTATCTATTATCTATCTATCATCTATATCTATCTATTATCTATCTATTATCTATCTATTATCTATATCTATTATCTATCTATTATCTATCTATCTATAATCTTTATATCTATCTATTATCTATCTATCTATCTATCTATCTATCTATCTATCTATCTATCTATCTATCTATCTATCTATCTGTCTCAGGGTTAATCCCAGGCCTTCCTGTTGTGTGACATTATGTCTATGACATTATTCCATGGCACAAGTCTGGGACAATGACAAGTAGCAGAGTACTAGACGGAAGAATGTGTATATCCGCAGGCCGGGCCTCTCTGCTATTTGCAGAGTCAGCTCCTGCTCTACGTTACTGCGGCCAGGACGGTCTTCTCCATACATCCTTTTCTCCTTCTCATCCTTCAGATGATGCTTTCTTGGTGAGAGATGCTAGGACTAATATTTTGGGTCTGGACCGGTTTAGGCCTGGTATATAGATATTTCTGATTTTCTATGGTTGTGTAGATGTATAATATCAGACTCGATACCATACAGTCACATTCCCATATAGGTCCACATGGTGGTCTCGGGTTACCAGCTGTAAACTCCTTCATCCTCTCTCATACTACAGCTATAGCCCCATCCGCAAGTTTATAATGGACCCCTCTGATCAGTTATAATGGCCGGAAGCCACTGACGGAAGCAGCACAACAAGGCCCCCATTATAATCAATGGTCTCTGTAATGCTGTCTGTAAGTCACAATGGGGGGCTTTGTCCGCAAAGCTGAGACCTCTTCTGTACCCGGCTATAGGTCCCATAATAGATAGTGAGTCCCAAGGGGGAATCCTATATATTAGCTAGAACTTTTATCCATCTATCTATTATATATCTATTATATCTAGCTATATTTTGTGAAGTATTCACCCCCTTGGTTTTTTACCTATTTTATTACATTTCAACTTGTGTATAAATATTTTTGTAATCCGATTTGTGTGAGATGCATCAGCACTAAATACCATATATACTCGAGTATAAGGTGAGATTTTCAGCCCATTTTTTTAGGCTGAAAGTGCCGCTCTCGGCTTATACTCGAGTCATTGTCCCAGGGGGTCGGCGGGAGGGAGGTATGCTGCAGGAGTTGCGGCTGTCACATCATACCCCCTCCTGGCGCGATCTCTGCACTTCCCTGCTTCTCAGATGGTCTCTGGCGCCGGCAGCTCTTCCTCTGTTCATCGGTCACGTGGTACCGCTCATTAATGAATATGGACACGAGTCCACTCCCATAGGGGTGGAGCACATATTCATTACTTTAATGAGCGGTACCATGTGACCGCTGAACACAGGAAGAGCTGCCGGCGCCAGAGACTATCGGAGAAGCAAAGACTGTGCCAGGATGGGGTGAGTATGACGTGGAAGGGTGAGCCATGCGATATTCACCTGTCCCCGTTCCATCGCCGGGCTCTATCTTCCGCGTCCTCTGGCTGTGATGTTCAGGTCAGAGGGCGCGAGACGCGGAAGACACAGCGGCGCTCGGCAGTGGAACGGGGACAGATGAATATCGCAAGTGCCAGGGGCCCCACCTGCTCAGGACACCGGCGCCTCTCCCCCAGCGATGAGAGGTGAGTATGTTATTTTTTTTTTAATCACAGCAGCAGCAGCATATGGGGCATATTGTTCTATGGAGCATCTTATGGAGCCATCAACCTTTCTGGAGCATTATATGGGGTATATTATGCTATGGAGCATCTTATGGAGCCATCAACCTTTCTGGAGCATTATATGGGGTATATTATTCTATGGAGCATCTTATGGAGCCATCAACCTTTATGGAGCATTATATGGGGTATATTATTCTATGGAGCATCTTATGGGGCCATCAACCTTTCTGGAGCATTATATGGGACATATTTTAATATGGAGCATCTTATGGGGCCATTATTAACCTTTGTGCAGCATTATATGGGGCATATTTTTTGTATGGAGCATCTTATGGGGCCCATCATGAACTTTATGGAGCATTATATGGGGCATATTTTGTATGGAGCACCTTATGGGGCCCATCATGAACTGTATGGAGCATTATATGGGGCTCCTGATTCAATATGGATATTCAAAAACATTTAACCTACTGATGTCTCAATTAATTTTACTTTTATTGGTATCTATTTTTATTTTCGAAATTTACCAGTAGCTGCTGCATTTCCCACCCTAGGCTTATACTCGAGTCATTAAGTTTTCTCAGTTTTTTTGTGGCAAAATTAGGGGTCTCGGCTTATACTCGTGTCGGCTTATACTCGAGTATATACGGTAGTCTAAGTTGGTCAAGTGAAGTGAGAAAAATATAGGCATGAATTAAATTTATGGGATCAAATAACAAAAAATTTGAATATGCATAAGTATTCACTCCTTTTGAAATAAAGCCCCTAAAATTTTCTTGGGCGAGCAATTCCCTTCATAAGTCCCATGCTTAGTGACAGGACATTCCCTGTGTGCAATCTAAGTGTCATATGTCTATCAGTACATAATCTTTACCATTTCTGAAAGGCCACAGCGGCTGCAGCACCAATAACAAGAGGCACCACTGACCAAACACCATCAAGAAGACCAAGGAGATCTTCAAACAACACCTTGAAGACCAAGGAGATCTACAAACACCACAATGAAGACCAAGGAGATCTCCAAACAACACCATAAAGACCAAGGAGATCTCCATACAACACCATGAAGGCTAAGGAGATCTCCATACACACCATGAAGTCCAAAGGGATCTCCAAGCATCACTATGAAGACCAAGGAGGTCTCTAAACACCACAATGAAGACCAAAGAGATCTTCAGACAACACCATGAAGACCAAGGAGATCTCCAAACAAGTCAAGGACAAAGTTGTTGAGAAGTACAAGTCAGGGTTGGGTTATAAAACAATATCCCAATCTCTGATGATTCCCTGGAGCACCATCACATCCATTATCATCAAATGGAAAGAACATGGTACCACAACAAACCTGCCAAGAAAAGGCCACCCACCAAAACTCTCAGCCCGAGCAAGGAGGGCATTAATCAGAGAGGCAGCACATAGACCAAAAGTAACCCTGCAGGAGCTGCAGAGTTTCCAAGCAGAGACTGAAGTATCAGTCCATGCAACCACAATAAGCCATATACTCCATAGATGAGGCCTTTATGGAGGAGTTGGCAGAAAAAAAGCCTTTACTTACGCACAAAAATTGTAAGGCTCATTTTGAGTTTGCCAAACCAACACAGCTTATCACCCCAAGAACACCATCCCCACAGTAAAACGTGGTGGCAACATTATGCTGTGAGGGTATTTTTCGGCAGCAAGGACAGGAAAAATGGTTTGAGTCGAAGGGAAGATGTATGGTGCGAAATACAGGGATATTTTTTAGCAAAACTTGTTTCTGTCAGTGATATGAGACTGGGATGGAGGTTCATCTTCCTACAAGACTACAAGACAATGACCCAAAACATACTGCTAAAGCAACACTCAAGTGGTTTAAGGGGAAACGTTTGGAGTGACCTGGTCAAAGCCCAGACCTTAATCCAATTGAGAATCTGTGGTCAGAGACTTATCCAAAATGATTTGCAGCTGTAATTACCAAAAAAGGAGGCTCTACAAAGTACTGACTTTAGGGGGTGAATAGTTATGCACACTGAAGGTTTCCGCTATTTTTTCCTAACAGTTGTAGACATGTTCTTTACATGAACTGATGCAAATCTACGTATTTATCTATCCCTTTTGGAGCTACTATTTTGTGTACAATACATAAAAAATTCAGCCTCTTCTACGTCTTTCTGCAGCTTTTTTCCATTATTCTAGCAGATAATTCTCTTTAGTCGTTTCCTTCTTCAGTTGTTTTGTCTTCCAGAAAAAAAAAAAAAATATTGCTGTTTATACTGGAGTGGATTTGGCTGGGACATCGGGTAAACTGAGCATCGACCTCAGCCCGCGGGATCAGTGGAAGGTCACTGGCATTGTGTGTGTGTGAGCTTGGATTATCAGGTCCTGCTGCACCGCATCACAACAGGGGCCACGAATGCCAATCCCAGATAATGGATCCTATGGGCCCTGGGTAAATTATTAACCTAGAGCCCAGTTATGGGCCCCTAAGGTCCACAGCAAGGCTGCTTTCGTGTAATACTTGCTGCAGAGTGCAGGCTGCATTTTATTTATGCGCGGAGGAGGGGGGAATCAGCATCTTTCCTGCAGCTTCCCCTCGTATTTTATTATACAGAAAAAAACAAAGAGTTATCCCATTATGACATCTCCCACCAATAATTCAGATATGGGACTGTGACGACACAGCATTTAATCTTAATTATCCGGACGTAAATTCAGTAGGCCAGGAGGCATACGTTATTTTCTTTATGTTGACTTTTAAATTTATGTGTCGTTCTTTGGTTGGTCAAGAAGCAATGACTATTGTTTGTAGGAGTCTGGATGTTGATGTTTAAGTTGCTGTTTGTTGTAAGACAGAGGCGCAGGGTCATTGAACAATTAGTGGTTGATAATAATATGTTGATATGTTGATTGACCATTGTGCTGAACACTGTGGCTTGTTGACCTGCAAAACAGAGAAGGACAAACTATGCGTAGTGATTAAATACTCAAACAATGCAAGTTAATCTCATCACACCTTCCTCTTGATCTCTGTATGATGGCTTGAAGGACAACAGTTATGAACTATATAAAGGTTATATGCCTCTGTAACAAGACATTCAAAGAACCAGAGACTCTTTACAAATAGATAGCCAGGAAAACTCTGTAAGACAGCAGCCAGGACATCATGGCTCCTTCACAAGAGAAACAGCTTTGACATTCTACAGGATGCCAGCTTAGGGGACCACGACCCCCAGCTGAAAGAATGCAGATCTGCTCAATTGACCATCCCTGAACCCATGGATATGTTTGGAGAAGCCAAGGCTTGGACCTACCGGTCACCTGAGCCCCATGGATACTTTTGGGGAAGCCAGGACTGGGACCCACCAGTCACCTGGCTCCATGGAGATGTTCAGAGAAGCCAGGTTGTGACCCTCTGGTCACCTGGCCTCGTACCTCAATGGACTGTCAGCACAGGGACCTGTTTAAAGCCCTTAAAACCACCTCAAAAAGACTGAGCATGGACCTGTCCCAATCAGTTAATCACTAGTGGGTCATTAATTAAATTACCAACTGGGCAATCTTTGACTATTTGCTCTAGCATTTTAAATCACAGTAATATGTTGCCCTCATCCACTCTCACTTGGACTATTGTAATGCTCTATTAATTGGCCTCCCCCTCACTTGACTTTCCCCTCTCCAGTCCATCCTTAATGCCGCAGCCAGGGTCATCCATCTGGCTAATCGTTACTCGGACACGTCCGCTCTTCGCCAGTCGCTGCACTGGTTGCACGTTTATTGTAGGATCCAATTCAAACTGCTTGTTCTCACCCACAAATCTCTCCACAGTGCGGCACCCCCCTACATCTCCTCACTCATTTCTGTTTATCAACCTACCCGCTGGATACGCTCTACAAATGACTTTCGACTAACCTCTGCATTAATCCGTACCTCCCACTTCACTTCCGGCTCCAAGACTTATCTCGCATTGCGCCAATCCTCTGGAATGCTCTACCCCAAAAATTAGGACCATTCACAACTTGCACAGTTTTATGAGCTCTCTCAAAACACATTTGTTGAGAGTGGCCTATTAAGGTCCCTAATCAAAGTCCGTGGACGTGTAGCCCATTCACTATCTGAGAATAGCCCTCCATCAAACTCCACCGCACCCAACTGCACCACAAATACTGTCTGGTGACCAACTCATGCCGCCTTCATCTATCCCCCACTCCCTCAAGATGGCTAGACCATAATTGTAAATAAACCCCTGTACTTTGTGTCTCCCCCCACCTCATTGTAGATTGTAAGCTCTCACGGGCAGGGTCGTCTTATTTTGCTTTAAATATTGTATTACCTTTAATGTTGTAACTTATGACTGTTGTATATGAACTGTTAAACTGTAAAGCGCTGCGGAATATGCTGGTGCTATATGAATAAAGATTATTATTATTATTATTATTATTAATAATACGACTAATGCTTTTAAATTACTTTCTTAAGTCCCTACATGTATTCAAGCTGTTTAAGAGCCGCAAATCATGCAGCTGCGTTGACATAAACTAAATCCCCGAGCACGCCAAAATACTCGGAGACCACCCGAGCATGCTCGGGAAAACCCGAGCAACGAATATACTCGCTCATCACTACTGGGGATCTGACTTGGGCTCCACACTGATTATCAGGTTACAGGAAGGTCAGCTATGAGAGGGTCTTCTCCCCAAGATGTGAAACTTTCTATACTCCTTTTTCGATTTGGTAGCAGGGCCTCGGAGCAATTATGCTTCCAAACCCAAAGGGCACTGGCACATGACCAGGATTTGTTGATTCTTGGCTGGTGTTAAAGAGATGGTTAATCTTAAATACAGAAAATGTATTTTAAGAATATGCAAAGGAGTCTTGTGTTATCATCTTAATCTCCCCGTGTCTAGTTTCACCAAACATTCCATTCGGCAAGTGGTCAGTTATTCCCGGAAAGCTGTCAAGACATTGGATGTTTTTGTCCTTTCAAGGATATATGGATCTGTTTTTATCCTCTTCACCAGAATAACCCCGACTGTTCTTGCCAAATCATTGTCAACCACGAAAATGTGCAGAACACCCCCCGCATTCTTCTTATCTTGTATCCCAGGACATAAGTGACAAGCCGTTGTATAATCCATGTCTTTGCCAATTATTATGTAACCTATACTCCTCGTGATTTTTGGGCTATAAAAGAGGGGCCATAAAGGTTACAATAAAGGTTAGAGTATATTTTGGAAAGACAACCTGTAGTCTGTCTCTCTGATTTATTTCTCCCAATTCTAGGTACCTATGAACAACGATACCCGAGGTTAGTTTGATTTGAGAGAAAATCTCGTCTTTGACACTGGATAGGAGATGGACAGTATTATAGCCGATCTAATCCTCAAAGAGAAGCTTACGTGAGCAAAGAGCACTAGACTTCACCTGTATCATAAACCAGCCATGTGTTACATGTTGTCTTACTCATGGAATGTCACAAGGCAAAAAAAAAATCACAAATCCAACCAACTAGACTAACCCAAGGTAAAAGAGTTGTCTACCCCTGACAGCTGCAACAACATTAGGCTGCTGGTGGTCGCGTCAGTGATCCCTAAGTGATCTACCAAATGTTTAGAAGAAAAAGCCTTTAACTATGAAGACATGTAGGTGTCACGCACAGTGTGGGAAGATTAAGCTCAACACTAAGGGATGAGGGGAAGCAAGCCCAAACGCTAGGGAATGGGGGAATGGAGACCCCTAGGCAGATCTAATAGTACCCTGCCTACCCTACCTTCCCTATATTAGTTCCACACCAATTGCCGAGCAAGAATCCTAAGCCCTGTATATCCCTAGATCTAGGCCCTGAATAGTGAATGGGGATGAGTACTGGTCAGTCCCCACTGTACACTAAAGACAAGAAGGGAGACAAACCAGATTGGAGAAACTTAACTTGAGCAGACTCCAGAGAGGTCACACCAAACGTCCTCCAAGAGCAGCAGAGAGGAAGTAAGCTGACTGTCATAGCTCCGAGCCTTCACAAGGAAAAATATGAATATCTATCACCAGCGACTCCCTGAAGCAGACTAGGAGTTTATAAACACCCAGGTCCAGGTGTGTCAATTAGAGATGGAGGGAGGTTGCCACCGGGTCCAAAAGTCAGAAGGAACAAGAAAGCTTCTGCAATGCCAAGCGCAGAGACCTTCTGCAGCCAGATGTAGAGAGACTGTCTTTCATCTGACACACCCGTGACAGTAGGTCTATGTAGGATCTGTATTCTGAAAACAAAAGAAAACTTTTAATTAAAACTTTTTGAAAAATGTCATTTTTTACATTTTTTTACATTCTTAGGTGCATTAGAGATTTAACCCAAAAAGTTCTAGGCCCCAATGTTAAAGCTGTCATGGGTGTCATGAATCCCCAATGGCTAGGGATAGCACAGGATAAGCAAAGTATAATAAATATCGGACGAGCTCTAGGGTGATGGAACCTGGGCTGACCGCTGCCCTACGCCTGACAAACGCAACTAGAGATAGCCAGGGAGCGTGCCTACGTTGGTTCTAGACGCCACGCACCAGCCTAAGAGCTAACTAGTACTGCAGAGAAAACAAAGACCTCACTTGCCTCCAGAGGAATTAACCCCAAAGATATAGTTGCCCCCCACATGTATTGACGGTGAAATGAGAGGAAGGCACATACATAGAGATGATGTATATAGCTTTAGCAAATAGAGGCCCGCTGAAAACTAGAAAGCAGAATGACACAAAAGGGGACTGAGCGGTCAGCAAAAAACCCTAATAAAAAAAACCATCCTGAGATTACAAGAACCCATGTGCCAACTCATGGCACATGGGGAGAACCTCAGTCCACTAGAGCAACCAGCTAACAAAGAGACATTCTAAGCAAGCTGGACAAAAAACCAAACAACTGAAAATCAGCACTTAGCTTATCCTGAAAGATCTGGGAGCAGGTAGGCAGGAACCAAACAGAGCACATCTGAACACATTGATAGCCGGCAAGGGAAATGACAGAGAGGCCAGGTAAAATAGGAAACACCCAGCCTCTGATGGACAGATGGAAACCAAAGGCCGCAACCCACCAAAGTCACCCAGTACCAGCAGTAACCACCAGAGGGAGCCCGCAAACAGAATCCACAACAGTACCCCCCCCTTGAGGAGGGGTCACCGAACCCTCACGAGAACCCCCAGGGCGATCAGGGTGAGCTCTATGGAAGGCGCGGACCAAATCAGTCACATGAACATCGGAGGCGACCACCCAGGAATTGTCCTCCTGACCATAACCCTTCCACTTAACCAAATACTGGAGTTTGCGTCTGGAAACACGAGAATCCAAGATCTTTTCAACAACATACTCCAATTCTCCCTCCACCAGCACCGGAGCAGGAGGCTCGACCGAAGGAACAACAGGCACCTCATACCTCCGCAACAACGACCGATGGAACACAATTTGAATAGCGAACGATGCTGGGAGATCCAAACGGAAAGATACAGGGTTAAGAATCTCCGAGATCCTATAAGGACCGATGAACCGAGGCTTGAACTTAGGAGAAGAGACCTTCATAGGGACAAAACGAGAAGACAACCACACCAAGTCCCCAACAAGAAGTCGGGGACCCACGCGGCGACGGCGATTAGCAAACTGCTGAGTCTTCTCCTGAGATAACTTCAAATTGTCCACCACCTGATTCCAAATGTGATGTAGCCTGTCCACCACCACGTCCACTCCAGGACAATCCGAAGACTCCACCTGACCAGAGGAAAAACGAGGATGAAACCCCGAATTACAAAAAAAAGGAGAGACCAACGTGGCCGAACTAGCCCGATTATTAAGAGCAAATTCGGCCAGTGGCAAAAAAGCAACCCAGTCATCCTGATCAGCAGAAACAAAACACCTCAAATAAGTTTCCAAGGTCTGATTAGTTCGCTCCGTCTGGCCATTCGTCTGAGGATGGAATGCAGACGAGAAAGACAAATCAATGCCCATCTTGGCACAAAACGTCCGCCAAAATCTAGACACAAACTGGGATCCCCTGTCAGAAACGATATTCTCCGGAATCCCATGCAAACGAACCACGTTCTGAAAAAACAAAGGAACCAACTCAGAGGAGGAGGGCAACTTAGGCAAGGGCACCAAATGAACCATCTTAGAAAAGCGGTCACACACAACCCAGATAACGGACATTTTCTGTGAAACTGGGAGATCAGAAATAAAATCCATGGAAATGTGCGTCCAAGGCCTCTTCGGGATGGGCAAGGATAACAACAACCCACTAGCCCGTGAACAGCAAGGCTTAGCTCGAGCACACACTTCACAAGACTGCACAAAGGTACGCACATCCCTAGACAAGGAAGGCCACCAAAAAGACCTGGCCACCAAGTCTCTTGTACCAAATATTCCAGGATGACCAGCCAACACAGAAGAATGGACCTCGGAGATGACTCTACTGGTCCAATCATCCGGAACAAACAGTCTTTCTGGTGGACATCGATCCGGTTTATCCACCTGAAACTCCTGCAATGCGCGTCGCAAGTCTGGGGATACGGCGGACAATATTACCCCATCCCTAAGGATACCAGCAGGCCCAGTGTCTCCAGGAGAGTCAGGCACAAAACTCCTGGAAAGAGCATCTGCCTTCACATTCTTTGAACCTGGCAGGTATGAAACCATGAAATTGAAACGAGAAAAAAATAACGACCAACGAGCCTGTCTAGGATTCAAACGCCTGGCAGACTCAAGGTAAATGAGATTCTTGTGATCAGTCAAGACCACCACGCGATGTTTAGCACCCTCAAGCCAATGACGCCACTCCTCAAATGCCCACTTCATGGCCAAAAGCTCCCGATTACCCACATCATAATTGCGCTCGGCGGGCGAGAATTTTCTAGAGAAGAAAGCACATGGCTTCATCACCGAGCCACCAGAACTTCTCTGTGACAAAACCGCCAGCGCTCCAATCTCGGAAGCATCAACCTCCACCTGGAAAGGAAGTGAAACATCTGGTTGACACAACACAGGAGCAGAAGAAAACCGGCGCTTAAGCTCCCGAAAGGCCTCCACGGCCGCAGGAGACCAATCAGCAACATCAGCACCCTTTTTAGTCAAATCAGTCAAAGGTTTAACAATACTGGAAAAATTAGCAATGAACCGACAATAAAAATTAGCAAACCCCAAGAACTTCTGAAGGCTCTTAACAGATGTAGGTTGTGTCCAGTCACAAATAGCCTGAACCTTAACGGGATCCATCTCAATAGTAGAAGGAGAGAAAATGTACCCCAAAAAAGAAATCTTCTGGACTCCGAAGAGACACTTTGAGCCCTTCACAAACAGAGAATTGGCCCGCAAAACCTGAAACACCTTCCTGACCTGTAGAACATGAGACTCCCAGTCATCAGAAAACACCAAAATATCATCCAAATACACAATCATAAACTTATCCAGATATTCACGGAAAATATTGTGCATAAAGGACTGAAAGACTGACGGAGCATTGGAGAGTCCAAAAGGCATTACCAAATACTCAAAATGGCCCTCAGGCGTATTAAATGCGGTTTTCCACTCATCACCCTGTTTTATCCGCACCAGATTATACGCACCACGAAGATCTATTTTAGTGAACCACCTAGCCCCCTTAATGCGAGCAAACAAATCAGTAAATAATGGCAATGGATACTGGTATTTGACTGTAATCTTATTCAGAAGGCGATAATCTATACAATGCCTCAGGGAACCATCTTTTTTTGCCACGAAAAAAAAACCTGCTCCCAGAGGGGACGAAGATGGACGAATATGTCCCTTTTCCAAGGACTCCTTAATATAATTCCGCATAGCAGTATGCTCTGGGAGTGACAGATTAAATAAACGACCCTTAGGGAACTTACTGCCAGGAATCAATTCTATAGCACAGTCACACTCTCTATGGGGAGGGAGCGAATTGAGCTTAGGCTCCTCAAAAACATCCCTATAATCTGACAAAAACGCAGGGATCTCCAAAGGAGTAGATGAAGCTATAGAAATCGGAGGTGCATCATCATGAACCCCGTGACATCCCCAGCTTAGCACAGACATTGTTTTCCAGTCCAGGACAGGATTATGAGTTTGTAACCATGGCAGACCAAGCACTAGTACATCATGTAAATTATACAGTACAAGGAAGCGAATCACCTCCTGATGAACGGGAGTCATGCGCATGGTCACTTGTGTCCAATACTGCGGTTTATTCATAGCCAATGGTGTAGAATCAATTCCTTTCAGAGGAATAGGAACTTCCAGAGGCTCTAGACTAAAACCGCAGCGTTTAGCAAATGACCAATCCATAAGACTCAGGGCAGCGCCTGAATCCACATAGGCATCGACGGAAATGGAAGACAGTGAAAAAATCAGAGTCACAGACAAAATGAACTTAGACTGCAGAGTATCAATGGCAAAAGATTTATCAACCCTTTTTGTGCGTTTAGAGCATGCTGATATAACATGAGCTGAATCACCACAATAAAAACACAAACCATTTTTCCGCCTATAATTTTGCCGTTCACTTCTGGACTGAATTCTATCACATTGCATAGTCTCAGGTGCCTGTTCAGAAGACACCGCCAACTGGTGCACGGGTTTGCGCTCCCGTAAACGCCGATCAATCTGAATGGCCATAGCCATAGACTCATTCAGACCTGTAGGCGCAGGGAACCCCACCATAATATCCTTAATGGCCTCAGAAAGACCATTTCTGAAGTTTGCAGCCAGGGCGCACTCATTCCACTGAGTAAGCACCGACCATTTCCGAAATTTCTGACAATATATTTCCGCTTCATCATGCCCCTGAGAGAGGGCCAATAAAGCCTTTTCAGCCTGAATCTCTAGGTTAGGTTCCTCATAGAGCAATCCCAATGCCAGAAAAAACGCATCCACACTGAGCAATGCAGGATCCCCTGGTGCCAATGCAAATGCCCAATTCTGAGGGTCGCCCCGTAGGAACGATATAACAATCTTGACCTGTTGAGCAGGGTCTCCAGAGGAGCGAGATTTCAAAGAGAGAAACAATTTACAATTGTTCCTGAAATTCAGGAAGGTAGATCTATCTCCAGAAAAAAACTCTGGAATAGGAATTCTAGGTTCAGACATGGGAGTGTGAACAACGAAATCCTGTATGTTTTGAACCTTTGCCGCGAGATTACTCAGGCTGGAAGCCAAACTCTGGACATCCATGATAAACAGCTAAGATCAGAGCCATTCAAGGGTTAAGAGGAGGTAAGAAGCAGCTAGACAGCAATTAAGGGCTAGGCAGCAAAACTCTGAAGGGAAAAAAAAAAAATTTTCCTTGAACACTTCTTTTTCTCCTGCTTCAGCCCAAACAATTAACACTTTGTGGGCCGGCTATACTGTCATGAATCCCCAATGGCTAGGGATAGCACAGGATAAGCAAAGTATAATAAATATCGGACGAGCTCTAGGGTGATGGAACCTGGGCTGACCGCTGCCCTACGCCTGACAAACGCAACTAGAGATAGCCAGGGAGCGTGCCTACGTTGGTTCTAGACGCCACGCACCAGCCTAAGAGCTAACTAGTACTGCAGAGAAAACAAAGACCTCACTTGCCTCCAGAGGAATTAACCCCAAAGATATAGTTGCCCCCCACATGTATTGACGGTGAAATGAGAGGAAGGCACATACATAGAGATGATGTATATAGCTTTAGCAAATAGAGGCCCGCTGAAAACTAGAAAGCAGAATGACACAAAAGGGGACTGAGCGGTCAGCAAAAAACCCTAATCAAAAAAACCATCCTGAGATTACAAGAACCCATGTGCCAACTCATGGCACATGGGGAGAACCTCAGTCCACTAGAGCTACCAGCTAACAAAGAGACATTCTAAGCAAGCTGGAAAAAAAACCAAACAACTGAAAATCAGCACTTAGCTTATCCTGAAAGATCTGGGAGCAGGTAGGCAGGAACCAAACAGAGCACATCTGAACACATTGATAGCCGGCAAGGGAAATGACAGAGAGGCCAGGTAAAATAGGAAACACCCAGCCTCTGATGGACAGATGGAAACCAAAGGCCGCAACCCACCAAAGTCACCCAGTACCAGCAGTAACCACCAGAGGGAGCCCGCAAACAGAATCCACAACACATGGGTTTCATGATATCCATAGTGCTACTCTAATGTGGATGAAGACTCTTTGGCTACAGTAAGGTACCAAACCTTATAGGCCATTACTTCTTTCACTGATGCCTTTCCCTTTAATATGAACTTATGACCCTGGTCAGCTCTTGGAAGCAAGAGCATGAATAGGCCTTTGATCCACTATAAGCTTTTAAGTCCTCTGTGTGTTGATCAACCCTGCATCATTTAAAGGCGCATTCACATACGCATGGCAAGTCGAGGTGTTTATGAAATGTGCCATTTGTCACTGTGATGTCAATAGGTAATAAGCAGTTATAAGGGTAGATGCACACGTTCAGGATTTTTTGCGTTTTTTCCACGTTTTTTCGCTATAAAAACGCGATAAAAATGCGAAAAAAACGCGAAAAAATCGCTTACATATGCCTCCCATTATTTTCAGTGTATTCCGTATATCTTGTGCAAATGTTGCATTTTTTTCCGCGAAAAAAACGCATCACAGAAAAAAAAGCAACATGTTCATTAATTTGCGGAATCGCGGGGATTCCGCACACATAGGAATGCATTGATCTGCTTACTTCCCGCATGGGGCTATGCCCACCATGTGGGAAGTAAGCAGATCATGTGCTGTTGGTACCCAGGGTGGAGGAGAGGACACTTTCCTCCACGGACTGGGCACCATATAATTGGTAAAAAAAAAAGAATTAAAATAAAAAATATAATCACATTCTGATGGCCCCGGAGTCTTCCCGCCTCTCATCGGAGCATGCTCTCTCTTCCGTTCCTATAGATGCTCTGTGTGAAGAACCTGCGATGACGTCGTGGTCATGTGACCGTGACATCGCGGTCATGTGGCCGCGACGTCATCGCAGGTCCTACACACAAAGCAACAGCTGAGGAGATCGGGGGCCATCAGAGGGTGAGTATAACTTTTTTTTATTATTATTATTATTATTTTTAACATTATATCTTTTTACTATTGATACTGCATAGGCTGCATCTATAGTAAAAAGTTGGTCACACTTGTCACGCACTATGTTTGACAAGTGTGACCAACCTGTCAATCAGTTTTCCAAGCGATTCTACAGATCGCTTGGAAAACTTTAGCATTCTGCAAGCTAATTACGCTTGCAAAATGCTTAAAAAAACGCAGAAAAAAACAGAAAAAAACGCGAAAAGAAGCATGCGGATTTCTTGCAGAAAATTTCCGGTTTTCTTCAGGAAATTTCTGCAAGAAATCCTGACGTGTGCACATACCCCTAGGGACAATGAGCTAGTGCCTTGCTAGCAAAGAGACAACAGAGGTGTGAAAATGTTGTTCCTTTTTTGGAGCTGTATTGAAAATTTCCTATGTCATTTTATTATCATTATTTCTCCTTTCCCCCCGGATGTACAGTACTGTGCAAAAGTGTTAGGCAGGTGTGAAAAAATGCTGCAAAGTAAAATGCTCCAAATATAGAAGTATTAATAGTTTATTTTTATCAATTAACAAAATGCAAAGTAAATGAGCAAAAGAGAAATCTAAATCACATAAATATTTGTTGACCGCCCTTTGCCTTCATCACTTCTTCTTGGTACTTGATACTTGCACAAAGTTTTTGAAGGAACTCGGCAGGAGATTGTTCCAAACATTTTGGAGAACCAACCACCGATCTTCTGTGAATGATGCTTGTGCAAATCCTTCTGCCTCTTCATGTGATCCCAGACAGACTGGATGATGGGAAATCAGGGCTCTGTGGGGGCCGGATCATCTCTTCCAGGACACCTTGTTCTTAATGATATTGCCTGGATATTTGAGATCATTGTGTGGCTAACTCCTCATTTCAGGAACCGTTCAGATTTTAAAGGGTTGTCCTGGACAAAAAATAAGTCTGATTTCTTCCTTCTGTATATAGGTAAAGTTTGGTATTGTATCTCCTGCTTTTTCAAAGCAATCAATTGCAATACCAGACACAGCCACTGGACAGAAGGGGTGCTGTTTCTGAAATAAAACCCAACAGACTCTTTTTCTAAAGATGGGTATCCCCTTTAAGCCTCCACCATGTCTCTAGTTTTCAGAAAAGTGCACTTTTATCCATGATTGACAAGGTGTCCTTGGCGCATGGCTACCATTGGAGCAGTTGTGGATTTTTGGGGGTCATATTAAAACAATGTGCCCTACCAAGGATCAGAATGGTAACTTGTACCTAAAACTGCAGTCCTGCCGGACATACCGGTAATTAATAATTCATCCCTTTCCCTGTATACTGTAATGAGAAAATGATAAGCCGACATGCAGAGTGCGGTAATTTAATGCCGCCATTAAATATTTATAGCCCGGCTCTCTGTATGTCTTCATTACAAGGTATAGCCGTCATAATGACATTTCAGAAATATTTCCTCCATAGGAATGGAAAGAAAAGCCGGGTAAAATTTCAGCCATGTCGAAAATAAACCACTTACTCAATTATTGGAGCTCTATGGCCATTTTCTAATAGGACGTTTTGGCACAAAGTGCTCCGACAACTCTGACTGCATTAGCTCCTCCGCAGAGAACATCAATTACATCACTTGATGCAAGATTGGGACAGATAATGTATTTACCAGGACAGGAAAATCGAGGTCGCTGGGCGTAGAGGAGGCTTGGAGGCTCTTTGTAGCTGATTCTGTGAAGTTATGGGTCATAGAAGTTTTTGGCCTTTAAAGTTTTTGAGTTGACCTCAGTTGGGTGATCTAACGATGATGAAAATGGGTTCCCTTCTCTTTATTGCCACAGTGACCTTATAATTGTTGAGTTATAATGAGCTTTTGCTCCACAGCCTTTCACTGTTTGTTCATACATGACTGTGATAATCTTCCAAATTACAACACTATGTTAAAAATATCTCTAGTGACACCAGAAAAGGCATAAAAAGTATTGAGGAGTCAATTATTTTATTCATATGTAGAAAAACAACTTGGTAGCCCAACATCAAGATCTACCGAGCATCCTTGTAAGGTCTACTTTTTGGTTGTCTTTCAGTGTTCTACCTGTTGGTTGCTATTCTAAGATGTTGTGGTTGGTTGCCCTTCTGAGCTGTATTGATTAAAGGTACCATAGACTTCAGTAGTTGGTCCAGACAACAGTTGCTTCTACTGACATCCCCAACCCCTACCCCGATCCACATCAATATAGATAAGTGTGCATGTGTTTTCAATGGAGAGGGGAGCAAGCCACTTCCAGACACCTATGGAGTTGGCTTATCTCCCCAGTGAGCAAGAGCATCTGGCATTGAGATTCAACATAATTTGTTGATAGAGTTGGGTGGTATCGATACACATAAGAAAGTTGATATCCAAAATTTGTTGTAATGTTTTGGTCTTCTGTCCGGTTGCCACTGGAAAGTTTAACAGTTGGTTACTGTTTAGTGGTTGGTTGCCATTCTAACCTCTACTGGTTGGTTGCCATTCTAAAGTCTATCAATTGGTTCCTGTTTTAACCTAGATTTGTTCAAATTTGAAAGTCTACCGGTTGGTTGCCTCTCTAAGCTCCACCCATTGGTTGCCACTATAAGGTCTTCCAGGTGATTCCATTTCTAAGGTCTACCTGTTAGTTGCTCTTTGAGGTGTACTGGTTGATTGCCGTTCTACAGGTGCCTATACTTTGAAAAAAGTGTTCAGCCAACAGCTACTCTTCCCGAACTCCCCCTTACTTCCCCATGCACTCTAGACCCTAGTTCAGCCGAGTATGAATGTCTTTTAAATGGAAAGAGGGGGAAAGCCACTACCAGACACCTCTGGAGGTGGCTTACTTTCTGTGACAGCAAAAGGATTGGGCTTTGAAATTCAGCATAGTATGTCGGAGAAGTTGGGTAGCCTCAATACACATAAGAAAGTTGATCTTCAAAATTTGTTCGGATTTATATGGAAACATATAGGTCTAAAGGCCGATTTTCTTTTCTAAGTTCTACCACCTGTTAACTGTTCTAAGGTCTACCAGTTGGATGCCAGTTTAGGGTTTATGAATTGGTTGCTATTCTATTTTATAATACCGTAATTGCTTTCCATTTTAAGGTCTACTTGTTAGTTGCCGATCTAATATATAAAAGTTTGTTCATTTTCAAATTTCTACCTGGTTGTTTGCCACACTAAAGGTCTACTGATTGGTCTCCAATCTAAGGTCTACTGGTTGGTTGCTGTATTAAAGCCCTACTGGTTAGTCTCCAATCTATGGTCTTCTAGTTGGTTTCTTATCTAAGATATAACAGTTAGCTGTCATTCAAAGGTCAACCGGTTGATTTCTGTACTAAAGGACAACTGGTTGGCCTCAATCTAAGGTCTACTGGTTGATTGCTCATCTAAGATATAACTGTTATAATAATTTGTTTTGATGTAGTCTTTTAGATGATAATTTTTTCATTATACGGTATATTCACTATATGCTTTTGCTTCACTATATTGTTTTGGCTAAATGGTTCAACTGTAGTTAACGTCTAAATGATTTATGCCTAACCAAATATAGAATATGATTACCAAAAGGGAAATATAAATCCCAAGATAGCACAGAAACAAGGATAGCTCGCTATTGTTTTTAGGGCCAATTGTACATACTTTCTTATATACATTCCTGCACTAGTTTCAATATTATATGCTATGAAAAATAAGTGATATCATATATGAATTGCTTACGTCAGTATAACCATATAAACTTATAAACTGTTGTAACTGTATTTTGGGCAGACACTCCTGCCGCTATCTTGATTGAGGTCATTAGGGACTGTCTCCTTGTATACAAGAATAAATCTTTGCTCCAAACTCAAATGTTTCCAGTCTTCCACTGGTAAAGAGAAGTTCTCCTGACAATAACAGTTGACAGTCTTTCACAAGTCTACTGGTTGGTTGCCGTATTAAAGCTTTCCCAGTTGGTCTCTAATCTACAGTCTACTGGTTGGTTGCAGTTCCAAAGTTTACCAGTTGGTTTCTATTCTAAGGTCTACTGGTTGATTGCAGTATTAAAGCTCTACCAGTTGGTCTCTAATCTAAAGTCTAATGGTTGGTTGTAGTTCCAAAGTTTACCAGTTGGTTCCCATTCTAAGGTCTACTGGTTGATTGCAGTATTAAACCTCTACCAGTTAGTCTCTAAACTAAAGTCTAATGGTTGGTTGCAGTTCCAAAGTTTACCAGTTTGTTGCCATTCTAAGGTCTACTGGTTGATTTCCGATACAAGGGCTGCTGGTTGGCAACTGGTTTACCACCACTGGTCTGTAATGATTGAAAATAGAGAGGTGATGGGAGATCAAGATGAATATCTAATAAGTCTATGTTATCTGGTTATGACATATAATATGTAATCTATTGAAGTCATTTCTCAAGAGCATAATCAGCTGTGAAGCAAGGATGAGGTTGTCCAAAAATTGAAAAACCTGTATGGTCTCTCTTGGAAACAGTGCAACAGGTGTCTGGTATTACAGCCAAGCTTCATTCCCTTCATACAAGATGAGCTGCAGTACCAGGTACAAACTATACACAGGTGTGGTGCCATTTTTTGTAAAACAGTCAATTTTTTTCTAATCTTGTAGAATATAATGGACGCGTACACAACCACAGCTGTAAAAATGTTTATTCAAGGAAAACAAGTTGTTTTTAGAGCACTGGATGGCACTTTATACTTTATAGCGAAAAAACGCGAAAAAAACGCAAAAAACATGAACGTGTGCACATAGCCTAAACCTAGTTGTTCAGACTGCCAGTGCCCACTGTGGTCGACAACCTGTTGCATTCTTGGTACCCTTAATGGAGCTATCCCAATTATGGCCCAGAGAATAATATCTGTCCAGTCATGGCCGAAAGTGTTCGCACCCTTGAAATTGTTCCAGAAAATGAAGTATTTCTCCCAGAAAATTATTGCAATTACACAGATTTTGTTATACACGTGTTTATTTCCTTTGTTTGTATAGACACAACACAAAAAAAGAAAAAAAGGCAAATTGTACATCATTTCACACAAAGCCCCAAAAATGGGCAGAACAAAAGTGTTTGCACCTTTCAAAATTGTGGGTAAACAACTTTGTTTCAAGCATATGATGCTCATTGAAACTCACCTGTGGCAAGTAACAGGTGTAGGCAATATGAAAATCACCACTGAAACCAGATAAAAAGGGGAGAAGCTGACTCAGTCTTTGGATTGTGCGTCTTTGTGTGCCAAACTAAGCATGGAGAACAGAAAGAGAAGAGAAGTGTCTTAGGACTTGAGAACCAAAATTGTTGAACAATCTCAAGGTTACAAGTCCATCTCCAGATATCTTGATGTTCATTTGTCCATGGTGTGGAACATAATCAAGAAGTTTACAACCCATGGCACTGTAGCTAATCTCCCTGGATGTGAACGGCAGAGAAAAATTGAGGAACGTTTACAATGGTTCAGATGGTGGATAAGCAGCCCCAATCAAGTTCCAAAGAAATTAAACCTGTCCTGCAGGCTCAGGGTGCATCAGTGTCAGTGCAAAATATCCATCCACATTTGAATGATATGAAACGTTGTGGCAGGAGACCCAGGAGGACCCCACTGCCGACACAGTGAAATAAAAAAGCTAGACTGCTTTTGCCAAAATGTATGTAAATAAGCCAAACTCTTTCTTGGAAAGTGTCTTTGGGACTTATGAGACCAAGATAGAGCTTTTTGCTAAAGCACATCATTCTACTGTTTACTGAAAACGTAATGAGGCCTACAAAGAAAAGAACAAAGAACCTACAGTCAAATATGGTGGAGGTGCAAAGATATTTTGGGGTTGCTTTGCTGCCTCTGGCACTGGGTCCCTTGACTATATGCAAGACGTCATGAAATCTGAAGATTACCAAAGGATTATGGGTCAGAATGTAGTGCCTAGTGTCAAAAATCTGGGTTTGCGTCCTAGGTCAGGGGTCTTCCAGCCGGACAATGACACCAAACATACTTCAAAAAGCATCCAGGAATGGATGGAAACAAAGTTTTGGAGAGTTCTGATGTGGCCAGCAACACCTGTGGAGAGATCTTAAAATTGCTGTTGGGAGAACCCTTCAAATATGGGAGACCTGGAGCAGTTTGCAAAAGAAGGGTGGTCTAAAATTCCAGTTGAGAGTTGTAAGAAACTTGTTGATGGCTATAGGAAATGATTGATTGCAGTTATTTATTCCCAAGGGTGTGCAACCAAATATGAAGTTGAGGGTGCCTACTATTTTGTCCAGCACCCTCAAGAAAAGAGCACGAGTGTGTGATGCTTGTTTCTCACAAATTGGTATCTTCTCTGCATTATGACAATACTTCATTTTCTGGAACAATTTCAAGGGTGCCAACACTTATGGTCATGACTGTATGTGTAAACAGGAAATAGTCGGAAACCCACAAATGTGAGGTAAGAGCAAAGCTTAACCAGACAGGCAAATATTATGTTGCATAAGCTGCTAGGACAGAAAACTTGTATAAGTGTGACTTAACCTTGCATGTCCTCTGCAATGATTGAGGAAGTCATCAGATCTCTGTAGGTCCCTCAGATTTATACAGTTCCACGAAACACTGCATTTTAGTGCATAAATAATGGTCCTGTATGTGCAGTCAGATTTTGTGATAAAGGACTCTATAGTTTTTAGGAATCTTATAATTTTTGTAGCATTTCCTGTGACGGGCTCTGTAGATAGTCTTGACACTCCCATCATCAAATTATGCCAAACTTCTTCAACCCCTGAAGAAGCTGTCCAGGCCTGTAATATTGATAGTCCATCCTTAGGTTACCCAAATTCAATCTTAAAGGGGTTGTCCTGGATTTTCATCTTGACGTATCAGATCAGCAGAGATGTGACACCTGAGACCACCGCAGATTAACTATTTGCAGGTTCTATTAACCAGTATACAGAGCCAAAACATCAATTCTCCATAAATTGTGCAGTGGCTGGTTTTGGGTAATTTTGCTCAACTCTCATTTATTTCTGTAGCGCCCCCACTGCCGCAGGGCCGAGGGGTACCCGGTACCGGGCCCCTGAGTCTCTGTTCTGGGGTTGTCACGGTGGCTAGGCCCGGTCCGTGACCCTGCTGAGGGGCGTACAGTGAGTAATTGATGCGGTTGGTGGTGGTAGTGCGGTGCAGTAAATAACGAGGACACCAGGTTGCAGTCTCTTTACCTCTTTACTGAAGATCTCTGAGTCCTCAGTCCGGAATACGGTTCACCAGGCTGCGCAAGTCCGGCCGGTCCAATGGCACCTCCAGAGTTCTCCTTGCATGTGGAAATCTGTGCCTACCTGCTAGCACTATGTGTTGCGGTCCTTCCCTGCTGTGCTTACGGAAAGTCCCCACAACTGTTGTGTCCGTTTCTTAAGTTCCCTCACAACTCGATTAGATGATGTTCTGCTAATCCTCCGTCCCTCCCTGATGTTACGGTTAGGACGGCACCCGTATGACGGGTAGGCTCGGAGCTCTTCCGGGACCCTAGAGTCGCCCCTCTCCACAAGTTGCCCCCCAAGACTGCATAGGTGATTTAGATGAGACAGCCCGCCTATGACTGACTGTCCTGCCGTTGGTTTGAAGTATTGCCTGAAGCTGAATATAGTAATACTTCCTCGGCATTCCGGCCGCCGGTTGTGCACCTCAGTAGGATGTTGCCTCGGTCTTACAGCATGACTCCTACTGGTATTCTCCTCCTTGCTTTGATCTCGTTTCTCACTCAGCACAATATATCTCGCTTCTATTCCTTTCTTAGGGCACCGCCGCTATCCTGAGCAGGCACGGTCCCGTGACGTTCCTTCTTGTAGCCAGGCCTCTGTCAGGGTCCCAAACCTGACAGGGACCCTACCGAATCTTCCCCCACAACACCCTCTGCCACCAGGTGTTGTCTGGTCCAACCCAGTCAGCTTTCTCACTAACTTCCTGCCTGACCCCCAGTTTTACCCACAGTGGTGAGGAGTGGCCTAATAAATAGCACCCTTAGCTCCCCCTGGAGGCCCGACTGTGAAATGTATTGGTGTCTGTGATACCTGGTCAGATGAACTCCTTCAGTGCCATCAGACGTACCATAGCTCCCCTTAGCGGCGGAGCCACAGTATGCTGCATTTCAATAGGAGCGGAGCTGCAGTACAAGAAAGGCCACTACACAGTGAGCGGAGCTGTGCTCTCCTCTAGCTTTCAGGACCTGCAAACAGCTGATCTGTAGGACTGCTGGGCAATGGACTGCCAATCACCTGATATTCTAAGAATAGTTCATAAATAATCTAAGTTCTAGACCTCCCTTTTAAGGATTGTTCCACCAACCTTGTAGGGTTGAACAGATTTGGTTACAACAGTACCTTGAAGCAAGAAGAGAATGGGGCCCCTGCGGTCATTGCTTTAAGGTTTACAGTACATTATCCCAGAGCTAAAAAAGTGCAGCGTTGATTCCGTAACAAATTTAGGAGACCTTCTAGATGTTGATGGTCAAGACCAACCATGGACCACGCATGGTTGTAGGGACAAGCAAAAATTTGTGAAGAAGAGTGATCTCTTCTTCAGGTATCTCTCAGTTTTAGAATTGTCACTATAAATTATTGTTTGCTTCAATCATGACTCGTGGTCCAAGGTTCTTCATGGCCATCACCATCTAGAAGGCCTTAGCGTCTCGGTATCTCTGCCGACTAGGGTTGAGCGACTTTCATTTTTTTAAGATCGAGTAGGGTTTTGGGAAACCCGATTTTGTCCAGAGTCGAGTCGAGTGCAGTCGGCCGATTATCGCTAAAAGTCGGGGATCGACCGAAACACGAAACCCAATGCAAGTCAATGGGGAAGCATAGTCGGCAGTGAGTGGAGGCCAGGAAAACACCTACAGTGCCCATTTTAATGCCAAAAACATCCATTCTTGTTTCTGAAGCTTGCCAATCTTAATTAACTGTATAATAATAGTTGGGCATAGGGAATTGGGGGAAAGTTGTGGGGGGAGTAGGGCTGGCTCAAGTTTTTCGTGGGCCCAGGAAATGCGGACTACGTCACGGCGGTGTTGCAGGGAAAGGTAAGTATTTAAAAGTTGCAAGTGCTGTGATCCTGAGCAAGCAGGGGGGGCCCACTCGTTCGCATTGCCACTGGCACAGGGCCCCTCAAAGTACGGCGGTGTGTTTGCATGGCGGGGGCGCCTCCCACCAGCAGCGACACTTTTGCGTACTCTGAGGGGCCCTGTGCCAGTGACGTCGCCAACGAGTATGCCCCCCCACCTGATGAAGGAACCTGCACTTTCATCTGCACCTTCCTCTTTGTCCCTGTGTAAGGTGGTATAACATGCGGGAAGGGGAACCTTACTTTCAGCAGGGACAGATTCTGGCTGTGTAGAGTACAAGGGGAATGTAGTGGTCTAGGTCAATGTACCAGCAGACTCATTTAGCAGTGGCTGGGCAATGGGCAGGATGAGGAGGAAACAGATATAGGGCCAAAGAATAAAGTAGGCTACATGCAGTTCAAAATTGGTAACAGGACTAAACAGGCGGCATTGCTTTGTTCAGTGGAGTAGCAAACCCAAGAGCAGCAGACACTGTTTCAAGGGCCTAACCACACTAGTAGGCCAAATGCAGTTTAATATCTGATAGTATAGGGCGAAAGCCAGAATGTGGAAGCTCAGCTTTGTTCAGTTGAGGACAACACCAGGGAGGGGCAGACACCTTTAGTAGGCCGGAAAAGCCTATTGCATTTTTTAAAATGGTAATTTGGAGCAGAAGGTTGAAGCTCAGCTTTATTTAGTTGAGGGCAACACCAGGGAGGGGCAGAAGCCGTTAGTAGGCCCTAACCACCATTTTTTTTTTTTTTAAAACCACTTAATGAGAGCCGGAAGGTTGAAGCTCAGCTTTATTTAGTTGAGGACAACACCAGGGAGGGGCAGAAGCCGTTAGTAGGCCCTAACCACCATTTTTTTTTTAAAACCACATAATGAGAGCCGGAAGGTTGAAGCTCAGCTTTATTTAGTTGAGGACAACACCAGGGAGGGGCAGAAGCCGTTAGTAGGCCCTAACCACCATTTTTTTTTTAAAACCACTTAATGAGAGCCGGAAGGTTGAAGCTCAGCTTTATTTAGTTGAGGACAACACCAGGGAGGGGCAGAAGCCGTTAGTAGGCCCTAACCACCATTTTTTTTTTTTTTAAAACCACATAATGAGAGCCGGAAGGTTGAAGCTCAGCTTTATTTAGTTGAGGACAACACCAGGGAGGGGCAGAAGCCGTTAGTAGGCCCTAACCACCATTTTTTTTTTAAAACCACTTAATGAGAGCCGGAAGGTTGAAGCTCAGCTTTATTTAGTTGAGGACAACACCAGGGAGGGGCAGAAGCCGTTAGTAGGCCCTAACCACCATTTTTTTTTTAAAACCACTTAATGAGAGCCGGAAGGTTGAAGCTCAGCTTTATTTAGTTGAGGACAACACCAGGGAGGGGCAGAAGCCGTTAGTAGGCCCTAACCACCATTTTTTTTTTTTAAACCACATAATGAGAGCCGGAAGGTTGAAGCTCAGCTTTATTTAGTTGAGGACAACACCAGGGAGGGGCAGAAGCCGTTAGTAGGCCCTAACCACCAATTTTTTTTTTTTTAAAACCACTTAATGAGAGCCGGAAGGTTGAAGCTCAGCTTTATTTAGTTGAGGACAACACCAGGGAGGGGCAGAAGCCGTTAGTAGGCCCTAACCACCATTTTTTTTTAAAAACCACTTAATGAGAGCCGGAAGGTTGAAGCTCAGCTTTATTTAGTTGAGGACAACACCAGGGAGGGGCAGAAGCCGTTAGTAGGCCCTAACCACCATTTTTTTTTTTAAAACCACATAATGAGAGCCGGAAGGTTGAAGCTCAGCTTTATTTAGTTGAGGACAACACCAGGGAGGGGCAGAAGCCGTTAGTAGGCCCTAACCACCATTTTTTTTTTTTTTAAAACCACTTAATGAGAGCCGGAAGGTTGAAGCTCAGCTTTATTTAGTTGAGGACAACACCAGGGAGGGGCAGAAGCCGTTAGTAGGCCCTAACCACCATTTTTTTTTTTTTTAAAACCACTTAATGAGAGCCGGAAGGTTGAAGCTCAGCTTTATTTAGTTGAGGACAACACCAGGGAGGGGCAGAAGCCGTTAGTAGGCCCTAACCACCATTTTTTTTTTTTAAACCACATAATGAGAGCCGGAAGGTTGAAGCTCAGCTTTATTTAGTTGAGGACAACACCAGGGAGGGGCAGAAGCCGTTAGTAGGCCCTAACCACCATTTTTTTTTTTAAAACCACATAATGAGAGCCGGAAGGTTGAAGCTCAGCTTTATTTAGTTGAGGGCAACACCAGGGAGGGGCAGAAGCCGTTAGTAGGCCCTAACCAAAGTTGAAGGCCAAATGCAGTTTAATTTCTGATACTATAGGCCGAAAGCCAGAAGGTGGAAGTTCCGATTTAGACAGTGGAGGACAATTTGAATTAGGGACTGCAGACAGACTTAGTAGGCTGTCCCCTGTGGACCATGCATCCACCACATTAACCCATTGCGCCGTAATGGACACGTAATCTTCCGTGGCCATGCCTACAGGTCCATGCGTCTGTTGTCAGGTGCACCTTTGTACTCACAGATTGCCAGAGTGCATGGACAATGCGGTCTTCTACATGCTGGTGGAGGGTTGGGATGGCTTTTCTCGCAAAAGAAGTGTCGACTGGTTAGCTTGTAGCGTGGTACAGCGTAGTCCATCATGGCCTTATTAATAGTAAATAAAATATATAACTAGGCTCTATGAACTTTTAAATAGGTTCCAGGGGTACACGGGCAGCATTGGTGTGGTCAGTGGAGGAGTATTGCAAGTAGGGGCTGCAGACAGGCTATCAAAGGCCTAAAATAACAAACAGTAGGCAGTCATGGCAGTTTTACATCGGTTACATGGATACACAGGCAGGCACTCCAGGCAGCATTGTGCTCAGTGGAGGAGTATTGCAAGTAGGGGCCGCAGACAGGCTATCAAAGGCCTAAAATAACAAACAGTAGGCAGTCATGGCAGTTTTACATCGGTTACATGGATACACAGGCAGGCACTCCAGGCAGCATTGTGGTCAGTGGAGGAGTATTGCAAGTAGGGGCCGCAGACAGGCTATCAAAGGCCTAAAATAACAAACAGTAGGCAGTCATGGCAGTTTTACATCGGTTACATGGATACACAGGCAGCTAGGTGGTGAGTGGAGGAGTATTTAAAGTAAGGACCGCAGACAGGCTATCAAAGGCCTAACATAACAAACAATAGGCTCATGGCAGTTTTACAGCGGTTACATGGATACACGGGCAGGCAGCTTGGTGGTGAGTGGAGGAGTATTTAAAGTATGGACCGCAGACAGGCTTCGAAGGCCTAACACAATAAAATGGGCTGGCTGTAGGCACTTTAAAATTGGTTCCAGGGGTACACGGGCAGCAGTGGTCTGGTCAGTGGAGGCCTAGTGGAAGTATGGACCGCAGACAGGCTTCGAAGGCCTAACACAATAAAATGGGCTGGCTGTAGGCACTTTAAAATTGGTTCCAGGGGTACACGGGCAGCAGTGGTCTGGTCAGTGGAGGCCTAGTGGAAGGAGGGACCGCAGACAGGCTTCGAAGGCCTAACACAATAAAATGGGCTGGCTGTAGGCACTTTAAAATTGGTTCCAGGGGTACACGGGCAGCAGTGGTCTGGTCAGTGGAGGACTAGTGGAAGTATGGACCGCAGACAGGCTTCGAAGGCCTAACACAATAAAATGGGCTGGCTGTAGGCACTTTAAAATTGGTTCCAGGGGTACACGGGCAGCAGTGGTCTGGTCAGTGGAGGCCTAGTGGAAGTATGGACCGCAGACAGGCTTCGAAGGCCTAACACAATAAAATGGGCTGACTGTAGGCACTTTAAAATTGGTTCCAGGGGTACACGGGCAGCAGTGGTCTGGTCAGTGGAGGACTAGTGGAAGTATGGACCGCAGACAGGCTTCGAAGGCCTAACACAATAAAATGGGCTGGCTGTAGGCACTTTAAAATTGGTTCCAGGGGTACACGGGCAGCAGTGGTCTGGTCAGTGGAGGACTAGTGGAAGGAGGGAGCGCAGAAAGGCTTCAAAGGCCTAAAATAACAAACAATAGGCTCATGGCAGTTTTACAGCGGTTACATGGATACACGGGCAGGCAGCTTGGTGGTCAGTGGAGGAGTAGGGACCGCAGACAGGCTATCAAAGGCCTAAAATAACAAACAATAGGCTCATGGCAGTTTTACAGCGGTTACATGGATACACGGGCAGGCAGCTTGGTGCTGAGTGGAGGAGTATTTAAAGTATGGACCGCAGACAGGCTTCGAAGGCCTAACACAATAAAATGGGCTGGCTGTAGGCACTTTAAAATTGGTTCCAGGGGTACACGGGCAGCAGTGGTCTGGTCAGTGGAGGCCTAGTGGAAGGAGGGACCGCAGACAGGCTTCGAAGGCCTAACACAATAAAATGGGCTGGCTGTAGGCACTTTAAAATTGGTTCCAGGGGTACACGGGCAGCAGTGGTCTGGTCAGTGGAGGCCTAGTGGAAGTATGGACCGCAGACAGGCTTCGAAGGCCTAACACAATAAAATGGGCTGGCTGTAGGCACTTTAAAATTGGTTCCAGGGGTACACGGGCAGCAGTGGTCTGGTCAGTGGAGGACTAGTGGAAGTATGGACCGCAGACAGGCTTCGAAGGCCTAACACAATAAAATGGGCTGGCTGTAGGCACTTTAAAATTGGTTCCAGGGGTACACGGGCAGCAGTGGTCTGGTCAGTGGAGGCCTAGTGGAAGTATGGACCGCAGACAGGCTTCGAAGGCCTAACACAATAAAATGGGCTGGCTGTAGGCACTTTAAAATTGGTTCCAGGGGTACACGGGCAGCAGTGGTCTGGTCAGTGGAGGACTAGTGGAAGTATGGACCGCAGACAGGCTTCGAAGGCCTAACACAATAAAATGGGCTGGCTGTAGGCACTTTAAAATTGGTTCCAGGGGTACACGGGCAGCAGTGGTCTGGTCAGTGGAGGCCTAGTGGAAGTATGGACCGCAGACAGGCTTCGAAGGCCTAACACAATAAAATGGGCTGACTGTAGGCACTTTAAAATTGGTTCCAGGGGTACACGGGCAGCAGTGGTCTGGTCAGTGGAGGACTAGTGGAAGTATGGACCGCAGACAGGCTTCGAAGGCCTAACACAATAAAATGGGCTGGCTGTAGGCACTTTAAAATTGGTTCCAGGGGTACACGGGCAGCAGTGGTCTGGTCAGTGGAGGCCTAGTGGAAGTATGGACCGCAGACAGGCTTCGAAGGCCTAACACAATAAAATGGGCTGGCTGTAGGCACTTTAAAATTGGTTCCAGGGGTACACGGGCAGCAGTGGTCTGGTCAGTGGAGGCCTAGTGGAAGGAGGGACCGCAGACAGGCTTCGAAGGCCTAACACAATAAAATGGGCTGGCTGTAGGCACTTTAAAATTGGTTCCAGGGGTACACGGGCAGCAGTGGTCTGGTCAGTGGAGGACTAGTGGAAGTATGGACCGCAGACAGGCTTCGAAGGCCTAACACAATAAAATGGGCTGGCTGTAGGCACTTTAAAATTGGTTCCAGGGGTACACGGGCAGCAGTGGTCTGGTCAGTGGAGGCCTAGTGGAAGGAGGGACCGCAGACAGGCTTCGAAGGCCTAACACAATAAAATGGGCTGGCTGTAGGCACTTTAAAATTGGTTCCAGGGGTACACGGGCAGCAGTGGTCTGGTCAGTGGAGGACTAGTGGAAGGAGGGAGCGCAGAAAGGCTTCAAAGGCCTAAAATAACAAACAATAGGCTCATGGCAGTTTTACAGCGGTTACATGGATACACGGGCAGGCAGCTTGGTGGTCAGTGGAGGAGTAGGGACCGCAGACAGGCTATCAAAGGCCTAAAATAACAAACAATAGGCTCATGGCAGTTTTACAGCGGTTACATGGATACACGGGCAGGCAGCTTGGTGCTGAGTGGAGGAGTAGTGCAAGGAGTGTCTGTCCCAGTACTCCCAAAATATAAATAGATGTTAATGTCTCGCAAAACAACCAAAACAAAAAAAAAGATGGCATACTTAGGTACAGGGGTGGGCTCATCTGCTGTGTTTCTGACATAGTAATTTGGCAGTAACTATTTAATGGTGCCAATATAGGACACAGACACAGACTACTTTAAGTTGCATCATAGATGTCTACAAATTTGTATTGTCAGTGCCAGACATTGAATGATGTCAGCGAATAGACTAAAGATTGGTGGAGCTGTGCGACATAATTTTGCACGTAGTAGAGCCCAGTTTGAGCTGGGGTAGGGGGGAACTCTCTTGAGGCCGGCGGGACCGCCCCAGGGCCACTCATGTTACAACGGTGTGTCTGACGTTGGGTGCGCACCACCACCGCCAGAGACACTACATTGTACTATGAGGGACCCAGTAGCAATGCCGTCAACCAAAAGCGAGCACACCCACCTCTTCAGACAAACAGCAGTCTCACGGGTGCTTGCGCCAAGTCGCGATACCACGGCCCCGTGTGGGGAGTTTGGCCATTTAGGGAGGTGTAAACATGTCGTATGCTGTACAATCTGCAGCAGCAAATTAGACATTAGAAAAGTAATTCACAGGCAAGAGCTTTTCATAGGAAAGCTAGGTGTCGGCCGGGCAAGGTGGGGCAAAAGATTTTGAAATCCAGTTGTGGTTCATTTTAATGAATGTTAGATCGTCAACATTTTGGGTAGCCAGACGAGTCCTTTTTTCGGTTAATATTGACCCTGCAGCACTGAATACTCTTTCTGATAGGACACTTGCTGCCGGGCAAGCAAGCTCCTGCAATGCATATTCTGCCAATTCTGGCCAGGTGTCTAATTTGGAGGCCCAGTAATCAAATGGGAATGACGGTTGAGGGAGAACATCGATAAGGGATGAAAAATAGTTAGTAACCATACTGGACAAATGTTGTCTCCTGTCACTTTCAATTGATGCAGCAGTACCTGTCCTGTCTGCGGTCATAGCAAAATCACTCCACAACCTGGTCAGAAAACCCCTCTGTCCAACGCCACTTCTGATGTGTGCACCCCTAACACTCCTAGTCTGCTGCCCCCTGGAGCTCGTGTGAGAACGATCACGTGCGCTGTGTGCTGGGAATGCCTGAAGCAAACGGTCAACAAGAGTTGATTGTTTGGTTGCTAATATTAGTTCCAAGTTCTCATGTGGCATAATATTTTGCAATTTGCCTTTATAGCGTGGATCAAGGAGGCAGGCCAACCAGTAATCGTCATCGTTCATCATTTTCGTAATGCGTGTGTCCCTTTGTAGGATACGTAAGGCATAATCCGCCATGTGGGCCAAAGTTCCACTTGTCAAATCTCCGGTTGTGATTGGTTGAGGGGCAGTTGCAGGCAAATCTACGTCACTTGTGTCCCTCAAAAAACCAGAACCCGGCCGTGACACGCAACCAATTTCCTGTGCCCCCGTGAAAGTTTCCGCATTAAAAATATACTCATCCCCATCATCCTCCTCGTCCTCCACCTCCTCTTCGCCCGCTACCTCGTCCTGTACACTGCCCTGACCAGACAATGGCTGACTGTCATCAAGGCTTCCCTCTTCCTCTGGTGCAGACGCCTGCTCCTTTATGTGCGTCAAACTTTGCATCAGCAGACGCATTAGGGGGATGCTCATGCTTATTACGGCGTTGTCTGCACTAACCAGCCGTGTGCATTCCTCAAAACACTGAAGGACTTGACACATGTCTTGTATCTTCGACCACTGCACACCTGACAACTCCATGTCTGCCATCCTACTGCCTGCCCGTGTATCCTCCCACAAATAAATAACAGCACGCCTCTGTTCGCACAGTCTCTGAAGCATGTGCAGTGTTGAGTTCCACCTTGTTGCAACGTCTATGATTAGGCGATGCTGGGGAAGGTTCAAAGACCGCTGATAGGTCTGCATACGGCTGGCGTGTACAGGCGAACGTCGGATATGTGAGCAAAGTGCACGCACTTTGAGGAGCAGGTCGGAGAACCCAGGATAAGTTTTCAATAAGCACTGCACCACCAGGTTTAAGGTGTGAGCCAGGCAAGGAATGTGTTTCAGTTGGGAAAGGGAGATGGCAGCCATGAAATTCCTTCCGTTATCACTCACTACCTTGCCTGCCTCAAGATCTACTGTGCCCAGCCACGACTGCGTTTCTTGTTGCAAGAACTCGGACAGAACTTCCGCGGTGTGTCTGTTGTCGCCCAAACACTTCATAGCCAATACAGCCTGCTGACGCTTGGCAGTAGCTGGCCCATAATGGGACAACTGGTGTGCAACAGTGTCATCTGCCGATGGAGTGGTTGGCCGACTGCGTTCTGTGGAAGAGCTGTAGCTTCTGCAGGAGGACGAGGAGGAGGAGGAGGGGGTGCGAACGCCTACAGCCAACTGTTTCCTAGACCGTGGGCTAGGCACAACTGTCCCTAAATTGATGTCGCCTGTGGACCCTGCATCCACCACATTCACCCAGTGTGCCGTGATGGACACATAACGTCCCTGGCCATGCCTACTGGTCCATGCATCTGTAGTCAGGTGCACCTTTGTACTCACAGATTGCCTGAGTGCATGGACGATGCGCTGTTTAACATGCTGGTGCAGGGCTGGGATGGCTTTTCTGGAAAAAAAGTGTCGACTGGGTAGCTCGTATCGTGGTTCAGCGTACTCCATCAGGGCTTTGAAAGCTTCGCTTTCAACTAACCGGTAGGGCATCATCTCTAACGAGATTAGTCTAGCTATGTGGGCGTTAAAACCCTGTGTACGCGGATGCGAGGATAAGTACTTCCTTTTTCTAACCAGAGTCTCATGTAGGGTGAGCTGGACTGGAGAGCTGTAGATCGTGGAACTTTCGGGTGTGCCGGTGGACATGGCAGACTGAGAGACGGTTGGAGACGGTATTGTTTCCGCCGGTGCCCTACATGCAATATTTCCTCCTACAAAACTGGTGATTCCCTGACCCTGACTGCTTTTGGCTGGCAAAGAAACCTGCACAGATACTGCCGGTGGTGCGGAAAATGGTGGCCTTACAGTGACGGAAGGGATGTTGCGTTGCTGACTAGCTTCATTGGCCGAGGGTGCTACAACCTTGAGGGACGTTTGGTAGTTAGTCCAGGCTTGAGAATGCATGGTGGTTAAGTGTCTATGCATGCAACTAGTATTTAGACTTTTCAGATTCTGACCTCTGCTTAAGCTAGTTGAACATTTTTGACAGATGACTTTGCGCTGATCAGTTGGATGTTGTTTAAAAAAATGCCAGACTGCACTCTTCCTAGACTCTGATCCCTTTTCAGGGATTGCAGACTGAGCTTTAACCGGATGGCAACGCTGTGCTCCAACAGGTTTTGGCTTTGACACGCGTTTTGGTCCAGATACGGGCCCGGCAGATGGAACCTGTTGCGATGTTGATGCCTGCTGCGGCCCCTCCTCCACCTCCGCTTCTGAACTACTGCCGCCTGCACCCTGTTCCCCCAATGGCTGCCAATCGGGGTCAATAACTGGGTCATCTATTACCTCCTCTTCGAGCTCGTGTGCAACTTCGTCTGTGTCACTGTGTCGGTCGGTGGTATAGCGTTCGTGGCGGGGCAACATAGTCTCATCAGGGTCTGATTGTGGATCTGTACCCTGAGAGGGCAATGTGGTGGTCTGAGTCAAAGGAGCAGCATAGTACTCTGGCTGTGGCTGTGCATCAGTGCACTCCATGTCAGAATATACTTGTAATGGGCATGGCCTGTTAAATGTTTCACTTTCTAAGCCAGGGACGGTATGTGTAAAGAGCTCCATGGAGTGACCCGTTGTGTCGCCTGCTGCATCCTTCTCTCTTGTTGTAGTTTTTGCTGAGGAGGACAAGGAAGCGACTTGTCCCTGACCGTGAACATCCACAAGCGACGCGCTGCTTTTACATTTACCAGTTTCGGAAGAGGAGGCAAAAGAGCTAGAGGCTGAGTCTGCAATGTAAGCCAAAACTTGCTGTTGCTGCTCCGCCTTTAAAAGCGGTTTTCCTACTCCCAGAAAAGAGAGCGTTCGAGGCCTTGTGTAGCCTGACGACGAAACTGGCTCCACAGCTCCAGACTTAGGTGGAATATTTTTATCCCCACGACCACCTGATGCTCCACTACCACTACCATCATTACCAGCTGACAATGAACGCCCACGACGACCTCTTGCACCAGACTTCCTCATTGTTTTAAAATCTTAACCAAAGTAACTTTATTTGTTGCTATCAAACAACTTACACGGTGAGCTATAACTTCAGTATGATTTCAATATCCCTTAACAGGTTGGTGAGACCACAAGGAAAATCAGGCACAATGTTACACACTCTGTTTTCTGTGGCACAAAATCACAGAGATGACACACACGCAGGACTGTCACTCAAGCACTAATGTCAATATTAATCTCCCACCTAATTTATTTATTTTTTTTTCTCAGGGAGACTTTAGAAACCAAATAATATTAAAAAAAAAAAAAAAAAAGGCTTTCTATGGCCCACAATTAGAGAGAGAGAGGTGGCACAACCAGGAGTCAAGACTGGCGCACAAGCTGAAAGGGCAATATTACTCTCCCACTGTTTTTTATGTTTTTTTTGTTTTTTTCAGGGAGACTTTAGAAACCAAATAATATTAAAAAAACCAAAAAAAAAAAAGGCTTTCTATGGCCCACTGAATGAGAGGGAGAGAGGTGGCACACCCAGGAGTCAAGACTGGCACACAAGCTGAAAGGGCAATATTACTCTCCCACTGTTTTTTTATGTATTTTTTGTTTTTTCAGGGAGACTTTAGAAACCCAATAATATTTAAAAAAAAAAATAAATAGGCTTTCTATGGCCCACTGAATGAGAGGGAGAGAGGTGGCACACCCAGGAGTCAAGACTGGCACACAAGCTGAAAGGGCAATATTACTCTCCCACTGTTTTTTTAGGTTTTTTTTTTTTTTTCAGGGAGAATTAGAAACCAAATAATATTAAAAAAAAAAAAAATAGGCTTTCTATGGCCCACTGAATGAAAGGGAGAGAGGTGGCACACCCAGGAGTCAAGACTGGCACACAAGCTGAAAGGGCAATATTACTCTCCCACTGTTTTTTTATGTATTTTTTGTTTTTTCAGGGAGACTTTAGAAACCCAATAATATTTAAAAAAAAAAATAAATAGGCTTTCTATGGCCCACTGAATGAGAGGGAGAGAGGTGGCACACCCAGGAGTCAAGACTGGCACACAAGCTGAAAGGGCAATATTACTCTCCCACTGTTTTTTTAGGTTTTTTTTTTTTTTCAGGGAGACTTTAGAAACCAAATAATATTAAAAAAAAAAAAAAAAAAAAAAAAATAGGCTTGCTATAGCCCACTGAATGAGAGATAGCACACACAGCAGTGGCACACAAGCCCTTACTGAGGCCAATATTTTTCTCCCACTGATTGATGTAGTGTTTTTGTGTTGAGGTAGAATTTAGAACACAAATCACGGAAAAAATAAATAGGCTTTCTATGGCCCACTGAATGAAAGGGAGAGAGGTGGCACACCCAGGAGTCAAGACTGGCACACAAGCTGAAAGGGCAATATTACTCTCCCACTGTTTTTTTATGTATTTTTTGTTTTTTCAGGGAGACTTTAGAAACCCAATAATATTTTAAAAAAAAAAAAAGGCTTTCTATGGCCCACAATTAGAGAGAGAGAGGTGGCACAACCAGGAGTCAAGACTGGCGCACAAGCTGAAAGGGCAATATTACTCTCCCACTGTTTTTTATGTTTTTTTTTGTTTTTTTCAGGGAGACTTTAGAAACCAAATAATATTAAAAAAACCAAAAAAAAAAAAGGCTTTCTATGGCCCACTGAATGAGAGGGAGAGAGGTGGCACACCCAGGAGTCAAGACTGGCACACAAGCTGAAAGGGCAATATTACTCTCCCACTGTTTTTTTATGTATTTTTTGTTTTTTTCAGGGAGACTTTAGAAACCCAATAATATTTAAAAAAAAAAATAAATAGGCTTTCTATGGCCCACTGAATGAGAGGGAGAGAGGTGGCACACCCAGGAGTCAAGACTGGCACACAAGCTGAAAGGGCAATATTACTCTCCCACTGTTTTTTTAGGTTTTTTTTGTTTTTTCAGGGAGACTTTAGAAACCCAATAATATTTAAAAAAAAAAATAAATAGGCTTTCTATGGCCCACTGAATGAAAGGGAGAGAGGTGGCACACCCAGGAGTCAAGACTGGCACACAAGCTGAAAGGGCAATATTACTCTCCCACTGTTTTTTTATGTATTTTTTGTTTTTTTCAGGGAGACTTTAGAAACCCAATAATATTTAAAAAAAAAAATAAATAGGCTTTCTATGGCCCACTGAATGAGAGGGAGAGAGGTGGCACACCCAGGAGTCAAGACTGGCACACAAGCTGAAAGGGCAATATTACTCTCCCACTGTTTTTTTAGGTTTTTTTTTTTTTTCAGGGAGACTTTTGAAACCAAATAATATTAAAAAAAAAAAAAAAAAAAAAATATAGGCTTGCTATAGCCCACTGAATGAGAGATAGCGCACACACAGCAGTGGCACACAAGCCCTGACTGAGGCCAATATTTTTCTCCCACTGATTGATGTAGTGTTTCTGTGTTGAGGTAGATTTTAGAACACAAATCACGGAAAAAATAAATAGGCTTTCTATGGCCCACTCAGTGAGAGATGGCACACACAGGGATGGCACTGTAGCAGAAATGCCAATCTTAATCTCCCACAAAAAAAAAACAAAAAAAAAAAAAAACTGTCCTACAATTACTATCTCCCTGCAGTAATGTAAGCCAGGTATGGCAGGCAGCAATAGGAGTGGACTGATGCACAAATTAAATAAAAAGTGTGGACAAACAAAAAAGATAGCTGTGCAGAAAGGAAGGAACAAGAGGATATGTGCTTTGAAAAAAGCAGTTGGTTTCCACAGTGGCGTACACACAGCAATACAGCTATCACGGAGCCTTCTAGGGCAGCCCAATGAGCTACAGCGCTGAGGGGAAAAAAAAAAAAAAATAGCTTCCACTGTTCCTGCACACCGAAGGTGGTGTTGGACAGTGGAAATCGCTGCAGCACAAGCGGTTTGGTGGTTAGTGGACCCTGCCTAACGCTCTCCCTGCTTCTGATGAAGCGGCAGCAACCTGTCCCTAAGCTCAGATCAGCAGCAGTAAGATGGCGGTCGGCGGGAACGCCCCTTTATAGCCCCTGTGACGCCGCAGACAGCAAGCCAATCACTGCAATGCCCTTCTCTAAGATGGTGGGGACCAGGATCTATGTCATCACGCTGCCCACACTCTGCGTTCACCTTCATTGGCTGAGAAATGGCGCTTTTCGCGTCATTGAAACGCGACTTTGGCGCGAAAGTCGCGTACCGCATGGCCGACAAGCACAGGGGTCGGATCGGGTTTCATGAGACGCCGACTTAGCCAAAAGTCGGCGACTTTTGAAAATGATCGACCCGTTTCGCTCAACCCTACTGCCGACACCATCATCTCCACTTTTTTGCTCAATGTGATATCCGTAGAGGAGCGTGATTGTGTGAGATGCTTGTTTCTCACAATTTGGTATGTTCTCCGCATTATGACAATACATCCCTCGCCCTAAACGACCCTGCGTACTTTTCTATTTTTAACACTAAGTGACCACCACATGAAAAATGAATGAATCTTGTATTACTGGTCCTCCTATTATCCTACATCTTCGATTACCGTCTGTCTATCTATCTATCTATCTATCTATCTATCTATCTATCTATCTATCTATCTATCTATCTATCTATCAATCTATTTATCTCTCTCTGAGGTTTGTTGCCTCAGTTACCATATGATATAGTTCGGTTGTTATCGTAACGTTGAGAACATCGACTCCAACATGCAGAGATTCTGGTTGAGCTCATAATGGGTCCCCGATGAGAATAAAATGTTTTACAGATTACACTGAAGCTTCTAGACAGTTTCGCTGCGCACTTGGAAAAGAAATGTCGGATTTGTAAGGCTGTAATTCTCGGCATCAACCCTTTCTCTGTGTGATTACGCTGCTTAATGTACTATGGTTAGACTTTCTAGAAAAAATAATTCTAGATCATCCCCTTTCGTCCTTCCCTTTTTCTTCTGTGTTTAATCCATCCATGTAGAAATTGCTACCAGTCTGCAATGCACTATAGAAACTCAGATGATCCCCTCATGGCATTTTTGTGACCTATCCACCCAGTTTTGGCAATATTAACCCTAACTGCCTCAACAAAAGTAATTTCTCTCCATTCCTATTTTTCCTAAAATAAGTGGCACCCCCAGATAATCTTTTACATCTTTGTGGGATTGAGCGCAACTGCTCCTCCCACCTGTCTACCATGTTGTGCTGTCTTCATCAGAGTGCAAAAAATTTAAAAAATTGCATACGACAACAAAAAATGTGCACCATGATAGGGTCAATCTGCAACTCTCTCCCAGAGGAGAAGGTCCTCAATCAAACTTTTTCTGTTCTTTCGGGACGAAAAAAAGTTAATAGCAAATATAGGGGATAGACTGCCTCCACTCGCCAAAGGGAGAACCCAAAAGTGTGCTCAGCTTTCACCTCAGCCCATGAACTGGGAGAGCAAAAGGGTGTAGAGACTGACGTCCACCCAAACACACTCCCTAAATGGTCAGGTGAGAAATCCAAAAGGGCACCATTGCATTCCTAGTATTTCTTCTGAAAAACGCAAATACCAAGTGAGCCAACTTGTGGCAAAAAAATAAAGGAAACAAAATCAGGATGAGCACAGTCCAGATGTCTGGTCACCCTCGCTGAGTTATCCAACCAAGGGATTGCCAATTTTGGGCCATTTCTGGTAATCAGGCTTCTAGACAAACAAACAGGTCTAACGATACGATCCTTGTTGATCTTGTTCACCTACAGGATGACTATATAAGCCACCATCAGAAGCCTTCAGTGTGTACTCAGTGCCTCCATCCTATACCAGCAGCCCTGGCTGAGGCACTGATAAGTACATATACTAAACTTTTGTTTGAACGCTTGTTCGGCTGGTATTTATCTAGCCCAGTTCTTCTCATGAGGCTCTCACCTCTATGAGAAAGCCCCCGCCAGACATCTCATGTGGTGGTTCATCTCTAGAGAACAGAAGGATTGGCAGTCCAAAATTGGACATGTTGAATCGTCTCTTCCTTATCCCTCATACACATTAGACTGTCAGCCAGACCATCAATATAGTTAAACGTTAAGGTACCTTCACATTAAGCAACGCTGCAGCGATAGCGACAACGATGCTGATCGCTGCAGCGTCGCTGTTTGATCGCTGGAGAGCTGTCACACAGACCGCTCTCCAGCGACCAACGATGCCGAGGTCCCTGGGTAACCAGGGTAAACATCGGGTTACTAAGCGCAGGGCCACGCTTAGTAACCCAATGTTTACCCTGGTTACCAGCGTAAAATGTAAAAAATACAAACAGTACATACTTACATTCGCGTCCCCCGGCGTTCGCTTCCTGCACTGACTGAGCGCCGGCCCTAACAGCAGAGCGGTGACGTCACCGCTGTGCTGTACTTTCACTTTCACTTTACGGCGCTCAGTCAGTGTGGGAAGCGGACGCCGGGGGACGCGAAGGTGAGTATGTAGTGTTTGTTTTTTTTACATTTTACGCTGGTAACCAGGGTAAACATCGGGTTACTAAGCACGGCCCTGCGCTTAGTAACCCGATGTTTACCCTGGTTACCAGTGTAAAACATCGCTGGTATCGTTGCTTTTGGTGTCAAACACAACGATACACGGCGATCTGACGACCAAATAAAGTTCTGAACTTTGTTCAACGACCAGCGATATCACAGCAGGATCCTGATCGCTGCTGCGTGTCAAACTAAACGATATCGCTATCCAGGACGCTGCAACGTCACGGATCGCTAGCGATATCGTTTAGTGTGAAGGTACTTTTAGTCTAATAAACATGGGTGGCTTTTGTACAAAGATCTAAAGACTTCCTTGAAGCAAATTTCTAAACCTTTGACACGAATGTGCTATAAAGTGGTGTCTTTGTTGATCATTGGATTTGGAAATGATGGCTGCTTAGAAATTTCTTTAAGGTACCGTCACACTAAACGATATCGCTAGCGATCCGTGACGTTGCAGCGTCCTGGCTAGCGATATCGTTTAGTTTGACACGCAGCAGCGATCAGGATCCTGCTGTGATATCGCTGGTCGTTGAACAAAGTTCAGAACTTTATTTGGTCGTCAGACCGGCGTGTATCGTCGTGTTTGACACCAGTAGTAGAGCATAGGTATTACTCATCAAACTCAATTTGACAGGTGGACACGCCCCTATCAAAGTGTATCAAAGTGTGTAACCCCACCACTCCCTGTCTGCTGACGGCAGCTGTGTGTCGGCTCCCCCTCCCTTTTTGATATAGTTTAATTTGTTAATACAGTGAATATTATCCCAGTAATTGTTTTATATTAGTTGATTATATGCTATATTAAGAGTAGTCTTATTTGATAGTCCTCTAATAGGGAGAGTGAGGCTGTGCTTCTGTAGTATTAATATCTAGTGGTGTTCTCATTTATATGTGATTTATAATGCGCACATTATGTATGTGGGTGTATTACAACACCCGCAAGTATGGAGCGCGGTGTTTTATACGTATATAAAAAGCAAAGACCCAGTATTGTTATTCTCATTTATATGTGTTTTATAATGTATGCGGCCATATTACAACACCCGCAAGTATGAAGCGTGGTGTTTTATACATTTATAAAAAAAAGCAAAAGACACGGTATTGAAAAAAATGTAAAAGATTTTTTATTGTAAAATAAACACATCTCAGAGACATTTCAATGATTCTTGCAGAGTATAAAAGCAATCACATTAAATAGCACGTTGGTTATACAGCAACAAACTTCTTACAAAATAAATAGTATCACTTGAATATACATCATTACACTTCTTACAAATTAATATGGTGTTACAAGTCATGTACGACATATTTATCAAGTACATTCTTTACATCGTGAGCCACATGGTTTGTAGCATCGGTAGAGACCTTCTTTTAGGTAGCAGAGTTCCACGTGTGGTACCTAATGACGGGGAATGTAAAGATTGGATTGTACGCGGCGTCGGAGCTAGTTTCTGCGGCGTAGATACAGCGTGTGTCTCCCTGCTGGAAATTTTTAGTTCGTCTAAAAGCTTCCTAGTAGTGGGATTGCCAACAACTGTAGACGGTATATTTAGCTCGGCCATAGCCTGCATAAATGATTCCCAACCCGGTGGTAAATTTCTGCCGGTCAGAGCATGACTCTGCGTAGTACTACGTACCAAATCCAGTAAGTTAGACCCCGGGATTACAGATCCTTTGAAAATAAATTCAGCTTTATTATTCCAGTCTGTAACATTTTTATTCTGTAGTAACCTGTTTAGTAAAAATTCAGCATTCTTTTTATATCTTTGATTTATGTGGCTGACAATTTCAGCGATCTCTTGATTTTTATCAGAGTCGGTATTTGACAATTGTTGCTGACCAGGATCAGGAGTGCTAACGAGATTTAAAGGCGTTACTTCTTTTGAGCTGTGACGCGTATGCACCAAGTATCGTTGTAGCGCTGTGCTATACATTTTAATTTTCACATCATCGGGAATGTCACGACGTTGTAAAATGTCGCTAATTTCGCCATCAAGGCGATGAATAACACTGTCGCGTATGTTAGCTGTAGCGCCGGGCCTTAGTTTGTCTAGCTCCTGTTTGGGGACTAGATACATTTTCTCTGTATGCTCCATTATCTTCCTGCGAGCAGGCTTGTTATTATAGGGATTGCAAAAGCTAAAAGAGGGCCGATAAACCCGCCGGCCTGCTTTAGTAGCCGCTTCTTTTTCTTTATGGGCTGAGATCTGTCGCTCAGGGTTCTTATAGCTTTACGCCACTTCTTTAATATGCCTTTTTGACGCTCTTTCAGCGGAATCCTGCCTTTTAAGATGTTTAAAGCAATCTCGCCTATGGCTGTAATTAAATCATTGCTCGCATTGCGCAAAATAGACTTTCGGACAGCCGGGGTTGCCTTCACCAGAGTTTTTAAGAGAGCCCAGTTACGCCGGAGTCTCTCAGACATCTTTACAGCACAACGCACACAGCGTAGAATGTCTGATACCTGAGTAAAATTCACTTTTTAGAAGTGTTTTTCTTTTGAACATAAACAGCAGGCAACGCTGGTGGAAACAAGCCGGTCCTTAAGCGATGTTCCTCAGGGGTATTAGCTCTCAAATCTACAAGCAAATACCCATAAGGTTCCCGCGTGGCATCCTCAAAAGCTTCTAGGAAAAAACGTGTTTTTCCGGGATACATCTGGCGAGCTAGAGTTAAAATTTGTAATTTATCTCGGGGGTTATTAAAAAGCACCATGTATTTTGTGTTTAAATTTATCGTACGGCTTTTCTTTCCCTGGCAAAATATGGCCATATTACAACACCCGCAAGTATGGCTGTGATTATTATCACAGTAAGCGTTTTTTTATATTAGATCTTTCGTTTACTGGCTTGGGGTTATTGTGGACTTGACCTTAAGGTTAAGCTAACAAGAAATAAGGATGCTTTCTGCCTCATGTCCGCAGAAGCCGAGCCGTTGAAGGTGCAAATCTCGCAAGCGGCTCTCTATGTGAAAAGAGTGCATGTGTCTCCGGCTGTCCGAATCGGTCACAGTCAGGCCCTCCTATCCGCAACCGCCAAGTACACTATTGACCGAACATGTCTGAAAGTGTACAGCATCGCCGCAGGGACACGGATAACGAACCACGAGAACCTCTTCCTAGGCCAGATACCAAAGACTGTTATATTGGGGTTTGTGGATAATGAATCGTTCAGTGGGGCTTACGCAAAAAATCCGTTGCACTTCCACCACTACCACATCAACCACGCCGCTTTATATCTGAACGGCCAGCAGATACCCGCAAGACCTTATAATCCTAATTTTAATGATGGTTTAGCCATCAGAGAGTATATGGCGCTTGCTCATATATCCGGCAAGCAAAAGGCTGATTGTGCCATGGCGATAGATCGTGAAGAATTTATGGATGGATTCACTCTATTTGCTTTTGATTTATCGCCTGATCAAGAGCCTGGAGGACATTTCTCGCTCATTAAAACAGGTAACCTACGTGCTGAAGTCCGCTTTGCGCTAGCGCCACCCCACACGATAAATATGATTGTTTTTGCAGTCAATCACACCATTCTGGAAATTAATAATAGGAGAGAGATCTTGTACGATTTTAATTAAGTAACGATGGACAGTCTGCAGCTTACAACGATACTGAAGTCCGATAATTATACAGCCCGCATATTCGCCGGTGTGTTTCCGTGTGATTTGCATATATCGTGAATACAGACCCGGCGAATCAAGCTGGCCGACACTGGGTATTAATCGTACTCTGCGATGATAAGACGGGCATATTTTTTGATAGTTACGGCCTTAGCCCTGAAAATATTATCTTCCCACGCGATTTTGTGACATTCCTGAACAAGAATTGTGACGCTTATTGTTATCAGAACGCCCAAATTCAAGATCTGCATAGTCACACTTGCGGCCATTACTGCGTGTATGTTTTACATCATTTAGCGCTCGGATTACCATTCAAGACGCTTTTACAGCGCTTCAGTTCTGGTGTACAAAGAAACGATAGAACCGTAACAACTTTTATCTCATCAACATTTTCAAATTTAACTACGATTAGAACGAATTATCAATTTAATCAAAATTGCACTTGCTTTCAAGGAACTAAATAATTGTCCAACACCTAGTTAGAGACGTTCAAGGGTGACAGCTGCTTTGGGTGACAGCTGCTTTAAACCATTCTGTGTTTTCTCAGTTATCTGGGATTGCAGAGAAACAGCTGATGGGGAAAAAAAAAAAAAAAAAAGTGGATGCTGTGCATTTTGTGTGTGTGTGTGTGTGTGAACAGGCTATGCGGACATTTCCCAAGCACTACGAACACAGCTGCTTATGTAGGTGTCAGTCCCAGCTTGACGTTTCTGCAATTAGAATGTGTTCAGTGATAATGAAGCACATCTTATAGCGGATAAATGACTTGTAACAACATATTATTTTGTAAGAAGTTTGTTTACAATAAAAATCTTTTACATTTTTTTTCAATACCGTGTCTTTTTTTTTTTTTTTTTTATAAAACACTTGTAAATGAGAATAACAAAATGTATGTGGAGCGCCCCCACACCGCCGCAGGGCCGAGGGGTACCCGGAGCCGGGCCTCTGAGTCTCAGTTCTGGGGTTGTCACGGTGGCTAGACCCGGTCCGTGGCCCTGCCTGTCAGTGGGGGACGTCCGGTGCAATAAGTGGTGTTGTAACGGTGCAGTTGTGGGGTGCAGGTCGCGGTAAATAACGAGGACACCAGGTTGCAGTCTCTTTACCTCTTTACTGGAGATCTCTGGGTCCTCAGTCCAGAATACGGTTCACCAGGCTGCGCAAGTCCGGCCGGTCCAATGACACCTCCAGAGTTCACTTCACAGGTGGAAATCGGTGCCTTCCTTCTTAGCGCTATGTGTTGTAGTCCTCCCCTGCTGTGCTTACGGAAAGTACCCCACAACTGTTGTGTCTGTTTCTTAAGTTCCCTCACAACTCGATTAAATTATGTTCTTCTAATCGTCCGTCCCTCCCTGATGTTACGGTTAGAACGGCACCCGTTTGTCGGGTAGGCCTGGAGTTCTTCCGGGACCCTAGAGACGCCCCTCTCCCGCAATTGCCTCCCAAGACTTCATAGGTGATATGTGTTAGACAGCCCGCCTTAAACTGACTGTCCTGCCGCTGTTTAGAGTATTGCTTGAAGCTGAATGTTATATTACTCCCTCGGCGTTCCGGCCACCGGTAGTGCGCCTCAGTAGGGTGTTGCTTCGGTCTTACAGCACGACCCCTGCTGGAATTCTCCTATCGCTTGATCTCGTTTCTCACTCAGCACAATCTATCTCGCTTCTAGTCCTTTCTTGAATCCCGCCGCTTCCCGGAGCTGGCGCGGACCCGTTACGTTCTTTCCAATGCCAAGCCTCTGTCAGGATCCCACCCCTGACAGAGACCCTACTGTCTCTTTCTCCACAACACCCTCTGCCACTGAGTGTTGCTTCGTCCAATCCAGTCAGCTTTCTGATCTAACTTCCTGCCTGACCCCCAGTTTACCCACTATGGTGGGGAGTGGCCTAATGAATAGAACCCTTAGCTCCCCCCGGAGGCCCGGCTGTGAAATGTATTGGTGTCTGTGATACCTGATCAGATGAACTCCTTCAGTGCCATCGGACGCACCATGGCCCCCCATAGTGGCGGAGCCACAGTACTGCAACGACCAGGACTCTGGGGCGCTGCACTCCCCCCTGGTTAAACACAGTACTCCGGGACTGGGAAGAAAACAACAATACAAGTTAGCAAAAAGACATACAATTTTTGTTGAGTGTAATAACAATAAGCATATTTGAACAGGCTTCCCTTTATGGGAGGTAAGGACACTTGAACATTACAAACATGGTAAAATATCATAGCAACATGCTACAATTAACTTTTCTTACCCAACCGGGTATTCTACTAAGTGCAAACATTATTGAACAATAATTTAACTTTTGCCTTTAAGGATATACACTCTTAGTCCATTAAAGACCTTCCTATAATCACATTATAAGGTATTTCAACTTTTTCATTCTCCTTCTTTAAATCTGCAGGACCGCCTGTCCTATCGGCACCAGACCTACTGCCTCTCCTTTCAGTTACAGGACCGCCCCGTTCAGCCAGGGCCTACTGCCTTTTCAACTACTATACACAGTATAGAACATAACTTTTCTTTCAGTTCGAGAACACTGAGCCGGCTCTACTTGGCTCCTATAAGGACTCACCCACTAACCCTTACAGGTTCACTTTCTGTCCTTAATAACACATTACTAACTTTCGATGGGGAACGCAGGGTTTACCTTCTACTCCCCCCCCCCTTTTCTTATCAACATTATCAACTATCTTCTTTTCACAACATTAACCTTTCTAATTTCTTCCTTCTACTTTTTTCTTTCAGAGAACATTATCAATATTTCTTCACATTTAACCAGTTAAACACATAGAACTTTTCTCAGGTAAACATTATCATCATTTTCTTCCATTGACACTATTGCTACCGATCTTAAAGCAATATCACCATTTACGTGCATCAAATGAACATCCCCTTTAAGAGAGGACCAAGTCTCTGTAAGGTAGCACATCTTCTCAAGCTACCAGTCCATACTCAGCAAAGGTTCCAGTGCGGTATCTTCGCAAAGAGTCTTTGTTTAAGTAAAACCAGTAGGGAGCGCCTTTAATAAGGTGCAAACTATGTACAAAGAAGTTCTGATCATGCACTGTTCATGATTTCTCAGTTTTTAAAACTTGTGCAAAACTTTTGGTAACAAAAACAAAACAAACAAAACAATAGGGATCCCAGGTCCGTAGAAGGATCCCCTTAAGAGTTTACCCTGAACGGGTGTTAGCAGTCATAAAGGCAATGAAATAGTAACTATTTACAAATAAAAGAAGTACAGTAAAATCTTACTGTGGTGAAGCGGAAGGTGATCTCCTATCCGGTCTCACCAGGCCAACAGCTCGCACTGGTGAGCCAGGACGCGGTTCTGGTCCCAGCAACGCTAAGATCCCTCGCCGGGAGGCCCTTCTTGCTGGCAGGCGTACACGTCCCTCCGGGGCACGGCGAGGCCGGGCTTCTCGAGGTTCCGCGGGGCCGGGCTCTGCTGCTTTCCCCACGGGAGCATCCTCTTCCGGTTTTCCGGCAGCAGCCTGGAGGGCAGTGCATCGCTGCACGCCTCGCGCCATCCAGCCAGCCTCTCCCGTAGCCCTCCTCCATCGGGTGTAAGTCACCGCATCACCGGGTTCCAGATCGCGGGGAAATCTTCCGCTGCAGGGCTCCACCTCTTCCCGATCCACGTGGATCTGTAGCGGCTCCCCGATTTCCTGGATAACCCCGCGTCCGTATTGGGGGTTAAAAGAAATCACGACCCCCCAGTGGGATGAGGGAACCTCTGCAGTGGGGGTCAGGTCCACCTGCACGGCCGGCCGAGGTCGGGTTTGCCATGCAGCCATCAAGCGCCGCAGGTGTTCGGCCTCTGGCGTGATCTTTAGGCCCGACGCCTGCGGCATACCTTCAGCCGCGGCCAGGTTGGGAGAAGCAGGGGGCACTGGAACCAGGCAGATCTCTGTGGGCTGGCCCAGCCTAGCAATCACGCGGGCATCGGCCTCCAGGCGGGCAGCAATTTGCCGGGCCTCTGCCGCGGCCATGCTTTCTTCCGACGGCGGCCGGGGAGGTCGGCCCATCGTTGGTCCTGCTAGGGTCAGTCCCCTCAGCGACGGCGTACCCGGAGCTACATTGGACTGTCCGACCTCTCTCCGCACCCGATCCTTCTCATGCGGGGCTTCTGGCGTGGCCATCTTGGTCTCTTCTCCCGCGTCTTCTTCCCGCGGTCTCTTCCGTGGGCGGCCCCGTCCCCATGGTCTCCACCCTCCGACCAGAATCAGGAGGCGGACCTCAGCTGTTGACGGACACGTCCTCAGGACACAGAAATATTTGGACTGGGCGGCCATTGTTGTTCGCGCTCTCCAGATTGTCTACGCCCACCTCACGCCCCTCTTCTCTTCCTGCGCTCCCCTCAGTGCTGTAATGGCGGCGGATTTTGGCGGCAAATGACACGGCACACAGTCTTTGTAATAAAGTACAGTCAAGCACGGTAAATCACAGTTCCTAGGCACACATGACCTGATTCTTCAGGCTTAAGTAGATCCTGTTCGTGACGCCAAGTTGGAGCGCCCCCACACCGCCGCAGGGCCGAGGGGTACCCGGAGCCGGGCCTCTGAGTCTCAGTTCTGGGGTTGTCACGGTGGCTAGACCCAGTCCGTGGCCCTGCCTGTCAGTGGGGGACGTCCGGTGCAATAAGTGGTGTTGTAACGGTGCAGTTGTGGGGTGCAGGTCGCGGTAAATAACGAGGACACCAGGTTGCAGTCTCTTTACCTCTTTACTGGAGATCTCTGGGTCCTCAGTCCAGAATACGGTTCACCAGGCTGCGCAAGTCCGGCCGGTCCAATGACACCTCCAGAGTTCACTTCACAGGTGGAAATCGGTGCCTTCCTTCTTAGCGCTATGTGTTGTAGTCCTCCCCTGCTGTGCTTACGGAAAGTACCCCACAACTGTTGTGTCTGTTTCTTAAGTTCCCTCACAACTCGATTAAATGATGTTCTTCTAATCGTCCGTCCCTCCCTGATGTTACGGTTAGAACGGCACCCGTTTGTCAGGTAGGCCTGGAGTTCTTCCGGGACCCTAGAGACGCCCCTCTCCCGGAATTGCCTCCCAAGACTTCATAGGTGATATGTGTTAGACAGCCCGCCTTAAACTGACTGTCCTGCCGCTGTTTAGAGTATTGCTTGAAGCTGAATGTTATAATACTCCCTCGGCGTTCCGGCCACCGGTAGTGCGCCTCAGTAGGGTGTTGCTTCGGTCTTACAGCACGACCCCTGCTGGAATTCTCCTATCGCTTGATCTCGTTTCTCACTCAGCACAATCTATCTCGCTTCTAGTCCTTTCTTGAATCCCGCCGCTTCCCGGAGCTGGCGCGGACCCGTTACGTTCTTTCCAATGCAAAGCCTCTGTCAGGATCCCACCCCTGACAGAGACCCTACTGTCTCTTTCTCCACAACACCCTCTGCCACTGAGTGTTGCTTCGTCCAGTCCAGTCAGCTTTCTGATCTAACTTCCTGCCTGACCCCCAGTTTACCCACTATGGTGGGGAGTGGCCTAATGAATAGAACCCTTAGCTCCCCCCGGAGGCCCGGCTGTGAAATGTATTGGTGTCTGTGATACCTGATCAGATGAACTCCTTCAGTGCCATCGGACGCACCATGGCCCCCCATAGTGGCGGAGCCACAGTACTGCAACGACCAGGACTCTGGGGCGCTGCACTTGTCATGCAGACAAACACCTGTTTTGTGTTTATTTAAGGAATAGAGGAGACTCACACATTTTTCTGACTGCAGCCCCTGCAGCCTGTACACAGACTCACCCAGAATAGGCACGGAGTTGGGATAATCTATCAAATATAGTATCAGACTCAATAACCCCAAGCCAGTAAACGAAAGATCTAATATAAAAAAACGCTTACTGTGATAATAATCACAGCCATACTTGCGGGTGTTGTAATATGGCCGCATACATAATGCGCCCATTATAAAACACATATAAATGAGAATAACAATACTGGGTCTTTGCTTTTTATATACGTATAAAACACCGCGCTCCATACTTGCGGGTGTTGTAATACGCCCACATACATAATGTGCGCATTATAAATCACATATAAATGAGAACACCACTAGATATTAATACTACAGAAGCACAGCCTCACTCTCCCTATTAGAGGACTATCAAATAAGACTACTCTTAATATAGCATATAATCAACTAATATAAAACAATTACTGGGATAATATTCACTGTATTAACAAATTAAACTATATCAAAAAGGGAGGGGGAGCCGACACACAGCTGCCGTCAGCAGACAGGGAGGGGAGTGGTTACACACTTTGATACACTTTGATAGGGGCGTGTCCACCTGTCAAATTGAGTTTGATGAGTAATACCTATGCTCTACTACTGACACCAAAAGCAACGATGCCAGCGATGTTTTACACTGGTAACCAGGGTAAACATCGGGTTACTAAGCGCAGGGCCGCGCTTAGTAACCCGATGTTTACCCTGGTTACCAGTGTAAAATGTAAAAAAAACAAACAGTACATACTCACCTTCGCATCCCCCGGCGTCCGCTTCCCACTGACTGAGCGCCGTAAAGTGAAAGTGAAAGTACAGCACAGCGGTGACGTCACCGCTCTGCTGTTAGGGCCGGCGCTCACACAGTGCAGGAAGCGGACGCCGGGGGATGCGAATGTAAGTATGTACTGTTTGTTTTTTTTACATTTTACGCTGGTAACCAGGGTAAACATTGGGTTACTAAGCGCGGCCCTGCGCTTAGCAACCCGATGTTTACCCTGGTTACCTGGGGACCTCGGCATCGTTGGTCGCTGGAGAGCGGTCTGTGTGACAGCTCTCCAGCGATCAAACAGCGACGCTGCAGCGATCGGCATCGTTGTCGCTATCGCTGCAGCGTCGCTTAATGTGAAGGTACCTTAAGTAATCATCCTCTTTGAAGTGCATATTGGTCTTTGACATGGTCTATTTAATTGAGGTAGTTATCTTTGATGGTATCTCTTTTATGGCACCTGGTAGGATCCTGTGGTGAGAATACTAACACCTTCTGGAACAACAGGTGATATAAAGAGGCATATATTGATGATAACAAGCCACATTACTTACCATATGGGACAATTTACATGAAAGGACTTTATTTCTTTTCAGGATGGATTAGCAACAGGAAATTGAATCCCAGTCTTTTTGATGATCTATAAGAAATAGATACCAAAAGAAGGAGTAAACCACTCTAGACATGAGGGAAGATATAGGAGAACTTTTACTAGGTCAGGTTGAAATGCTCAGAGGAAAAGTAGGCTTGTCATTGAATCACAAGGTAGAAGTTTTCAGGAGAGAGAGGAAGCACAAGAGAAGCACGAGTAGGTGGTAACGGGAGAAGGTGACAAGGTAGACATAGAGGTCAGTGGAGTTTGTGTGTAGGGTGGCATCTGGAAATTAGAGGATTTGTGTCGGTGGAAAATGGTTTATTGTAGAGCTTTGTTTTAGAGACAAGACAGATGACAATCTTAACCCTATTATACGTTACAATCAAACAATTTTTCCATTTTTCTTTTAGTATTTTTGTATCTTTAGGATGCCCAAACACATTTTGAAGAATATCAATCAAATCTACCAGTCATCAACAATGTGCTGGGGTTTCCTCATTTTTCCACGACAGCAAATGTCAATGGAACTAAGGATTTCTTCCTGCAGAGCAAAAGACTGGGGCATGTTGGCTTTTATCAGTCCTGATGCTTTTGCTCTGAAGGGAGATAAGCTGCCACTATGCTGTAGGTGACTCGTAGTGTGGTGATGACCCCAATACAAATTAGATGGCTATCGGCTGAACTTTTGGCTGACAACTATCTCTCTCATACACAGATCACATTGTTTGGCACCTCTGTACTCTTTGAGAAAGCCAACGAAAGACATATTTGTTGACGGTTTATCAAAGCGATCCGCAATCTGAAATCGGACATGCCCAAGTTACATCTTTCGTAACTATCAGTTGGCCGGCTCCCTATATACATTAGAAAGTCAACCAAATTCATTGATATTGGTGGATGTGGTGGACATTCAACTAATTTGACTAATTTCGCTGTTGGCCAAATGGTCATTTGGTTGACAGCTATGTCCTCCAACTTCCCCATACACCGGAATGCACAACTTGGTGGAACACTCTTGTGTTTTTTAAGATAGAGCCCCTGAAGACAAAGGATGGACGATTGGAAATCCAGCAGGCAGGATCCTTCTCTCCCCTGAGATCACCTGTCAGAGGAGAGTTGGGAAGCTCCCATATAGATGAAACTGTCAGCCGAACCTGCCGTGGGTTATTTTTTTTTAGCAATGTATTGATTAGAATCAGAGGCACTCTCACCTTCCAGCGTTCCTATAGATCCAGTGCAGGATGCTCCGGAGGTCTGTGCCAGATCCGGAAATGATGTTCCAACACCGCTGCTACCTGTAATTGGCAGGACTGGTCAGGTGACTAGCAGAGCATGACATTGGAGATGCATCCGATGACACACTCTTCTAGTCACCTGACCACTGCAGCCAATCACAGGTATGGCTACTGTGGAGAATATACTGAAGATAAAGATCCTAATAGATTTTCAGATAGCACATAGTTGGATCTTTTCTCTTATGGCCACTATGGGGAATCTACTTTAGTTGATTTTAGCTTTTCGGTTACTACTTGGTTGGACCTTTTTCCTGTATGGCTACTGTGGGGTTTTACTGAAGAGGATGTCTCTTCTGACTTTTCAGATAACACATGGTTAGACCTTTTCCCTTATGGACACTACTGTGGGGAATCTACCGATGATGAAGGCCCTTCTGGCTTTTTGGATACTACATGGTTGGATCGGTTCCCATATGGCCACTGTGGAGAATCTTCTGAAGTTGAAGATCCTTCTGGCTTTTCACATACCAGATAATTGGATCTTTTCCTATATGTCCACTGTGGGGAATCTTTTGAAGTTGAAGACCGTTCTAGCTTTTCAGATACCACATAGTTGGATCTTTTCTCATATGACCACTGTAAGGAATCTACTGAAGATGAAGTCTTTTATGGATTTTTGGATACCACATGGTTTTCCCATTCCTATTCCCATATGACCATTCTGGGGAATCTACCAATGATGAAGGCCCTTCTGGCTTTTTGGATACCACATGGTTGGATCTTTACCTGTATGGCCACTGCAGGAAATCTACTGAAATCGGAAACACTTCTGGCTTTTCAGATACTACATGATTTGATCTTTTAATATATGACCAGTGTGGGGAATCTACTGAAGATGAAATGTTGGCAATCCAATGCATATTTACAACACAGAGGGCTCCACAGCAAAGATCAAAGTAAGTCCTCAATGTTGGTGCCAAGTTTTGGCACCCCAGACAGCAGGAACTGATATTTGTTTCATTTCCCCTATCCAGTTTTGCAACTTTTATTTACCGCCAGGATAGTTTCCATAGAGAGGGCAAACTCACCAACCAGATGCTTGACTTATGAATTTTACCCATAGCCATGACCCCTTCCACTCCAAACCCATTTCCAGCCCCTTACTATGTGCCCTGTTCCTTGGACACTGAGATTTAATTTGATGATGGAATATCCAGTGCCACATACAAAAAATAACTTCCAGAAGTTCTGATTTTTGAGGGGAGATTTCGGGATGCTTAATCAAAGTCCAGGAGCTTTACCAAGTCTAGGAGGTCTCTCCTATTATCAGACATTCTGTAAGTGTTGGAAAGTATGGGACAGGAAAGTCCTGGACAGGTCTTTGCCACTGAGAAGCGAACCTTATAGAATAACTAAGACTAGACCCTCTTTCTCCAAAACCCCTGGGTGGCCACTTGTCTGTCTTGATGGTCCTTTTGATCAAAAAAGAAGAATGGTGGAGATCAGGGTTGAGCAGTACACAGCTTAGGATTCCAGGTGACACTTTGGAGAAGGTCAAGGAGATACATACCTAAAAAAGATTGGATTGTGGAGTCTTTCCTGGAGTTGTCCCTCTCATTGCAAGCTTTATGGTTGGTTTTCTCACCTCCAGATATGTGATATCCGCATCTGATGTCATCAGTGCTGTAGTCACCGTCCTCCACTGGGATGTAGAGCGGTCAGGTCCATTAGAGGCCAGCCTGCAGCTTCCCGGCACTCACAACATCTCTACCGTATATTCTTCCAGGAATAAGGTTTATGAGACACCATATATAGAAGAAAATTGTACACGGCATCTAATTATCGGATTTTCTATTGATCTGGTAATTCTGGTCCACCGCGTGATCAAAACAAGTCTTAAAGCAGCATTGGTGTCATGATATTCATCTATCTATCTATTATCAATCTATCTATTATCCATTTATCTATCTATTTCTCTATCTATCTTTTATCTATCTATCTATCTATCATCTATCTATCTATTATCTATCTATCTATTATTTATCTATTATCTATCTACTATCTATCTATCTATCTATCTATTATCAATTTATCTATTTATCTATCTATCTTTTATCTATCTATCTATCTATCTATCTATCTATCTATCTATCATCTATCTATTATTTATCTATTATCTATCTACTATCTATCTATTATCTATCTATCTATTATCCATTTATCTATCTATCTATCTATGAATCAAACTATTTATCATCTATCTGTATCTATTATCTATCTATCCATCTATGTAGAAAAAACAAAGCACAGCAGCACTATGTATAAATTTAGGCCATGTGAAAAAAACAGACAAACATTAAAAACATATAATCTAGATTTTACTACTCAAAAAAACATTTTCAATTTTTTTTTTAACTTACGGAAATGAATGAAAATGAAGGTTCTTAGCGCATAAATTGGCCAATTCATGTATGCCCATCAACCACGGCAAGGTGACCTCCCTCTAATGGGTCCCTGCTCTACTGTGTATTAACCTGATTGACCTGCAGGTGGCCGTAATCAGCTCTACTTGCCCATAAATTGTAGGCTAAACCCAGGAGTAGACATGAGTGTCCAAAATTGTAGGTCGATAGCCCAAGAGAGGCATGTACAGTAGAGCGGGGACCCATCAGAGGGAGGTCACCTTGCTGTGGTTGATGGGCACATATGAGGTGGCCAATTTATGCGCTAAGTACCTTCATTTTCATTCATTTCTGTAAGTTTAAAAAAAAAATTAGAACATTTTTTTTTGAGTAGTAAAATCTAGATTATATGTTTTTAATGTTTTTCTGTGTTTTCACATGGCCTAAATTTGTACATAGTGCTGCTGTGCTTTCTTTTTCTATATAATACAGTCTGACAGCTTTCACATGTTCACACTTAGGAGGTGCTGGTCAGTTTTTTTTGTATATTTATCTATATCTATCTATCTATTATCTGTCTATCTATCTATTTATCTATTATCTGTCTATCTATTGTCTATCTATCTATCTATCTATCTATCTATTTATCTATCATCTATCTATCTACCATCTATTATCTGTCTATCTATCTATCTATCTATCTATCTATCTATTTATCTATCATCTATCTATCTACTATCTATCTATCTATCTATCTATCTATCTATCTATCTATCTATCATCTATCTATTATCTATCTATTATCATTATCTATCTGTTATCTAACTATCATCTATCTGTATACCTATTATCTATCTATCTATCATCTATCTATCTATCTATCTATCTATCTATCTATCTATCTATCTATCTATCTATCTATCTATCTATCTATCTACCTCTGTGAAAGAAATAGTTATATTTCTTCAAGGGTTGCAGAGTAAATAAAAAGGAAAAAAAAAAACAACCAGAAATACAGAATGGTTATCATCTGTCTTCATGATGTTTGTTTTGCAGTACTGACCTCCGGGAAGTGAGAGTTTTATTGTAGCAAAAGGGAACAAAATTTCCTTTTGTGTGAATTGTCCAAACTTCTATTTCTGTCAAGGACAAATGGTTTACAATAGTATCTAGAGTGTGGTCATGAGGTCTCTCCATCTAATGAGGTTTGTTTTTGCCATTCTATTGTCTTTATCATATGATTTCTGATGCTGTTATGTAACTTATTGTGCAATCTTTTATGTAACTGAAAAACTCTACAAGAAGGTGGGACGTCGCCATGTTATATGGGAAGCTCTTAAAGACGACCTGGTGTGATTGTCTTTATCTCCAAGTTGAAATCACTGGTATACCTGGAGGCGATCTACCTGATGGACCCAGAATAGTCTCCTCTCCACCTCTATCTATCTAGGAAAAGGAAAAACGAGCACCAGTGATATATCAGGAAGAGAGAAAATAAGGGGGGCAATCAATTATCTATCTATATTCTATTATCTATTTATTATCTATCCGTCTATTATCTATCTGTTATCTATCTATCTATCTATCTATCTATCTATCTATCTATCTATTATTTATCTATCTATTATCTGTCTATTATCTATCTATTATCTATCTATTATCTGTCTATTATCTATCTATTATCTATCTATTGTCCATTATCAATCTATTATCTATCTATTAACTATCTGTTATCTATCTATTATCTATGTATCATCTATCCATCTATTATCTGCTCTGTGGCCTGCCCTCAAACACTCTCGCACCCCTCCAATCTATTCTAAACTCTGCTGCCCGACTAATCCACCTGTCCCCCCGCTATTCTCCGGCCTCTCCCCTCTGTCAATCCCTTCACTGGCTCCCCATTGCCCAGAGACTCCAGTACAAAACCCTAACCATGACGTACAAAGCCATCCACAACCTGTCTCCTCCTTACATCTGTGACCTCATCTCCCGGTACTTTCCTACACGCAACCTCCGATCCTCACAAGATCTCCTTCTCTACTCCCCTCTTATCTCCTCTTCCCACAATCGTATACAAGATTTCTCTCGCGTATCACCCCTACTCTGGAACCCTCTACCACAACACATCAGACTCTCGCCCACCATCGAAACCTTCAAAAAGAATCTGAAGACCCACCTCTTCCGACAAGCCTACAACCTGCAGTAACCACCGATCAACCAACCGCTGCACGATCAGCTCTATCCTCACCTACTGTATTCTCACCCATCCCTTGTAGATTGTGAGCCCTCGCGGGCAGGGTCCTCTCTCCTCCTGTACCAGTTATGACTTGTATTGTTTAAGATTATTGTACTTGTTTTTATTATGTATACCCCTCCTCACATGTAAAGCGCCATGGAATAAATGGCGCTATAACAATAAATAATAATAATAATAATAATAATAATATCTATCATCTATCTATTATGTATCTATGTATCATCTATCTATCTATCTATCTATCTATCTATCTACAGTGGCTTGCGAAAGAGGTGTTGCAGCCTCTGTGGCCTTTCAGAAAAGGTAAAGTGTATATAGTGACAGACGTGACAGATTGCACACAGGAGGACGTCCTGTCACTAAGCATGGGACTTATGAATGTAAATGCTTTCCTCACAAATTTTTAGCAGGTTCATAGCAAAACGAGTGAATACATACGCACGTGCCAATTTTTAGTTATTTGATCCAATAAATTGAATTTATGCCTATATTTTGCTCATTTCACTGAGAAAATTTAGTTTTGATACATCACGCACAAATCTGATTACAAAAATATTTAAACACAGGTTGTAATATCACAAAATAGGTAAAAAGCCAAAGGGGGTGAATACTTTTGCAAGCCACTATATGTACCCCTGTACGTTCACTGACAAATCCACTATAGCAAAACAAACTACTACTACTAGCTGCCACCGCCAATCATTTATATTGGCCGATTTGACATGGGGACAATAAGGCCTGAATTAGGAGCTCAGCAGGGCACGTGGCCCCGGCGTCTTTCAGCACTTTGTTAATTGTATTTTTAGTTACCTGGCAGGCAGATTTGTTGTGATCTATCTTGATGGCACATTGATTTATTTACATGACCTTGAGTCACATTAGGTACATGTCAGGCAGGTCTTACAGATACTCAGTGACAAAAAATTATTTGAAAGACCAGAGAAATATATGTTCTCGGTTCAGGAGATCCCATTTCTGGGTTATTTCTTATCGTCCATTGTTTTTTGCTTGGATCCGTCAAAAGTCTGGGCGGTACTTGATTGGGATCGTCCTGAGGACTTAAAGGCATTACAAAGGTTTTTGGGTTGCGCCAACAACTACCGTAAGTTCATCAAAAACTTTTCGGCAGTGGCCAAACCTCTGACGGATATGACAAGGAAAGGGAAGGACTTTTACAAATTGTCCAGTCCGGCCAGGGAGGCATTTGATACCGTGAAAAAATGTTTTGCCGCTGTGCCTATTCTTACACAGCCTGACGTCAACCATCCATTTATTTTAGAAGTTGACACGTCTACCGTGGGGGGTGGTGACTATATTGTCGCAGGGTGCATCCTGTTAAAGAAATGGTTAAAGTTTGTTTTTCCTGAAAACATAAGAACAATATTTTTAGTTTTTAATCTTTTGTTCCATATATGGTTATCATCTCTGTCTACATATACATTCCTTGGCTTGATTTCCTCACTCATTTCCCAGAAATTCTCAAGAACAAGTTGTTTTCTCCAGTTTTATATGGAGTTATCTTAACATATAGGAGATCAGCCAGATTCCTTAAATGTAATCCATCTAGTTAAAGGGAACTTGTCAGGAAGATTGTGCTGAGTAACCTACAGAGAGTCAGGTCGGCGATCCAACAGCTGCTACTGTGTAGACACCGGCCATATCTTGGAGAAGGAACTTTTTTTTGTTTAACAAGATGGCGCGAGAAAAAAGTATGACATTGGTACTAGGGAACTCTTAGCAATTAAGTGGGCTTTGGAAGAATGGCGATAGTTTTATGGAGGGGCAGTACATCTGGTCATGGTAATTAAGGATCATACAAATCTTTTATGTTTAGAATCTGCTAAGCATCTGACACCTAGAAAGGCAAGATGGTCGTTGTTCTTCACCATATTCAATTTTTTTTGTGATGTATAGGCTGGGGAATAAGAACATTAAGGCTGATGCCTCATCTCGTTGTTTTCCTGGTGGTGGAGATAATTGTGAACCGGTTCCTATACTACAGAAAGGGGTGATTAATGCATCTATGTGTTCTGATCTTGAGAAGTAGGTGGTTGAGGTCCATAGTGATGCCCCTGCCTGCTGCCTGTCCATTAGGTAAACTGTTGTTACTTGTGACTCTCCATCTTAAAGTTTTAAGTGAACATCATGATTCGGTCTTGGCTGGACATCCTGGTAGTAAAGCCACCACAGATCTCCTTACTCGGTGCTTTTGGTGGTCTGGGGGTACACAAGGATATTCGGGAGTATGTAGCCGCCTGCAGTGTTTGTGCGTGTTCTTAGACCCCTCATACTTATCCATCTGGGTCTCTCCAACCATTGGCGATTCCCAGTAGACCTAGGACTCATTTATCGGTAGATTTCATCACTGATCTACCTGTATCTGCAGATAATACAGTTATTTTGGTGGTGCACAGATTCAGCAAGATGTCTCATTTTATTGTGCTACCCACTTTACCCAACACCAAGACCAAGACCTTGGCCCAAATTTTTATCAAAGACATTTTCTGACCAGGGGGGTGTAAGTTATTTTCAAGTTTTGGAAAGTGATCTTGAGACTTATCTTGTTTTGTGTCTGAGAAGCAGGAGGATTGGGTTACTTACTTACCGCTAGCTGAATTCACGGTGAATAACCGTTCCCATAAGTCTACTAGTAAGTCCCTGTTCTTCGGAGCATACGGGTTTCAGCTTCAGTTCTGCTCTTGTAATAGGAATCATTCTTCAGGAACAGTTTTCATCATCTATTACATCTGTGTGGCAAAGGGTTCTAAATAAATTGAAGAGGATGAGGTCCAAATATAAGTATGTGGCTGATTGGAGACGTTTGGTGGGTCCAGACCTGTGTGTTGGTTGTTTGGTGTGGTTGTCCTCCAAGAACATTAAGTTGAAGCATGGGCTGACACTGACAGCTTGGGGCCCCTGTGCAAGAAAACGTGTCTGGGCCCCTCCTTTTATGGTGACCAAGCTACAGATATATCTATATTTTTTTTACAGTCTCCTCTCATTATATATATTGCCATCCCATATTACATAGTTCCCTCTTGTTATGTACAGCACCATCCCTTACATATCGGATTCTCCTAATTTTTGTGATTTATACCTCTTTGTTCTTTATTACATGTTTTCTGCTCTTGTTAGATATTAACTGAAATAAGATGGAGCCTGGGAAAGCTTCTTTTGTGATGAATGCGGCTGACGGACTGGTCTTCTGGTCAGATGCTGCTCCATCCAGCTGTCATTTTACATTTTACAAGAGAGGATTCTATGTAATAAAGAGGGGGCGCTGTGAATAACAAAAATGAGAATACTCAATGTAAGGGACGGTGCTGTAGATGACAAGAGATGATACTGTGTAATAATAAACGGCACTCTACATAACAGGATGCTATGTAATAAAGGACAGCATCATACATAACAGGACGCTATATAATAAAGGACGGCACTATACATAACAGGTCGTTATATAATAAAGGACGGCACTATACATAACAGGATGCCATATAATAAAGGACAGCACCATACATAACAGGACGCTATATAATAAAGGACGGCATCATACATAACAGGACGCTATATAATAAAGGACGGCATCATACATAACAGGACGCTATATAATAAAGGACGGCATCATACATAACAGGACGCTATATAATAAAGGACGGCACTATGCATAACAGGTCGTTATATAATAAAGGACGGCACTATACATAACAGGACGCTATATAATAAAGGACGGTACTATACATAAATAGAGAGGATGTTACGTAATAAGAGAGGATCTGCAAGGAAGAATGGCAGAGGATCCCCAAATCCAGGTGTGAAAAACTTGTTGCATCATTCCCAAGAAGGCTCATGGCTGTACTAGCCCAAAAGGGGCTTCTACTCAATACCGAGCAAAGGGTCTGAATACTTATGACCATGTGATATTTCAGTTTTTGTTTTTTATACATTTTCAAAAATTTCTACATTTCTGTTTTTTTTTTCAGTCACGATGGGGTGCAGAGTGTACATTAATGAGGAAAAAATGAACTTTTTTAAATTTACCAATTGGCTGAAATGAAACAAAGAGTGAAAAATGTAAAGGGGTGTGAATACTTTCCGTACCCGCTGTATATTATTATTATTATTATTATGCATTTTTATAGCACCATTTATTCCATGGCGCTTTACATGTGAATACGGGGCAAATATAGACAAATACATTAAACATGAGCAAAAAACAAGGCACACGGGTACATAAGGAGGGAGGACCCTGCCCACGAGGGCTCACAGTCTGCAGGGGATGGGTGATGAAACACCAGGAGAGGGTAGGGCAGGTTGTGTGGTGGTTCAGTTAGTTCAGGATCACTGCAGGCTGTAGGCTTGTCGGAAGAGGTGAGTCTTCAGGTTCTTTTTGAAGGTTTCTATGATAGGCGAGAGTCTGATGTGTTGGGGTAGAGAGTTCCAGAGTATGGGGGAAGCACGGGAGAAGTCTTGGATGCGGTTGTGGGAAGAGGAGATAAGAGGGGAGTAGAGAAGGAGGTCTTGAGAGGATCGGAGGTTGTGTGTTGGTAGGTACTGGGAGACCATGTCACAGATGTATGGAGAAGACAGGTAGTGGATGGCTTTGTATGTCATTGTGAGGGTTTTGAACTGGAGTCTCTGGGCGATAGGAAGCCAGTGAAGGGCTTGGCATAGGGGAGAGACTGGAGAATAACGGGGAGACAGGTAGATTAGTCAGGCAGCAGAGTGTAGGATGGATTGGAGTTGTGCCAGAGTGCTAGAGGGGAGTCCAGAGAGTAGGAGGTTGCAGTAGTCGAGGCGGGAGATGATAAGGGCATGCACTAGCGTTTTTGCGGTGTCGCGGTCAAGGAATGTGCAGATCCGGAAAATATTTTTGCGTTTGAGATGGCAGGAGGAGACAAGGGCTTGGATATGTGGCTTGAAATAGAGGGCAGAGTCGAGGATCACCCCGAGGCACTGGGCGTGGGACTGGGGAAAGTGAGTAGACATTGACATTGATGGATAGGTCTGGCGGAGGGGTAAAGTGAGATGGGGGAAAGATGATGATGTTTTGTCCATGTTTAGTTGTAGAAAGCGAGCAGAAAAGAAGGCTGAAATAGCAGACAGACAGTGCAGGAATTTGGAAAGCAAGGAGGTGAGGTCAGGTCCGGATAGGTAGATCTGCGTGTCATCAGCGTAGAGATGGTACTGCATACCATGGGTTTCTTTGAGCTGTCCTAGGCCGAAAGTGTAGATGGAGAAGAGTATGGGTCCTAGAACAGAGCCTTGAGGAACACCGACTGACAAGGGGCAAAGTGAGGAGGTGGTGTGGCGGAGGGAGAGACTGAATGTTCGGTTTGTCAGATATGATGAGATCTAGGAAAGGGCCAAGTCTGTGATGCCAAGAGATGAGAGGATTTGTAGCAGAAGGGAGTGGTCCACAGTGTCAAAGGCAGAAGACAGGTCCAGGAGAAGGAGGCCAGAGTAGTGTGGCTTGCTCCTGGCAGTTAGTAGGTCATTGGTGACACACATTTAGGGCAGTTTCAGTTGAGTGATGGGAACGGAAGCCAGATTGTAACCGATCAAAGAGGGAGCAGGAGGAGAGGTGGGAGGACAGTTCAAGATGGACGTGTTGCTCCAGCAATTTGGAGGCATAAGGGAGAAGAGATATCGGGCGATAGCTAGACACAGAGGATTGGTCGAGGGAGGGCTTTTTAACGATGGGTGTGATCTTGGCATGCTTGAAGGATGAGGGGAAGACACCTGTTGTGAGTGAGAGGTTGAAGAGGTGCGTTAGGGTTGGGATGAAGACCGTGGAAAGGTTAGGGATGAGGTGGGACGGGAGCGGGTCGAGCGTGCAGGTGGTGATGTGTGATCTTGACAGGAGGGTGGAGAGCTGATCTGTCATGGTGGAGAAGCTGGTTTTGGAGGAGCGGGGTTGAGCAGCTAAGAGGGGCAGTGGGCGCTGTGGGCAAAGCTTTCTCTGATCGTATCGATCTTTTGTTTAAAGAAAGAGGCGAAGTCTTCAGCAGAAATGAGGGGGGAGGGAGGAAGTGCTGGGGGACAGAGTAGAGAATTGAAAGTGTTGAAAAGCTGTTTAGGGTTGTGAGACAGGGAGGATATGAGAGATGAGAAGTAAGTTTGTTTTGCGGCAGTGAGCGTGGACTTGAAGCTGGCAAGGGACTGCTTGTATGCAGTGAAGTGGTCGGCAGAGCGGGATTGCTTCCATCTCCGCTCAGCGAGTGTACGAGTTTTGCTATGCATGAGCGGGGCGGCCGAATTGAGTGTTGCTGTTATTGTGGTGTTATAAAAAGTGGCAGCAGCATCTGTGTCATGAAGGGAGGCTATGTCTGTAAGAGGGAGAAGGGACTCAGAGAGTGAGTGTAAGTTGAGATGTTTGAGATTTCTGCGAGGGAAATCACACTTTTACAAACAGATAATAGTAAGTCTGTAGACATTTTATTACTTACACATGTCATCCCTCTGGCTGGTGCAAACTTCCATCTTCAGCAGCTCCATCCTGGTGGTCTTCAGTCCATCCATCATCACTTACTGCCCAGATCTCCAGCTGTCACCAGTCTTTCTGTCTCTTCACTACCTTTGATAGCTGCAGAGAACAGCCTCCATGCAGTCAGTGAATCTGACACTTCTCCTTCCTCCTGAGAAGTTCTGGCAGGTGCCTGACCCATGTGAGCATAGGCCAACACATCACCCTCCCCTCCCCCCTGTAGCCACTTCCCATCCCCTGTAGTGAGGGGGCTTTATTGAGGAACGACTGCACTGGCCACTAAGGCAGCATTCACACTGCAGCTCCTACTTCTGAATGGGCCAGTGCAGCGGTTTTCCAATAAAGCCCCCTCGGTACAGCAGGTGGATGTAGCTACTGGGGGCAGGGGGGATTGGTGTGATAGCCAATGTTCACATCTGTAAGTCAGTTCAATTGTTCCCTCAGAACTGCTCAGAAGGAACGAGACTTGTCAGCTGTACTGACTGCTCAGAGGTTGTTCCCAGCAGTCAGAGTCCGTTAGGAGGCAGGAGGTAATACTGGCTGAGATCAGCCATACATGCCAGGCCTGTCATCCTGCCGGTGCCTGAACTGCAGAGAAGCCGGGGACATGTCAAGGGATCCCAGGCTCCTGCATCATAGAGGGAGCGGCAGCATCAAGTAGTAGGAGAGGAAGGGGCCCCTCCTGACATATTCTGTAGAGTGCCTGCCCCTCTCTGAATGCTAAAGACCCCTTCTTCTCCTCTTAGTGTAGATGATGGCTCTATCACATGGTGGAGGCGGTGACATCATTGTCTGGACATGCGCAGTCTAAAGTACGCATGCTTATCGAACGCATTCGTATGCATGTCATTGTGTACCAATGCGTTCCCATAGACATTAATGCGGTTTTTTTTAATGAAATTGTCCGCATGCGGATGATTGTGCAATATTTGACGCCTCAAAAAAAATGCAACATGTTGCGTTTGCCAGACAGATATGTAAGCATGACACATGCGGATCGTATGCTGCGCACACAGACGCAAATGTGATCCCGGCCTAAGATTGTTGATTGTCGCTTGGTTCGTCGGTCTCTTCGATATCTGGTACACTGGAAGGGTTACAGTCCTTAAGAGAGAATGTGAGTACCATCAGATGACGTCCATGCGGTCAGGTTGATCCAGTCTTTTCAATGATAGACCCGGCCCTGAGGCTCTGGAGGTTCCTCTTAGAAGGTGGGTTACTGTGGCAGAGAGGGGACAGAAGACTGGGTGTCTGATTTCTTGTACTCCTGCACTGACTAGAAGCACTTTCCCATCATATTAAACAGTGCATGTTTCTGCTAGCAGTGCAGGGGTTAATCTATTCAGTTAAGAGCTCCTGGAGCTTTCCTGCTTTGGTGGTCTCAACTGTTCAGTTCTGGCAATTCCCCTTTGTGATATATACTTGCCTCTGGAAAGATCGACCAAACAAGGCAAGTCTTCATTGTTCAACCACCACAACCCCTTGGTATACCAGACCAATACCCAAACTCCATAACCTCCCTATCCAACATCACTGAAGGGGAGCTTAATTGTCTCATCTCCAAATCGCACCTCACCACCTCTGCGCTCGATCTCATCCCATCCCACCTCCTCCCCAACCTCACCACCAATCTTATCCCATCCCTAACCCACCTCTTCAACCTATCTCTAACTTCTGGTACCTTCCCTTCTGCTTTCAAACATGCCACAATCACGCCGATCCTTAAAAAGCCAACCCTCGACCCAACCGCTACGTCCAGCTATCCCCCAATATCGCTGCTCCCATTGGCTTCCAAACTCCTGGAGCAGCACGTCCACGCTGAACTTTCCTCCAACCTCTCATCTAACTTGCTCTTTGACAATCTACAATCTGGTTTACACCCCCATCAATCCACTGAGATAGCCCTGACCAAAATTACTAACAAGCTACTTACAGCCAAAGCTAACGGACAATACTCTGTACTCCTACTAGACCTGTCCTCTGCTTTTGACACAGTTGACCACTGCCTTCTACTACAGATCCTCTCCTCCTTTGGCATCAAAGAACTCGCCCTATCCTGGATCTCCTCATACATTTCCAACCGCACATTCAGCGTCTCCCACTCCCACACTACCTCCTCATCCCACCCTCTCTCTGTTGGAGTCCCCCAAGGCTCTGTTCTAGGACCTTTACTCTTCTCAATCTATGCACTTGGCCTGGGACAACTCATAAATTCCCATGGATTGCAGTACCACTTTTATGCTGTTGACACTCAGATCTACCTCACTGGCCTAGACGTCACCTCTCTGCTGTCCAGAATCCCAGAGTGTCTATCAGCCATATCCTCCTTGTTCTCCTCTCGCTTCCTCAAACTCAATGTGGACAAATCTGAACTCATCATCTTTCCTCCATCTCATAGATCTTCCTTACCTGACCTATCTATCACAATTAACGACATCATGCTTTCTCCCGTACCAGAAGTCCGCTGCGTCAGAGTAACCCTTGACTTTTCCCTGTCCTTCAAACTGCACATTCAAGCTCTTTCCACCTCCTGTCGCCACATCCAGCTCAAAAATATCTCCAGAATCCGTCCCTTCCTCAATCCTCAATCTACTAAAATGCTTGTGCATGCCCTCATCATCTCCCGCCTCGACTACTGCAACATCCTTTTCTGTGGCCTGCCTGCTAACACCCTTGCACCTCTCCAGTCCATACTTAACTCTACTGCCTAACTAATTCATCTCACTGCTCGCTACTCCTCCACTTCTCCCCTCTGCAAATCTCTTCACTGGCTCCCATTCCCTCAGCGTATCCGGTTCAAATTACTAATATTGACCTACAAAGCCATCCATAACCTGTCTCCTCCATATATCTCTGAACTAATGTCCCGATATCTTCACTCACGCAATCTCCGGTCCTCCCAAGACCTCCTTCTCTCCTCCACACTTACTCGCTCCTCACCCAACCACTTCCAAGACTTCTCCCAAATATCCCCCATCCTCTGGAATTCTTTGCCCCAACACATCCATCTATCAGCCACATTCGGATCCTTCAGACAGAACCTGAAAACCCACCTCTTCAGGAAAGCTTACAGCCTGCACTGACCCCGCTGCCTCCTCACCACTACCGGAGCTACTGCCTCACCGACACTAGAGCTGCTGCAACCCTCCAACCTACTGTCTCCTTCCCCACCATCCGGTAGAATGTAAGCCCGCATGGGCAGGGTCCTCTCCCCTCTGTTTCAGTTTGTGATTGTTAGTTTGTTTACTGTAAGTGATATCTGTAATTTGTATGTAATCCCTTCTAATTTACAGCACCATGGAATCAATGGTGCTATATAAATAAATAATAATAATAATAATCAGGGATTGCCAGTATTAGTTTCATACTGCCTGGTTCTGGAGTTGGAGGGGTTGGTTGTTTTTGAGGAGGCATTTGGAGTGTTGTTCAGAAGACTGTTCCTTCGTAATTTGTCTGTGTGCATATTCTCTTCATCTCCTATTTGGTTTTTCCCTCCTTTACTTCCTGGTGTTCCACTCTGTTATTTGTGAGTGCATTTTTGTATGAATTATATTTTCATTTATTACTGTACGTCTTCCCTTGTAAGCTCAGTTTGTGTATTCCCATCATATACACTACAGCTTCCCTCTTCTGTGGGTGGGGACAGATAAGGGCAGATTTAGGAGGTCAGCATGGCATGTGGCCCTGGCGTCTTCACCATCAGAAGTAAACCTGGGAGCAGGGACAGCTAGGTCCTCCCTAGCTTTAGGAATAGGGAAGCCCTTAGCCCCTGGATATCCTACAACAGAGTTGTGGCTCTATCTATCTATCTATCTATCTATCTATCTATCTATCTATCTATCTATCTATCTTTCTAAAAAAAATTCTGTCCTTTGTTCTGTTCATTGATCTGGTAACATGCTCAGGAAAAGATTGGAAAATGTTTCTAGTCATTTCCATAGACAATAATCCTCATTGATTTTCTGCTTATTGGCTCAGTGGCATAATTCCAAACATGTCTTCCAGGGTGAAATAATGTTTTAAGCACAGAATGTTCCATCTGGTTCTCTGTTGTATTTACAATAGATGAGTAAAAATGAGGAAAATAGACCTTTTATCACAATCTTGGTAGCTATGTGATCTGGTAAATGAGGCTTCCCTCCCGGTGTCTCTAAGGCTACGTTCACATTTGCGGTCAGCGCCGCAGCGTCGGGCGCCGCAGCGGCGCCGCATGCGTCATGCGCCCCTATATTTAACATGGGGGCGCATGGACATGCGTTGTGCTGCGTTTCGCGCCGCATGGCCGCAAGCGTTGGACGCAAGAAACGCATCAAGTTTCATTTTTTTTGCGTCCAACTTTCGGCCAAAAACGACGCATGCGGCGCAAAACGCAGCGTTTTAGCGTGCGTTTTGCCGCGTTTTTGTTTGCGTTGTGCGCTGCGGCGCCGACGCTGCGGCGCACAACGCAAATGTGAACGTAGCCTTAGCCGGCTCCAGACTTATGTGTTGCTATTCCACATAAGATGACGCTGAGGGCCTGACATGAAATCAATGTGTGTAATGTGTATGATTAGCAATTTTGCTGCATCCATTTTTCTATGGATTTACTGGTTCATGTCTTCTATATACGTCTATGAACTTTGAACCAATTTACTCAGCAGTGATAATGCAGATTTTTGCTTCTATAGTCACCCCGCACTCTGGAAAATACTGAGATAATAATAAATAATTAATCTCAGTTACAGCCAGGAGTCACTTTGATAAAAATCTATTTACCTATATACCTACTATACAGCTCTGGCAAAAATTAAGAGAACACTGCAACATGTTCAGTTTGTCTGATTTTTCTCTTTATAGGTATATTTTTGAGTAAAATGTAAATTGTTCTTTTCTATATATATAATCGTCTAAGGGGCACTTCCGTCTGTTTGCCTGTCTGTCTGTCACGGAAATCCCACGTCGCTGATTGGTCGTGGCCTGGCGGCCGAGACCAATCAATGATGGGCACAGCTCGGCCGAGAATTAGTCCCTCCGTACTTCCGTCCAGTCAGTGCCCGGCGCCCACTCAATACTCCCCTCCAGTCAGCGCTCACACAGGGTTAATGGCAGCGTTAACGGACCGTGTTATGCCGCGGTGTAACGCACTCCGTTAACGCTGCTATTAACCCTGTGTGACCAACTTTTTACTAATGATGCTGCCTATGCAGCATCAAAAGTAAAAAAATCTAATGTTAAAAATACTAAAAAACCAAAAAACCTGCTATTCTCACCTTCCATCGGGACAGCTTCGCTGGACGCCGGAGGGTGAGTATATAACTATTTTTTATTTTAATTATTTTTTTAACAGGGATATGGTGCCCACACTGCTATATACTATGTGGGCTGTGTTATATACTGTGTGGCTGCTATATACTACGTGAGCAGTGTTATATACTGAGTGGGCTGTGTTATATACTGGTGGGCTGTGTTATATACTACGTGGGCTGTGTTATATACTGCGTGGTCTGTGTTATATACTGCGTGGGCAGTGTTATATACTACGTGGACAGTGTTATATGCTATGTGGGCTGTGTTATATACTGTGTGGCTGCTATATACTGAGTGGGCTGTTATATACTGCGTGGGCAGTGTTCTATACTGCGTGGGCTGTGTTATATACTGCGTGGGCAGTGTTATATACTACGTGGGCAGTGTTATATACTACATAAGCAGTGTTATATACTGCATGGGCTCTGTTATATACTGCCTTGGCTGTGTTATATACTACGTGGGCTGTGTTATATACTGTGTGGCTGCTATATACTACGTGGGCAGTGTTATATACTATGTGGGCAGTGTTATATACTACATGGGCAGTGTTAAATACTGCGTGGGCTGTGTTATATACTACGTGAACTGTGTTATATACTGCGTGGTCTGTGTTATATACTGCGTGGGCAGTGTTATATACTACGTGGGCAGTGTTATATGCTATGTGGGCTGTGTTATATACTGTGTGGCTGCTATATACTGAGTGGGCTGTTATATACTGCGTGGGCAGTGTTCTATACTGCGTGGGCTGTGTTATATACTGCGTGGGCAGTGTTATATACTACGTGGGCAGTGTTATATACTACATTGGCAGTGTTATATACTGCATGGGCTGTGTTATATACTGCGTTGGCTGTGTTATATACTACGTGGGCTGTGTTATATACTGTGTGGCTGCTATATACTACGTGGGCAGTGTTATATACTATGTGGGCAGTGTTATATACTACATGGGCAGTGTTAAATACTGCGTGGGCTGTGTTATATACTACGTGGGCTGTGTTATATACTGCGAGAGCTGTGTTATATACTGCGTGGCCACTGTTATATACTGCGTGGCCACTGTTATATACTGCGTGGGCTGTGTTATATACTGCGTGGGCTGTGTTATATACTGCGTGGGCTGTGCTATATATTATGTGGGCTGTGTTATATATTGCATGGGCTGTGTTATATACTCCGTGGGCTGTGTTATATACCGCGTGGCCACTGTTATATACTGCGTGGCCACTGTTATATACTGCATGGCCTGTGTTATATACTGCGTGGGCTGTGTTATAAACTGCGTGCCTCTGTTATATATTGCGTGACTTGTGTTATATACTGCACGGGCTGTGTTATATACTGCATGGGCAGCACGGTGGCGCAGTGGTTAGCACAGCAGCCTTGCAGCGCTGGAGTCCTGGGTTCTAATCCCACCTTGGACAACATCTGCAAAGAGTTTGTATGTTCTCTCCGTGTTTGCGTGGGTTTCCTCCGGGCACTCCGGTTTCCTCCCACATTCCAAAGACATACTGATAGGGAATTTAGATTGTGAGCCCCATCGGGGACAGCGATGATAATGTGTACAAACTGTAAAGCGCTGCGTAATATGTTAGCACTATATAAAGATTATTATTATTATTATGGGCTGTGTTATATACTGCGTGGGCTGTGCTATATATTACGTGGGCTGTGTTATATACTGTGTGGGCTGTGTTATATACTGCGTGGCCTGTGTTATATACTGCGTGGCCTGTGCTATACATTATGTGGGCTGTGTTATATACTACGTGGCTGTGTTATATACTGCGTGGCTGCTATATACTATGTGGCCTGTGCTATATACTATGTGGCTGCTATATACATACATACATATTCTAGAATACCCGATGCATTAGAATCGGGCCACCATCTAGTATTCTATAAACTACTGACAGCATGTCTTAATATCCAAGCAATACATTTTGTATTTATTTTCTGAAAATGAGAAATGGTTAAAATACAAAAAAAAATGCACTATTATTATTAGGTAAAATTTATGCAGAAATATAGAAAATTCTAAAGGATTCACAATTCACAAACTTTCAAGTACCACTGTGCTATCTGTTTCATATTTATCTATTACTATTCTATTTATCTTTCCCTCTGTGTTTCTTTATTTATCAATCTATCTACCTATAAAAAAAAATTAAAGATAAAGATTATTATTATTATTACCTATTTATTCTATCTATCTAGCTAGCTAGCTATCTATCTCATAACTATTTATTATATATCTATCAATTATCTATCTATTATCTATCAATCTATTATCTATCATCTATCTATTATCTTTCAATCTATTATCTATTATCTATCTATTATCAATCTATCTATTATCTATCTATCATCTATCTATTATCTATCTATCTATTATGAATCTATTATTTATATATACTACTATCTATAGATCTATCTATCTATCTATAGATCTATCCCTTTTTACTGCTCCAATAAAACAGGGCGGAGGTCTGTGCCTGTCTCTATAGTGGCTGCATGACGGTATATTCATTAATCCTGAGTCGGTATATCATGATAATCAGGGCTGACCAGGGGCGTAACTGGAAAACCCCTAGGCCCCCACCAACCGTGTGCCATATATAATACTGCTGTCTTCGCCTGTCTTCTCAGAGGACCCTTGTGGACCCTCATGCTCCCGAGTGTGGCTGCTACCTCTGCAGCCCCTATAGCTACACCTATGGATCTGACACGACATAAGAATTTTCTATGTTGGCCACTGCGCTCTACTGATTGCTTGAGGTTCCACTTCTGGCAACACCCCATAAACAGCTGTGGTCAGACAGTCTTTTCCTGGGTTATTTCAGCTGCATTTGCCTCCAGACAGATGGTTTTGCTCTTGAGAAAATGAGTCCCAAGGGGATAGGCTGATCACAGGTTTCCTCTCTTTGCACCCCTGCTAACAGCCAGTTTTGCTGGGGTAAGTCGTGACCAAGTATATCCTTTGCCATGGCCTCCCCAAGAAGAATCAAGTGTTTGGTCGGGATTCCAGAAATGGAACCCTAGGTGATCAGTTGATCTCTTCGGGCAGCATTTTAAAGGAATCCTATCACCAGGTTTTACAAACAAACTAAAGCCATGACCTTTAACTGTTCTATTACCACAGATCATCAACCCATCTCTTATTATCACTTGTAAAACTCGGCCCTGGAGTGGCCCAAACAATTCTCTCAGCACTATATGTGCTGGAGCATACTTCCGAGCTCACATCACAGCAGCTAATAGCCGCAATGACACATATCTCCTCTCAAGGACTTGTCCAGCGGCCATCTTACAGTAGATAATGACATGTGGGTGACAGACGCCAGCACTCCTATCAATAAAGCTGAACTATTTTGAGACATGACACACTGTTCATGTCTTGTGACTTATCTGGCTGTATAAATCCTATATCTACTATTTGGCTGCAGACAACTAAGACGAGAACACACGCCTTTCATGTGCCCTAACAGAGAGCAATGACAAAATGCAAAAGTGACCAAAACAACAGCGAAAAAGGATGAGAACAGAAAAATGGTCTGTGGTCACGCCCTGCAGAACTGCTCCTTTATAGGTGTTGTCTTGCTAATTGCCTGTCATTTCTACCTGTTGTCTGTTCCATTTGTACAACAGCAGGATAAATTGATTCACACATTTTTGAGCAGTGTACTAAGTATCCATTAAAATCCATGGGCTGCATGTAGAATAAGCTCTGTGTAGCCACTCTCTGCTTGGTTTAATAGATAAGGGTCCTGAAATGGGATTCTTGCCCAATTCTCAGTACTCCCGAATAGGGATTGTGCACTTGTACTCCATTCTCTGCTCCATACCTCTTGGCTAGTGTACTCAGACTACATATGGTTTATTTGTAGTCTGTGACCACGGAGACACTTTGGTCTGCACAGGAGCTGTATAGGCAAAATAGTAGTGTATTAGTACTCAACATTATTTGCTTTTACTTTATAGTTTATATACACTGACTGGAGCAATAACAATAGTTGCAAAGATGAACAAAGCCTATAAAGTAGTGACAGATTGAACACAGCCTGTAAAGTAGTCACTCTTTTCTTAAAAATAGGGATTATGTTCATGCTGTGGAGGAGCGAAATTGATTTTTGTCTAGTAATTCTCATGTAAAGCGATGGGCATACAGACGCTGTCAGTATAATCCTCTTACACATCCGAAAAACTGTCGGAATCCAACCTCAATTATGAGAGAGTGACATTTGCAGCACGAGAAATCGGGTCAGAAAGTTGTGACCGGTTCCAGATTTTTTTCGTAGATCTATTTTTTTTTACTCGATTCCTCTGTAGAAGGATTGAAAATATATTTTTGTTTTTGGCAGGTACATGGTGTTCCAATAATGAGACAATCAGGAATGTCTCCCTGAGATATGGAGTAACTGGCGCAGAACCAGATAAAACCAGGAATGGAATCTGAAGAATTTTTCAGTAGTTTTGTTTCATTGTTATTTTGGTTATTTGTGCATATAAAAGCGGGGTTCCTCCAAATCATCTAAGTGGCCTCTTTATTGATGAATGAAATTGCTATGTATCCACGTATTTTCATACTCATTGAGAATACAGGCACATTTCCATACTTTCTGGACAGAAAATGCCTTTGCAGATATGAGGTTCGCGGCATGCAAAGTGTTTTGATGAAATTTTTCCCCATTGCTAAGCCCCTTTTAGAATCAAAGTGAAGGTGACGAAATAAAGGATAATCTCAATGCTCCAATAAAGATTCTGGAAGCGCATATTTCAGGGAGGTTTTGGCGGAACCTGGCACATTTGTCAACTTTTTCAGGAGCCCATGAGGTTTCTGATATTTTTGAGTCTTTGTGAAAGTTGGCAGGACATCCAAAAAATATTTTCGTAAATTGTTTCCTTCCCGTGAAAGAACCTCTTCAACTGTACATCTGAACAACTTCATAGAAGGGCTCCACCTTTGACACTTCTTTTTGGCCCTTGGTTAACCTGCCATAAGCCAAGTCTATACTGTGGCCACAAGCAGCCCTGGTTTAGACTCCTGGTTTTTATCTTGATGGATAATCTTGGGTTTGCAATAGCTGGGCTTGATACCCTCCGATTGGGGTTTCTCACAAACTGAACAGCCTCCATGTAGTCAAGGGGGTCCATCAAGTTCTTGATTCTGATGGATCACCTTGGGTTTCCAATAGCTGGCCTTGATACCCTCCAATTGGGCATCTCTCATAAACTGAACAGCCTCCTTGTAGACAAGGAAGGTTCATCAAGTTCTTGAATATGATGGATCATCTTGGGTTTCCAATAGCTGGGCTTGATACCCTTCCATTGGGGTTTCTCACTAACTGAATAGCCTCCTTGTAGATAAGGGGGTCCATCAAGTTCTTGATTCTGATGGATCATCTTGGGTTTCCAATAGCTGGGCTTGATACCCTCCAATTGGGCATCTCTCATAAACTGAACAGCCTCCTCGTAGACAAGGAAGGTCCATCAAGTTCTTGATTGTGATGGATCATCTTGGGTTTGCAATAGCTGGGCTTGATACCCTTCGATTGGGGTTTCTCACTAACTGAATAGCCTCCTTGTAGATAAGGGGGTCTATCAAGTTCTTGATTCTGATGGATCATCTTGGGTTTCCAATAGCTGGGCTTGATACCCTCCAATTGGGCATCTCTCATAAACTGAACTGCCTCCTCGTAGACAAGGAAGGTCCATCAAGTTCTTGATTGTGATGGATCATCTTGGGTTTCCAACAGCTGGGCTTGATACCCTCCAATTGGGGTTTCTCAAAAAACTGAACAGCCTCCTTGTAGACAAGTGGGGGTCCATCAAGTTCTTAATTTTGATGGATCATCCTGGGTTTCCAGTAGCAGAGCTTGGTACCCTCCAATTGGGCATCTCTCACAAACTGAACCGCCTCCTCGAAGACAAGGGAGGTCCTTTGTTACTGCAGTACCTGAGAATGGTCACTATGTGGTGTACAGAGCCATTCAGTTCCGGTTTTGTACACTGCATCGCCAATGATCTGATATTTTTGACCCATCCTAAGGACAGGCCATGAATTTCTAAGAACTGGTGAAACCCTTCAAATTTTGTGCTAAAGGATTCTGGATCAATAAAGTTTGGACCTTTGTTTGTGACCCTTATTTTATTAGTCAGGATAGAGTGGGCAGCATGTGTGTTCCAAAGATCCATAGATTTCTAACACAATTTATATACAGGACATTATTTGAACCCTATGGATTGTTGACTATTTCGATTTTTGGCTATTTTGATTTTGGGCTATTTCTATATTTGGCTATTTTGAATTGCAAAATTCTTAATATAATTGTAATTTCGAAAAAATAATTTCAATTCCAAACCTATAACTGCGTAAGACTAAGCACAGGGTGGAAAAAAAAGTCCAAACTTTCATTTTTTTGCCTTATAGTAGCTTTAAGGAGTTTTCTCACGTTAAGAAAAACTCTTTTATGTTTCACAGCTGGCGCCTGCCTCTTCCATCAGCGACCGGAGCTAGCTCTGATTGCTGCTGACAATCACTGACAGCGGCATTTAGGCAGTTGTGATCTACATGCGCGCCTGTTATTTCTCCCATATACTATAGTATTTCAGTTTATAGTATTATAGAATCCCAAACAGGAGACAGACTGGTAAGGTAGATAAGGTTTATTCACAGCCAGCCGGGAGCATTTCGGTGTACCTCCTCCCACCCATGGTATGTGGCTAATTGGACACTGAAATGTGATATATGGCAGCAGATGGCTGAAAATCTCATTTTCTCCTTCCAAGTGATCCAGCAAGTGAAGGTTGAAGTTCCTAAAAAAATACAGTATGTAAAAGTACTTGGAAACTAAACAAACAAAAAAAAGCTGTAAAAAGACATAAAAGTTTAAATCAACCCTCTTTACCCAATTCAAAAAATAATAAAAAATAAAAAATAAGATAACTGGTATGGCCGCATCCGTAAACACTAAATATTAAATCAATTAACCTATGCCAAAAGATAATGAAATGAACACAAAAAGAATCAAAACACAAGAATTCTAAAAAAGAATAAAAAGTGATTAAAATATGGTATCTATCCCAAAATGATGCAATAAAAACTAAAACTCACGTACAAGAAAAAAAATAATAAAAAACAAAAACTCCATTGATGGAAAAATGAAGAGTTATGGGTCTAGGAAAAGGGAGACTTTGTTTTTAGAAAGTACTGCATTTTTTTAAAACCACTACATATAACGAAAAAGAAAAACTAAAAAAGTTTGGTATCATCCCAATGGTACTGATCTAGAGAATCATGTTATTAAGTCATTCTCAATTCTCATTCTCCATAAAAAGGAAACCCAAAAATCAATAGTGTGTTGTTGTTTTTTTCCCTATTTCCCCATATTTAGATTTTTTTTTCCTGTTTTTCAAAACTTTATAAGGTAAAGTGAATGGTGTCGTTTAAAACTACAACTCGTCCCGCAAAAATCAAGATCCCGTAAACCTATGTAGATGGAAAAATAAAAAAGTTATGGGTCTTTTAAGAAGAGGAGGAAGAAATTAAAGAGCTGCCTCAATGGGGGGGTTAATGTATCTGTTAAGACTGTGAATCAGAGCTGACAGTGTCGGTTGCAGAGGTAACCTGTTACACAGAGATGCAACAATGGGCTTCTTCCAGGGCAAACAGAAAAAAAAGGTTAAAGTTCAACCCAAACGATGAAGGTGAAAATAACATTTTATGTAGTCATCCTTAAGAAGGGGAGGAAGAAATGAAAGAGCTGCGTCAATGGGGGGTTAATGTACCTGTTAGCCAGTGGCGTAACTACAAAGTTATGGGCCCCGGTGCGAACTTCCAAATGGGGCCCCCCCCCCTACCTCCGTGACGCCCCCCCACCCCCTTCCCCTAGATACGCCTCGGACTGTTGCAGGAATCTCCTGCACTGCAACATGGTGTTGGGTGCCAGCACAGCCCGCACAGTGGTATATCCAGCACAGCCCGCACAGTGGTATATCCAGCACAGCCCGCACAGTGGTATATCCAGCACAGACCGCACAGTGGTATATCCAGCACAGACCGCACAGTGGTATATCCAGCACAGCCCGCACAGTGGTATATCCAGCACAGCCCGCACAGTGGTATATCCAGCACAGCCCGCACAGTGGTATATCCAGCACAGCCCGCACAGTGGTATATCCAGCACAGCCCGCACAGTGGTATATCCAGCACAGCCCGCACAGTGGTATATACAGCACAGCCCGCACAGTGGTATGTACAGCACAGCCCGCACAGTGGTATATACAGCACAGCCCGCACAGGGGTAAATACAGCACAGCCCGCACAGGGGTAAATACAGCACAGCCCGCACAGGGGTATATACAGCACAGCCCGCACAGGGGTATATACAGCACAGCCCGCACAGGGGTATATACAGCACAGCCCGCACAGGGGTATATACAGCACAGCCCGCACAGGGGTATATACAGCACAGCCCGCACAGGGGTATATACAGCACAGCCCGCACAGGGGTATATACAGCACAGCCCGCACAGTGGTATATCCAGCACAGCCCGCACAGGGGTAAATACAGCACAGCCCGCACAGGGGTAAATACAGCACAGCCCGCACAGGGGTAAATACAGCACAGCCCGCACAGGGGTATATACAGCACAGCCCGCACAGGGGTATATACAGCACAGCCCGCACAGGGGTATATACAGCACAGCCCGCACAGGGGTATATACAGCACAGCCCGCACAGGGGTATATACAGCACAGCCCGCACAGTGGTATATCCAGCACAGCCCGCACAGGGGTATATAGAGCACAGCCCGCACAGGGGTATATACAGCAGAGCCCGCACAGGGGTATATACAGCACAGCCGCACAGGGGTATATACAGCACAGCCGGCACAGGGGTATATACAGCACAGCCCGCACAGTGGTATATACAGCACAGCCAGCACAGGGGTATATAGAGCACAGCCCGCTCAGGGATATATACAGCAGAGCCCACACAGGGGTATATACAGCAGAGCCCGCACAGGGGTATATGCAGCACAGGGGTATATAGAGCACAGCCCGCACAGGGATATATACAGCAGAGCCCACACAGGGGTATATACAGCAGAGCCCGCACAGGGGTATATGCAGCACAGCCAGCACAGGGGTATATAGAGCACAGCCAGCACAGGGGTATATAGAGCACAGCCAGCACAGGGATATATACAGCACAGCCCGCACAGGGATATATACAGCACAGCCCGCACAGGGATATATACAGCAGAGCCCGCACAGGGGTATATGCAGCACAGCCAGCACAGCGGTATATAGAGCACAGCCAGCACAGGGGTATATAGAGCACAGCCAGCACAGGGATATATACAGCACAGCCCGCACAGGGATATATACAGCACAGCCCGCACAGGGATATATACAGTAGAGCCCGCACAGGGGTATATGCAGCACAGCCAGCACAGGGGTATATAGAGCACAGCCAGCACAGGGGTATATAGAGCACAGCCCGCATCTCATCTCCCCCCCCCCCCCCCCGATAATGGCCCCACAGTCCGGTGAAAAAGAAAAAAAAAAACTCTCCTCACCTTTCCTTTTGCCCGCGCTGCTCCTGGTGGCTGCAGTCTGCCCAGGACACTGCAGGTGCGCGATGATATGACGTCATCGCGCACCCGCAGTGTACTGTCAGAGGCAGAGCGGGGAATGATGGGAGAGGGAGCGTCAGGTGACGCTCTCCTCCATCATTGCATTGAACTATACCGGTGTCATAGACGCCGGTATAGTTAAATGCGGCGGCGGCGGCGGCGGCGGCGGCGGCGGCGGCGGCGGCGGCGGGGGGGGGGGGAGGAACAGTGCAGCGGCCCACTACTGGCATCGGCTCTTCTGGCATTTGCCAGAAGTGCCCGATGTCCAGCCCGGCCCTGCCCTGCCGGCCCGGGGCCCCTGACCTGCGGGGCCCGGTCGCAATGGCGACCGCTGCGACCGCGGTCGTTACGCCCCTGCTGTTAGCAGTGAAGACTGTGAATCAGAGCTGACAGTGTCGGTTGCAGAGGTAACCTGTTAAAAATTAAAAGATGACATATCGCGCTTTTGCATTTCGATCCTCTTGCAGTGCCAGGAGTCATTAGATTGGGACGGATGACAGTGATGAGATGTGACTGTGCCAGGTTAGACGATTATCATAGTTTGCCGCTGAGGACACATCCAAAGGAAACTGTCAGATAACGTTAAGTCTCTGCCAGTCGACCCGGTGGTGTCCCTGGGGGACTGTAATCAGGACTGTTCGTTAGGTTACATAATCAGTTTTTCTTGAAATTGCTTTGTAATAGTCAAGAGTTAATAAAGAGTCCATCGGCCGCGTCAATAATCTGGTGCCTGTTGCGTGACATTACACGCCGCAATGATGACGTCGCGCCAGGTCGACTACATTTTATGTTGTCAGGAGGACATGTCACTAAACCTTCTGCCTCAATCAGTATCAATTTATATATATGTTTCCAGGAGGAATAACAGAGGAACAACAAGGTTCTAAGAAATGATAATCCAGCATAGCCGATTGTTGTACTAGGGCCCTATCTTTCATCTTCTTTCGTGTGTGTGGTCCCTTTGGGCACCCTTAGGTTCTAAAGCCCTGTTTGAATGCTACCTCTGCAGCCTTTGGCCGGGGTCACACATGCGTGTTTTACGGACGTAAGAGCGCAGAAACTACGTCCGTAAAACTCGCATAACATACGGCACAATTATTCTCAATGGGGCTGCTCCTATCAGCCGTATATTACGGATCCGTAATATACGGCTTTCTAGGGCCGTACAAAATCGCAGCATGCTGCGCTTGTCAGCGTATTGCGCAAAAAAATCGCCAATGAAAATCTATGGGGGCGAGAAAAATACGGATTCCACACGGACCAGCAGTGTGACTTGTGAGAAATACGCAGCGGTGTTAGTGAAAAGTCGGTAATTCAATTGCCGGCCTTTCATTTCTCCTGCCTAAACCCGACAGGATATGAGACATGATTACATACAGTAAACCATCTCATATCCCTTTTTTTTTGCATATTCCACACTACTAATGTTAGTAGTGTGTATGTGCAAAATTTCAGCGCTGTAGCTGCTAAAATAAAGGGTTAAATGGCAGAAAAAATTGGCGTGGGCTCCCGCGCAATTTTCTCCGCCAGAGCGGTAAAGCCAGTGACTGAGGGCAGATATTAATAGCCAGGAGAGGGTCCATGGTTATTGGCCCCCCCGTGGCTAAAAACATCTGCCCCCAGCCACCCCAGAAAAGGCACATCTGGAAGATGCGCCTATTCTGGCACTTGGCCACTCTCTTCCCACTCCCTGTAGCGGTGGGATATGGGGTAATGAAGGGTTAATGCCACCTTGCTATTGTAAGGTGACATTAAGCCAGATTAATAATGGAGAGGCGTCAATTATGACACCTATCCATTATTAATCCAATTGTTTGAAAGGGTTAAAAAACACACACACACATGATTTAAAAGTATTTTAATGAAATAAACACAGCGGTTGTTTTAATAATTTATTGCTCTCTCAATCCATTTCCAGGCCCTCGCTTGGCAAAATAATAAACGCACAAGATACATACCCTCAGCTGAACCGTCACGTCCCACGAAGTAATCCATCTGAAGGGGTTAAAATATTTTACAGGCAGGAGCCCTGCTAATGCAGCGGTGTGCTCGTGCTTGTAATTCCCCGGCGAATGAATGAAATGTAGGTCATTGACCTACATTTCCTTCAGTCGCGGTGATGCGCCCCTGGTGGATGTCCTCATATGACCTGGAGCGTGGGAAAAAGTTCCCAGGCTGCAGTTCATGAGAACATCCAGCAGGGGCGCATCACCGCGACTCAATGTAAGTACAGATCCAGCTTTCCTTTCAGCACCCGGGGGATTACAGGCACGAGCGAGTGGTTTATCGCAGCTCGTGTCTGTAATATTAGTTAACCCCTTCAGATGGATTACCTCGTTGGACGTGATCTGACATCAGAAGGTATGTATCTTGTGGGTTTATTATTTTGCCAAGCGAGGACCTGGAAATGGATTGAGAGAGCAATAAATTATTAAAACAACCGCTGTGTTTATTTCATTAAAATACTTTTAAATCATGTGTGTGTGTGTTTTATTAACCCTTTCAGACAATTGGGTTAATAATGGATAGGTGTCATAATTGACGCCTCTCCATTATTAATCTGGCTTAATGTCACCTTACAATAGCAAGGTGGCATTAACCCTTCATTACCCCATATCCCACCGCTACAGGGAGTGGGAAGAGAGAGGCCAAGTGCCAGAATAGGCGCATCTTCCAGATGTGCCTTTTCTGGGGTGGCTGGGGGCAGATGTTTGTAGCCAGGGGGGGCAATAACCATGGACCCTCTCCTGGCTATTAATATCTGCCCTCAGTCACTGGCTTTACCGCTCTGGCGGAGAAAATTGCGCGGGAGCCCTCGCCAATTTTTTCCGCCATTTAACCCTTTATTTTAGCAGCTACAGCGCTGAAATTTTGCACATACACACTACTAACATTAGTAGTGTGGAATATGCAAAAAAAAAGAGGATATGAGATGGTTTACTGTATGTAACCATGTCTCATATCCTGTCGGGTTTGTGCAGGAGAAATGAGAAGCCGGCAATTGAATTACCGGCTGTTCACAGATATCGCGCTGAATGAAATCTAAATACAGAATATATATATATATATGTGTCTCAATGACATATATATATATATATATATATATATATATATATATATACTGTATATATGTTTTCCCGAACATTTGAGCACATAAATCCATTAGATGTCGGTTTTGCAAGCCTGCGCGAAAATCTCGCAGTACGGATGGCATACGGATTACATACGGAGGATGCCATGTGCAAAATACGCTGAAACACCCTGACTACGGATCAATATTTTGGGAACATTTCTCCGTATTACGGCCGTAGTACGGACGTATAATACGTGGCGTATTGTCTTACGCCAAGTGTGACCCCAGCCTTTATGTCACTTCTAAGTTCTCATTGCTGTTTTCAGATACAGAACTCCAAATCCCCTGCTTACGCACTAGTTTCCTGACGCTGCCACTAGGGGGCGCTAACTTCTTTCTGTGTTACCATTGAGTCCAGTGTCTAACAGCTTGCAGTGAGCTCCCTCTAGTGGCAGTTGCAGGGAGTAAGAATGTTATCATTGATCTTGTTGTCTATGCAGAGGGTTTGGAGCTCTGTGTCAGAAATTTGGATCTTTAGCCACAGATTTCTATGGCAAATTTAAATAATAAAAAAATGAAATATTATTCTAATGTGGAAAATCCCTTGAAACTGTAATGCTAACTACTAACTATTCATATAGGATACTAGCGTGTGTATGGGGAGACTTTGGAAGGACACCTGGTCTCGAAGGGTCATCCTTGACGGGTCTCGCTGACTAGTAAGAAAAGTACAAAGCTATATTTATAACATATGGTTTCTATGTATGCTGCGTCCTCTGCAGCGGGGTCGGGTTGTATTTCATGGTAGCCATATTTAGTCACCGACTAATTTCTATTCACAGGATTAATGGAATAGGCTCAAACAATTACTGTTCAAAACTTAAAATTTGTAATAAGACCCGCACCTACCTTGTGATATTAAAGGGGATGTGTCATCAGAAAATGACCACATGTTTTCATGTTACAGATCTTATTATTATTATTATTTTAATTGGGTCCTTTTTAAGCCCAATATCATGTGCTGTACTGTATTAAAAAGGTAAATTAGTAGACTCAGGATCTACCATTCACAATAGGTGATGTCACAGCTCACCTCCTCCTCCTCATGTGCAAAGACTGATAACACCTCTATATACAGTAGATAGCACAGGATGCACCATTCACAATAAGTGATGTCACAGCTCACCTCCTCCTCCTCCTGTACAATGATAAAACCTCTATATACAGTAGATGATACAGGATCCACCATTCACAATAGGTGATGTCACAGCTCACCTCCTCCTCCTCCTGTACAATTACTGATAACACCTCTATATACAGCTGATAACACAGGATCTACAGGGTCTACCATTCACAATAGGTGATGTCACAGCTCACCTCCTCCTCCTCCTGTACAATTACTGATAACACCTCTATATACAGCTGATAACACAGGATCTACAGGGTCTACCATTCACAATAGGTGATGTCACAGCTCACCTCCTCCTCCTGTACAATGACTGATAACACCTCTATATACAGTAGACAACACAGGATCCACCATTCACAATAGATGATGTCACAGCTCACCCCCTCCTCCTGTACAATGACTGATAACACCTCTATATACAGTAGATAACACAGGATCCACCATTCACAATAGGTGATGTCACAGCTCACCCCCTCCTCCTGTACAATGACTGATAACACCTCTATATACAGTAGATAACACTGGATCCACCATTCACAATAGGTTATGTCACAGCTCACCCCCTCCTCCTGTACAATGACTGATAACACCTCTATATACAGTAGATAACACTGGATCCACCATTCAGTAGATAACACAGGATCCACCATTCACAATAGGTGATGTCACAGCTCACCTCCTTCTCCTGTACAATGATTGATAACACCTCTATATACAGAAGATAACACAGGATCCACCATTCACAATAGGTGATGTCACAGCTCACCCCCTCCTCCTGTACAATGACTGATAACACCTCTATATACAGTAGATAACACTGGATCCACCATTCACAATAGGTGATGTCACAGCTCACCCCCTCCTCCTGTACAATGACTGATAACACCTCTATATACAGTAGATAACACTGGATCCACCATTCACAATAGGTGATGTCACAGCTCACCCCCTCCTCCTGTACAATGACTGATAACACCTCTATATACAGTAGATAACACTGGATCCACCATTCACAATAGGTTATGTCACAGCTCACCCCCTCCTCCTGTACAATGACTGATAACACCTCTATATACAGTAGATAACACTGGATCCACCATTCAGTAGATAACACAGGATCCACCATTCACAATAGGTGATGTCACAGCTCACCTCCTCCTCCTGTACAATGATTGATAACACCTCTATATACAGAAGATAACACTGGATCCACCATTCACAATAGGTGATGTCACAGCTCACCCCCTCCTCCTGTACAATGACTGATAACACCTCTATATACAGTAGATAACACAGGATCCACCATTCACAATAGGTGATGTCACAGCTCACCTCCTCCTCCTGTACAATGACTGATAACACCTCTATATACAGTAGATAACACTGGATCCACCATTCACAATAGGTGATGTCACAGCTCACCCCCTCCTCCTGTACAATGACTGATAACACCTCTATATACAGTAGATAACACTGGATCCACCATTCACAATAGGTGATGTCACAGCTCACCCCCTCCTCCTGTACAATGACTGATAACACCTCTATATACAGTAGATAACACTGGATCCACCATTGAGTAGATAACACAGGATCCACCATTCACAATAGGTGATGTCACAGCTCACCTCCTCCTCCTGTACAATGATTGATAACACCTCTATATACAGAAGATAACACAGGATCCACCATTCACAATAGGTGATGTCACAGCTCACCTCCTCCTCCTGTTCAATGACTGATAACACCTCTATATACAGTAGATAACACTGGATCCACCATTCACAATAGGTGATGTCACAGCTCACCCCCTCCTCCTGTACAATGACTGATAACACCTCTATATACAGTAGATAACACTGGATCCACCATTCACAATAGGTGATGTCACAGCTCACCCCCTCCTCCTGTACAATGACTGATAACACCTCTATATACAGTAGATAACACTGGATCCACCATTCACAATAGGTTATGTCACAGCTCACCCCCTCCTCCTGTACAATGACTAATAACACCTCTATATACAGTAGATAACACTGGATCCACCATTCAGTAGATAACACAGGATCCACCATTCACAATAGGTGATGTCACAGCTCACCTCCTCCTCCTGTACAATGATTGATAACACCTCTATATACAGAAGATAACACAGGATCCACCATTCACAATAGGTGATGTCACAGCTCACCTCCTCCTCCTGTTCAATGACTGATAACACCTCTATATACAGTAGATAACACAGGATCCACCATTCACAATAGGTGATGTCACAGCTCACCTCCTCCTCCTCCTGTACAATGACTGATAACACCTCTATATACAGTAGATAACACAGGACCCACCATTCACAATAGGTGATGTCACAGCTCACCTCCTCCTCCTGTACAATGATTGATAACACCTCTATATATAGTAGATAACACAGGATCCACCATTCACAATAGGTGATGTCACAGCTCACCTCCTCCTCTGTACAATGACTGATAACACCTCTATATACAGTAGATAACACAGGATCCACCATTCACAATAGGTGATGTCACAGCTCACCTCCTCCTCCTCCTGTACAATGACTGATAACACCTCTATATACAGTAGATAACACAGGACCCACCATTCACAATAGGTGATGTCACAGCTCACCTCCTCCTCCTGTACAATGATTGATAACACCTCTATATATAGTAGATAACACAGGATCCACCATTCACAATAGGTGATGTCACAGCTCACCTCCTCCTCTGTACAATGACTGATAACACCTCTATATACAGTAGATAACACAGCTACGTTATTTTTCACATATTTGCACATTCTGCTGAATCCTTTTATACTTTTGATCTATTTTGTTTTTTCAGGAAATGTCATATTTATTTTGGCAGATGAGGTTGGCCAGTATCCATTGCCGAGCAGGGTAGACTTCACTATCGTGCTTCCCCCTGGAGGAGCCACTTGTATATGCTATACAGTTAATATACGTACGGTAATTGTGAAATGACAAGTCTGGACTATAAACTATACAAAGGCCAATATTACCAAAATAATACCGCTACACAATGTCCACTACGACTAAATAGTGAATACATACAGGTGCTTCTCACTAAATTAGAATAATTTATTTCAGTTCTTCAATACAAAAAGTGAATCTCATATACTTTATACAATCATTACAATCAGAGTGATCTATTTCAAGTGTTAATTTCTGTTAATGTTTATGATTATGGGCTTACAGCCAATGAAAACCCAAAAGTCATTATCTCAGTAAATTAGAATATTTTATAACACCAGCTTGAAATATTATTGTAAAATCTGAAATGTTGGCCTACTGAAATGTATGTTCAGTAAATGCGCTCAATACTTAGTTGGGGCTCCTTTTGCATCAATTACTGCATCAATGTGGCGTGGCATGGAGGAGATCAGCCTGTGGCACTGCTGAGGGGTTATGGAAGCCCAGGTTGCTTTGATAGCAGCCTTCTGCTCGTCTGCATTGTTGGGTCTGGTGTCTCTCATCTTCCTCTTGACAATACTCCATAGATTGTCTATGGGGTTAAGGTCAGGCGAGTTTGCTGCCAATGAAGCCCAGTGATACTGTTGTTTTTACACCAGTTATTGGTACTTTTGGCAGTGTGGACAGGTGCCAAGTCCTGCTGTTAGAGGGAACAGGAGGGGAAGACATTAAACTTTTACAATTCATCCGAGTACTGTCCCGTCTAGTAACATTGTCCTTTATTAGGACATCCTCAGAAAGAACATTTGCCATTCCACTGATTTTTTTTTACAAAAGTTAAAAGCAAATTGACAGATGAACTGACAACTAAAGTAGTGGCCGAGAGCAGGATGACATTGAAATATAGGGGCAGATGCAGCCAATGTGCAGACCACAAAATGAGATAAGTAGCTATCACACTACTGAAATACACAAATAAAACAGCTGGTATCGGCAGGACAAGGTCAGGCACAGATAAGGCGCTATGTGCCTGTGCTCACTGATATAACACCGCTTCTGCTGACAGCTCATAACACTGTACTGTCTGTTCAAAAGTCCTTTCTGAAGTACAAGCTGGAGTGTTGTCCTGTCACCATGCTTTAGGCCATGTGCACACGTTCAGTATTTTTCGCGATAAAAACACGAAAAAAACGCTAACATATGCCTCCCATAATTTTCAGTGTATTCCGCATTTTTTGTGCAAATGTAGCCAAACACTGCAGCTGCTATTATTCAGATTAGCGCTATCTGAGTCTCGGCAGAGGTGGAAAAAGCTATGATCAGCCTTGTAGACTTTTGCACTTTTCCTCGCGCACAGGAGAAAATGTTGATCGCTTATTACTTTATGTAATTACTTCCTAGTAATTGGCATTTATTACATCTTTGCGTGACATTTTATGGACTCTTCTCCCTGTGTGACTTTAATTAAATGGCATAATGAAGATATCACCTACAGAGCGATGTTAGGAGCAGAGGAAAATAACGAGGCACCTTCTGCATCCATAGATATTAATACGGAGTCAGCACCTCTGCAGATATAACGGCTCCCGCTCTTCCGGGAAGATTTTGGAGGCATCTGCTGGAATTTTTGCCTCTTCATCTAGAAGATCATTGGGGTCAGACCAAGATGTTGGGGAGAAGCCCCTCTCATAATCTTTTTTATAGGTGTTGGATGGGATTGACATCATGTTCTTCCACCAAACTCTTCCTCAACCGTGTCTGTATGGACCTTGAGCACTGGACACAGTCATGAGGAACGGTAAAGAGTCTTCTTTAAACTGGTCCCACAAAGCTGGAGGCTACAGTTGTCCACAATGTCTTGCACTGAAGTATTAAGATTTTCCTTCACTGGAACAAAGGGCCCAATGCCGACCCCTGATAACAGCCCATAGCATTATCCTCCTCCACCAAACGGCACAATACAGTCAGGTTGGTAACGTTTTCCTGGCATTCATCAAATCCAGACTTGTCCCATCAGATAGAGAAGTGTGATCCGTCACTGCACAGAACTTCAAAATCCAGTGGTGGCGGCTTTACACCACTCCATCCGACGCTCGGCATTGTGCTTGGTGATGTAACGGCTGCATGCAACTGTTTGGCCATGGAGCTCCCGGCGGGGAAGCAGTCTTTGTGCTGATCTTAATACCAGAGGCGGTCTGGACTCTGCAGTTATGGTATGGAGTCAGCAGAGCATTGGTGACTTTTCTGCCCTCTGCTCCTCAGCTCTCGGTGACCCCTCTCTGTAACATTACGGGGTCTCCACTTCGTGGCTGAGTTGCTGCAGTTTCTTCCATTTCACTCCACTAAGGCTACTTTCACACTAGCGTTTTTTGGCATCCGTCGCAATGCGTCGTTTTGGCGAAAAAACGCATCCTGCAAAAGTGCTTGCAGGATGTGTTTTTTCTCCATTGACTTGCATTAGCGACGCATTGCGACGGATTGCCACACGTCGCATCCGTCGTGTGACGGATGCGTCGTGTTGTGGCGGACCGTTGGCACAAATAACACTACATGTAACGTTTTTTTGTGCCGACGGTCCGCCATTTCCTACCACGCATGCGCGGCCAGAACTCCGCCCCCTCCTCCCCGCACCTCACAATGGGGCAGTGGATGCGTAGAAAAACAGAATCCGCTGCACCCGTTGTGCGGCGCAAACAACGCTAGCGTCGGTACGTCGGCCCGACGCTCTGCGACAGGCCGAGTACGACGCTAGTGTCAAAGAAGCCTTAAAGGCGATGGTAGAAGATTTAGGAGGGAAGAAATGTCCTGAACGGACTTCTTAATATATCGACGTCTTATTACAGCACCATGACAGGAATATACCTTGTGCCTGCTAGGCCGCAATATAAAATCTAAAACAGGGCCTCCATCATCTAATTGCCTTTAATCTCCTGGGGGTCCTTGGGTCCCTCATAAATATCAAGACTTCTACCGCAACATCTAGGTACCTCAGTTTGTTTACCTCAGAGGCCCGAAACCTCAAATTATTAACCAGAACTGTCAGATAGTGTCATTTGTGAGGAGAATTTGGCAGTACACTTGGTCTTGATGGGTCTCGCTGACTAGTATTGAAGGCACAAGCTGCGGTATATTTATAACTTATGGATCCTATGTATGTCTCTTCTTCCATGAGGTAGTAACGGATTCCATATTTAGTCACAGACTGGCCTCTATGTATAGAATTAGTGGGAAGTAACAGTATAGGCCCATATCATTGCTTTTTATATCATAGAAATTGAAACTCATGGGCCCTAATCCACATTCTGTAATCGGTCCCCCGTGCACCATGCGATAATTATTATACTGGTATGTAATGTATAAGACGGCACTTTGGGGCCCACCGGGGTACAGGTGCAAAACTAGTGTATATTACACCTGTTTGGTATAAAAACAGACTATTGTCTATGCGGTAGAGTACAGATCCGGGTGGTGTCAGCTGTTCCTGCAGCTGTTCCAGTTGCTCATTCCTTTGACTTTACACGTCCAGCGTTACCTCATGCTGCTGACTTAGGCCTCTTTCACACTTCCGTCGGTACGGGTCCGTCGCAATGCGTCGGGCCGACGTACCGACGGACGTTGTGAAAGTTGTGCACGACGTGGGCAGCGGATGCAGTTTTTCGACGCATCCGCTGCCCATTCTACAGTCCGGGGAGGAGGGGGCAGAGTTTCGGCCGCCATGTGCGGTCGAAAATGGCGGCTGTGACGGACAAAAAAAGTTCACTTGAACGTTTTTTTGTGACGACGGTCCTCCAAAATATGACGGATCCGTCGCACGACGGACGCGACGTGTGGCCATCCGTCTCGATCCGTCGCTAATACAAGTCTATGGGCAAAAAAAAAAAAAAAAAAAGCACATTTGCAGGATTCGTTTTTTGCCCAAAACGACGGATTGCGACGGATGCCAAACGACGGAAGTGTGAAAGAGGCCTTAGACCCCCGCTTTTCTAATCTTGTTCATGTACATCATTTTTTTTAACCAACAGTATATATAGATAACACAGGACCCACCATTCACTATAGGGGATGTCACAGCTCACCTCCTACTCCTAGTGTACAATGACTGATAATACCTCTGTATACAATAGATAACACAGGATCCTCCATTCAAAATAGGTGATGTCACAGCTCACCTCCCCCTCCTGTCCAATGACCGATAACACCACTGTATACAGTAGATAACACTGGATCCACCATTCACAATAGGTGATGTCACAGCTCACCCCCTCCTCCTGTACAATGACCGATAACACCACTGTATACAGTAGATAACACTGGATCCACCATTCACAATAGATGATGTCACAGCTCACCTCCTCCTCCTGTACAATGACTGATAACACCTCTATATACAGTAGATAACACAGGATCCACCATTCACAATAGATGATGTCACAGCTCACCTCCTCCTCCTGTACAATGACGGATAGCACCTCTATATACAGTAGATAACACAGGATCCACCATTCACAATAGGTGATATCACAGCTCACCTCCTCACCTCTCTACACAATAACCTCTGCGTAGGTCACAGAACATGCTCAAAACACTCTCTCAAAGAAGTCAATGAACACTTCCACGGTACTGGCGCTTATTATTATTATTATGCATTTTTATTGCGCCATTTATTCCATGGCGCTTTACATGTGAACGGGGCAAATATAGACAAGTACAATAAACATGAGTAAAACAAGGCACACACAAGTACAGGAGGAGAGAGGACCCTGCCCACGAGGGCTCACAGTCTACAGGTGCTCTATGTGGCTGCTGTAATGCGTATCGCTAAATGCTGTAGACTGCAACCCAGACAAAGTCACCGCCCCTGTAATCATGCACAGAAAATAAAGTAAAGGAATGTACCCTCGAAAATAAAAACATATATGATAGAACCTTTAAAATGTCCAGGCTTCTATTTCTGTTATGGCACGGGGTTCAGGCGTCATAAGGTCTGTCCAGTGCGTATACATAGTCTAGTCCTATGCGTATGCATAGTGTAGTCCAATGCATATGCATAGTCTGTCCAATGCGTATGCATAGTCTTTGCAATGCGTATGCATAGTCTAGTCCTAAGCGTATGCATAGTGTAGTCCAATGCGTATGCATGGTGTAGTCCAATGCGTATGCATGGTCTGTGCAATGTGTATGCATAGTCTTTCCAATGCGTATGCATAGTCTAGTCCTATGCATATGCATAGTTTAGTCCAATGCGTATGCATAGTCTGTCCAATGCGTATGCATAGTCTGTCCAATGCGTATGCATAGTTTTATCAGCAATTATACGACCTCTTATGTAACAAAAAATCCTATACAAAGATGGGTCTTGCCCACAACAAATGACACTCTCTGTGAGACATCTTGGTGTGTACGTCTTTGCGTACCGATGGAAGACTCGGGTATTCCGAGACCTATTTGTGGCATCAGGGGAGAGCTAGGCCCACATGGAAGACCTTGTATGACTACAATTTTACATTGAGGTCATTTTCATGCTTTCTCTTATGTTTTTTTTCTAGGCCTTTGGACAGTCCTTCACCGTCCACCGCAAAGTTGCAGAAGATGGCGAGACCCGGGAGGAGACTTTACTGCAGGAGTCTGCCACCAAGGAGGAGTATTATCTGGGAAGAATACTGGAAATGCAGAACGACGTGAGGCAGAGCAAGGCTGTGATCACCAACGTACAAGGAGAGAACGAACGTCTCAACGTCCTGGTCCAGGACTTGAAGGAGGTAGCCCACCATTGTGAATGCCATTATTAGTGTTCTGTAGAATCCTAAAGTGAAGGTCCTCCATTAGGGAAGGTGCAGGCGCAGCGCGGATGATACTTTGCCCACTTACGGCTGGCCAGTAATTTTACTATTGTGAAATATTATTGAAAATTTTTGCAATTGGCCATCCTGATGGGCAAAGTTTCAACCCGTCTTACCCTACCCTGGAATGTTATCTTCTCTACCCATCTGTCTCCCCTGAGGTGACCTACACTGACAGGCGAAACTGCTCCATTTCACAGCTGGCATGAATCACGCCTGCACTGTGCAAAGCTGTGCTGGAGACTAACGGGAGGGTAACGATTGGGTGGGAAAGAAGTGACATGGAGGGTGTAAAGGGTAGGTGTTGTGAATTCTGCTCTTGGGCTCCCTCCGGTGGTTGTAAGTGGTAGTGCTGCTGTCTCTGAATCGCAGCATTTATCAGGTGTGTTCACTTTCTGCAAATCTGACTGGGCTATTTAGTCTTGCTTCACCCTTTAGTCAGTGCCAGTTGTCCATTGTTCCTGGAGGATTCACATCTCTGCCTGGTCTCCCCTGCTTTGCAGTTCTTTTCAACTAAGATAAGTTCTGGCCTTGATTTTTTGGCTGTCCACATTCTGTGGCCTTATTGTTCAGTTCTTTTCCATGTTCTTTTGTCTTGTCCAGCTTGGTCTGTATAAGGATTTGTTTAGCCAAGCTGGTATCTCTGGAGATGCAGATATACCCTCCATAACTTTAGTTAGCTGTGGAGTTTTTGTATTTTCTGTGGTGGATATTTTCTAGTGTTTTAATACTGACCGCATAGTACTCTGTCCTATCCTTTCTATTTAGCTAGAAGTGGCCTCCTTTGCTAAATTCTGATTTCAGTCTGTGTATGTTTTTTCCTTCTCCTCTCACAGTCAATATTTGTGGGGGGCTGTCTGTCCTTTGGGAATTTTCTCTGAGGCAAGACAGTTTTCCCTTTTCTATCTCTAGGGGTAATTAGTCCTCCGGCTGTGTCGAGATGTCCAGGGAGTGCTAGGTACATTCCACGGCTACTTCTAGTTGCGGTGTTAAGTTCAGGGTCTGCGGTCAGTACAGGTACCACCTTCTCCAGAGTACGTCTCATGCTGCTCTCAGGCCACCAGATCATAACAGGTAGGTACAAAACCACAGGAGGCTAAATTGCATTCTGGGAACTGTAGCTTGGAGATGAAGTTATGACTGACAACGCTCCTCGAAAACGGCATTTCAAAATGCAAAAAAGCTATGCGTTCACTTGTATTGAAAGAGGCCGAGCACAACTAGTCAGAATGTGGCCAGCACTGGAGAATCCTGAAAATTCTCTGGCACTGGAGAATCCTGACAGTGTGTGGTGTGCACACTGTGAGGATTCAACAGCATACATAATGTTATGTGCAAACTAGACGTGCGCGGCCTTGCTCATTTCACTTGTATTGTGTGAGGCCGAGCACATCTAGTCAGAATGTGTCCAACACTGGAGAATCCTGAGAATTTGCCGGAACCAGAGAATCTTGATAACGTGTGGTGTTCACACTGTGGGGATTCAACAGCATACAGGATGTTACATGCAGACTAGACGTGCGCGGCCTTGCTCATTTCACTTGTATTGTGTGAGGCCGAGCACATCTAGTTGGAATGTGGCCAGCACTGGAGAATCCTGAGAATTTGCTGGTGCCAGAGAATCTTGACAACGTGTGGTATTCACACTGTGAGGATTCAACAGCATACAGGATGTTATGTGCAGACTAGAGGTGCGTGGCCTTGCTCATTTCACTTATATTGTGTTAGGCCCAGCATGTTTAGTCGGAATGTGGCCGGCACTGGAAAATCCTGGGAATTTGCCAGCCCCCGAGAATTCTGTCAACATGCGGTTCGAACTCAACAGCATATATGATGTTACGTGCAAACTAGACATGTACGGCCTTGCTCATTTCACTTGTATTGAAAGAGGTAGAGAATGTCTAGTCGGAGTGTGGCCGGCACTGGAAAATCCTAAGAATTTGCCAGCATCGGAGAGTCCTAACAGCGTGTGGTGCGCGCACTGTGAGGATTCAAAGTCTGCAGTCACATAGAGTGACTACACACTTTCATCCCAAGCCTGGACAACCCCATTAAAAGAGACTCTCTTAAAAGGCATCCTTGTGTCTTTGATTGTTTTCCCACCCGATGTGCCTCATGAATTAATACGCGCTGACAGTTTTTTGGTTATTTATATTTCTAGAACACTTCATAATAGTTTGGGTTGCCTTTGATTGAAGAAAAAAAACAGCACCACTCAAAGACAATGGACTAACAGGGAGTCAGGCAAGAAAATAGGTGAAATATTATTACATTTTATTAGTTAATTGCGGCAACAGCATTCCACAATAAATAAGAAATAATAAAAAAACAATACGCATGTATGCAAGATGAATATATGGAAGAAATCAATCAATATACATAATCAGTTCATTTAAAATCCCTAAAAAAGAATAATGACTATAGACCCATATGCTATTATAACTGTGCAAAAATTGCAAAATATGTGCAAAAAACGCAAAAAATATAAATATAATAAAAGAATCACAAGTGAGGACAATATTTACTGTCACAATAAAGTGCCAAGTGATATCAAGATAAAGTGCAAGGGACAGCAATTCCCTAAATGAAAACCAGCACTCTTTAAAAGTGAACCAGTGCAATAAGAAAATCAGGTGAATTTTGCAGAGCATATTGGGTTTTAAGTATAGGATGGTATACCTTTAAGGGATGAGTGAGTCCAGCATACACGCGCCCCGACGCGCGTTTCGGAGAGATTCCTTCATCAGGGCTGTGTGCGGTACTGTGGTATTCACATGAATAGGGCTAAACTTATTCCATTAGGAAATAAATGGTAAAAATGCAAGTGACTGTGAGGTTATATATTAACTGAGCGCAAACAAGTAAAGAGCTGATAAAATGGCAAAATGACCCAAGTGGAGACATCATTTGCTCTTATCACGGGTTACTTATAATGTCCGGGGTATCCACCTGTGTAATAGATCTGTTCTACTAGATGATTGTGTTTTCCGCCCTTTCTCATCTCTGTTATAAATACTTCTGACCTTAGTTCTGCCCGACATTGTGTAAAATTCAATATCCATTACTCGACCAAATGATGTGTCCTTAATTATAGTGATTCCAGGCCAGATCTCATATTCATTTGAATGGCTGGCATGTAATACTGTGTTTCTCCTGTAGTGGCCGCTGTAGCAAAAATGCTCAGCTAGCAGCAACTGCACCAGGCAATCACACCTGATCGTCATGGATCTTGGAGGCAATACATGTGGCTAGCAATTAATGGCAGATCCAGGATATTAATTTAGGAAGTTTTGGGGAAAGAAAAACCTTAATAAAACTCTGATGAAGGACTCAACTCTATGACCCAGGTCCTCATTGTTCGTTTCCAATGTGGATAGGTGAGGGCAGGGTTAAAGGGTCCCAATTAGGATTGGGATTAGGGGTGTGTTGGGGTTAGGGTTGTGAATAGGGTTATGGTTAAGGTTGGGATTAAGGTTAGGGGTGTGTTGGGGTTAGGGTTGTGATTAGGATTATGGATAGGGTTGGGATTAGGGTTAGGGGTGTGTTGGGGTTAAGGTTGGAGTTAGAATTGGGGGTTTTTCACTGTTTAGGTACATCAGGGAGTCTTCAAACGCGACATGGCTCCACCATTGATTTCAGCCAATTTTGCGTTCAAGAAGTCAAATGGTGCTCCCTCCCTTCTGAGCTCTGCCTTGCGCCCAAACAGTGGTTTACCCCCACATATGGGGCATCAGCGTACTCAGGACAAATTGGACAACAACTTTTGGGGTTCTGTTTCTCCTGTTACCTGTTATGACCCCAGTGGACAGGGTCTCAGAGGAACGTGTAAGTCTGCAAGATACAAAAATCCAGCTCATAGGGCTGTGGTAACTGGGTTGACCAAATAGCTACTCCTAACGCCAACACTAGAAGTAGCCGGGGATCATGCCTACGGTGATCGCTAGATGACTCGCGCCAGCCGGAGAATCTAACTACCCCTAGGAGAAGAAAACAAAGACCTCTCTTGCCTCCAGAGAAAGGGACCCCAAAGCAAGATACAAGCCCCCCACAAATAATAACGGTGAGGTAAGAGGAAATGACAAACACAGAAATGAACCAGGTTCAGCAAAGAGAGGCCAGCTTACTAATAGCAGAATATAGCAAGATAACTTATCTGGTCAACAAAAACCCTATAAAAATCCACGCTGGAGATTCAAGAACCCCCGAACCGTCTAACGGTCCGGGGGGAGAACACCAGCCCCCTAGAGCTTCCAGCAAAGGTCAGGATACAGATAGGAACAAGCTGGACAAAAATACCAAACAAAACAAAAGCAAAAAGCAAAGAAGCAGACTTAGCTTGAAAAACAGGAACCAGGATCAGAGGACAAGAGCACAACAGATTAGCTCTGATTTCAACAATGCCAGGCATTGAACTGAAGGTCCAGGGAGCTTATATAGCAACGCCCCTGAACTAACGGCCCAGGTGAGGATATAGGAAAAGACAGACGCTCCAGAGTCAAATCACTAATGACCACTAGAGGGAGCAAAAAGCAAAATCACAACAGTACCCCCCCCTTAGTGAGGGGTCACCGAACCCTCACCACGACCACCAGGGCGATCAGGATGAGCGGCATGAAAGGCACGAACTAAATCGGCCGCATGAACATCAGAGGCGACCACCCAGGAATTATCTTCCTGACCATAGCCCTTCCACTTGACCAGGTACTGAAGCCTCCGCCTGGAGAGACGAGAATCCAAGATCTTCTCCACCACGTACTCCAACTCGCCCTCAACCAACACCGGAGCAGGAGGCTCAGCAGAAGGAACCACAGGCACAACGTACCGCCGCAACAAGGACCTATGAAACACGTTGTGGATAGCAAACGACACAGGTAGATCCAGGCGAAAGGATACAGGATTAAGAATTTCCAATATCTTGTAAGGACCAATAAAACGAGGTTTAAATTTGGGAGAGGAAACCTTCATAGGAACAAAGCGGGAAGAAAGCCACACCAAATCCCCAACACGTAGTCGGGGACCCACACCGCGGCGGCGGTTGGCAAAGCGCTGAGCCCTCTCCTGTGACAACTTCAAGTTGTCCACCACAAGATTCCAGATCCGCTGCAACCTATCCACCACAGAATCCACCCCAGGGCAGTCAGAAGGTTCCACATGACCCGAAGAAAAACGAGGGTGGAAACCAGAGTTGCAGAAAAACGGCGAAACCAAGGTGGCGGAACTAGCCCGATTATTAAGGGCAAACTCAGCTAACGGCAAGAAGGTCACCCAATCATCCTGATCAGCAGAGACAAAACACCTCAAATAAGCCTCCAAAGTCTGATTAGTTCGCTCCGTCTGTCCATTAGTCTGAGGATGGAAAGCAGACGAAAACGACAAGTCAATGCCCATCCTACTACAAAAGGATCGCCAGAATCTGGAAACGAACTGGGATCCTCTGTCTGACACAATATTCTCAGGGATGCCGTGCAAACGAACCACGTTCTGGAAAAACACAGGAACCAGATCGGAAGAGGAAGGCAGTTTAGGCAAAGGAACCAAATGGACCATCTTGGAGAAGCGATCACATATCACCCAGATAACAGACATGCCCTGAGACACCGGAAGATCAGAAATGAAATCCATGGAGATATGTGTCCAAGGTCTCTTAGGGACAGGCAAGGGCAAGAGCAACCCGCTGGCACGAGAACAGCAAGGCTTAGCTCGAGCACAAGTCCCACAGGACTGTACAAATGACCGCACATCCCTAGACAAGGAAGGCCACCAAAAGGATCTGGCCACCAGATCTCTGGTGCCAAAAATTCCTGGGTGACCTGCCAACACCGAGGAATGAACCTCGGAAATGACTCTGCTGGTCCACTTATCAGGCACAAACAGTCTGTCAGGTGGACAAGAATCAGGCCTATCAGCCTGAAATCTCTGCAACACACGTCGCAGATCAGGAGAAATAGCTGACAAGATAATACCATCCTTAAGAATACCAACAGGTTCAGCGACTCCAGGAGCATCAGGCACAAAGCTCCTGGAAAGAGCATCGGCCTTCACATTCTTTGAACCTGGTAAATACGAGACAACAAAGTCAAATCGGGAGAAAAACAATGACCAGCGGGCCTGTCTAGGATTCAGGCGTTTAGCAGACTCGAGATACATCAGATTTTTGTGATCAGTCAAGACCACCACACGATGCTTAGCACCCTCGAGCCAATGACGCCACTCCTCAAATGCCCATTTCATGGCCAACAACTCCCGATTGCCCACATCATAATTTCGCTCCGCAGGCGAAAACTTCCTAGAGAAAAAGGCGCAAGGTCTCATAACAGAGCAACCAGGGCCTCTCTGCGACAAAACGGCCCCTGCTCCAATCTCTGAAGCATCCACCTCAACTTGAAAGGGAAGCGAGACATCAGGCTGGCACAAAACAGGCGCCGAAGTAAACCGACGTTTCAACTCCTGGAAAGCCTCCACGGCAGCAGGAGCCCAATTAACCACATCGGAGCCCTTCTTGGTCATATCCGTCAAAGGTTTCACAATGCTAGAAAAGTTAGCGATAAAACGACGGTAGAAGTTAGCGAAACCCAAGAACTTCTGAAGACTCTTAACTGACGAGGGCTGAGTCCAATCAAGAATAGCTCGGACCTTGACTGGGTCCATCTCCACAGCAGAAGGGGAAAAAATGAACCCCAAAAAGGGAACCTTCTGTACACCAAAAAGACACTTTGAGCCCTTGACAAACAAAGAATTTTCACGCAAAATTTTAAAGACCATCCTGACCTGCTCCACATGCGAGTCCCAATTATCAGAAAAAAACAGAATATCATCCAGATAAACGATCAGAAATTTATCCAGATAGTTCCGGAAAATGTCATGCATAAAGGACTGAAAAACTGAAGGGGCATTAGAGAGCCCAAAAGGCATCACCAAGTACTCAAAATGACCTTCGGGCGTATTGAATGCGGTTTTCCATTCATCCCCTTGCTTAATGCGCACAAGGTTGTACGCACCACGAAGGTCTATCTTGGTAAACCACTTGGCACCTTTAATCCGGGCAAACAAGTCAGACAACAGCGGCAAAGGATACTGAAATTTGACAGTGATCTTATTTAAAAGCCGATAGTCAATACAAGGCCTCAAAGATCCGTCCTTTTTAGCCACAAAAAAGAATCCCGCACCAAGAGGGGAAGAAGACGGACGGATGTGTCCTTTCTCCAGAGACTCCTTGATATATGAACGCATAGCGGTATGTTCAGGTATCGACAGATTAAACAGTCTTCCCTTAGGAAATTTACTGCCTGGAATCAAATCTATTGCACAGTCACATTCCCTATGAGGAGGCAATGCACTGGACCTGGACTCGCTAAAGACATCCTGATAATCAGACAAGTACTCCGGAACTTCCGAAGGCGTAGAAGAAGCAATAGACACAGGCAGGGAATCCTCATGAATACCACGACAGCCCCAACTAGACACTGACATAGCCTTCCAGTCAAGGACTGGATTATGGGTCTGTAACCATGGCAGCCCCAAAACAACCAAATCATGCATTTTATGTAGAACGAGAAAACGTATCACCTCGCGGTGTTCAGGAGTCATGCACATGGTAACCTGTGTCCAATACTGCGGCTTATTTTCTGCCAATGGCGTAGCATCAATACCCCTAAGAGGGATAGGATTTTCTAATGGTTCAAGAATAAAACCACAGCGCTTAGCAAATGAGAGATCCATAAGACTCAGGGCAGCACCTGAATCTACAAACGCCATGACAGGATAAGATGACAGTGAGCAAATCGAAGTTACAGACAGAATAAACTTAGGATGCAAATTACCAACGGTGACAGGACTAACAACCTTAGATATACGTTTAGAGCATGCTGAGATAACATGTGTAGAATCACCACAGTAGTAGCACAAGCCATTCCGGCGTCTATGAATTTTCCTCTCATTTCTAGTCAGGATTCTATCACATTGCATCAAATCAGGTGTCCGTTCAGACAACACCATGAGGGAATTTGCGGTTTTTCTATCACATTGCATCACATCAGGTGTCTGTTCAGACAACAACATGAGGGAATTTGCGGTTTTGCGCTCCCGCAACCGCCGGTCAATTTGAATAGCCAGGGACATGGTATCATTCAGACCTGTGGGAATGGGAAAACCCACCATAACATTCTTAATGGCCTCAGAAAGGCCATTTCTAAAATTAGCGGCCAGTGCACACTCGTTCCAATGTGTCAGCACGGACCATTTCCGAAATTTTTGGCAATACACCTCAGCCTCGTCCTGGCCCTGAGACATAGCCAGCAAGGCTTTCTCTGCCTGAATCTCAAGATTGGGTTCCTCATAAAGTAAACCGAGCGCCAGAAAAAACGCATCAATATCAGCCAATGCCGGATCTCCTGGCGCCAACGAAAAAGCCCAATCCTGAGGGTCACCCCGTAAGAATGAAATAACAATTTTTACTTGTTGAGCAGAGTCTCCAGACGAACAAGGTTTCAGGGACAAAAATAATTTACAATTATTCCTGAAATTCCTAAACTTAAATCGGTCTCCTGAAAACAGTTCAGGAATCGGAATCTTGGGTTCAGACCTAGGATTTCTGGTAACATAATCTTGTATACCCTGCACACGAGCGGCAAGCTGGTCCACACTTGTAATCAAGGTCTGGACATTCATGTCTGCAGCAAGCTTAAGCCACTCTGAGGTAAAGGGGAAAAGAAAAAAAAAAATGAGAGAGGGAAAAAAAAACCTCAAAATTTTCTTTCTTATAATCCCACTTCTGCAATGCATTAAACATTTAATACTGGCCTGGCATACTGTTATGACCCCAGTGGACAGGGTCTCAGAGGAACGTGTAAGTCTGCAAGATACAAAAATCCAGCTCATAGGGCTGTGGTAACTGGGTTGACCAAATAGCTACTCCTAACGCCAACACTAGAAGTAGCCGGGGATCATGCCTACGGTGATCGCTAGATGACTCGCGCCAGCCGGAGAATCTAACTACCCCTAGGAGAAGAAAACAAAGACCTCTCTTGCCTCCAGAGAAAGGGACCCCAAAGCAAGATACAAGCCCCCCACAAATAATAACGGTGAGGTAAGAGGAAATGACAAACACAGAAATGAACCAGGTTCAGCAAAGAGAGGCCAGCTTACTAATAGCAGAATATAGCAAGATAACTTATCTGGTCAACAAAAACCCTATAAAAATCCACGCTGGAGATTCAAGAACCCCCGAACCGTCTAACGGTCCGGGGGGAGAACACCAGCCCCCTAGAGCTTCCAGCAAAGGTCAGGATACAGATAGGAACAAGCTGGACAAAAATACCAAACAAAACAAAAGCAAAAAGCAAAGAAGCAGACTTAGCTTGAAAAACAGGAACCAGGATCAGAGGACAAGAGCACAACAGATTAGCTCTGATTTCAACGATGCCAGGCATTGAACTGAAGGTCCAGGGAGCTTATATAGCAACGCCCCTGAACTAACGGCCCAGGTGAGGATATAGGAAAAGACAGACGCTCCAGAGTCAAATCACTAATGACCACTAGAGGGAGCAAAAAGCAAAATCACAACAGTTACCCTAGGGAAAATAAAAAAATTGGGGCCTAAAAAAATCATTTTTGTGGAAAAAAAATAGATTTTTTATTTTCACGGCTCTGCATCATAAACTTCTGTGAAGCACTTGGGCATTCAAAGTGTTCACCACACATCTAGATAAGGTCCTCGGGGGGATCTAGTTTCCAAAATGGGGTTACTTGTGGGGGTTTCTACTGTTTCAGCACATCAAGGGCTCTGCAAATGCAACATGACGCCCGCAGACCATTCCATCAAAGTCAGTATTCCACAACATCACTACTTCTTTCTGACCCCCGACATGTGCCCAAACAGTGGTTTACCCCCACATATGGGGCATCAGCATACTCGGGAAAAATTGGACACCAACTTTTGGGGTCCAATTTCTCCTGTTACACTTGTGAAAGTAAACATTTTGGGGTGAAAAAATCATTTTTGAGGAAAAACAAAGATTTTTTATTTTCACGGCTCTGCGTTATAAATTTCTGTGAAGCGCTTGGGGGTTCAAAAAGTGCACACCACATCTAGAAAAATTCATTAAGGGGTCTAGCTTCCAAAATTGTGTCACTTGTGGGGATTTTCCACTGTTTAGGCACATCAGGGGCTCTCCAAACGCCACATGGTGTCCTATCTCAATTCCAGCCAATTCTGCATTGAAAAAGTCAAACGGCGCTCCTTCTCTTCCGAGCTCTGTTGTGCGCCCAAACAGTGGTTTACCCCCACATATGGGGTATCGACGTACTCAGGACAAATTGCACAACAGCGTTATTTGTCTAATTTCTCCTGTTACCCTTGTGAAAATAAAAATTTGGGGGCGAAAAGATCATTTTTGTGGAAAAAATAAGATTTTTTATTTTCACTGCTCTACATTATAAACTTCTGTGAAACACTTGGGGTTCAAAGTGCTCACTACACATCTAGATAAGTTCCTTAAGGGGTCTAGTTTCCAAAATAGTGTCACATGTGGGGTGTTTCCACTGTTTAGGCACATCAGGGGCTCTCCAAACGCGACATGGCGTCCGATCTCAATTCCAGCCAATTCTGCATTGAAAAAGTCAAATGGCGCTCCTTCCCTTCCGAGCTTTGCCATGCGCCCAAACAGTGGTTTACCCCCACATATGGGGTATTGGCGTATTCAGGAGAAATTGCACAACAAATTTAGTGGTTTATTTTGTCTTTTTACACTTGTAAAAATAAAAAAAATTGGTTCTGAAGTAAAATGTTTGAAAAAAAAAAAAGTTAAAATGTTAATTTTTTCCTTCCACATTGCTTCAGTTCCTGTGAAGCACGTAAAGGGTTAATAAACTTATTGAATGTGGTTTTAAGCACCTTGAGGGGTGTAGTTTTTAGAATTGTGTCACTTTTGGGTATTTTCTGTCACGTACACCCCTCAAAGTGACTTTAAGTGTGAGATGGTCCCCAAAAAAATGGTTTTGTAAATTTTGTTGTAAAAATTAGAAATCGCTAGTCAACTTTTAACCCTTATAACTTCCTAACAAAAAAAAATTTGTTTCCATAATTGTGCTGATGTAAAGTAGACATGTGGGAAATGTTATTTATTAACTATTTTGTGAGACATATCTCTCTAATTTAGATTTCTGATTTTGGTCAGAATTGTAAAAATTGGCCTGGTCATTAAGCTGCAAATTGGCTCCGTCACTGCGGGGTTAAAGAGGTTTTCTCATCTTCTGTCCTCAGGAGTGCACCGCTCCCCTGCCTCCTGTCTACTTTTTGATGGGAGAGAGTTGCACTCCTGAAGATCGACAGTTCGGGGGATAAGTATTCAAAAGATTAAGGTCATCTCAGTGCACGCCTTGTGGTACTGATCCCCATTTCTGCCTCTTCAGTCCCTGGCTGCAGGTTTATCAGTATGCAGGTAATGTCAGATCACCCCGAGCGCTGGCACCAGACCACGACCTGACACGGGAAAAGTCATTTTGTTCTAATGCGACGATAAATCAATAAGTAGAGTCCAAACTGCCTGCAGCCAGGACTGAGTACAGGAGAAGCTACAATGTGACTGCGGCAGTCAGACCAAAGGAAAAGCCTATTAATCTGGAATCTGATCATCTGGATTCTGATGCCCCAGAATTTCTTATTGTCTCAAATGATCAAAATTTAGCTGTCAAATCATTAAGGTTCCTGTAATAGGTTCCTTTAATGGCATGTGTGTCATAAGAATTCCAGCAACGAGTGTCACCTCAAACTGCAGGCTGAAATACTCTCAAGAGTGTCAACGGCAGATGCCCCCTAGAATGCCAGTCAGAGCACCATTCTTGAGGGCCAGCTACAGATTATTCGCAGATGCCTTCTAGTATACCACCAATGAATGCTTTGTAGAGTGTAAACCACCAAGTGCCAGGGTTCAAGTCACTAATGGCCAACAGAATGCCAGTCAGAGCTCCATCCAAGAGGGCCAGCTAAAGATAATTCCCAGACTGATTGCCATAGATGCCCCCAAGAGCGCAAACCACTGATGCTCCACAGCTGTTTGCACTTGTGAACCATCCATGAATGCTTTCTAGAGTGTCAACAACCAAGTGCCAGAGTGCTAGTCACTAATGTTTGACAGCATGTCAGTCGGAGCTCCATCCCAGAGGGCCAGATAAATATGAATCCGTTACCTCCTAGTACACCGTCCATGAATGCTTTCTAGAGTGTCAACCACCAAGTGTCAGAGTGCTAGTCACTAATGTCCCCAGAATGCCAGTCAGTGCACTATCCCAGAGGGCCAGCTACAGATGCCTCCTAGACTGATTGCCATAGTTGTCTTCCCCAGAGTACAAGCCACTGATGCTTGTCAGCTGTTTCATAGTGCACAAACCATGAATGCTTCTAGAGGTTCATCCACCAAGTGCCAGAGTGCTAGTCACTAATGCCATGCAGAATGCCAGTCAGATCGCCATCCCAGAGGACCAACTACAAATGCCTCCTAGACTGATTTCCATAGATGCCCCCCATAGTACAAGCCACTGATGCTTGTCAGCTGTTTCATAGTGCACCAACCATGAATGCTTCCTAGAGGTTCATCCATCAAGTGCCAGAGTGCTAGTCACTAATGCCATGCAGAATGCCAGTCAGATTGCCATCCCAGAGGACCAACTACAAATGCCTCCTAGACTGATTTCCATAGATGCCCCCCATAGTACAAGCCACTGATGCTTGTCAGCTGTTTCATAGTGCACAAACCATGAATGCTTCTAGAGGTTCATCCACCAAGTGCCAGAGTGCTAGTCACTAATACCATGCAGAATGCCAGTCAGATCGCCATCCCAGATATCCAGCTACAGATGCCTCCTAGATTGATTGCTATAGATGCCTGTTATGATCCTTAGTGGCTGAGGATCGCAAAACGGACTAGCTAAGTTACTGAACATAGAAACAAGCTCTAGGGAGGTGGTTACTGGACTGACCGCAAACCTGATCCTAACCAAACACACTAAAGGTAGCCGGTGAACGTGCCTAAAATCCTGGACGTCTCGACGCAGCCTGAGAAACTAGCTACCCCTAAAGAGAGAAAGCAAGACCTCACTTGCCTCAGAGAAATAACCCCAAAGATATAGGAAGCCCCCAACAAATAATAACGGTGAGGTAAGGGGAAAATACAAACGTAGAAATGAAAACAGATTCAGCAAATGAGGCCCGCTAATACTAGATAGCAGAAAACAAAACAGATAGGGAGCTGTGCGGTCAGTAGAAAACCCTATGCAAAATATCCACGCTGAGAATACAAGAACCCCCACACCAACTAACGGTGTGGGGGAGAAATGCAGCCCCCTAGAGCTACCAGCAAGCGAGGAAATCACATATAAGCAAGCTGGACAAGGACTAATCACCAACCAAGAAACATATTGAACACTGGTGATCAAAAAATGAATAAACAAAAACTTAGCTTCTCTTGAAGAGACTGATAACGAAGGAATGCAGGAGACCTCCAAATAGCACTGAATACATTGACAGCCGGCAACAACTGAAAGTCCAGGTGAGCTAAATAGGAAACCAACTACCAGATAACGAGACAGCTGATGCCAGCCACAAACCTGCAGAAAGACACAAAGAGCCACCAGAGGGAGCCCAAAGACAGCACTCACACAGTACCACTTGTGACCACAAGAGGGAGCCCAAAAATAGAGTTCACAACAGTACCCCCCCCCCTTGAGGAGGGGTCACCGAACCCTCACCAAGACCCCCAGGGCGATCAGGATGCGCCACATGGAAGGCATGAACCAAATTGGCCGCATGAACATCAGAGGCGACAACCCAGGAATTATCCTCCTGACCATAGCCCTTCCACTTAACCAAATACTGAAGCCTCCGTCTAGAAATACGAGAATCCAAGATCTTCTCCACCACGTAATCCAATACGCCCTCAACCAGCACCGGAGCAGGGGGCTCAACAGAAGGAACCACAGGCACCACATACCTCTGCAACAAAGACCTATGGAACACATTATGAATGGCAAACGACGCTGGGAGGTCCAAACGAAAAGACACCGGGTTAAGGATTTCCAAAATCTTATAAGGACCGATGAAGCGAGGCTTGAATTTAGGAGAGGAGACCTTCATAGGCACATACCGAGAAGACAGCCATACCAAATCCCCAACACGAAGTCGGGGACCCACACCGCGACGGCGGTTGGCAAAGCGCTGAGCCTTCTCCTGTGACAACTTCAAATTGTCCACCACATGGTTCCAAATCTGCTGCAACCTATCCACCACAGAATCCACCCCAGGACAGTCAGAAGGCTCAATCTGACCTGAGGAAAAACGAGGATGAAAACCAGAATTGCAGAAAAAATGCGAAACCAAAGTAGCAGAACTAGCCCGATTATTAAGGGCAAATTCGGCCAACGGCAAAAAAGTCACCCAATCATCCTGATCAGCAGAAACAAAACATCTCAAATACGTTTCCAAGGTCTGATTAGTTCGCTCGGTTTGACCATTCGTCTGAGGATGGAAAGCCGATGAAAAAGACAAATCAATGCCCATCTTAGCACAAAAGATCCGCCAAAATCTGGACACAAACTGGGATCCTCTGTCAGACACAATATTTTCAGGGATGCCGTGTAAGCGAACCACATTCTGAAAAAATAAAGGAACCAAATCGGAGGAGGAAGGCAACTTAGGCAAGGGCACCAAATGGACCATTTTGGAAAAACGATCACACACCACCCAGGTGACAGACATTCTCTGAGATACTGGAAGATCCGAAATAAAATCCATGGAAATGTGCGTTCAAGGCCTCTTCGGGACAGGCAAAGGCAAAAGCAACCCGCTGGCACGAGAACAGCAAGGCTTAGCCCGAGCACAAATCCCACAGGACTGCACAAAGGAACGCACATCCCGCGACAAGGAAGGCCACCAGAAGGACCTAGCCACCAAATCTCTGGTACCAAAAATCCCAGGATGACCTGCCAACACCGAAGAATGAACCTCGGAAATAACTCTGCTGGTCCATCTATCTGGGACAAACAGTCTCTCTGGTGGGCAACGGTCAGGTCTATCCGCCTGAAATTTCTGCAGCACTCGTCGCAAATCTGGGGAAATGGCAGACAAAATCACTCCCTCTCTGAGGATACCAGCCAGCTCTGAAACTCCCGGAGAGTCAGGCACAAAACTCCTAGACAGAGCATCAGCCTTCACGTTCTTCGAACCAGGCAGGTACGAGACCACGAAATCGAAACGGGAGAAAAACAACGACCAACGAGCCTGTCTAGGATTCAGCCGCTTGGCAGACTCGAGATAAATCAGATTTTTGTGATCAGTCAAGACCACCACACGATGCTTAGCTCCCTCGAGCCAATGTCGCCACTCCTCAAATGCCCACTTCATCGCCAACAACTCCCGATTACCAGTGTCATAATTCCGTTCGGCAGGCGAAAACTTTCTTGAAAAGAAAGCACAAGGCTTCATTACAGAGGAATCAGAGCTTCTCTGCGACAAAACAGCCCCTGCTCCAATCTCAGAAGCATCAACCTCGGCCTGAAAAGGAAGAGAGGTATCAGGCTGACATAAGACTGGAGCTGAAGAGAACCGGCGCTTCAGCTCCCGAAAGGCTTCCATGGCCGCAGGAGACCAATTAGTCACATCAGAACCCTTCTTGGTCAAATCCGTCAAGGGCTTAACCACGCCAGAAAAATTAGCGATGAAGCGACGGTAAAAATTAGCAAAACCCAAGAACTTCTGAAGACTCTTAATGGATGTAGGCTGAGTCCAGTCATGAATAGCCTGGACCTTGACTGGGTCCATCTCAATAGTAGAAGGAGAAAAAATAAAACCCAAAAAGGAAACCTTCTGTACTCCGAAGAGACATTTTGAGCCCTTCACAAATAAGGCATTAGCACGCAGGACCTGAAATACCATCCTGACCTGCTTCACATGGGACTCCCAATCATCAGAAAAGACCAAAATGTCATCCAGATACACAATCATAAATGTATCCAGATATTCTCGGAAGATGTCATGCATGAAGGACTGAAACACAGAAGGAGCATTAGAGAGTCCAAAAGGCATCACCAAGTACTCAAAATGGCCTTCGGGCGTATTAAATGCTGTTTTCCATTCATCCCCCTGCTTAATACGCACAAGGTTATACGCACCACGAAGATCTATCTTGGTAAACCAACTGGACCCCTTAATCCGAGCAAACAGATCAGATAATAATGGCAAAGGATACTGAAATTTGACCGTGATTTTATTTAGAAGACAGTAATCTATACAAGGTCTCAGAGAACCATCCTTCTTGGCCACAAAAAAGAATCCTGCACCAAGAGGGGAGGAGGATGGACGAATATGTCCCTTCTCCAAAGACTCCTTTATATAACTCCGCATCGCGGCATGTTCTGGTACAGACAAATTAAAAAGTCATCCCTTAGGGAACTTACTACCAGGAATCAAATTTATAGCACAATCACAATCCCTATGAGGAGGCAGGGCACCGGATCTGGGCTCATCAAATACATCCTGGTAGTCTGACAAAAACTCAGGGACCTCAGAAGGAGTGGAAGAAGCAATTGACACCAAAGGAGCATCGCCATGAATCCCCTGGCAACCCCAACTTGACACAGACATAGCTTTCCAATCCAGAACTGGATTATGGGCCTGCAGCCATGGCAGACCCAAAACGACAACATCATGTAAATTATGCAGCACAAGAAAGCGAATCACCTCCTGATGTACAGGAGTCATGCACATGGTCACTTGAGTCCAATACTGAGGCTTATTCTCAGCCAATGGTGTAGCATCAATTCCACTCAGTGGAATAGGGAATTCCAAAGGCTCCAGGACAAAACCACAGCGCCTGGCAAACGACAAATCCATCAGATTCAGGGCAGCACCTGAATCCACAAAAGCCATAACCGAATAGGATGACAAAGAACAAATTAAAGTAACAGACAAAATGAATTTAGGCTGTATAGTACCAACGGTGACAGGTTTAGCGATTTTTTTTAAGCGCTTAGAGCATGCTGAGATAACATGAGTAGAATCACCACAGTAAAAGCACAACCCATTTTGACGTCTATGACTTTGCCGCTCGCTTCTGGTCAGAATTCTGTCACATTGAATAGACTCAGGTCTCTGCTCAGAAAACACCGCCAGATGGTGCGCAGATTTGCACTCCCGCAAACGCCGATCAATCTGAATGGCCAAAGCCATTGAGTCATTCAGACTTGCAGGCGTGGGGAACCCCACCATAACATTCTTAATGGCTTCAGAAAGACCTTCTCTGAAATTTGCAGCCAGGGCACACTCATTCCATTGAGTAAGCACCGACCATTTCCTAAATCTCTGACAATACACCTCTGCCTCATCCTGACCTTGAGAGAGGGCCAGCAAAGCCGTTTCTGCCTGGTTCTCAAGATTAGGTTCCTCATAAAGCAGTCCAAGCGCCAGAAAAAACGCATCCACATTCAGCAATGCAGGATCTCCTGGCGCCAGGGAGAAAGCGCGAAAAAAGCAGTACTAAATAACTATTTGGAATATTCCAACAAGATCCCACCAGTATAATAGGAACACAGCTATAGTAGGAATTAAAACTTAACCTTTATTTTAAAGGGATTTAAAATATCAAAAAAACACAAAAAAACAAAAACACCTCAAACAAGTACCAATTGATACAGCCTGTATGGTAGTGTGTCAACTAATGGCACTATTAGATTATGATTGGAACTTTGGTTCTACTTGTAACGCACACTGTCCCAAACATATGGGATACCTGTAATCAGTACGTGCAGAAACGAATCAGGTAATCTTATTATATAGATATCAACAAGTATCAAAAAAAGTATCAAACATTCAATACTTAAAACAGGCGGGATGAAAAACAAGATACAGTGAAAATCATAAGAATTAAAACAGGAATGATCTCACCAATTGCCACAGACCAGGTAAATGATGCCCATGATTCACTGAAGCGGAGAGTTCCATATGTCAGCGATATCGGGAGACAATACCCTGTCAGTCCCTATTGGGCTATCAATAAACCTGCGTCCCAGACTCCCGCCCTTACAAGGGCAGTCCACAGCTACCCCTGAGCAAAGTCATGCCCTGCACTCTCCCTATTGAAGTGTCCCGACGCGTTTCTTTGCAGGCCTCATCATCAGGGGACTTGCCTGCTTGGGAGATTAAAGTGCACGAGTGCGCCAGGGAGAAAGCCCAATCCTGAGGGTCGCCACGTAACAAGGAGATAACAATTTTAACTTGCTGAGCGGAATCACCAGAGGAACAAGGTCTCAAGGATAGAAACAATTTACAATTATTCTTAAAATTCAGAAACCTAGATCTATCTCCAGAAAACAACTCAGGAATAGGTATTTTTGGCTCTGACATAGGGCTATGAACAACAAAATCCTGAATACTTTGCACCCTTGCAGCAAGATGATCCACACTAGAAGTCAGACTCTGAATATCCATGTCTGCAGCTGAACTCAAAACCACCCAGAGATTAAGGGGATGAGAGAAGCTGGACAGACTGCAGCAAAGGGAGAGAAAAAAAAAATTGTACTCAGGACTTCTCTTATCCCACTTCTGCGATGCATTAAGCACTTTTTGGCCGGCTGTACTGTTATGATCCTTAGTGGCTGAGGATCACAAAATGGACTAGCTAAGTTACTGAACATAGAAACAAGCTCTAGGGAGGTGGTAACTGGACTGACCGCAAACTTGATCCTAACCAAACACACTAAAGGTAGCCGGTGAACGTGCCTAAAATCCTGGACGTCTCGACGCAGCCTGAGAAACTAGCTACCCCTAAAGAGAGAAAGCAAGACCTCACTTGCCTCAGAGAAATAACCCCAAAGATATAGGAAGCCCCCAACAAATAATAACGATGAGGTAAGGGGAAAATACAAACGTAGTAATGAAAACAGATTCAGCAAATGAGGCCCACTAATACTAGATAGCAGAAAACAGATAGGGAGCTGTGCGGTCAGTAGAAAACCCTATGCAAAATATCCACGCTGAGAATACAAGAACCCCCACACCAACTAACGGTGTGGGGGGAGAAACTCAGCCCCCTAGAGCTACCAGCAAGCGAGGAAATCACATATAAGCAAGCTGGACAAGGACTAATCACCAACCAAGAAACATATTGAACACTGGTGATCAAAAAATGAATAAACAAAAACTTAGCTTCTCTTGAAGAGACTGATAACGAAGGAATGCAGGAGAACTCCAAATAGCACTGAATACATTGACAGCCGGCAACAACTGAAAGTCCAGGTGAGCTAAATAGGAAACCAACTACCAGATAACGAGACAGCTGATGCCAGCCACAAACCTGCAGAAAGACACAAAGAGCCACCAGAGGGAGCCCAAAGACAGCACTCACACAGTACCACTTGTGACCACAAGAGGGAGCCCAAAAATAGAGTTCACAACAGATGTCCCATCCACAGAGTACAAGCCACTGATGCCTGGTTACTATATCTTAGTGCTCCAACCATAAATACTTCCTTGAGGTTCATCCACCAAGTGCCAGAGTGCTAGTCAGTAGTCACTAATGTCCCACAGAATTAGGGAGAGAAATATCCCTAGGATTCCTATTGTGAAGGCTCCTCAGAGGGCCAAACATCAATCACTCCCATAGTGCCTGCCGCCAATGACCCACAGAATTCCAGCCACAGATGACCAAAGAGTGCACAGTTACCTTCAACCTTGGAGTGCCTACAACGAAAACTCCTGAGAGTGCTAGCCAACAATCACCCCCAATTACCATCCACAGATGTCCCACAAATATATTCCACAGATGCCCCAGGACCAATCACACTTGTTCACCAAAGTGGCTACCATGAGTGTTCCACAGAACGCCAACGACTAACCACCTCCAGAGCGCCAGTCATTAATGCCTCCCAGGGTGGCTGAAGTATTTATTTAGAGGTCTTTTGGCTGTACGTGCATGGCCAAATGTATGGTGGAGGATAATCCTTAAAGGGACTTTCCAGAATTACAAAATGTAGGGTATATCCTTAGGATGGGCCATCAGTATAATATTTTGGGGAGTTCAACTTTTGCCATTCCCAGACACAGCAAGCATTCACAGACAGCAAACAGAGATCTTGAAAATAATGAGGACTCGATACCCAAAGTAGGTTAGGATGTTGCAGATCTGCTCGATCCTCCATAGATGATGCTTTTGATACCGGTGACTGATCATACATGGTGTGAGGGCCTGGCAGACTGAGGGCAGAGAGTCACCGGCAGGTCAGACAGGATATAACCCACTCTTTGTGATTGTCAAATCCAGAGTTAAGCTTCAGATTGACAGAACACTGGTGTTGGCAGTTGTACGGATGTGTATGTGCGGCCACAGAGGCCGAGCCCCGGCCTCTCACCTGTCAGACTTTTATGACATGATGCTTTTTACGCCTTACTAGACAATTATCTAAAGTGTCCAGAAAAAAGTGGCACAGCTAAGAAACCGCATAAAATGCACCACATTTATGAATCCTGAGATATAATTTTGGAACAATATAGAGTAAGGAAGGGAGAAGTATCTAGAATGATGCCCCAAATTTATTCGACACTGTGGTGAAATATGAAACATCTCGTCTGTCTCTTCTAACTGTAAATTTAAGAAAGTATTAATAAATCTTCCCCAAGACCCTTTCAGAACAGATAACTGAGGAAAGATAGATAGATGGATAGACAGCACCAGGTGTTAAACTCAATGACGTCCATGTGAAATTCCTGCTGTATGTAGATGACCTACTGCTGCTGTCAACAAAAGAGAAAGGCCTCCATAAAAACATGAAAATCTTAGATAAACTCAGCTCCACATGGGCACTACCCATCAACCCAAAGTACACCGACATCATGGTGTCCAGAGGAGAAAGAGAAGATCGGACCAACACCTTACATTTCTGCTAAACAACTGCACTCTTACAGGAACGGACAAATACAACTTCCTGGACCTAGAAGTTCACCAGTCAGGGAGCTTCATAGAAGACATAGAGACCTTGAAGAACAAGGCCTGCAGAATCTTCTATTGTCATCTGAAGGAAACTCTACCATCTGAAGCCGCCAGTGATGATCTGGCTAAAAATCTTCGATGCCATCATCGCCCCAATCCTCCTGTTCACCAGCGAAGTCTGGGGCCTTCACACATACCCAGACAGGTCAAAGTGGGACTCCCGCCCAACAGATATAGTCCACCTGGAATCCTGTAAGCATCTTCTCCAGGTCTATCTGGAGCGCCCCCACTGCCGCAGGGCCGAGGGGTACCCGGTACCGGGCCTCTGAGTCTCTTGTTCTGGGGTTGTCATGGTGGCTGGACCCGGCCCGTGGCCCTGCCTGCACGGGGGCATCCGGTGAAAGGTTGGTGAGAGATGATGATGTTATTGTGGTGCGGTGCAGGTCGCAGTAAATAACGAGGACACCAGGGTGCAGTCTCTTTACCTCTTTACTGAAGATCTTTGAGTCCTAAATCCGGAATACGGTTAACCAGGCTGCGCAAGTCCGGCCGGTCCGATGGCACCTCCAGAGTTCCCTTTGCAGGTGGAAATCTGTGCCTTCCTGCTAGCGCTATGTGTTGTGGTCCTCCCCTGCTGTGCTTACGGGATAGTCCCCACAACTGTTGTGTCTGTTTCTCGTGTTCCCTCACAACTCAATTAGATGATGTTCTGCTAATCCTCCGTCCCTCCCTGATGTTACGGTTGGGACGCACCCGTATGACGGGTAGGCTCGGAGCTCTTCCGGGACCCTAGAGTCGCCCCTCTCCACAGGTTGCCCCCTATGTCTTCTTAGGTGATTTAGGTGAGACAGCCCGCCTGTGACTGACTGTCCTGCCGTTGGTTTGAAGTATTGCCTGAAGCTATATATAGAAATACTTCCTCGGCGTTCCGGCCGCCGGTTGTGCGCCTCAGTAGGATGTTGCCTCGGTCTTACAGCACGACTCCTACTGGTATTCTCCTTCTTGCTTTGATCTCGTTTCTCACTCAGCACAATATATCTCACTTCTGATCCTTTCTTAGGGCACCGCCGCTATGCTGAGCAGGCACGGTCCCGTGACGTTCTTTCTCGTTGCCAGGCCTCTGTCAGGGTCCCAAACCTGACAGGGACCCTACCGAATCTTCCCCCACAACACCCTCTGCCACAAGGTGTTGCCTGGTTCCAACCCAGTCAGCTTTCTGTCCTAACTTCCTGCCTGACCCCCAGTTTTACCCACCAGGTGAGGAGTGGCCTAATGAATAGAACCCTTAGCTCCCCCTGGAGGCCCGCTTGTGAAATGTGTTGGTGTATGTGATACCTGGTCAGATGAACTCCTTCAGTGCCATCAGACGTACCATAGCCCCCCTTAGCGGCAGAGCTTCAGTACTGCAACGACCAGGACTCTGGGGCGCTGCACTCCCACCCGGTTAAATCCAGTACTCCTGGACTGGGAAGAAAACAACAATACAGGTTAGCAAAAAGACATACAATTTTAAAATGCAGCAACAATAAGCAAGTTTGAACAGAGCTTCCCTTTATGGGAGGTGAGGACACTTGAACGTTACAAAACATGGTTAAATATTATAGCAACATGCTATAAATAACTTTCTTTTACCCAACCGGGTATTCTACTTAGTGCAAACTTTGAACCATAATTTAACATTGCCTTTAAGGACGTACACACTGAATCCACTAAAGACCTTCTTATAATCACATTATAAGGCAATTAACTTCATTCTCCTTCTTTAAGTCGGCAGGACCGCCTGTCCTAGCTGCTCCAGACCTACTGCCTCTCCTTTCTATGCAGGACCGCCCCTTTCAGCCCGGGCCTACTGCCCCTCCACTACTATACACAGTATAGAACATAACATCCAGCTTTCAGTTTAGGATCAATGAGCCATCTCTGTATGGCTCCCAAGAGGACTCACCACTAACTCCTACGGGTTCACTTCCTGTCCTCATCTACTAGCAACATTATTAAACATTTCTGACAATTAACTAGTTAGTTACATTTTAACTTCTACACATTAGCATCATTACTCTCTCTTTCAAAACATCATTGCCACTTTACTGTCTTAAGGCAATACTACTCATAAGTGCAACAGGTAAACATCCCCTTTAAGAGGGGACCAAGTCTTTATGAGGTAGCGCAGCTTCTCCAGCTACCAGTCCGTACACAGTAAGAACTCCGGTGCGGGTTCCAAGAACCGTATCTTCGCAAAGAGTCCTTCTTGTATGTAAAACCAGTAAGGAGCACCTTTAAGAAGGTGAAAACTATTTACAAGGAGTTTGTATCATGCATCGTTCATGATTCCAGCAGTTTCTTAGTAACGGAGCAAAAGGTAGAAAAACAACCAAAAATCAATAGGGATCCCGGGTCAACAAAGGGATCCCTTTAAGAGTTAACCCTGGACGGGTTTTAGCAGCAACATAGCAGAAACAGTTAACTATTTACAATCTTCGGTTCTCCGAGGTTTAGTTGGACGGCTTCCAGGGCTGCACCTGGCACTTAACCTCTCTTGGCCTGGGAAAAGTGAGGTCCAGGGTTACACCCAGTGCTGTACAAACGCCGTTAATCCGTCTTTCATGTACAGTTAAATCATGTGCAGCGATGGAGATCTGCGCAGCTTGAGTATGGGCATTTGCTGCAGCAGAGGTAGCGGCTGCTGCAAGATCAGTCACTGGAACGGGGTCAGCAGCTGTGGCACTAGCAGTCACTGGAGTGGTGTCGGTCGTCAGGGCAGGGTCGTCCTTCATACCTGCTTCAGATGCGGCCCCTCCGTTGCCGGTCTGCTCCGCCTCCGCTGGGGTCTGGAATGCTGGTTGCGGGGCCTTGTGCTGCGACTTTGTCATCTCTGCTTGCAGTGTCCCGCTTTCCGGCAGGGCCTTGCCTTCTGGCTTTGGAGTTCTGGAACTTCTTTCTTGCTCCGGACCAGACGAGGCTGCCGACAGACGTCTGGTGAGGCTCCCGATGATGGTCTTCTTCCACACGGCCTCAGTGCTCAGCTGCGTCTGCAGGAGTTGGTGGATCAGCTTGTCCGCTCCGGTCTGCAGGAGGTCAGTGTCAACTGTGGAGGTCTGGCTGCGGTGCCTCTCCGGGTAGCTGGGGGAGTCCTCGGCTCCGACCCCACGCTCCGGCTCCGGGCGGCTGGCCATGGCGTCCTCCATGTCGCTGACTTCTTCTTCCTGGTCCTTTTCCCGCTCTCTCCTTCGTGGGCGGTGTCGTTTTCTCGGTCTCCGCCCTCCATTGAGGATCAGGAGGCGGATCTCTGCTGCTGACGGACACGTCCTCACGGTGCAGAAATATTTAGACTGGGCGGCCATTGTCTTTCGCGCTCTCCAGCTCGTCTACGCCCACTCCACGCCCTTCTTCTTCTCCTGCGCTTCTCCTTAGCGCTGCAATGGCGGCGGTTTTGGCGGTAATCCTTGTAGTAATGGCAGCACACAGTTCTCTCAATAAAGCACAGTCCAAGCACGATAAATCACAGTTCCAAGGCACACATGACCTGATTCTTCAGGCTTGAGTAGATCCTGTTCGTGACGCCAAAATGGAGCGCCCCCACTGCCGCAGGGCCGAGGGGTACCCGGTACCGGGCCTCTGAGTCTCTTGTTCTGGGGTTGTCACGGGGGCTGGACCCGGCCCGTGGCCCTGCCTGCACGAGGGCGTCCGGTGAAAGGTTGGTGAGAGATGATGATGTTATTGTGGTGCGGTGCAGGTCGCAGTAAATAACGAGGACACCAGGGTGCAGTCTCTTTACCTCTTTACTGAAGATCTCTGAGTCCTCAATCCGGAATACGGTTAACCAGGCTGCGCAAGTCCGGCCGGTCCGATGGCACCTCCAGAGTTCCCTTTGCAGGTGGAAATCTGTGCCTTCCTGCTAGCGCTATGTGTTGTAGTCCTCCCCTGCTGTGCTTACGGGATAGTCCCCACAACTGTTGTGTCTGTTTCTCGTGTTCCCTCACAACTCGATTAGATGATGTTCTGCTAATCCTCCGTCCCTCCCTGATGTTACGGTTGGGACGCACCCGTATGACGGGTAGGCTCGGAGCTCTTCCGGGACCCTAGAGTCGCCCCTCTCCACAGGTTGCCCACTATGTCTTCTTAGGTGATTTAGGTGAGACAGCCCACCTGTGACTGACTGTCCTGCCGTTGGTTTGAAGTATTGCTTGGAGCTAGATATATAAATACTTCCTCGGCGTTCCGGCCGCCGGTTGTGCGCCTCAGTAGGATGTTGCCTCGGTCTTACAGCTCGACTCCTACTGGTATTCTCCTTCTTGCTTTGATCTCGTTTCTCACTCAGCACAATATATCTCGCTTCTGATCCTTTCTTAGGGCACCGCCGCTATGCTGAGCAGGCACGGTCCCGTGACGTTCTTTCTCGTTGCCAGGCCTCTGTCAGGGTCCCAAACCTGACAGGGACCCTACCGAATCTTCCCCCACAACACCCTCTGCCACAAGGTGTTGCCTGGTTCCAACCCAGTCAGCTTTCTGTCCTAACTTCCTGCCTGACCCCCAGTTTTACCCACCAGGTGAGGAGTGGCGTAATGAATAGTACCCTTAGCTCCCCCTGGAGGCCCGACTGTGAAATGTATTGGTGTATGTGATACCTGGTCAGATGAGCTCCTTCAGTGCCATCAGACGTACCATAGCCCCCCTTAGCGGCAGAGCTTCAGTACTGCAACGACCAGGACTCTGGGGCGCTGCATATCGGAGCACCAAGAACAGTGCCTGCCGAGCTGACTGACTACAAAGAACGGAGGGGTCTGTAATTTTTATTGTAGGTACACTTCACCTGTGAGAGACAGAATCTGAAACTAAAAGCAAGAATTCTGGCTCTCACTGATCTGTTAGTTTTTCTTTAAGAAGCCTCCGACTCTGCACTCAGTACCTGTATTAATTGCTCTTGTTTGCCCTCCTTACCTGTATAAAAGACACATGTCCACACACTCAATCACACTCCAACCTCTCCACCATGGCCAAGGCCAAAGAGCTGTCTAAGGACACCGGGGACAAAATTGTAGACCAGCACAAAGCTGGGATGGGCTACAGGACAATAGGCAAGCAGCTTGGCGAGAAGGCAACAACTGTTGGCTCAATTATTAGAAGATGGAAGATACACAAGATTGCTGTCAATCTTCCTCGGTCTGGGGCTCCATGCAAGATCTCGCCAAGTCAGGAATCAGTTCAGAACTGCATGAGAGGACCTGGTGAATGACCTGAAGAGAGCTGGAACCACTGTCTCAAACATTACCATTAGTAATGCACTACGCCATCATGGATTAACCCCTTTACCACCTTGGGTTTTTCCATTTTGAGTTTTCATTTTTTGCTCCCCTTCTTCCCAGAGCCATAACTTTTTTATTTTTCCCTTAATATGGCCATGTGAGGGCTTGTTTTTTTACGGGATGAGATGTACTTTTGAAGGAAACCATTGGTTTTACCATATAGTTTACTGAAAAATTAGACAAAAATTCAAAGTGCGATGAAATTGCAAAAAAAGTGCAATTCCACAATTTTTTTTTCTTTTTTACAATATTCACTAAATGCTGAAACTGACCTGCCATTATGATTCTCCAGGTCATTGCAAGTTCGTAGATACCAAAAATGTATAGGTCTTGTTTTATTTAGGTGTTGAAAAAAAAATCCAAAGTTGTAAAAATTATAAATAAAAAGTCGTCATTTTCCGATATCCATAGCGTTTCCATTTTTCGTGATCTGGGGTTGGGTGAGGGCTTATTTTTTGCGTTCCAAGCTGATGTTTTTATTGATACCCTTTTGGTGTAGATGCAATGTTTTGATCGCCTGTTATTGCTTTTAATGCAATGTTGCGTCGACTAGAAAAACATAATTCTTGATTCTTTTTCTTGTTACTCTGTTTACCGATCTGATTAATTCTTTTTATATATTGATAGATTGGGCGATTCTGAATGCGACAATATCAAATATGTGTATTTTTTATTAATTGTTTTATCTTGAATGGGGCAAATGGGGAGTGATTACAATTTTTATATTTTTTTATATTTTTAAAAACATTTGTTTACTTTACACTTGCTTCAATAGTCTCCATAGGAGACTAAAATGCGCGATCTTCTAATAGCTTGTGCTGCACATGGCAGGGCTTCAGCTAAAATGCTCATCTGCTATGAGCACCGGCCACAGGGCAGCGATCTATCCGGCAATGACAGTCACAGGGTTCTCCTCCAGACCCTGGGGTGTCATGCCAACCCATCAGTGACCTACAGTCATGCGACACGGGCACCGATGAGCAGGATTTGTGACACGTTTCCGGAGCTGACATGTTAACTGCCGCTGTCAGAGATTGAGAGCGGCAATTAACATGTTAACAGTCGCAGGTGGATCACGATTCCACCAGCGGCTGTTAGGGGCACATGTCATCTGATCAAGTCAGCTGATATGTGCCGGAAAAGTTGTGGGCTCATCACCGGAGCCCGCAGCAAACAGGGGGGGGGGGGCGACCTTGGACGTATCTATAAGTCCAAGATCATAAAGGGGTTAAATTCCTGCAGGGCACACAATGTCCCCCTGCTCACTCCAGCATATGTCCAGGTCCATTTGATGCTCATCAATGACTATCTGGATGATCCAGAGGAGGCATGGGAGAATTTCAAATGGTCAGATGAAACCAAAATAGACCTTTTTGGTATTAACTCCCCTTGCCATGTTTGGAGGAAGAAGAAAGTTGAATACAACCCCAAGAACACTGTACCAACCATGAAGCATGGTAGGGGAAACATCATACTGTGAGGATGCTTTTCTGTAAAGGGGACAGGAAGACTGCACCATATTGAAGGGAGGATAGATATGGTCATGTATTGTAAGATGTTTGCCAACAATCTCATTCCCCCAGTAAGAGCATTGAAGATGGGTCATGGCTGGGTCTTCCAGCATGAAATTGACCTGAAACGCACAGTGGCTCCGTAAGAGGCGTTTCAAGGTCCTGGAGTGGCTTAGCCAGTCTCCGACCTGAATCCAATAAAAAATCTTTGGAGGGAGCTGAAACACAATGTTGCCCAGTGACAGCCCAGAAACCTGAAAGATCTGGAGAAGATCTGTATGGAGGAGTACGCCAAAATCCTTGCTGCAGTGTGTGCAAACCTGGTCAAGGACTACAGGAAACGTCTGACCTCTGCAATTGCAAACAAAGGTTTCTGTACCAAATATTAAGTTCTGTCTTTCTATTGTATCAAATACTTATTTCATGCAATAAAATGCAAATTAATTATGTAACAATCATACAATGTGATTTTCTGAAAAGTGCCCTATTTTTACTTACCGTCCTGGAATTTCTGGACGGTTGGCAACCCTGTGGTTGAGTACATTATCTTAGGAAGAAAATATGTACGTTGGGAATAACAAAGTCGTAAATTATGGATTTTGCTGAATTCTTTCAAACTAGTTGTACCCAGTTTCCTATGACTTCTGTAACAAAGACTTAACACAAAGACACCTCTATATCAGATACAATGCCCTGTGGTATTGCTTTTATGAATAATACTTATAAAGCTAATACAAAAACGCAGATGTGATGGATCCCACATGTGATGGATGGCACCAGTGAGATCGCACAGAATCCTATCTCTGCCACATGTGATCAACCCACACCTCACTTGTCACTATTACGTCAGAAGGATCGCGGTCTTTTGTTCTGAGCTGGCTCAAGTTGTGAGATCTGTCACCTTCAGCCTTTTGAGGCTTGACCCCCTGCTGAGCTATGTGTCCTGTTGCAGCTGCACATGGGAAGGGTGTATCATAATTATATGTCAACTAGGATTCAATTGACTGACATGAAATTATATCAGAAATATTCTTCACAGATAGATAGATAGATAGATAGATAGATAGATAGATAGAGGGATGGAGAGAAAGATAGAAGGATAGATATTTAAATCAATTGAAATCATTGAAGATATTTTTGTTTTGCTTGCTACATTACAAAGTGACTCTGGGTTTTCACATCTTTTCAGCTACGTTGACGACTTTATCAGCCCTCAGTTCAGTCCCCAGCTGCTGTATAGTTGGTATTTCCTGTCTCACCTTCTCATGTTCCTATAAACATTTTTCCCTTTCAAGTGAACCCCATACATATGTAGTAGTGCTGATTGTGTTATTTATTTTTTGCATTGAATGTACTGCAGTAGTTTAACATCCAGGCTATAAGAAGACTCAGATAACAAATCAGACTAAGATGACACTTTAGACCCAGACGACACATCAGGTTCAGACGACATATCAGACTCAGATGACACATCAGGCTGAGACAACTCGTCAGGCTCAGACACATGAGGCTCAGAGGACACATCAGGCTCAGGCGATACATCAGCTTAGATGATACATCAGGCTCAGACAACTCGTCAGGCTCAGACGACACATGAGGCTCAGAGGACACATCAGGCTCAGGCGATACATCAGCTTAGATGATACATCAGGCTCAGACAACTCATCAGGCTCAGACGACACATGAGGCTCAGAGGACACATCAGGCTCAGGCGATACATCAGCTTAGATGACACATCAGGCACAGACGACACATCAGGCTCAGACGACACATCAGGCTCAGACGACACATCAGGCTCAGATGACACATCAGGCTCAGACGACACATCAGGCTCAGACAACACATCAGGCTCAGACAACTCATCAGGCTCAGAGGACACATCAGGCTCAGAGGACACATCAGGCTCAGACGACACATCAAGCTCAGACGACACATCAAGCTCAGACGACACATCAGGCTCAGACAACACATCAGGCTCAGACAACTCATCAGGCTCAGAGGACACATCAGGCTCAGAGGACACATCAGGCTCAGACGACACATCAGGCTCAGACGACACATCAAGCTCAGACGACACATCAAGCTCAGACGACACATCAGGCTCAGACGACATTTCAGGCTCAGAAAACACTTCAGGCTCAGACAACTCATCAGGCTCAGAGGACACATAAGGCTCAGAGGACACATGAGACTCAGAGGACACATCAGGCTCAGAGGACACATGAGACTCAGAGGACACATCAGGCTCAGAGGACACATCAGGCTCAGACGACACATCAGACTCAGACGACACATCAGACTCAGACGACACATCATAGCAGATGCACTACTAAAAGTGATATCCTAATATGAGCAAAATTCGGAAAATTAAAAAATGGCATAATTAAGAGATAAGTGTCTTCTGAAGGAAGCTGAGCCAAATCTATCGCGCAGCGATCGTCATACCGGCACTTATCTCCTCTACTTTTATATTGTCTTTATCTAGGACAGGGCTAATAAATGTGCCCCATTGTGCCATATAACAAACTTAGCTCTGCTACTTGTGTAGGAAAGTTCATTATCGCCTGTAATCTCTGCACCTATTGATATATTTCCCTGCTTGGATTTTCACACATTCCTTTGGGTATAGAGGAGGCCAAATGTAAGACATTTGTTGCACTCATTAGCAAAAAAGTGATGTAGTCCTGCATGCCGTGAATTTTAATGAGAGGTTTTTTTTCTTATTGAGACAAAAGAATGACATAATCCAATGGTTGCTGCCTCCGCGCCATAGCAAACGTCTACAGGAGCCAGTTCATTGCTATCAATGAGTTCATTTTTTTGGAAGTAGAGTGGGATGTGGATTTTTTTTCATTCGATTTAAAATGTACTGTTTTGTGTATGCAGCTCTGATGTAGATCTATGTGTTTCCTTGGTTACAGACTACAAACAAATGTTGCATAGTCTGATCCAGCAGCTAGGCAAGGGGAAACACACTTCTAGCTGGGGTAAATGCCAGAATTGGGGTTAATTATTTCACAGCCTCTTCTTGTCTCTTACCTCTGCCGAGACTCAAATTCAGAACTTGCTGTATGGGAGGAAGAAACACTAGCAGTGATCACAGGCTGCACTGATTTCTATGAGATGATTGTTTTTACAACTTTATCTATATGAAAGAATAGAAAAACAATGATAAATAAGCCACTCATTATTGTCACGCTCTGCCAAATGTTGCCATTCGGTACTTTGTGTGCACCCACACCACAATAGTGCCCCTTGTGAAGCCCCTTAATGTTCTCACATAGTTTATTGCCCACACATAGTGTAATGCTCCGAAGATGCCCCCACACAATAATGTCTCCACTCTGCCCCCCAGAAACAGTCCTCAGAGTGCATCCACTGCACATTATGATACCCTATGCACCTCCCACACATTATGATGCTCTCCCAGTGCCCACAACACAGTATGATCCTCCCACAGTGCCCACAACACAGTATGATGCTCCCACAGTGCCCATAACACAGTATGATGCTCCCACAGTGCCCACATCACAGTATGATGCTCCCACAGTGCCCACAACACAGTATGATGCTCTCACAGTGCCCACAACACAGTATGATGCTCCCACAGTGCCCACAACACAGTATGATGCTCGCACAGTGCCCACAACACAGTATGATGCTCTCACAGTGCCCACAACACAGTATGATGCTCGCACAGTGCCCACAACACAGTATGATGCTCTCACAGTGCCCACAACACAGTATGATGCTCTCACAGTGCCCACAACACAGTATGATGCTCCCACAGTGCCCACAACACAGTATGATGCTCCCACAGTGCCCACAACACAATTTGATTCTCTCACAGTGCCCACAACACAGTATGATGCTCTCACAGTGCCCACACACAGTATGATGCTCCCGAAGTGGCCACACACAGTACGATGCTCCCACAGTGCCCACACACAGTATGATGCTCCCACAGTGCCCACACACAGTATGATGCTCTCACAGTGCCCACCCACAGTATGATGCTCTCACAGTGTCCACATACAGTATGATGCTCTCACAGTGCCCACAACACAGTATGATGCTCCCACAGTGCCCACATCACAGTATGATGCTCCCACAGTGCCCACAACACAGTATGATGCTCCCACAGTGCCCACAACACAGTATGATGCTCCCACAGTGTCCACATACAGTATGATGCTCTCACAGTGCCCACAACACAGTATGATGCTCCCACAGTGTCCACATCACAGTATGATGCTCCCACAGTGCCCACACACAGTATGATGCTCTCACAGTGCCCACAACACAGTATGATGCTCCCACAGTGCCCACATCACAGTATGATGCTCCCACAGTGCCCACACACAGTATGATGCTCCCATAGTGCCCACATACAGTATGATGCTCCCACAGTGCCCACATCACAGTATGATGCTCCCACAGTGCCCACACACAGTATGATGCTCCCATAGTGCCCACATACAGTATGATGCTCCCATAGTGCCCACATACAGTATGATGCTCTCACAGTGCCCACAACACAGTATGATGCTCTCACAGTGCCCACAACACAGTATGATGCTCCCACAGTGTCCTCAACATAGTTTGAGGCTCCCACAGTGTCCATAACACAATATGATGCTTCCACAGTGTCCACAACACAGTATGATGCTCCCATAGTGCCCACATACAGTATGATGCTCCCATAGTGCCCACATCACAGTATGATGCTCCCACAGTGTCCACAACACAGTATGATGCTCCCACAGTGCCTACATCACAATATGATGCTCCCACAGTGCTCACAACACAATATGATGCTCCCACAGTGCGCAAATCACAGTATGATGCTCCGACAGTGCCCACAACACAGTATGATGCTCCCACAGTGCCCACAACACAGTATGATGCTCCCACAGTACCCACAACACAGTATGATGCTCCCACAGTGTCCACAACACAGTATGATGCTCCCACAGTGCCCACAACACAGTATGATGCTCCCACAGTGCCCACAACACAGTATGATGCTCCCACAGTGCCCACAATACAGTATGATGCTCCCACAGTGTCCACAACACAGTATGATGCTCCCACAGTGCCCACAATACAGTATGATGCTCCCACAGTGCCCACAACACAGTATGATTATCTCACAGTGTCCACAACACAGTATGATGCTCCCACAGTACCCACAACACAGTATGATGCTCCCACAGTGCCCACAACACAGTATGATGCTCCCACAGTACCCACAACACAGTATGATGCTCCCACAGTGTCCACAACACAGTATGATGCTCCCACAGTGCCCACAACACAATATGATGCTCCCACAGTGCCCACAACACAGTATGATGCTCCCACAGTGCCCACAACACAGTATGATGCTCCCACAGTGCCCACAACACAGTATGATGCTCCCACAGTGCCCACAACACAGGATGATGCTCCCACAGTGCCCACACACAGTATGATGCTCCCACAGTGCCCACACACAGTATGATGCTCTCACAGTGCCCACAACACAGTATGATGCTCTCACAGTGCCCACAACACAGTATGATGCTCCCACAGTGCCCACAACACAGTATCATGCTCCCACAGTGCCCACACACAGTATGATGCTGCCACAGTGCCCCAACACAGTATGATGCTCTCACAGTGCCCACAACACAGTATGATGCTCCCACAGTGTCCACAACACAGTATGATGCTCCCACAGTGTCCACACACAGTATGATGTTCTCACAGTGCCCACAACACAGTATGATGCTCCCAGTGTCCACAACACAGTATGATGCTCCCACAGTGCCCACACACAGTATGATGCTCTCACAGTGCCCACAACACAGTATGATGCTCCCACAGTGTCCACAACACAGTATGATGCTCTCACAGTGCCCACAACACACTATGATGCTCCCACAGTCTCCACACCACAGTATGATGCTCCCAGTGTGTCCACAGCACAGTATGATGCTCTCACAGTGCCCACAACACAGTGTGATTCTCCCACAGTGTCCACATCACAGTATGATGCTCTCACAGTGCCCACAACACAGTATGATGCTCACATAGTGCCCACATCACAGTATGATGCTCTCACAGTGTCCACAACACAGTATGATGCTCCCACAGTGCCCACAACACAGGATGATGCTCCCACAGTGTCCACATCACAGTATGATGCTCTCACAGTGCCCACAACACAGTATGATGCTCCCACAGTGTCCACAACACAGTATGATGCTCCCACAGTGCCCACAACACAGTATGATGCTCCCACAGTGTCCACAACACAGTATGATGCTCCCACAGTGCCCACAACACAGTATGATGCTCTCACAGTGTCCACAACACAGTATGATGCTCCCACATTGCCCACAACACAGTATGATGCTCTCACAGTGTCCACAACACAGTATGATGCTCCCACATTGCCCACAACACAGTATGATGCTCTCACAGTGCCCACAACACAGTATGATGCTCTCACAGTGCCCACAACACAGTATGATGCTCCCACAGTGTCCAAAACACAGTATGATGCTCCCACAGTGCCCACACACAGTATGATGCTCTCACAGTGCCCACAACACAGTATGATGCTGCCACAGTGCCCCAACACAGTATGATGCTCTCACAGTGTCCACAACACAGTATGATGCTCCCACAGTGTCCAAAACACAGTATGATGCTCCCACAGTGCCCACACACAGTATGATGTTCTTACAGTGCCCACAACACAGTATGATGCTCCCACAGTGCCCACAACACAGTATGATGCTCCCACAGTGCCCACAACACAGTATGATGCTCCCACAGTGCCCACACACAGTATGATGCTCCCACAGGGCCCACACACAGTATGATGCTCTCACAGTGCCCACAACACAGTATGATGCTCTCACAGTGCCCACAACACAGTATGATGCTCCCACAGTGCCCACAACACAGTATGATGCTCCCACAGTGCCCACACACAGTATGATGCTGCCACAGTGCCCCAACACAGTATGATGCTCTCACAGTGCCCACAACACAGTATGATGCTTCCACAGTGTCCACAACACAGTATGATGCTCCCACAGTGTCCACAACACAGTATGATGCTCCCACAGTGTCCACACACAGTATGATGTTCTCACAGTGCCCACAACACAGTATGATGCTCCCAGTGTCCACAACACAGTATGATGCTCCCACAGTGCCCACACACAGTATGATGCTCTCACAGTGTCCACAACACAGTATGATACTCTCACAGTGCCCACAACACAGTATGATGCTCCCAGTGTCCACAACACAGTATGATGTTCTCACAGTGCCCACAACACAGTATAATGCTCCCACAGTGTCCACAACACAGTATGATGCTCTCACAGTGCCCACAACACAGTATGATTCTCCCACAGTGTCCACTGTTGTGAATTTACCTTTTGGCTCCCTCTAGTGGCTACTAGTGATTTGACTCTGGGTATGTCATTCATCCCTTGTATGCTCACCTGGGTCGTTAGGTCAGGGGTGTTGCTATATAAGCTCCCTGGACCTTCAGTTCAATGCCTGGCAACGTTGATATCAGAGCTAATCTGTAGTGCTCTTGTCTACTGATCCTGGTTTCCTGCGTGATTAAGCTAAGTCTGCTTTCTTGCTTTTTGCTATTTGTTTTTGTTTGCATTTTTGTCCAGCTTGTATATAATCTGTATCCTGACCTTGCTGGAAGCTCTAGGGTGGCTGGTGTTCTCCCCCCGGGCCGTTAGACGGTTCGGGGGTTCTTGAATCTCCAGCGTGGATTTTTGATAGGGTTTTTGTTGACCATATAAGTTATCTTACTACATTCTGCTATTAGTAAGTGGGCCTCTCTTTGCTAAACCTAGTTCATCTCTGTGTTTGTCATTTCCTCTTACCTCACCGTTATTATTTGTGGGGGGCTTGTATCCTACTTTTGGGGTCCTTTCTCTGGAGGCAAGAGAGGTCTTTGTTTTCCTCTTCTAGGGGTAGTTAGCTCTCCGGCTGGCGCGAGACATCTAGCGACCAACGTAGGCATGTTCCCCGGCTACTTCTAGTGTTGGCGTTAGGAGTAGATATATGGTCAACCCAGTTACCACTGCCCTATGAGCTGGATTTTTGTACTTCGCAGACTGGCTGATATCTCTGAGACCCTCGCCATTGGGGTCATAACAGTTTGCCAGGCCAGTATTAAATGTTAAATGCATTGCAGAAGCGGGATTATAAGAAAGAAAGTTCTGAGTTTTTTTTTCTCTCTCTCATTTTTTTTTTTTCTTTTCCCCTTTACCTCTGAGTTGGTTGTGATTGCTGCAGACATGAATGTCCAGACCTTGATTACAAGTGTGGACCAGCTTGCTGCTCGTGTGCAGGGCATACAAGATTATGTTACCAGAAATCCTATGTTAGAACCTAAGATACCGATTCCTGAACTGTTTTCCGGAGACCGATTTAAGTTTAGAAATTTCAGGAATAATTGTAAATTGTTTTTGTCCCTGAGACCCTGTTCCTCTGGAGACTCCGCTCAGCAAGTGAAAATTGTTATTTCTTTTTTACGGGGTGACCCTCAGGATTGGGCTTTCTCGCTGGCGCCAGGAGATCCGGCATTGGCTGATATTGATGCGTTTTTTCTGGCGCTCGGTTTGCTTTATGAGGAACCCAATCTTGAGATTCAGGCAGAAAAAGCCTTGCTGGCTATGTCTCAGGGCCAGGACGAGGCTGAAGTGTATTGCCAAAAATTTCGGAAATGGTCCGTGCTGACCCAGTGGAACGAGTGTGCATTGGCTGCGAATTTTAGAAATGGCCTTTCTGAAGCCATTAAGAATGTGATGGTGGGTTTTCCCATTCCCACAGGTCTGAATGATTCCATGGCCCTGGCAATTCAAATTGACCGGCGGTTGCGGGAGCGCAAAACGGCAAATTCCCTCATGGTGTTATCTGAACAGGCACCTGATTTAATGCAATGTGATAGAATCCTGACTAGAAATGAGCGGAAAATTCATAGACGCCAGAATGGCTTGTGTTACTACTGTGGTGATTCTACACATGTTATCTCAGCATGCTCTAAGCGTCTTACTAAGGTTGTTAGTCCTGTCGCCATTGGTAATTTGCAACCTAAGTTTATTCTATCTGTAACTTTGATTTGCTCACTGTCATCGTATCCTGTCATGGCGTTTGTGGATTCAGGTGCTGCCCTGAGTCTTATGGATCTGTCATTTGCCAAGCGCTGCGGTTTTGTTCTTGAGCCATTAGAAAATCCTATCCCTCTTAGGGGTATTGATGCTACGCCATTGGCAGAAAATAAGCCGCAGTTTTGGACACAGGTTACCATGTGCATGACTCCTGAACATCGGGAGGTGATACGTTTTCTTGTTCTGCATAAGATGCATGATTTGGTTGTTTTGGGTTTGCCATGGTTACAGACCCATAATCCAGTCTTGGACTGGAAGGCAATGTCAGTGTCAAGTTGGGGCTGTCATGGAATTCATGGAGATTCCCTGCCCGTGTCTATTGCTACTTCTACGCCTTCGGAAGTTCCGGCGTATTTGTCTGATTATCAGGATGTCTTCAGCGAGTCTAGGTCAAGTGCATTGCCTCCTCATAGGGAATGTGACTGTGCAATAGATTTGATTCCAGGCAGTAAATTTCCTAAGGGAAGACTGTTTAATCTGTCGGTACCTGAACATACCGCGATGCGTTCATATATCAAGGAGTCTCTGGAGAAGGGGCATATCCGTCCTTCTTCTTCCCCTCTTGGTGCGGGATTCTTTTTTGTGGCCAAAAAGGACGGATCTTTGAGGCCTTGTATTGACTATCGGCTTTTAAATAAGATCACTGTCAAATTTCAGTATCCTTTGCCGCTGTTGTCAGACTTGTTTGCCCGGATTAAAGGTGCCAAGTGGTTCACCAAGATAGACCTTCGTGGTGCGTACAGCCTTGTGCGCATTAGGCAGGGCGATGAATGGAAAACCGCATTCAATACGCCCGAAGGTCATTTTGAGTACTTGGTGATGCCATTTGGGCTCTCTAATGCACCTTCAGTTTTTCAGTCCTTCATGCATGACATTTTCCGGAAGTATCTGGATAAATTTTTGATTGTTTATCTGGATGATATTCTGTTTTTTTCTGATGATTGGGACTCGCATGTGGAGCAGGTCAGGATGGTTTTCAAGATTTTGCGTGAAAATTCTTTGTTTGTGAAAGGCTCAAAGTGTCTCTTTGGTGTACAGAAGGTTCCCTTTTTAGGGTTCATTTTTTCCCCTTCTGCTGTGGAGATGGACCCAGTCAAGGTCCGAGCTATTCATGATTGGACTCAACCCTCGTCAGTTAAGAGTCTTCAGAAGTTCTTGGGTTTTGCTAATTTCTACCGTCGTTTTATCGCTAATTTTTCTAGCGTTGTTAAACCGTTGACGGATATGACCAAGAAAGGCTCTGATGTGGCTAACTGGGCTCCTGCTGCCGTGGAGGCTTTCCAGGAGTTGAAACGCCGGTTTACTTCGGCGCCTGTTTTGTGCCAGCCTGACATCTCACTTCCCTTTCAGGTTGAGGTGGATGCTTCGGAGATTGGGGCAGGGGCTGTTTTGTCGCAGAGAGGCCCTGGTTGCTCTACTATGAGACCTTGTGCCTTTTTCTCTAGGAAGTTTTCGCCGGCAGAGCGAAATTATGATGTGAGCAATCGGGAGTTGTTGGCCATGAAGTGGGCATTTGAGGAGTGGCGTCATTGGCTCGAGGGTGCTAAGCATCGTGTGGTGGTCTTGACTGATCACAAAAATCTGATGTATCTCGAGTCTGCTAAACGCCTGAATCCTAGACAGGCCCGCTGGTCATTGTTTTTCTCCCGTTTTGACTTTGTGGTCTCGTATTTACCAGGTTCTAAGAATGTGAAGGCCGATGCTCTGTCTAGGAGCTTTGTGCCTGATGCTCCTGGAGTCGCTGAACCTGTGGGTATTCTTAAGGAAGGAGTTATCTTGTCAGCTATTTCTCCAGATCTGCGACGTGTGTTGCAGAGATTTCAGGCTGGTAGGCCTGACTCTTGTCCACCTGACAGATTGTTTGTGCCTGCTAAATGGACCAACAGAGTCATTTCCGAGGTTCATTCCTCAGTGTTGGCAGGGCACCCGGGAATTTTTGGCACCAGAGATCTGGTGGCCAGGTCCTTTTGGTGGCCTTCCTTGTCAAGGGATGTGCGGTCATTTGTGCAGTCCTGTGGTACTTGTGCTCGAGCTAAGCCTTGCTGTTCACGTGCCAGCGGGTTGCTCTTGCCCTTGCCTGTCCCGAAGAGACCTTGGACACATATCTCTATGGATTTCATTTCGGATCTTCCGGTGTCTCAGGGCATGTCTGTCATCTGGGTGATATGTGATCGTTTCTCCAAGATGGTCCATCTGGTTCCTTTGCCTAAGCTGCCTTCCTCTTCTGATCTGGTTCCTGTGTTCTTCCAGAACGTGGTTCGTTTGCACGGCATTCCTGAGAATATTGTGTCGGACAGAGGATCCCAGTTTGTTTCCAGGTTCTGGCGATCCTTTTGTGGTAGGATGGGCATTGAATTGTCATTTTCGTCCGCTTTTCATCCACAGACTAACGGACAAACGGAACGAACTAATCAGACTCTGGAGGCGTATTTGAGGTGTTTTGTCTCTTCTGATCAGGATGATTGGGTGACCTTCTTGCCGTTGGCTGAATTTGCCCTTAATAATCGGGCTAGTTCTGCCACCTTGGTTTCGCCATTTTTCTGCAACTCCGGTTTCCATCCTCGTTTTTCCTCGGGACATGTGGAGCCTTCTGACTGTCCTGGAGTGGATTCTGTGGTGGATAGGTTGCAACGGATCTGGAATCATGTGGTGGACAACTTGAAGTTGTCACAGGAGAAGGCTCAGCGTTTTGCCAACCGCCGCCGCGGTGTGGGTCCCCGACTTCGTGTTGGGGATTTGGTATGGCTGTCTTCTCGATTTGTTCCTATGAAGGTCTCCTCTCCCAAATTTAAGCCTCGATTCATTGGTCCTTACAAGATATTGGAGATCCTTAATCCTGTATCCTTCCGCCTGGATCTTCCGGTGTCGTTTGCCATTCACAACGTATTTCATAGGTCCTTGTTGCGGCGGTACGTTGTGCCTGTGGTTCCTTCTGCTGAGCCTCCTACTCCGGTGTTGGTTGAGGGCGAGTTGGAGTACGTGGTGGAGAAAATCTTAGATTCTCGTCTCTCCAGGCGGAGGCTTCAGTACCTGGTCAAGTGGAAGGGCTATGGTCAGGAGGATAATTCCTGGGTGGTCGCCTCTGATTTGCATGCGGCCGATTTAGTTCGTGCCTTTCACGTTGCTCATCCTGATCGCCCTGGTGGTCTTGGTGAGGGTTCGGTGACCCCTCACTAAGGGGGGGGTACTGTTGTGAATTTACCTTTTGGCTCCCTCTAGTGGCTACTAGTGATTTGACTCTGGGTATGTCATTCATCCCTTGTATGCTCACCTGGGTCGTTAGGTCAGGGGTGTTGCTATATAAGCTCCCTGGACCTTCAGTTCAATGCCTGGCAACGTTGATATCAGAGCTAATCTGTAGTGCTCTTGTCTACTGATCCTGGTTTCCTGCGTGATTAAGCTAAGTCTGCTTTCTTGCTTTTTGCTATTTGTTTTTGTTTGCATTTTTGTCCAGCTTTTATATAATCTGTATCCTGACCTTGCTGGAAGCTCTAGGGTGGCTGGTGTTCTCCCCCCGGGCCGTTAGACGGTTCGGGGGTTCTTGAATCTCCAGCGTGGATTTTTGATAGGGTTTTTGTTGACCATATAAGTTATCTTACTACATTCTGCTATTAGTAAGTGGGCCTCTCTTTGCTAAACCTAGTTCATCTCTGTGTTTGTCATTTCCTCTTACCTCACCGTTATTATTTGTGGGGGGCTTGTATCCTACTTTTGGGGTCCTTTCTCTGGAGGCAAGAGAGGTCTTTGTTTTCCTCTTCTAGGGGTAGTTAGCTCTCCGGCTGGCGCGAGACATCTAGCGACCAACGTAGGCATGTTCCCCGGCTACTTCTAGTGTTGGCGTTAGGAGTAGATATATGGTCAACCCAGTTACCACTGCCCTATGAGCTGGATTTTTGTACTTCGCAGACTGGCTGATATCTCTGAGACCCTCGCCATTGGGGTCATAACAGTCCACATCACAGTATGATGCTCTCTCAGTGTCCACAACACAGTATGATGCTCCCACAGTGCCCACAACACAGGATGATGCTCCCACAGTGTCCACATCACAGTATGATGCTCTCACAGTGCCCACAACACAGTATGATGTTCCCACAGTGCCCACATCACATTATTATGCTCTCACAGTGCCCACAACACAGTATGATGCTCCCAGTATTCACAACACAGTATGATGCTCTCACAGTGCCCACCACACATTATGATGCTCCTACATTGCCCACAACACAGTATGATGCTCCCACAGTGCCCACATCACAGTATGATGCTCTCCCAGTGCCCACAACACAGTATGATGCTCTCACAGTGTCCACAACACAGTATGATGCTCCCAGTGCCCACAACACAGTATGATGCTCCCAGTGTCCACAACACAGTATGATGCTGCCACAGTGCCCCAACACAGTATGATGCTCTCACAGTGCCCACAGCACAGTATGATGCTCCCACAGTGTCCACAACACAGTATGATGCTCCCACAGTGTCCACACACAGTATGATGTTCTCACAGTGCCCACAACACAGTATGATGCTCCCAGTGTCCACAACACAGTATGATGCTCCCACAGTGCCCACACACAGTATGATGCTCTCACAGTGCCCACAACACAGTATGATGCTCCCACAGTCTCCACACCACAGTATGATGCTCCCAGTGTGTCCACAGCACAGTATGATGCTCTCACAGTGCCCACAACACAGTATGATTCTCCCACAGTGTCCACATCACAGTATGATGCTCTCACAGTGCCCACAACACAGTATGATGCTCACATAGTGCCCACATCACAGTATGATGCTCTCACAGTGTCCACAACACAGTATGATGCTCCCACAGTGCCCACAACACAGGATGATGCTCCCACAGTGTCCACATCACAGTATGATGCTCTCACAGTGCCCACAACACAGTATGATGCTCCCACAGTGCCCACAACACAGTATGATGTTCCCACAGTGCCCACATCACATTATGATGCTCTCACAGTGCCCACAACACAGTATGATGCTCCCAGTATTCACAACACAGTATGATGCTCTCACAGTGCCCACCACACATTATGATACTCCTACATTGCCCACAACACAGTATGATGCTCCCACAGTGTCCACATCACAGTATGATGCTCTCCCAGTGCCCACAACACAGTATGATGCTCCCACAGTGCCCACAACACAGTATGATGCTCCCACAGTGCCCACAAGACAGTATGATGCTCTCACAGTGACCACAACACAGTATGATGCTCCCACAGTGTCCACAACACAGTATGATGCTCTCACAGTGTCCACAACACAGTATGATGCTCCCACAGTGCCCACAACACAGTATGATGCTCCCACAGTGCCCACAAGACAGTATGATGCTCTCACAGTGACCACAACACAGTATGATGCTCCCACAGTGCCCACAACACAGTATGATGCTCTCACAGTGTCCACAACACAGTATGATGCTCCCACAGTGCCCACAACACAGTATGATGCTCCCACAGTGCCCACACACAGTATGATGCTCCCACAGTGTCCACAACACAGTATGATGCTCCCACATTGCCCACAACACAGTATGATGCTCTCACAGTGCCCACAACACAGTATGATGCTCCCACAGTGCCCACAACACAGTATGATGCTCTCACAGAGCCCACAACACAGTATGATGCTCTCACAGTGCCCACAACACAGTATGATGCTCCCAGTGTCCACAACACAGTATGATGCTCCCACAGTGTCCACAATACAGTATGATGCTCCTACATTGCCCACAACACAGTATGATGCTCTCACAGAGCCCACAACACAGTATGATGCTCCCACAGTGTCCACAACACAGTATAATGTTCCCACAGTGCCCACAACACAGTATGATGCTCCCACAGTGTCCACAATACATTATGATGCTCCTACATTGCCCACAACACAGTATGATGCTCCCACAGTGCCCACAACACAGTATGATGCTCTCACAGTGCCCACAACACAGTATGATGCTCCCAGTGTCCACAACACAGTATGATGCTCTCACAGTGTGCACAACACAGTATGATGCTCTCACAGTGCCCACAACACAGTATGATGCTCTCACAGTGCCCACAACACAGTATAATGTTCCCACAGTGCCCACAACACAGTATGATGCTCCCACAGTGTCCATGTAAAATCCAATAATAATATATATAATCACTTACATATGGATAATTACATGAAATCAAATAAAGAACCAAGGGTATAGGGAAAGTGTATAATACAGTTTCTGAAGGTCTTGTCATTGACCATCTGTCCTCTGCATGTCAAAAGCTAGAGGGTGTTTGTGAAGCCCAACCTATATTTGGATGTCTAGCGTTATTTCTAGCCGGTAAACAAGTGTAACTAAGCAACCTAACATGAGGTAATGCATAGGATCATCTACTTTTATGGTATAGACCATTGGCATGGAACTGGGTTACCTTATATGGATATTATGTAGGAGAAAATAGAAACCCATGAAAGTCTATGGGACGGATTTGTATATAAACCGTCTCTTCTCAGCATATGTTGGAGTCCTCATACCTTGAGACTCTCTACATGGACGAACACATCATCACACAAGACCATATGTAAGATCTCTGCTTGCTTTCATTTTCTTTTAAATCTAATACTTAAGATTTGTGTGCAATGAACTTATAATTTACTTTTTCTTCATTTTTGTAATCACTCTTTTTGAATGGACATTAAATGAGTTCTGTTTTATCCAAACAATTCTATTTTTGCTTTTCTTCCCAATCCTCACTAAGATACATTTTTTCTAACAGTCCACAACACAGTATGATGCTCCTACATTGCCCACAACACAGTATGATGCTCCCACAGTGCCCACAACACAGTATGATGCTCTCACAGTGCCCACAACACAGTATAATGCTCCCAGTGTCCACAACACAGTATGATGCTCCCACAGTGTCCACAACACAGTATGATGCTCCCACAGTGCCCACAACACTGTATGATGCTCCCACAGTTCCCACAACACAGTATGATGCTCCCACAGTGCCCACACACAGTATGATGCTCCCACAGTGCCCACACACAGTATGATGCTCTCTCAGTGCCCACAACACGGTATGATGCTGCCACAGTGCCCCAACACAGTATGATGCTCTCACAGTGTCCACAACACAGTATGATGCTCCCACAGTGTCCAAAACACAGTATGATGCTCCCACAGTGCCCACACACAGTATGATGTTCTTACAGTGCCCACAACACAGTATGATGCTCCCACAGTGCCCACAACACAGTATGATGCTCCCACAGTGCCCACAACACAGTTTGATGCTGCCACAGTGCCCCAACACAGTATGATGCTCTCACAGTGTCCACAACACAGTATGATGCTCCCAGTGTCCAAAACACAGTATGATGCTCCCACAGTGCCCACACACAGTATGATGCTCTCACAGTGCCCACAACACAGTATGATGCTGCCACAGTGCCCCAACACAGTATGATGCTCTCACAGTGTCCACAACACAGTATGATGCTCCCACAGTGTCCAAAACACAGTATGATGCTCCCACAGTGCCCACACACAGTATGATGTTCTTACAGTGCCCACAACACAGTATGATGCTCCCACAGTGCCCACAACACAGTATGATGCTCCCACAGTGCCCACAACACAGTTTGATGCTCCCACAGTGCCCACACACAGTATGATGCTCCCACAGGGCCCACACACAGTATGATGCTCTCACAGTGCCCACAACACAGTATGATGCTCTCACAGTGCCCACAACACAGTATGATGCTCCCACAGTGCCCACAACACAGTATGATGCTCCCACAGTGCCCACACACAGTATGATGCTGCCACAGTGCCCCAACACAGTATGATGCTCTCACAGTGCCCACAACACAGTATGATGCTTCCACAGTGTCCACAACACAGTATAATGCTCCCACAGTGTCCACAACACAGTATGATGCTCCCACAGTGTCCACACACAGTATGATGCTCTCACAGTGTCCACAACACAGTATGATGCTCCCACAGTGTCCACACACAGTATGATGCTCTCACAGTGCCCACAACACAGTATGATGCTCCCAGTGTCCACAACACAGTATGATGCTCCCACAGTGTCCACACACAGTATGATGCTCTCACAGTGTCCACAACACAGTATGATGCTCTCACAGTGCCCACAACACAGTATGATGCTCCCAGTGTCCACAACACAGTATGATGCTCCCACAGTCTCCACACCACAGTATGATGCTCCCAGTGTGTCCACAGCACAGTATGATGCTCTCACAGTGCCCACAACACAGTATGATTCTCCCACAGTGTCCACATCACAGTATGATGCTCTCACAGTGCCCACAACACAGTATGATGCTCACATAGTGCCCACATCACAGTATGATGCTCTCTCAGTGTTCACAACACAGTATGATGCTCTCACAGTGTCCACAACACAGTATGATGCTCCCACAGTGCCCACAACACAGGATGATGCTCCCACAGTGTCCACATCACAGTATGATGCTCTCACAGTGCCCACAACACAGTATGATGTTCCCACAGTGCCCACATCACATTATTATGCTCTCACAGTGCCCACAACACAGTATGATGCTCCCACAGTGCCCACAACACAGTATGATGCTCTCACAGTGCCCACATCACAGTATGATGCTCCCACAGTGCCCACAACACAGTATGATGCTCCCAGTATTCACAACACAGTATGATGCTCTCACAGTGCCCACCACACATTATGATGCTCCTACATTGCCCACAACACAGTATGATGCTCCCACAGTGCCCACATCACAGTATGATGCTCTCCCAGTGCCCACAACACAGTATGATGCTCCCACAGTGTCCACAACACAGTATGATGCTCCCACAGTGCCCACAACACAGTATGATGCTCCCACAGTGTCCACAACACAGTATGATGCTCCCAGTGCCCACAACACAGTATGATGCTCCCAGTGTCCACAACACAGTATGATGCTCCCAGTGCCCACAACACAGTATGATGCTCCCAGTGCCCACAACACAGTATGATGCTCCCAGTGTCCACAACACAGTATGATGCTCCCAGTGTCCACAACACAGTATGATGCTCCCACAGTGTCCACAATACAGTATGATGCTCTCACAGTAGGAGGTCTAGGGCTACTACCTCACAGTATTATGCCCCAAAGTGCTCGGTTGCCCACAAAGATGTCTTCTGCACTTTCTGATGCCAACAGTGTGGTTCCAGCACTGATGCCCCTACAGTATGATACCTCCACTGTGACCCTACTGCTGGCTACACATGTGCCCCACATACAATATTATGACCCATAGTGCCCGCTTTCTTCCTAATATGGTGCCCTTACATCCTACAGACATTGAGGATAGGGAGCTGAGCTGCACACGGCTTTTGTTTCCTTGGATATATGACCGTAGAACTCTACGAAGACAATGGCAGAATTAGGACACAGTGATGAATGTTCGGAGTTGTACAGTCAAGTATTGAGCAATTATTGCTAGATGACAAAAAGAAATCCCTTATAATTATTGTAGGGATTATATACAATGCAGATGTAATTTTTCTCATTTTTTTCCTATCTTCTATTCACCCGCCAACCTTTGTCCTCATTGTGAGTTATGGGGTATGCGACTTCTCCGTCATAACTACAACCGCACCTATTGTTCTAAGGACAATAGGCAAAAGTGTTCAGAATTTGGAACCTTTTTCGAAAGTTTTTAGCAACAATTGAGCCCCTGGATCTAAGAAAGAATGTGTTGAAGGGTTTCTTCTTTAATTGTTACAGTAAAAGGAGAAAATATAATATTACTGAATTCTATTGCCCTTGCCTTTCATAGGGAAATATTTAATACCGAGCAGAACGGTGGCTCCCCCTCTAGACCACTGATAGGTATTATACCGACTCCCTCCTGTAACACTCGCATCAGCCACTTTTTTGCTTATTTTCAAATTAATGAGAACTCCTGACACCAATTATTCTCCGCAGCTTCGAACTTTGGATGCCAAAATATAGAGACAATTATGACCCCGGTCTGTAAAAGAGTAGACACCAGGGATACAAAAAGTTAGTTTTTTCAGCCTGGGAGTTTCTTAAAACCACAGGGATGGAAGTTGTTAAGCAGTAGCTTTCCTGCATATTCCCAGCTGCTGCAGAACTTCCTGGCATCATCCTATATCTTATCCCTAACGTATAGGATTAATATTAACCCTATACCTAGGTGAGCTGAGTGACCAGTTATGTGACAGCTCTCAGTACCACCCAACTTCACTAAAATACTGACTTGTTTTGAGAAGTTTTCTTCATCTGAAATGTCTAAGCATAAATATCCCCCTTATATTGAGCCAATCCCCTTTGTACTTCAAGTTGGTTTGTATACAATAAGCAAAATCCAAGATACTGGACATGAGGACCATAGATTACACCACACTCCAGAAACAGTCCCCAGACTTCATGAGAACTCAACAATTGTCTCTGACTTCATCTAACCACTCACCCGTCCCAGACTTTATCAGGACCCTACACTAGACCCCATTCACCAGTCCTCTGTACCAGTCCTAGACTTGATCTGACCCCTGCACCAGTCCGAGACTTCATCCGACCCCCACACCAGTCTGAGACTTCATCAGTCACCTGCACCAGACCCAAAATTCATCAGACCCCTGCATCAGCATCATAATTCATCAGATCCCTGCACCAGTCCAAGACTTCATCAGACCCCTGCACCAGTCCCAGAATTCATCAGACCCCTGCACCAGTCCCAGACTTCACAAGACCACCACACCAGTACTATAAAAGAATCCCTGCATCTGTCCCAGCCTTCATCAGACACTTACACCTGTCCAAAACTATTTCAGACTCTTGAAACAGTCTAAGAGTTCATTAGACAACCTCATCCTCAAAACAGTCCTAGAGTTTGTCTGACTCTCCATACCAGTCCAACACTTCACCTTTTCCAGACTTCATCAAATGTTCTCAACAGTATCATTCTTTTTTTTTTTAATCATGTATTTTTTTATTAAAGCATATGACACGCCAATAACACAGTCCGATACAATTTCCAGGCAAATACCGTACATTAGATACATGACCTGATAATACATTTTTATTTTACTAAGCAACACCCTTACCCCCTAACCAACCCCCCTCTCCCTCCCCCCAATCTCTTGCCCAATATCCAATCCAACCATACTGTATATGTTTCTTTCCATAAGGACAATAACATTTATCCTGTTGATAAATTCCTTTTTCCCTGGCGGTTTTTCATCCAACCAGTGCATTGCGATAAGCTTTCTCGCAGCATACAACAATCTTGCAATAGTCAGCCTTCCACATTCATCCGTAGCAATATCATCCATACAGCCCAAAAGGCAAGTCAGCGGATTGCGCACCACATCTACTCCTGTCACCTCCTGGATCATGTTAAGCACCTTCATCCAAAAGGGTTGGAGGCGAGCACATGACCACATCATATGTAGCAGATCAGCGCGTTCCTCACCACACCTGGAACACTTTGTCACCTCTCAGTCCAGCCTTCCTCATCCATGCCGGGGTCCTGTACACCCTATACACCAGGTATAACTGTGACACCCTCTTAACCTCACTCAGGGAAGCCCTGGGGATATATTGAAGTATGGACTCCCACTGGGACTCCGACAAGGGGCCCAAATCCGCCACCCATTTCTCCTTAATCCTTAACGGATGCTTCAATAAAAAGGTATCCATCAGACCCCTGTACATCAAGGTAATGAACCCCCTCGAACTCCTCCGAGGCCCAATAAGATTCAACAAGCTATCTGACTGCAGAATCACGCGCGACACCTCATTTTGACAGTTTTGGGCATGTCTCAACTGCAGGTACTGAAAGAATGACTTCTGGGTTAAAGGAAACTCAGTCTTACGTGTCTCGAATGTTTTAATAACATCTCCATCAAGCAACTGAGATATGAACCAAATACCAATGCGCCTCCACTGACCGAACCCCCGGAATCTCATGAGCTCTGCCAACCTAGGTTCAAACCAAATTGGCGTATATCTCGTAAATTCCGTTACTCCCCTCCATTGCTTAATTTTCTGCCATACTTTCCCCATCATAGCTATTGTTGGGAATTTTTGGGGGTTAATTCTGAATCTACCTGCTTCAAGACTGGCCAACAATGGGCCCTTCCCTACCGCGTGTTCAATGATTATTCCCGCTGAAGAGCTTTGTTCTGGCTCTCCCCAACCTACCATGTGCTGGCATTGAGATGCTATATCGTAAATCCATGGACTGAGGACCACCAGACCACCCTCATCCTTTGCCCTTTGCAGATGTTCCAATTTGATGCGCGCCGTCCACCCCTCCAAATTAAATCCCTAAATAGAGTATTGATCCTATAAAATTTACTCTGAGGCAGCCACACTGGAGCATTATGCAATATGTAGAGGAGCTGAGGCATAAGTATAATTTTGATCAAATTGGCTCTGCCTGCGACCGACAGAAATAGCTTCTTCCAGGCCCCAATCTTCTGCTGGAACTTCCCAAGCAAAGGAGTCAGGTTGAGCCGCACATAGTCCTCTATTTTGTCCGAAACCACGATGCCCAGATATTTAAACTCATGCACTACTCTTAAGGGAACCCCAGGGTCAAGAGTCAGAGGAGCCGCCGCGTCCATGGGCAACAGCACAGACTTCTCCCAATTAATAGATAATCCGGAAAGAGCCACAAATTTAGAAATACTGTTCATAGCGACCCCCAGAGACTCCTGTGCATCTTCTAAGAACAATAACACGTCGTCAGCGTACAGGGCTATTTTTCTTCATACTTTTTATACCGAAACCCCTTTACGTCCCTGTCCCTCCGTATTGCCGCCGCCAAGGGCTCTATAGCAATTGCAAACAGCAGAGGAGACAAGGGGCACCCCTGCCGCATTCCCCTATATAAAGGGAAATCCCCCGACAAGACTCCATTCACCCCTATCCTGGCTCTTGGAGACGCATACATAAGCTGCACCAAACGTATGCACCTCTTACCAAAACCCATAGCCTTCATGACTTCCCACAAATACCGCCACTCCACACTATCAAACGCCTTAGCGGCGTCTAAAGACACCACAACCCTCTGACCCATATTATCCGCCTTTACCTGCATATTGAGAAACAGTCATCGAAGATTACACGCTGTAGAACTATTGGGCATAAATCCGGACTGGTCCCGGTGTATTAATGTCGTTATCACCTTGTTAAGACGGTTAGCCAACATCTTGGCCAAGATTTTGATATCTATCGTTAATAGTGAGATTGGGCGATAAGAAGCTGGATCCCTCGGATCCTTACCCTGTTTTGGCAGTACAATTATTGCCTCCCGCATAGACCTCGGCAGCTCCCCTTCCACCAGACCAGCAGCATACACCTCCTATAAGGAAGAAGCAGTATTTCTTTATATTTTTTATACACCTCCCCTGGGTTCCCATCTACCCCCGGGGCTTTATCATTGGGCATAGAAACCAATGCGGTGTCAAGCTCCTCCAAATTAAACGGCTCCTTGAGAAGTCCCCGATCGGCCACTGAGAGTCTGGGAAGCTGTACCTCTGTCAAGAAACCATCCACCTCCTCCATCGTTGGCTGTACCCGTGATTTATAAAGATCTGAGTAATACTCCATCATCACCTCCAAAATTGCTTTGCAACCAGTGTGCTCCTTCCCTGTCCCTTCCCTTCAAAGCGACTATATGTGTGGAACCTCTCTGTGCCGTCACTATTCTGGAAAGGAGATGGCCCGCCCTGTCCCCCTCTTCAAAGTATTTAGCAGTTTGAAACATACTTCTACGTTCCGCTGTTTTCATTGCCATCTGACATACTCTATCCTGCGCCACATTTAATCTTCCCTGTGCCTCTGGGGATTGATCATTAATTAATGCCTCCTCAGCCTCTCCCAACTCTTTTATCAACATCTGATCCTTCCTGCCTGTTTCTGCCTTGACTCGGGATATCCCCCTCTGAAATAGGCCTTTATGGCCTCCTATACCGTCAATACCGAAGCCGACCCAGCATTAATTTTAAAATATTCCTTAATTTCCCCCCCTATGTGTCCATCTAAATCAATAAGGTGTAGCCAGAACGGATTCAGCCTCCACATGCACCCCCTAGCAGGCAGGGATCCCACACCCTCAAGTACCACACTCATGGGGGAATGATCAGATATTGTTCTAGCCATATACGTTACCTCCCCAACAAGGCCCAGCATTGGCGTATTGCCCAAGGCCAGACCTATTCTTGACAAAGAAGCGAAAGAGGACGAAAAACAGGAATACTTGTACACCCCAGGATGAGAAATCCTCCATAAATCATGCAGAGCAGTTTCCCTCAGGACGGCACCAAATGGTGTGCAATTACCACACGACTTCAATGGCTCTCGTCTCCCCCTATCCCAGTGTGCGTCAAGAATGTCGTTAAAGTCCCCTATTATCAAAAACGGTATCCCCGGTGTCTCCTCCAATATTCCCAGAACTCTGTGGATAACCTTTCCACAATATGGTGGTGGAATATAAATTGAAACCAGCCACATCAGACATCCGTACAATTTACAAAGCAAACATACGAATCTACCCGACTGATCTATAACCACTTTGTGATACACAAAAGGTACCCCGGCACAGATGAGGATGCTGACCCCCCTGGAATATGCTGAATATGTGGCATGGTACCCCACCTGAACCCATCTCTTAGCCAGAAAATGCATTCTCTCCTTCACCATATGAGTCTCCTGCAGACAGATCACTGACAGCTTGGCATCATTCAAAAATTTAAACACAGCTTGCCGCTTCACACCAGACGCCAAACCCCTGACATTCCAACTCACAATTCTCATTCTTCCCGCCATTTTCCCTCCTCAGTACATATTATCCCACATTCTTTCATCCATTTGCGGCCAAAGCCACAACCACAGTAACCATGGTGACGTACATTATACAAATATTTCCCCTCCAACCCCACCCAACAGAGAAACATCCCCAACAAATCCCCATCCCATCCTTCCATCCCCTCCTAACACGGAGGGGAGAGCGCACTTTATCCGTAACAGTCTGTTAACCTCGTCCAACAGTCCCGCCGCTTGTCCCAAACTATTGGGACTCTCACGACTTGTGGATTGCAGCCTATTTAAATTTCAACTCGAGATCCATCAAGGGCCCATCCCTGCCTCATAAGAACACAAAAAACCCAGGGGGGAAAAAAGGAGCCAATGGATCCCTCCAAAAAAGAGGCAGCAAAAGAGAAACAAGAATAAGAAAGAACCGTTCTATCATCCCGCTGAGTCCCTTAATTTCACTTGACGCAAATGTTGCTCGTTGCTGTCCAGCCATCTGAGTGCCTCTTTACCCTCCGTGAAGAAGTGCACTTTCCCTTCAGCGACCACTCTTAGTTTGGCCGGGTACAGCATCGAGTAAGTGACGACGATCTCCCTCAGCCTCTTCTTGATATGGACAAATTTGGCTCTCTGCCTCTGCACCTCTATGGAGAAGTTCGGAAACATGGAAATCCTGGAGCCATTTATGTGCAAATCCGGGTTCTCTCTGGCATGTCTGAGAATGGCGTCTCTGTCACGGTAGTGCAAGACCTTGACTAGCACTTGTCTAGGAGGATGCCCAGGGGGGAGGGGATACGCAGGAACGCTGTGTGCTCTATAAATAGCATACATCCGAGATAACTTGTCGGCTCCAATATGGTTTAATAGCCTTTTTTCAAAGAAGTCTGTTGGTGCCGCACCTTCCGTCTTTTCAGGCACCCCAATCAGCCGCACATTATTGCGCCTGGAGCTATTTTTAAGGTCGTCCATTTTCGCTTGTATGGCAGAAATCACAGCACTCGTGCGTTTTGTAGCCTTATCCGCCTTAGCAATACAGTCCTCGGCACCGCTAATGCGTTTTTCCGCCTCTCCCATCCTTTCCTTAGTCACGTGCAAGGAATGTTGCATCTTGGACATGTCTGCCTGCAGGACCCCCATTTGCGCAGCCATATTTGTGATAGTATTGTGACTGTATAAAACCACCTTAAACACATCCTTCAGAGTGGGCTCATCAGGAATCTGCATTCCATCGATGCATAGCACAGAGCCTTTCATGATTCCCCCGCTCTCCTCCTCCTTCTCCTGCACTCCAGTGCTGCTCCCGCCATCATTCTTTATCAGACACTCACACCAGTCCCAGACTTCATCAGATCCTCACATCAGTTCCAGAACTCATCAGACCCTCACACCAGTTCCAGAACTAATCAGATCCTCACACCAGTCCCAGCCTTTATCAGACTCTCACACCAGTCCCAGACTTTATCAGATCCTCACACCAGTCCCAGCCTTTATCAGACCCTCACACCAGTCCCAGACTTTATCAGATCCTCACACCAGTCCCAGACTATCAGATCCTCACACCGGTTCCAAAACTCATCAGACCCTCACACCAGTTCCAGAACTCATCAGACCCTCACACCAGTTCCAGAACTCATCAGACCCTCACACCAGTTCCAGAACTCATCAGACCCTCACACCAGTTCCAGAACTCATCAGACCCTCACACCAGTTCCAGAACTCATCAGACCCTCACACCGTTTCCAGTTCCAGTTTCCAAATTGATCATCACCCAGATCCCATCTCAGACTGTCAGACACTTTCAATAGTCCAAGGATTCATCATACCGCGCACCAGTTCAAGAGCAACGGGAGGATTATAAACAAGGCTACGTTGGTCTTACTGAGTTCTAATTTGTACAGAACTGGAATTCCATACCAGCATGCAGGCCATCAGGAGATGTATTCTTCTCTAGAAGAAATGCATAGCTTTTCATATAAGGTCTGTATGGCAGGACATGGACACCTATCAGTACCCAAGCTCTACCAGGCCTTACTCTGTCAGTCGCCCAAGGGCGTCCATGGAGAAACAAAATGCATATCACTCAGTATAGTTTATTTTTTTATTATGCTGTTCTTTACTGTAAAAATAAGTTGTATACTTGCCTGATGGACTCCTAAAGAGCCCTTTTTTGCCTCCAGCAGATAAATAGGCCTTTTAACTGTAATTCAGGCTATGTGGCAGTGTATCTCCTTTTGACTATGCTCTGCTCCTGTGTATACTATACTATACAATAATAGTTTTTCTTTTGCTTCTTTAGACAAATGAAATTTTGGAGCTGCAGAGGATGAGGATGAAGGAAGAGATTCGAGAGTACAAATTTCGAGAGGCCAGACTCCTTCAAGATTACACCGAGCTGGAAGAAGAGAACATCACATTACAGAAATTAGTGTCCACCTTAAAGCAAAACCAGGTACAGTATGCCGCCGTCAGCCTTCCTTTATCATTCACATCCAAACGATATATGATATACATATATAGACTAAATAACAGCACAATGTCAGTCAGCTGCTTGTAAAGCCCACAGAATATTTAGGTTGTTACATGTTCGGAACGCTTGTTGAGTATGCTCGTCATAAGCGTCAGGCACTTGCTTTATCATGGTGAGCATACTCAACATGGTAGTGTTCCTCTGTGATCAGGAGCAACATCCAAAGAAGACCCCCTGGGATGTCTGGTGGCCTTATGGAATACTTACACAGCTGTTGCTACTGGCCATTAAAATGGAGTTAAAAAAAATAAAAGTAACTAAAAAAGTACGAAAAGTAATAAAAAATTTAACTAAAAATCAAATGAATAAAAAAAGAAAAACCCCAAACAGACACAAAAACACTTTTTTTTGTAAAGAAATAACAAAGTCATGCAAGGTCCAAAGAAGAGCAACAAAAGCGATAGCGTCTGGAGGAATCTCAGTTATGTGGGAAGATTAATGTCATTACGTTTATTTTGTCTTGAGAAGCATCCGACCTTGAGAATCAAAAGAGTAGGATATGAATTAGCAGCGACTTTTCCAAAATGATCAGCTGGATATTGGTAGACAAGGGTCATTATCAGAAGCCCCCTCTAAGTACCACTTTTAGGGCACTTTGGCTTAGACTTTCTGCCTTCCTCTAGATAGGGATGAGTGTTAGAAGATATATCTCCCTGCACTTATTTCTTTGATCCTCTCCTTTCCCTCCTTCTTAAATGTATAAAATATGTATTTTTAACCATAACTAACTTGTGGCTGTATATAGCTTGTATTACTTTATTTCACCTCTGGGGGCACTGCAGAAAAATTACACTAAGTTTCTGCTACAGATTACCACTTTTCACTTATGCCTTATAATCAATGGTGTAAATAGAGTCCGATGAGCTATGGTGCAAAATTTGGACCTGTGGCCCCCAACTCCATGTTGGCACCTTCTTTCAATCATGTCCCCAATCCTGGCCCCTTTCTGTAATAATGTCTCCCGTTCTGGCCCCTTTCTGTAATTATATTCCCTGTCCTGGCCCTTTCCTGTAATAATTACACCCATCCTGGCTTCTTTTGGTAATAATGTCGCCCGTCCTGGTCCCTTTCTGTAATAATATCCCACATATTGTCCCCCTTCATGGGCTCCTTCCTGATATAATGTCCCCTATCATATAATAATGTCCCTCATCCTGGGCTCCATCCTGATATTATTACCCCTCCATACTGAGCCCGTTCCTGGTGTAATGTCCTCCATCCTGGGCCCCTTCCTTGTATAATATCGTACTTCTTCTTACCTTCATCCTCTCCCGACTCCCACAACGTGCGTCGTCCTCTTCTGCTGTATAGACCACCACTGACTTTGGCATGCCAGCCATGGTCAGCGCATGACTGCCATACTCCGATTATGACGGGCACTCCAACGTCAGTTGCCGGCCTCTGATTGGCCAGTGCCGTGTATTGCAGTGGAGTGAGCTGGCGGGTCTCTGCTCCACAATACACACCTCAGACACACATCCAGCTGAGGGTGGGCCCCTTTCCTGCACAGACCTGGTCGCGGTCGCACGCACTGCGATTGTTACGCCACTTCTATCTTTTTTAGGATAGTTTGAGTCATGCATTGTGATTTTTGCTTCCTCTGGATAGGGTTTAATTGTTACAAGATATTTCTCCTACATTCTATTGCTGCAGAATTTCACTCGAGGTTCCAAACTCCAGACTCACAAACTCACGGATGCATTTAATGGCGCCCATGGGTGTGCCCAGGGGGCATCTTTATAATAACATGGGGCACCAACACATCATATACTATGGATATAATTGACCATTAAGACAATTAGCAGGATCCTTGGTGATATAATGTATAAAGGTTAATGTCATGCATTTGATCAGAAGATGAAACCTTGGAAATAGTAATTATTTGTCTTCTAAATTATATTGTCGGGGTCGTAACGACAATTACCCTTCCTTCACCAGTCATTCCAAATTAAACTATAAGCATGTGGTACCGGGTAAGAATGAGTCAGATAGGTAGCTGGTTCAATCTTAGTGCATGCTCGTGGATCCACACACATGTGTGTAACCGTCACAGCAACTGAACTTTATTTTAGAATACACAATATTATATTGAGTGTTAGGGGAAGGCGTGCATTAGGCGGGGTTTAAGCTAGCATTCAGTCTTTCTGATTTGTTCTGACATCTTCTGGTGGATCCTCCTTTTCTTCACATTCCTGAGTTTCATTTCTGAAGAAATGAATCTCAATCCTTCGGACACTAAACTGAAACGAAACTGAACACTGGCAACCATCTTTAAATACAATTACATTTGCATTAGCAAGGGAAAACTTATTGTTTCACAGTATAAGATATAAAAGTACAAAAAGTATATAAGGAAATATATTTTCACCTTGACAATCCCCCCTAAACACTAAGTTTTTCCCTTAAAGAAAGATCCTTTGAGACTGTCCATGTGATGGGAAAAGGGGAGGTGGATTTCTTCATCCAGACACCTCAGAAACTCTCCCCTAGCGAGAGGCCTCCAGGCAGCTGAACCCTTCACTAACCTCACATGGAGTTCTCCCACTGTCCCTAAACTAAATCTCTTAGCATCATCTGAGAATGGGGGGGTTTTGTCTACTCTCTTGAGGGGGAATATACTTAGGGATCTCCCTTGGATCAGTACCATTGTACTCTGGTGGGTCTACTTCTTGATTGAGGAAGGTGCCAGTCGGAGTTGCTTTGGCAATAACCTTTTTATACAAGGGAATAACACAACAGAGAATTATCGATCCAATTACAAGGAGGGCAATCAGTACTAAACAAGCTTGTTGAAGGAATCCCTCGATCCCACCTAACCAACTGGAGAAGAAAGATGTGTCTATTCCAGCATACATGACACATCGTCTTATTGTCCTAATTCATTCAACTTCTTTAGAAACCTTCAGGTCTTTTGGATCCTCATTTCGCCATTCTGGCTGTCTATTTTTCGTATCGTAAGTCTTTGGTCATACCGTCAATGAATGTATTTACCAATACTCTAACATCAAGTGGGTTTATGGGACTGTACTCCATGTCTTCCCATTTCAGCTGTAACCGTCCAAAGTATAACTCTACACTCTCTCCTTTTGTCACATTTGTAGAAAATCTTAATTTGCGTCCTAGCACGTCACCTGTTTTTGTGCTCACTAGCTACCTAGGCCTGCCTAGGTGCACTTATACGTCCATCATATTGTCATTATTTGTCTGTAAAATGAGAAAGGTTGGTTCTCCGGGTCAGCCAATTGCTTTTGCGTAGCTAGCTAGTCAGAGGGCCTCCAGGGATAATACTCCTGTATCTGTCTTACCCTACCTGATGTGGTTGGTCCTCTGGTGGTGGGGAGTGACATGACATGCTGGTCTACAGCTCCTTCCCAAAAGGATTACTGTCAGCCTACTTCCAAAAGTTAATGTCCCCACTATCCACCAACCACAATCCTGTGTCAGCTTCTTATATCACTGCATGTGATCTTGTCTGGACAGGATTCAGTGTAATTCTCTTAGGTCGGGTTGCAGCACGGGTCATACTAGTGTTAGGGCCCAAGCCCTCAACTATATCCTGAAAGGCATCACAGCTATAATTGACAAATCTTTGTTCACTGTAATATATATATTTGATCCATTCAACATTTTTATTAATCTGCACCTGTGGGATTATAGAAGCAATGCTGGCATAAGTCTGGTTCTGGGCTTTAAATTGGTCAGGCACCCCCCCTTGGCACTCCAATGGCATCAATATATACTAATGGATCTTCTTCATAACTCATGTGGAGCTGATTGAGACTTCTCCTCTTTCTGGTAGGTTCATCAGGTATCTTTGGTGTACATATATTGTGTATATTTAATTAGCAAGTCAGTATCTAGAGAACTGTTCCCTTAGCAGAAACCTGTCTCGAAGATCCCTACTGGTGTACCTGTAGTGTCGTGGGAATTATAGCAGGTGTAATTGTCAGCTAATACGGTTACTTCTTCTGGGACCTTTAGTCTAGGTTCCTTATGAATTAGTGGGACATAATCTGGGCAATCAGTGGGCTTCAAACCTTTCAACAGATTCATGACACAGGCAGTGGTGTTGTCATCAGGAAAAAGCAATGCATGTGTGTATAGATGCGTATTCGCAGCAGCATAAGCAATACATCCTACAGAGATATTCTGAACTCTTACATTGTATCTCACCCATTCTAACCACAGGTTTTCCTTGGGGCTGTTTGTGTTTCTATGGAGAAAACCTCTTGCCAACTGAGACCTGGAATGGGGATCACTTCATTAACTACATTTTGCAAACGCTCACCTGGGCCTGTTTTAGGTGTACTGGTAACAGAGGCTTTGGTTGGTCTGAAACTAATATCCTGGAGCTGTATATAGCCTAAATTCCCATGGTATCCACTACTAAATACATAATTATAATGCCTTCCCAGTACATACGTCTGTAGGTCAGCAGATTGGGGGCTTTCGAGATTTAGGAGGAGGGGGTGACAACTTTTACCCCATTTACAGCCCCTAAGTGGTTGCAGAAGGGCTGTTAGATGCATTCTCTCACGAAGACTCCTACCCGTCCCATCCTTAGGGAGCATGGCTTCACTAGGTTTATATCCCCAATCATCTCCCGTATTCCAGGCAGCATCTGTCCAATAATAACGGTTATTGTTGTCATTTCTGGTAACACACATATAAAACTGGATAATTCCCTCTACCACCCGTTCAGTCTCGGGGCACTTGACTACATCACAGAAATCAAATCGCCAGATATTCACCGGGGCTGTCAGGTTTACCCAGAGAATAGTGGGGCCAGAATTCTTATTTACAATAGGGGCCGAAGAGGTAGGGGCGAGGATGGCCCTCAGTTCCAGGATCAAAAACAACAGCCACATTTCCCTTCAGTCACCACTGTGACTACACACTGGTTCGGTCTCTTTTACAGTGTGAGGCGTGAATCCAGGTGCTCTTTCCTTCAAGTTTTACTGCAGTGGGGGTGACCAGGATCACCGTATGGGGTCCTTCAAATCTTGTCTGGAGACAATCTCTGCGCACAAACTTTTTCACATACACCAGGTCTCCTGGCACAAAGGGATGGTGTCCAGGAACCTTGTCTGGGTCTGGAAAAGAACTGAAGACAGTTAAATGCACTTTGGCAAGGTGCCCATGTAAGGCCTGCACATAGCTAGTCAAGTCCTGGTACTTGAGCTGCAACTGTTGTGGAAAGAAACATTCAAGATTGGGGCTCCTGCCAAACAGAATCTCATACGGTGACAGTCCTGTCTTCCTGTTTGGGGTATATCTTACTGAAAACAAAGCTAGAGGGAGGCATTCTGTCCATGGTTTACCAGTCTCTGTCATTGCCTTCTGGATTTTAAGCTTAAAAATTCCATTTAGTCTCTCCACTTTTCCACTGCTCTACGGATGGAGTATGCAATGCTTGACTTACCCCCAGTGCTGCCATTACCTCTGACATGATCTCTCCAGTAAAATGGGAACTCCGATCGCTTTCAATGACTTCAGGAACTCCATACCTGCATATGATCTCAGCCATCAGTATCTTCGCCGTTGTCTTAGCCATAACTTTGGCAACTGGGTAGGCTTCTGGCCAACCTGAAAATAAATCAATGCAGACCAACACATACTCATACGTCCCTACCCTGGGTAACTGAATATAATCATTCTGCAGTCTCTGGAATTGGTTAAAGGGGCCGGGGAGTGTGTTTGGATGGAGTTTTCACTGTCCTACCCTGATTATTTGTGGCACATATCATGCAGCTCTGTACCTGCCTTTCTGCGCAGGTGGAAAACCCGGGGGCAATCCATTGTTTCTGTAGGGTGTCACACATGGCCGTCTTCGAGTCGTGCACATTCCCGTGCAGAACCTGTGCCATCATTGGGTACAGTACCTGTGGTAGGCAGACCTTTTCACCCCTCCCCCATAGTCCAGTGACGGTATCAGAGCAAGCCCCTATCCTTTGCCACCTATTTTTCTCCTCCTTACTTGCCTGTTCTTGTAACCGGGCTAAGATGTCTTTCAACACAAGTGGAGATGGTGGGGTGTCCAGGTGATGTACTTGAGAGGCCACAGGAGTGCTTGCTGCTTTCTTGGCAGCCTGGTCTGCCAGTGCGTTACCCTTTGTCCGTCCATCAGTGCCTTTGGTATGTGCCTTTACCTTTATGATGCCTGCTTGGGTGGGAAGCTGTAGTGCATTCATGAGTTGCTGGACTGCCTCAGCATGTTTAAAGGGGTGGCCATTTGCTGTCAGGAAAGCCCTGGCTCTCCAGATAGGCCCATAACCGTGTGTAATGCCAAAAGCATACCTGGAATCAGTGTAGATATTTACAGTCTTACCTTCTGCTAGTTTGCTCTGCTTCTTGTGCAGACATATGAGCTGGCATTGACTCTGCCTTGATTACCTCATGTTCTGAGACCACAGCATATCTGGTACAGTAGCGTCCTTGGTCATCTTGGTGACGGGATCCATCTACAAAAAGCTCAAAATCAGCATTAGAATAGGCACACTAGAGACCAGCCGTTTCCTGAGACATCAATTCTAGACAATCATGTGGTTTGGAAACCTAATCTTGTTCCTCTGGATCCATTTTAGAAAGAAAAGAGTGTCCTTGCTCATGTCACCTACTCCTCCCCCCTTTGGATCCAGGGGAACTAGGAGAAAAGTAGCGGGGTTCAGGACAGTGCACCTTTTCAAAGTCACATTAGCACACTGGAGTCGCAGCTGTCCAGCCATGGACATGTGGCTAGATTGTACTTGGTTAAGGATACTATGTACATCGTGTGGGGTATGGACCATCAGTGGGTGATCCAAAACAATCTCTGAAGACTTGTGTAGCAACAGCTGGACAGACAACACGGCCCGAACTCAGAAGGGGCTTCCTCTTGCCACCGTATCCAGGCGGCCACTGTAATAAGCAACAGATCTCTGTTTGTCTCCATAAAACTGAATCGGCACACCTGTAGCATGTCCTGCATAGGTGAGCTCTGTCTGCAAGGCAGTCTGCAATACTGTACGGCAGTGCTCGGGTGTCTTGTAATCATATACGGGGCCTGCAGTGTGTAACACTATATCACAGGGCAAATTCCCTCTTTGGGTGGACCTAGCGTCTCCTGGATGCAAGGGGCCATAAACGGTAAAGTAGGCCTGAGACTCTTGGGCTATGACTGGGCTTCCCTTGTTGGCTATCTGCTGGGCCAAACCACCTCTATGTGACAGGGTAGAGTTGGCTGGGTTCACTATGGCTCCTACCTGGTGGGTAATCATGTCCCCATACCCCACTGAGAAAAGAACCTGGGATTCCTGAGGTGTGATGTAGTAACGTGAATGACAGGGAATCCAAACTTCAGATTCCTGGAAAGTCTGGCCTTGTAGGTGTGAAGGTTTCACGGGAAGAGGAGATGTAGGGGCCTTTCCGGGCTGGGGGGTCTGCCATTTACACCGATTAAAGCAAGCTCTTGGTCTGAAAATTGACATGAAGAAGCTGGGAGGGAGTTAGATTCCTATACAGGGTTAAAGGCGTATTGGAGTGTGAAGCTGGACTTGCATGTACGATAGGAGGGGGCAGAAACTGAAGTCTGTTACATGGAGATAAGGAACACTATGACCTCGCAGCTACAGCGGTGGGGGCCAGTGAGCGAGCAAAAATTACTACGGCCAGTGATTTAACCCTTGTCTTTCCTGCTGGGCTAAATTCTTTTGAAAACCTTTTACTATTTTCAATGCATCATCCTGAGTGGAAATCTCAATATCGGGTCTACTACAAAAGGTATGAATGGGCTTTTTGTTACAGTGAAAATCCCAGATCTTTAAACACTACCATAAGACTCCCATAGAACTTCTCGGCAATCCAGTATATTGGTGCTTTGGGATTGAGGGGCACAGAGCTTACAGTCGGGAGAAGAGGCTTAATTTCCTGGGGAGGGACCATATTATCTAACAGGGAGCCCCCCTGTTGATCTTCAATTTGCTATACACTCACCGGCCACTTTATTAGGTACACCATGCTAGTAACGGGTTGGACCCCTTTTGCCTTCAGAACTGCCTCAATTCTTCGTGGCATAGATTCAACAAGGTGCTGGAAGCATTCCTCAGAGATTTTGGTCCATATTGACATGATGGCATCACACAGTTGCCGCAGATTTGTCGGCTGCACATCCCAAAGATGCTCCATACAAGGCAGGATGGATCCATGCTTTCATGTTGTTTACGCCAAATTCTGACCCTACCATCCGAATGTCGCAGCAGAAATCGAGACTCATCAGACCAAGCAACGTTTTTCCAATCTTCTACTGTCCAATTTCGATGAGCTTGTGCAAATTGTAGCCTCAGTTTCCTGTTCTTAGCTGAAAGGAGTGGTACCCGGTGTGGTCTTCTGCTGCTGTAGCCCATCTGCCTCAAAGTTCGACGCACTGTGCGTTCAGAGATGCTCTTAGGCCTACCTTGGTTGTAACGGGTGGCGATTTGAGTCACTGTTGCCTTTCTATCAGCTCGAACCAGTCTGCCCATTCTCCTCTGACCTCTGGCATCAACAAGGCATTTCCGCCCACAGAACTGCCGCTCACTGGATTTTTTTTCTTTTTCGGGCCATTCTCTGTAAACCCTAGAGATGGTTGTGCGTGAAAATCCCAGTAGATCAGCAGTTTCTGAAATACTCAGACCAGCCCTTCTGGCACCAACAACCATGCCACGTTCAAAGGCACTCAAATCACCTTTCTTCCCCATACTGATGCTCGGTTTGAACTGCAGGAGATTGTCTTGACCATGTCTACATGCCTAAATGCACTGAGTTGCCGCCATGTGATTGGCTGATTAGAAATTAAGTGTTAACAAGAAGTTGGACAGGTGTACCTAATAAAGTGGCCAGTGAGTGTATATCAATCACTCAACTTGATACAGGTAATTACCAATCTTTCAATTACACTGGTACAAATTTCCTTATAAAACCAGGCACTATATTTCACTTTCAAATTCCAGATTATAATATTTCTTCATACTTCAAAACAATGTTGTCGCTTTAAACCAGACACAGATCTACCAGAGAAAATACATAGAACACAGTTACAGTATGTGCTCTCTCCATTCCAAGGACACATAGATAAGAGAGATCACAGCATTCCTCTACACAGAGAAAAGAGACAAGCAATAGCGCAGCTACGCATGTGTCCCCTCCCTACTAGAAACAGCACAGAATTCCTCAGCGTACAAGGGAGAACATTGAGCCCAGCTCTTTGCCCCCCCTCTTTCTCCGGCACATAGCGCAGATAAGGAGAAAACAGGAGAACTGTCAAAGAAATCTCGCAGCGGTCTGCTCCCCCCCTCCCCTACACAGCACTGATAAGGGCTCAGTATCTTCCACAAAGTAACAAATTACAGCAGTTTTCAGACTTTATTTCTACAAAACTTTCCTATGATCCTCCGTGATCTGGGCGGAGCCCCAAGGACGGTCCGTACACACACACACGGCAGGTTTCCACCCAGGTTAGATTCTACACAACACAAACAGAACACACCTACGCTTCTGGAAAGCTCTTTCCGCCGCCATTACAGGGCGGTGGCTGGGACTACATTTTCATCATCAGTGGCACGGCGGCCATTTTACAATCTGTAAGATCACAGTTCACAGGCATTTTATAACCAAACACGGGCTCTACATTGTCTGATCCTTCCTCTCCATCAACCTATTTTCATCCTTTGTTCTTTAAGCCTCGCGCAACTCGCAGATAAGCTTCTTGACTGCCTCTTGCCCTCCCGTGACCATTGTCTTGACTTCCACAGCATCCTCATCTAACTTGTGGGGCACGGACTTCCTTTGCTTTAAGATACGCAGCATGACTCACAGAATACTACGCCCTGCTATAGCTCAGGATCGCTGGCAGCTATATCAACACTGGGTTCTACAATACGGAATCTCGCTCAACGTATTAGAAAAAGAAGAGCCTCGCGCTCAACATTTTCTGTCCCTAACCTGAACACCAGTGATTACAGACTATCCTGCCACGATATTCCAACCGTTGGGAGGCAGCCTCCTAATGAGACCCCTCCACAAAAAAAAATAAAATATATAGGTGGTCCCCTCTCGGAACGTCTTAAGTTACCTATCAGCACAGGTGGTCCCCTCTCGGAACGCCTTAGTTACCTGTCTGGACAGGTGGTCCCCTCTCGGAACGTCTTAGTTACCTATCAGCACAATATCACAGAGGCTGCGTCTCCTATCCCTTTCTCTAAGCTGCCCCACAATCTACAACTAGCTCAATTTATCACTCCACTTCACTACTAGACAATAGTCACGGGTAGGATGGTTGAACGGAGTACAATGACCGGTGGAGGAGGTGTGGTGTACAGAGGACGCACAGAATGCGACGTCTCTCAGTTGCTGGTTCAGAGCGTGGCACAGGATCGCGTTCGATCTCACCACTCGACCGGTCACCTCCCCAGACCCAAGGAGACCACAGACAAACCAATAACGGCTGAGACACTAGCAAGTGTGACACATACAATGTATATGATCGCCACTTACCGTGTTCGGAGGGTGATCAGTCCTCGAGGTCAGCCACTACGGGTATCATCCACAGACATCCAGGCATGGGTCCAGGGGGTCTCGGATCGCTGGCCACGCCCCCCGTTGGGCTGCCAATTGTCGGGGTCGTAACGACAATTACCCTTCCTTCACCAGTCATTCCAAATTAAACTATAAGCATGTGGTACCGGGTAAGAATGAGTCAGATAGGTAGCTGGTTCAATCTTAGTGCATGCTCGTGGATCCACACACATGTGTGTAACCGTCACAGCAACTGAACTTTATTTTAGAATACACAATATTATATTGAGTGTTAGGGGAAGGCGTGCATTAGGCGGGGTTTAAGCTAGCATTCAGTCTTTCTGATTTGTTCTGACATCTTCTGGTGGATCCTCCTTTTCTTCACATTCCTGAGTTTCATTTCTGAAGAAATGAATCTCAATCCTTCGGACACTAAACTGAAACGAAACTGAACACTGGCAACCATCTTTAAATACAATTACATTTGCATTAGCAAGGGAAAACTTATTGTTTCACAGTATAAGATATAAAAGTACAAAAAGTATATAAGGAAATATATTTTCACCTTGACAATATCACTAAGCTTTTAAGCTCTAAATGTATTTGTTTCCTACTTGTGGTTTCTGCCACAGTCACACATTACTTAATCAGATAACATTTGCCAACAGAAAAAATGTTTAATTGTAATTCCGGCTGAAATTGTGGTGCCCGCTTCAAAATGGAAACATATAGCACAATAGGTAGCCACATACCTTTATCAAGGAATTTCTATCACAATGTATTTATTTGATCCACATCTTGTCCACTGTCTTTTTAATTTTTATTTCATAAATAAATAATACACATGAAAATTAGAAACTTTGTAATATATCTTATTAGAGAAATTTGTTTCATTCTCCTCCTGGACTGAGCTTTCACTTTCAATTCATGGGTAAAATCTGTATTCAGTGATGACAGATTATTTTACATTACTGAGATAGGAGATGACAGTTGGTGCTTTTAAAATTCTATGGAGAGGGGAGGAGCTAGTGTTTTGCCATTTATTCGAAGGGGTCGGATATGGCTTTAAAGAAGGCGATTAATTTCATTATAATAATTAAATGATTACAGAAAAAAGGAAATAGTGTGATATTGCGTACACTTTTGCATAATATAAATCACAAAGGTAAAGTACTTACATTGCACACTACACAGGAAAAACTTCACCAGGAGTAGCACATCATCTGTCCGGGAACATCAGCCTTGAGAAGCAGAATAGCAAAGACAGAAATTCCTGGGATCCACACTGAGGTGTCATGGGCGGTTCCCCTTTTTAGTCCACAGGTTAACAGGGCTTCTGTCTTAGCTGGTCTTCCCCAACTTATATCTTGTTTAGAAACAAATACTTGCGTAACAAAGTATTACACAAGACCTAACAAGTTCTATTTGTCCAATATACTATCCCTCTGGCGGAGTGGCCAACTCTTCAGACGTCAATCAACATCGGACAAATACATCACCGGATAAAATATGCCAAAGGCTCTCCTGGTACCAAATGTTTTAACATACTATAAACATGACATTTCCCACTAAACATGGATAATGAAACTATGCAGTAACTGGATGATACTATACACATACGCTTTCCCACTAAAGATTGATAAAGGAGCTACGCTATCAAGGTGTTTGGAAAATTACGGAAAATACAAGGCTACTATAAGCTGAACTGTTACTGCCTAATATCTTAAAGGTTCCTTCAAGACAGGTTACCAATATGGATTCCTGATGGCCATTAGCATCTTAGCACTAAAGCTAGAGGCAGACACAGACATTCTAGAGAGGAGCTAGAGGCAGACACAGATATTCTAGGGAGGAGCTAGAGGCAGACACAGATATTCTAGGGAGGAGCTAGAGGCAGACACAGACATTCTAGGGAGGAGCTAGAGGCAGACACAGACATTCTAGGGAGGAGCTAGAGGCAGACACAGACATTCTAGGGAGGAGCTAGAGGCAGACACAGATATTCTAGGGAGGAGCTAGAGGCAGACACAGACATTCTAGGGAGGAGCTAGAAGCAGACACAGACATTCTAGGAAGGAGCTAGAGGCAGACACATTCTAGGGAGGAGCTAGAAGCAGACACAGACATTCTAGGAAGGAGCTGGAGAATGACACAGGCATTCTAGGGAGGAGCTAGAGGCAGACACAGACTGTGATGAGGGAGCAGCCGCCATCTTGGATACGGGCATACTAACAGAGATTGGCGTGACTCCATTTTGTTTCCTGGTCACAGGTCTGCAGAGATGAGCACTCCTGGCCCCCACCTTTTCCCATGAATAAAGTTCCTTTAAGCATGGTAATGGAATTAAGCTCAGTGTAGCAGGCAGAAGGTACTTCAAAGCTCAATGAGAAAGCGACACCAGCATGGGACAAGGAGGTGCCTGGAGGCTCAATTAAAGCATGCATGTCAAGTAGCCACAGGATACACGTCTATTGTGGCCTTCCAGTCGAACCGTCTCCAACATGGAATCATGAATTATGGACGCATCGTCCGAGGTACAGGCTCATAAAAATATCCCCCCCATCCTAAAGAAATTGCGCATCTGACAGTGCAACTCCCGGGTCCGTGGGAGTTCTGGACCTGAGATATGGAGATCAGCCTCCCACAGTGACCGAATGGGTCCGGGTTTGGTCCCTGTGCGACCGGCAGAACAAACCTCGTGCGCTGGTACCGCCCGTGTGCTGATCCGATCATCCTGAGAGTAGTTATCCCATTTATTAGATATTCGATACAGATCTTGCAGGGAAGCTGAGGGGTGGAGATTCTTAGCTAGAGGCAGACATAGAGATTCTAGGGAGGAGCTAGAGGTAGACATAGAGATTCTAGGGAGGAGCTAGAGGCAGACATAGAGATTCTAGGGAAGAGCTAGAGGCAGACAGGCGTTCCAGGGAGGAGCTAGAGGCAGACACAGAGATTCTTGGGAGGAGCTAGAGGTAGACACAAAGATTCTAGGGAGGAGCTAGAGGCAGACACAGACATTCTAGGGAGGAGCTAGACGCAGACACAGAGATTCTAGGGAGGAGCTAGAGGCAGATACAGATATTCTAGGGAGGAGCTGAAAGCAGACACAGACATTTTAGAAAGGAGCAAGATGTATAACTAATTTGTGCAAACAGAAAAGGATTAACCAGCTCACCATAGCTAGGCATTCCAGGAGGCACAGATCTGCAAGGAACCACTTGTAGAAATGAAGAGAGGAAATGATTCAGCTTTCAAGTTTGCAAAAATGTATTGCATTAAACAATATTAATAGATTCTATCATGAGTGTAGACACAGCTAAGCCTTTCTTTTTAAAATATTTTTTTGTTGTTGTTGTTTGTTCACACACTTTTGTAATGGTTTTATCATTATTCACTTCTGTGCGTTTTCACACCTAGTTCCATATGGCGCTTTCATTCAATGATGACACTTTACCATGTGACTGACCATCTGTGTTCCAATTGGTTTATGGTTATATAAATGACTCTGCATTCAGCACATGCTTAGCTTTGTTAAATAAAGCAATGGATGTTCGAAACGCTTGATGATGGAATCTATTAATATTTTTAATCCAATAAATGTTTGCAAGCTTGGAAGCTGGATCATTTCTTCTCTTCATAACTAACTTGTGCCTATGTATTGCAATGTTTTATTTCACCTGTGGGAGTGCTGCAGGGAAATGAAATACTTATTTCTGGTTTCCTCATAGAGAAGGCAGAGATTGTTTATTACCACCTCTGCCTTTTTGATTAATATTAATAAACATCTCTGATCAAGCGATTCCTCCTCCAGATCCAGCAATCATGTGACCTCCAAGTGTTGGGGGAGATGGGAGGAAAGGAGTAGGAGCAGAGTCTGCTCGGTCTTAGCAGACTCTTGGGTGCTCTGCAGTCCAAACAGGCTGAATTTGCCCTGTAACTTGGACTAATATACCAGCCCCACATTTTTATTATTGCTGATTTCCCCTGTAACTGTGAACTGGTATTTTAGCCCCAGTTACGGAGGAAATCAGAAATAATAAAAATGTATTTAGATGTAAAATACTTCTCCAAAGGAAAAAAAAAAGTAAAGTAAATAGACAAATAAATATATATATATATATATATATATATATATATATAAAAAAAAAAAAAACATACCCATTGTATAAAAAAATACTGGAAGGGGAAATACAGTTTAAAATGTATTTTACTGGACAGTTGTAGTTGTGCAAAAAATAGGAAAAATTAGAATATTATTTTTTAGGTCATCTTTTCGAGAATGCGAGCCCTGCACATGCATATCTTTGGCAGCTGGATGCCGCTTATAACACACAAGAGTTTAATTAGTAGATATATCAAATTTCACTAAAAAACTAGTATCTGTGTCTCAGAGGAATATAGGGTTCTCAGGGGGCAGCACCGGCTCTAATTATCTCCTTTTAACAAATGGTCCTGTAGATGATAAAAAATAAGAACCCTACAGTATTTCCAAACACAATAATCACAGGGTGTAGTTCTAAGACAGATCAGTCACATGCCTCCTTAGAACCCAGACTTAAGAGGGGGGACAGTGAGAGGGAGAAAAGAGACAGCTATTCTCATATGTCATTACTTACTCATATGGTTTTGACATATTCTTGGTAATATCTTGACTTGATTGACTTTGTGAGGGCCCTGCGCTGTCGGGATTCTTATGTTTCTTGTAAAATGTCTGTTTGTTATGTGAGGAAATTCAATAAAAACGATTGAACTAAAAAAATAAAAAGCCCAAAGACTGGAAACCAGTAGAATCTAAGACAATAAATGTACAAAAATAACATCTTCAGAGAGGAAGAGGACTTAAACTCTAGTGCCACCTATTGGATGTAATAATCCGAAAAGTCAATATTAACCCTTTAATGAGCCTTACCATTTGATATAGGATAAAAATTCAAAATAGACACTATTTGCAGACACATGTTTCGGGGTGTTGCCCCTCATCAGTGCAAAGCAGGTGAATAGTGAATCCTGTTTTCTCTAATGTATATAGAGGAGTTATCAGCTATTGTTCAGGAGGAGGAGGAGGTGAGCTGTGACATCCCCTATTGTGAATGGTGGGTCCTGTGTTATCTACTGTATATAGAGGTGTTATCAGTCATTGTACAGGAGGAGGAGGTGAGCTGTGACATCACCTATTGTGAATGGTGGATCCTGTGTTATCTACTGTATATAGGGGTGTTATCAGTCATTGTACAGGAGGAGGAGGTGAGCTGTGACATCACCTATTGTGAATGGTGGATCCTGTGTTATCTACTGTATACAGAGGTGTTATCAGTCATTGTACAGGAGGAGGAGGTGAGCTGTGACATCACCTATTGTGAATGGTGGATTCTGTGTTATCTACTGTATATAGAGGTGTTATCAGTCATTGTATAGTTGGAGAAGGTGAGCTGTGATATCACCTATTGTGAATGGTGGATCCTGTGTTATCTACTGTATATAGAGGTGGTATCAGACATTGTACAGGAGGAGGAGGTGAGCTGTGACATCACCTATTGTGAATGGTGGATCCTGTGTTATCTACTGTATACAGAGGTGTTATCAGTCATTGTACAGGAGGAGGAGGTGAGCTGTAACATCACCTATTGTGAATGGTGGATCCTGTGTTATCTACTGTATACAGAGGTGTTATCAGTCATTGTACAGGAGGAGGAGGTGAGCTGTGACATCACCTTTTGTGAATGGTGGATCTTGTGTTATCTACTGTATATAGAGGTGTTATCAGTCATTGTACAGGAGGAGGAGGTGAGCTGTGATATCTCCTATTGTGAATGGTGGATCCTGTGTTATCTACTGTATATAGAGGACTTATCAGTCATTGTACAGGAGGAGGAGGTGAGCTGTGACATCACCTATTGCATCCAAGATGCTTTAGGGTTGTTATGTGTTAATATGTATTATACCTGGTGTTCTAGTGTGATTATGGCTTAATATATATTATCCCTGGTAGTCCTAGAGTGTTGAAAATATTAATGGTAATATCAAAAATGCTTTAGGGTGGTTATGGGTTAATATGTATGAAAGTCTAGGATGGACAGAGAAGTAATGGTAATATAGAATGTTTTGTATGCTGTTTATGAATGATTAATATAGCTGGAGTTGTATATAGTCAAAGGTTAAATGGTAATATTCTAGGTGCTCCAAGGTTGCTATGGGTTAATATGTATTATCCCTGGAGGTCTAGACTGGTACAGGGGTACTTGGTAAGATTCAAGGTGCTTTAGGGTAGTTATGGTTTAACATATATTATCCCCTGTCGTTTAGGGTAGTATATATGTTAATGGTAATATCCAAGGTGCTCTAGGGTGTTTATGGGATCATATGTAATATTCCTGGTGGTCTAGGGTGGCAAAGGAGTTAATTGTAGCATCTGATTTGTTCTAGGTTAGCTATGGGTTAAATACATTAACCTGGGGCAGCATGGTGGCTCAGTGGTTAGCACTGCAGCCTTGCAGCGCTATTGTTACACTCCAGGAAGACATCCAGGCCTCTCTTAAACCCCTCGACTGAGTTCGCCATCACCACCTCCTCAGGCAGGAATTCCAGATTCTCACTGCCCTAACAGTAAACAATCCTCTTCTATGTTGGTGGAAAAACCTTCTCTGCTCCAGATGCAAAGAATGCCCCCTTGTGACCGTCACCTTCCTTGGTATAAACAGATCCTCGGAGAGATATTTGTATTGTCCCCTTATGTACTTATACATGGTTACTAGATCGCCCCTCAGTCGTCTTTTTTTCTAAACTAAATAATCCTAATTTTGCTAATCTCTCCTACCCTTTGCTTTCTATCATTAAGACAGTTACTTACCCATTTACACACATTTTCCCCCAGACCCGGCACTCTCATTTTGTGTACCAACCTCTTGTGCGGCACGGTATCAAACGCTTTAGAAAAATCAAGATATACCACGTCCAATGGCTCACCTTGGTCCAGTCTATAGCTTACCTCTTCATAAAAGCTGAGTAGATTGGTTTGACAGGAGCGATTCCTCATAAACCCATGCTGATATGGAGTTACACAGTTATTCTCATTGAGATAATCCAGAATAACATCCCTCAGAAACCCTTCTAATATTTTACCAACAATAGAGGTTAGACTTACTGGCCTATAATTTCCGAGTTCAGTTTTTGTCCCCTTTTTGAATATTGGCACCACATTTGCTATGCGCCAGTCCTGTGGTACAGACTCGGTTATTATGGAGTCTGTAAAGATTAAAAATAATGGTCTATCATTGACTGTACTTAATTCCTGGTGTACTCGGGGGTGTATCCCATCCGGGCCCGGAGATTTGTCAATTTTAGTGATTTTTAGGGTACCGTCACACATTGAAATTTCCATCGCTACGACGTTACGATTCGTGACGTTCTAGCGATATCGTTACGATATCGCTGTGTCTGACACGCTACTGCGATCAGACACCCTGCTGAGAATCGTACGTCGTAGCAGATCGTTTGGAACTTTCTTTCGTCGCTTGATCACCCGCTGACATCGCTGGATCGTTGTGTGTGACAGCGATCCAGCGATGTGTTCGCTCGTAACCAGGGTAAACATCGGGTAACTAAGCGCAGGGCCGCGCTTAGTAACCCGATGTTTACCCTGGTTACAAGCGTAAACGTAAAAAAACAAACCGTACATGCTCACCCGTCGGTGTCCTTCAGGTCCCTTGCCGTCTGCTTCCTGCTCTGAGTGCCGGCCGGAAAGTGAGAGCAGATCACAGCGGTGCTGCGATCTGCTCTCACTGTACGGCTGCACTCAGAGCAGGAAGCAGACGGCAAGGGACCTGAAGGACACCGACGGGTGAGTATGTACTGTTTGTTTTTTTACATTTACGCTGGTAACCAGGGTAAACATCGGGTTACTAAGCGCGGCCCTGCGCTTAGTTACCCGATGTTTACCCTGGTTACCTGGGGACTTCGGCATCGCTCCAGCGCCGTGATTGCAACGTGTGACCGCTATCTACGACGCTGGAGCGATGATTATACGACGCTGCGACGTCACGAATCGTGCCGTCGCAGCGATGAAAATTTCAATGTGTGACGGTACCCTTAGACTTCGCCGTACTTCCTGCTGGGTTAAGCAGGTGACAATGTGCTTCTCTGTTTTTCTTTTTGGCAGCTTTAATTAGTTTTTGAGATAAAGTATTTTTCTCCCTATAGTTTACATGTTACTTTCCATTGAAGTCAGTGGGAGACAAACACCATGAAGAGACCATGTGGGGATTTATAGAAAGAAACGTTGGGTATAAAGAGTTGTCCACTACTTTTATAATGATCACATGTCCTTAGGACAGGTCACCATTATAATATTGGAGGAGGGTGGAGCACCTGCCATAATATCATTACAATATCATTGTACTATGGTCTCCACAGTGGGCAATGGCCAATAAGAGATGATCTGAATAGAGAGAACTGTAAAGTCAGGAGACCCGACCTGTTCCCGGCCTCCTGAATAATGAAAACCTTTAGGAATCGCCAGTTTCCGGGAAGTTTCAGGCAAGATCGGGGGCGGTTGGGATTTGCTGACTCTTCCATGAGTCCGGATCGTCTCTTCTTATTCTTCTGGCCCTGGTGTGATGGCTGCCCGTGAGCCCCCTACAGCTGCGCCTCCAGCCCCCACTATATCACAAGGAGACACGTGACAGTAGTAATATTACAGGAGGAGAGGACAGTTTATTATACCGAGTGGTTACATTAGATATAATACAGTGCGAGGATTACAAGAAAAGGAAAAACACAATCTCCAAAATGATAGAAAACCAGAAATATCACAGAAGTGACCAAAACGGGACATAACGACAACCCTTGTCCTGCGAGATAGAAAGGTGGAATAAGGTTGTCACACAGATTATTGTATGAGGAGCAGTTATACATTCTCCTGTTACACTTTATCTATCAGTTCCTCACTATGTGTAATATGTATAGGCCGCGTCTCTGCCCCTCCGTCCTATTGTAAGGCCCAGATTGTGACTGAGCTTCATAGGAAACTGCCAGTGACTGTATACAGCGATCCTGAGATTATACAGTATATAGTACAAGCGAGCAAACGACTGCAACACTGAAAAGGAAGGATAAACTAAACAAAAGTTTTAGAAAATAGGAACAAAAAAACAATTAAAATATTGTACCTTCCCAGTTACAAACAATGACAATTTAAAACATAAAATATTTCGTATTGCCGCGTCCACAAAAATCCAACATGTAGAAATTATAAAATTATTACATCATGAAGCAAAAAAAGGAAAAATCAAAATTCCAGAATTTCGGAGGTTTTTGGCGTCACCACAATTCCCTGAAAAAAATCAATCAAAAGCGATCACAATATTGTATAGACCCGAAAATGGCAGCTATAAAACTACAGCTCATCATGTAGAAAACAAGCCCTGAAAAGTAAAGCAGATCTCTAAAAAAGGGGACACAAACCAATTTATTTTCAGGCCAGGTTCACACGTTGAATTTTTTTTTTACCTCAGTGTTTGTGACCAAAACCAGGAGAGGAAAAGTATAATAGAAACCCGTCACCACTCCTGTATTATCACCCACTCCTGGTTTTGGCGACAAATACTGAGGTAAAATACTGACCAAATACTGAACGTGTGAACGTGGCCTAAGGGGAGGTTCACACGAGAGTATAAGGCTATGTTCACACGGTGCGGTTTTTGCTGCGGATCCGCAGCGGAATTGCACTGCGGATCCGCAGCAGTTTTCCATGTAGGTTACAGTACAATGTAACCCAATGGAAAAAAGGACCCGCTGTGCCGACGATCCTTTTTTCCACAGGCAAATCCGCAGCGGTTTTGCCTGCAGAAAAAAGAAGTACCATGTCAATTCTTTCTGCGGATTCCGCAGCGGGTTTCCAGCAGCACCAATAGGAAACTGCAGTTGGAAACCCGCAGTGGAATCCGCAGAAGAAAAAGGATCAAAAACCGCAGCTAAAATCAGCGCTGAATTTAGCTGCGGTTTTTCAAAACAGGACCTGAAAAAAAAAGGATGAAAAAAAGGATCGTGTGAACGTAGCCTTAAGAATCGTCAGTTTCATCCAGAAAAGTAGAACGATTATTTTCTCACTTATCATCCGTGTACAATTAGTTTTTTACAGCAGCAGCTATTAACCATTTAGTTTCCTGCTACAGTTTTGTAATGTATCCATAAAGATCGGACGCTACACTGTGACATGTGAGTTTCTTGTGTCAATCGGTAGAGTCAATAGGTTCTTAAAAAAATACTAAAAATAAAATGTGATGCCATACAGCGCCACGGTATAGGATCTGATTTGTACGGATACACTGTAATTCTGTAATACAGGAAACTGTAAATGGTTAATAGCTGCTGTAAAAAAATGAATTGTACACAGAGGAAGTGAGAATACGGTCGTCCCACTTTTCTGGAAGAAACTCTGAATGATTTTTATACGGTTTTGTGAACCTCCCCTAAAACTAATGACAGTAATGATCCTGGGGGGGTCGTCCATAATGGGGTCCACAGATCACATGGCCTGTTATATTAACTGTTCAGCCAATCAGATTCCCCTCTCTGTGATGTCACCGGTCTCTGGGCAAATTTCTTACAATTATTATTGTTCAGCTGCCCGGCCTCATAATCCAGACATATCCTGAATCTATAACTGGAGATCTTGTCAGGTAACAGGATCACTTTACTGTTATGTATCACTGAATACTGATTATTATTAGATGTCACCAAACTCCAGGACTTGTTATTATTTCCAATCACTGACTGACGCCCCCTCCTGTCTATACTGGGATAACACATCCCCACCCTCCAACCCCCTGACCTACTGCCCTCCACATCCCAGTAATGTCGTCCTGAGGTAAATCCTCTCCTGCTCATCACCTGATTACACTGGAATCTCTCTGCTGTTTCTGGACGTTTCTGCTTCTCTCGTGTCCAGGTCGCAGTTTTCAGGTCGTCTGATATAAGGAGATTATTACCAGCTGTGGTTACATCCAGTAATATGTCTGCAGGACCCTCCACATAGATCCCGCTCCTTATACCTGATATTACGTCACATAATGTGTGTGAGATCACAGCCACATCCAGGTCATCTCCATCATGGGGCTGTTTATCATGTCCGCCTGTGTCCTCATCACCTCCCTCCTCCTCAGGATCACACAAGTCACCGGTGTCTGGATCCTGTAAGACAGTCAGTGGATCCGTCATGTTACACAGCTCCTCAATGTGTCTCATCTTCCTGGACAGCTCGTCCTTCTTTATTTCCAGCTGATGGATCCGAGCAGACAGTGACAGTGACTCTTCCTTTTCCTGCCTGGAGATCTCACTCAGGACCTTCTTCTCCAGGTCGTCCACCCGTCTCCTGATGTCTGTACACAGGGCAGTGACTCTCTCGGCTTCTCCAGCTGCTTTTTCTTGAGCTTTTTTTCTGCGCTCCTCCAGACTCCGGACTCTTTCCTCAGTCTTCTTTCTCTTTGATGTCAGTTTCTGGAGAACATTTCTCAGCTTCCTCTTCTTCTTCTCAGAGGCCTCATCCAGCATCTCCACCTGATGTCCTCGATGTTCTCCTGCTGGACAATAGACACAGATACAAGCAGCATCCTCAGTGCAGTAATATTCCAGGATCTTCTTATGGACAGAACATTTCCTTTTCTCCAGAGAAGTGCTGGGATCAGATAAGACGTGTTCTGGTGATTTGCTGTGAGATCTCAGGTGTTTATCACACAGAGAAGCCTCACAGAGTAGACAGGATCTAACAGCAGGTAGCGGAGAGTCCACACAGTAAGGGTACCATCACACAGTGCCATTTTCATCGCTACGACGGCACGATTCGTGACATTCTAGCGATATCATTAAGATATCGTTGTGTCTGACACGCTACTGCGATCCGGATCCCCGCTGAGAATCGTACGTCGTAGCAGATCGTTTGAAACTTTCTTTCGTCGTCTAGTGTCCCGCTGTGGCGGCATGATTGCATCGTGTGACACAGGTTGTATACGATGTGCGCACAGTAACCAACGGCTTCTACATCGCAAATACGTCATGAAATTATCGCTCCAGCGCCGTGTATTGCAACGTGTGACCGCAGTCTACGACGCTGGAGCGATAATCATACGATGCTGCAACGTCACGAATCGTGCCGTCGTAGCGATGAAAATGGCACTATGTGACGGTACCCTAAGTGCAGCAGATCCCGGTGATCTCCTCTTGTTCTTGCTGAGTAATAAGGAAACGTTCAGCGACATTATGGAGATTTATGTTCCTCATCAGTGCCGGCCGCTCCCGAAATCTTTTTCTGCACTCAGGACAGGAATAAACTCCAGACCCGTCCTGTGTATCCAGCACACGACCAATACAGACGCGGCAGAAGTTGTGTCCACATCTCAGCATTACAGGGTCCTTAAATGTAGATAAACAGATGGAGCAGAGCAGCTCGTCTCTCAAAATAGCAGACGCCATGGCTGACGGAAGAGGGAAGAAACGAAACTGAAAGTGTCTAATGCTGAACAGAGGACAAAGTTGTAGTTACACCCATGATACAGGAAAGATATATATCTTGGTACTGTGTTAGCTAGTGGATAGAAAAATATTTAGAATTGAGAGTCCTCAGTGGTTAATACATTTTAATGACTAACTGAAAAGATGGTAACAGATTGCAAGCTTTCGAGACCACTCAGGTCTCTTCATCAGGCATAGACTAAAGCAAATTCTGAAGAATAACATATTTATGCACAATATAGCACAGAAAAATGCCATAGATAAGACAGGTGACGTGAAGCAGAACTACCATTATGTGAGTGATAAACAGCTATGTCGATAAATATTGGAACAGTTCATAGATAAGGAGTGTGAATGTTTTATTGTCCTCTGATTGGGGTCTGGTTCTGTTATGGTGACTCCACATGATCTGAGGAGCAAATTCCTTAATTGATGTAAAAAGACATAAATCCATGTGACACATTCATTCCTGCACTGAGTGTGTCAAAGGTCATCATCAGCTTATATTCCCAGACTCTTCTGTCTCTCTGAGATTTGAAGTTACCTTTCAATACAAGTAATCTCATGTCCATGATGCTATGATCAGGAAGACAAAAATGTATTGCCGCAGGTAGATCCATTATTTTTTCTCTTATTGTGTGGCGATGAGAGTTCATCCTTGTTCTCAGTTTCTGCCCTGTCTCCCCCACATACAGACCCCCAGTTGGACATTTAGTACAAATAATTAAGTACACCACATTAGAAGTGTCGCAGCTGAAAGTACCTGGTATCTTTTAGTTCTGATGTTAATTGGGGATCTTTATCTTGTCCGTGGTCAATATAAATGGATAGGTTTAAAAAATTTTCAGGTTGCCAGGAAAGGTTCCTGCAGCTGTTGGAGAGGACAGGGAGCTTCTGACAATGATACTTCTTAGATTTAGGGACTGCCTAAAACACAGTAGTGGGGGGTCTGGAAAAATGGATTGTAAGCAGGCATCTTTTTGTAGTAAAGGTTGTAATTTCCATGCAGCTCCCCTTAGCACCTCCAGATTTGGATTGTAGGTGACTTCACCCTTGTTTGGATTGTAGTCACTTCACCCTTCATTTCTTCTTTCCTAAAGCGATAACTTTTTAATTCTCCAATCAATATAGCCATATGAAGGTTTGGTTTAGTAAGAAGATTGTATGCGTTAAATATACAATTTTGCTGCATGTATACTGTGTTCACGGATTATTCTTTGTTTGGAGGTGGTGCGTCATTAAATGAAAGAGCAGCAATTCTATAATTTTTTCTTTTTGCAAGAATTGATTTAGAATATTTATCTCCAGGGCCGGCGTCAGCACCCGGTGCAACCAGGCAAGTGCCGGGGCCCTGAGCAGGAGGGGGGCCACTTGCCGTCGGGGACACGGAACGCTATGGGGACCCAATACCTGTGCCGGTGTCGGCACCCATGAGTCTCCCCCCGCTTGCTCAGGGCCCCGTTACTTGTGATACTCACCTCTCCCTGTTCCACCGCTGCAACGTCTTCTGACTGTGACGTCTCAGGTCACAGGGCGCTATGATATCACGTCTGTGCGCCCTCTGTCTGAGCAGTCACAGTGCAGAGAGCCAGAAGACCCTGGTAACATCCAAGGTGTTAAAGGAGGTTACAGTAATATCCATCATGCTCTATCATGTTTATCTCAGGAGGGTTAGTGGTTAGCACCTAGTAGTGCTGTTGATTCAGGATGGTGAAGAGGTTAATAGTAAAGATCTCACTCCAATTTAAGCCTCCAAATCCCCTGCTTTCTTCAGTCTGCCATCAAGGATGAATGATGACATTCTGACTGCTTGTAACCATCACTAGGGGGAGCTCTCTGCACAGGAAGACAGTGCTTTATAAATTCCTATGCAAAGAGCTCCCCTAGTGGTGGCTGCAGGAAGTGCATAAAATGATGTGTTTTTGTCATCGATTCTCCTGACTTGTTGACGTTGGGATCCCCTCTCCAGCACCACCTGTGGTAATGCTGCTGCAGGACAGTTTTGGTGCATAATACCTCTTAATGACTCTCGGTTTTCTCTTTTGACCCACGTAGGTGGAATATGAAGGCCTGAAACATGAGATAAAGCGATTCGAGGAGGAGACGGTGCTGCTGAACAGTCAACTGGAAGACGCCATTCGATTGAAGGAGATCGCTGAACATCAGCTGGAAGAAGCCCTGGACACCTTAAAAAATGAACGGGAACAGAAAAATAATCTCCGAAAAGAACTTTCCCAATACATCAACATTAACGATAGCATGTATAACAACCACATTAATATTGCGGTGGACGGGCTGAAATTCTCCGAGGACGGGGAATCCAACAATGAGGACAAGATGAACGGTCACATCCATCCCCCTCTTGTCAAACTGAATGGCGACTATCGGACTCCTGCTGTTCGGAAGGGGGAGTCGCTGCACCCTGTCTCGGATCTATTCAGCGAGTTAAATATTTCCGAAATGCAAAAACTCAAACAGCAGCTGATCCAGGTAGGTTCTTGAGTCATGAGATGTTTTGACAGCACGAATGACGTTAGTGATGTCACATAATTCCAGTGATGTCACATTATTCCAGTGAAGTCACAAGACTCCAATGATATCACATGATCCGATTCCTGGTGATGTCACAAGACTCCAATTATGTCTCATGACCCCGGTTAAGTCACTGTAGACAATCCTTCTTTGAAGCAGGGACTGAGGTTTATTAGAGAAGCACAGCAATGCAGATACAGAAGACAGTGATCTAAAACACGCAGACAGACGCAGGTGTCCAGACGAGTACAATAAATCCGATCTGGTGGTTGTCTGGCCATGGTATGGTGATGGTGTGACCATGGTCTGGCGGTGGTGTGGCCATAATCTGGCAGTGATTTGGCCATGGTCTGGCAGTGGTCTGGCGATAGTGTGGCCATGGTCTGGCGATGGTGTGGCCATGGTGTGGCCATGATCTGGTGGTGGTCTGGCGATGGTGTGGCTATGGTATGGCAATGGTGTAGCCATGTGTTTTGCCAAGTATTCAAAGGGGTCAAATATGGCTTTAAAGAAGGTAATTCATTTTATTACAATAATTAAATGATTACGGAAAATAGGAAATAGTGTGATATTGCGTACACTTTTGCATAATATAAATCACAAAGGTAAAGTACTTCCATTACACACTACACAGGAAAAAGCTTCACCAGGATCAACACACATCATCTTTCCAGTAATCATCAGCTGTGAGAAGCAGACTAGCAAAGACAGAGAAATTCCTGGGGTCCACACTGTGGTGTCACAGGCAGTTTCCCTTTTAGTGCACAGGTTAACAGGGCTTCTGTCTTAGCTGCAGTCTTCCCCAACTTATATCTTGTTTAGAAACAAATGCTTGCGTAACCAAGTATTGCACAAGTTCTATTTGTCCAGTATAGTATCTCTCTTCTGAGTGACCAATTCTTCAGATGTCAATCTACACCGGACAAATACGTCACCGGATGGAACATGCCAAAAGCTCCTGGTACCAAAATGTTTTACCATGCTATAATCATGTCATTTCTCACCAAACATGGATACTGAAACTATGCAGTAATTGGATGATACTATAAATATACTCTTTCCCACTAAAGAGCTCTGCGGTGATATAAACATACACCGGTCTCACTAAACAGTGATAAAAGAACTATGTGGTATTGGGTGATACTATAAACATGCACATTCTCACTAAATATTAATGGAGTTATGCAGTCTCCAGAGGTTAGGAAAATTACAGAAGATACAAAGCTAAACTGTTACTGTTTAATATCTTAAAGGGGTCATTAAAGACAGGCTATCAATATGGGTTCCTGATGGCCATTAACATCTTAGCACTACACCATGGTCTGGCGATTGTCTGGCCATGGGGTGGCCACGATCTGGCGGTGGTCTAGCGATGGTGTGGCCATGGTCTGGTGATGATGTGTCCATGGTCTGGAGATGGTCTCGCCATGGTCTGGCGATGGTCTGGCTGTGCTCTGGCCATGGTGTAGCCCCAAACAACAGTATCAGGGTCTTTTTATACATGCCTAGACAAAGAAAATAAGACTAAATTTAATACACCGCACACTCTAGGGGTATAATTAGAAAAACTTTAGAATTTATTGAAGTGCTATAGATTTATTATTCAACAGTGCAGAATGCGACCAGAAGTCAAACTGACAACGTTTCGACTCTTCCCGAGTCTTTATCAAGTGGTCGCTGAAAAGAACAAAACATGTATAAACAACTGTGCAGAAAAAAATATACATACAAACAACATTGTCATGTCCCACGACTTGAGAAATCATTTAATGTTTGCATTGTTTGTGTTCCATCCTTTCTTTCTAGGCAGAAGTTTGCCTTTCCCTTTATTTTGTCCCAACTCTCTCACTGTAGTCCTGTGATGTATGTTTGTTCACGCCCTTATTCTCCATTTTGTCATCATCCCCATATCTGTATGCATCCTATTACATGTCCTCTGTTGAATATTCCTTTTTACCTGCTGCTTTCATCATAATACAAGAATTTCGGTTAAAGCAATCCTCTTTTCCTGGAGTCTTCTTACATGAGAACGTGGCTGAGTTAAGCTATCTGATAAATCGGTATGAACGTGAGTACAGGTCAATACGGAAGCGCCCAAAAGAAAGGCCTATCCAGGCACCACTGCGTTCTACATACCCATGAGTCAGAATAGTAAAAAGGAATAGCCTGCCTTCAGAGACAGTAACTCAAGGTCTGTGCTGAACCTCAGTGGAAAAGGACATTTCCCAGATACACAGTAACCCAGTTCCCAGCCAGACCCCAGTGTGCATAGAAGCACACACTGCAGATAAACAGTGAGAAGTATAACCCTCATCATCCACTCTTCCTGCCTGCAAGCAAATCATGTCTGAAGCGAGGTATACAATGTCCCTACCAGACTTACAGACACAGGACAGAGACCCAGATCCCCATCCACCAGCTAGTGAAAGAGGAAAACGTACAGTCAAACCTACATGGAAAGTCATGGAGAATTTAGAGACTGAAAAATGTGTTGTATATAGTGATGTGTCTTCACTATGGGAGAAAGTGCTGAGTCACATAGACACTGTATCAAGGCCTGCTTCTCATGAGTTACCACTTGAGGGAGCCCTAGAACAATTATGCACAGCATACCAAAGGTATATGGAGAAGACTGATCAATACATTATTCTCCTGAAGAAACTGAATTTGCCAGAGACTTTAAAAGAATTGCAAAGTTTCCAGCAGCTTAATTCTGAAAGGGACTGCACCGTACGCGACATTAAGACAAAGATAGAGGCTAAAATTGCACGGACACCAGATGCATCATCTCGCTCATCCAAATCGTCTAAGCACTCAAAACGCTCATCTAGGTCAAGTTCATCAAAATATTCCACTCTCAGCCAGCAGCTTATAAGGGCACGTACTAAGGCAGAAACGTCTAAGATACAAGCAGCCTTTGCGCAAAGGAGAGCAGATATGGATGCAGCCACAGCACAAAAGAGAGCAGAAATGGATGCGGATGCAGCACGCAAGGAAGCTCTGGAGAAGGAATGTGAGCACGCAACAGCCATGGCGGAGTTAAGGATCCTGGAGCGAGCTATCAGTGGGAGTCAAAGAGACAGCATCAGTTTGTGTGAAGTGGAGGCGGAGGACCCTATTGAACGCACAAGAGACTACGTGCTAAGCCAAAATGGCGAACCGCAGATCATCACTAACACTTCTGATGGCGTTCATGCTTCTCTAGGACACCAGGATGCCGATCAACTTACAGAACCCTACACTCAAGGTCAGCACAATGCTCCCAAACTTGAACTTCCTTCGTATTCCAGTATGCGCCAAGACCCTGCATCTCATCAAACTCCACAGGCTATTATCTACACGCAACCCAATATACCGGCAGGTCATTATACTCTCGACAACCGCACAGTGCCAGCTCCGCATGTAGCAGAGACTATACCCACCAAACCGGTTGCTGGACTAAATGCATATGCCACTCCATACTTACCCACGTTTCAAGTCCAAGACGTCTCCACTCCTATGTACAACACCGCTCAGCCCACATTCGTGCATCCTAAGTCAGAAAGAACAGACATGTCCGACTTCGCAAGGTACATGATTCGCCGCGAACTTACTAAAACCGGTCTCACAAGGTTTGACGACCAACCTGAAAATTACAGAGGTTGGAAAAATGCCTTTAGAACCGTAACTAGTGACCTCGGCATCACTGCTGCCGAAGAGCTGGACCTGCTAATCAGATGGCTAGGACCACAATCCACAGAGCGTGTCAAGAGACTCAGGTCTGTACATATCAGTAATCCAATGGCTGGTCTCATGGCTGCATGGGAAAGACTAGAGAAAAACTTTGGCAGTCCAGAAGCCATAGAGAATGCACTGTTCAAGCGTCTACAGAGTTTTCCAAAGATATCAAGCAAGGACAGTTCAAAGTTCCTAGAGCTCAGTGACTTGCTGTTAGAGCTCCAGCTGGCCAAGGCAGACACCCACCTACCTGGCCTCAGCTACCTGGACACTGCTCGTGGAGTAAATCCCATTATCTCCAAGCTACCGTACAACGTGCAAGAAAGGTGGACTACACTAGGGTCAAAATACAAGAAAGACCATCAAGTGTCATTTCCTCCATTCTCCTACTTCTGTGAGTTTATAAAAGATGTGGCAGAGCGCAAGAACGACCCAAGCTTTTCTTACCAAGAATCCAGTGGCCCAGCTTCACCTCCTTCTAAATACGTCAGCGCACGCTCGAACGACAGAAACCGCAGAGGTCCAGTGTCAGTGAAGAAGACGGATATTCTTCCCTTACCAACACCAGCCCCAGACAAGAGTAACAAAGGTGAAAAGATAGAGAACCCAAATCGTGAATGTCCCATCCACAAGAAGCCACATCCCTTAAAAAAGTGCATCGGCTTCAGGAAGAAACCGCTCCAGGAACGCAAGGAGCTTCTAAAGAGGTTCGGGGTATGCTACAGATGTTGTGCTTCTACTGAACACCTTGCTAAAGACTGTAAAACTACAATTAAGTGCATGGAGTGTGACAGTGAGGACCACGTACAAGCACTCCACCCATTCCGTCCTGACTCTACACTTACTCCTTCCCCCACCACGAGCCATGGCGGGGAGGACGCAGCTCAAACTGCAAGCCATACCACAATATCTTCTTCATGCACAGAAGTCTGCGGAGAAGACCTCTGGGACAAGTCCTGTGCGAAGATTTGCCTGGTGAACGTATATCCCAACGGTCACCCAGAGAAAGCCGTGAAGGTGTACGTCCTTCTGGATGATCAGAGCAACCGATCACTTGCAAGGTCAGAACTCTTTGATATGTTTAACTTAAAGGGAAATGCCTACCCTTACACCTTAGGTACCTGCAGTGGTGTTACAGAGGTTTATGGGAGAAGGGCCAGTGGTCTTACAGCGACATCTCTTGAGAACACCGTCGAGATACCGTTACCTACACTGGTCGAGTGCAACCAGATTCCATCCAATCGAGAAGAGATCCCAACGCCAGAGGCTGCTCTTCATCACCAACATCTCAAGGGGATAGCAAACAAGATACCAGCCCTCAACAACAGTGCAGATATCCTGATTCTGCTAGGCAGAGACATCCTCCGGCTGCACAAGGTGCGTCAGCAAATTAATGGACCACACGATGCACCATTTGCCCAACGCTTAGATCTAGGCTGGGTAATCATAGGCAATGTTTGCATACACAAGATGAAGAGACCTAACAACATCTCCTCTTACAAGACACACATTTTGTCAAATGGTCGCAGCACCCATTTCCAACCATGCCCACATCACTACTGGGTGAAAGAGAAAGTGAGCAACACCAAGTGGCAACAGGAATCCTTCAACAACATGAACACACTCCAGTCCTGGGAAGAAAACCTCGGGTCATCAGTGTTCGATTCCACAAGTAATGACAACAAGTTGGCACCCACAAGGGAAGATAAAGAATTTATAAAGGTTATGGATAAAGAATTTGTTCAAAACGACTCCAACAGTTGGGTAGCTCCTTTACCCTTTCGTTTCCCAAGAGTGAGGTTGCCGAACAACCTGCAGCAAGCAACTGCAAGGTTCTCATCCTTAAAGCGTACCCTAAAGAGGAAACCAGAGATGGAGAAGCATTTCATTGACTTTATGCAGAACATCTTTGACAGAAATCATGCTGAACCTGCGCCACCACTGAGGGAGGGAGAAGAATGTTGGTATCTTCCATCCTTTGGTGTCTATCACCCTCGCAAGCCTAATCAGATCAGAGTGGTGTTTGACTCCAGTGCTCAGTTTGAAGGCCTCTCTCTCAATAACCTGCTCCTAACTGGGCCCAACCTGAACAACAGCCTCCTTGGAGTATTGATCCGCTTCAGACAAGAACCTGTTGCCATAATGGCCGACATTCAGCAGATGTTTCATTGCTTCATTGTGAAAGAAGACAACAGAAACTATCTTAGGTTCCTATGGCACAAGGACAACAACGTCAACAATCAGGTCATAGACTACCGGATGAAGGTCCATGTCTTCGGCAACAGTCCCTCACCTGCTGTGGCGATCTATGGACTGAGACGGACAGCCCAGGAAGGTGAGAGAGAGTACGGTTCCGATGCTCGGCAATTTGTAGAGAAGAACTTCTACGTGGACGATGGGCTCAAGTCCTTGCCCACAAGCGAAGATGCAATTGACCTACTCTCCAGAACACAGGAAATGCTATCCACATCAAACCTCAGACTCCACAAGATTATCTCTAACAGTCAAGAGGTAATGAACGCGTTTCCATCTGAGGACCATGCCACAAACCTAAAGGACCTCAACTTGGGTTCCGATGTTCCTCCAACACAGCGCAGCCTTGGTCTACTGTGGGATATCAAACGGGACACCTTCACTTTCCAAGTGTCACCCTATGACAAACCCTTTACCAAACGAGGAGTCCTATCTGTCATAAATAGCATCTATGATCCTCTCGGGTTTGTAGCACCCATCACTATTCAAGGCAAGATACTGTTAAGACAGCTTACGGCCGAGAACACGGATTGGGACACCCCGCTCCCAACTCAGAAACAGCAAAGGTGGGAGGCGTGGAAGAAGTCTCTGAAGTTCTTAGAGCAACTCCAAGTCCCACGTTGTTATTCTCCAAGATCACCTTTGACTGCAATCAGAAGAGAAGTTCATATTTTCTCTGACGCATCTACAGAAGCCATAGCCGCAGTAGCTTATCTGATGACCTTAGGAGCTAACAAGGTACACTGTGGTTTCATCCTGGGTAAAGCCAAGTTAACTCCAAAGCCTGCACACTCTGTACCCAGACTCGAGCTTTGCGCTGCGGTATTGGCAGTAGAAATTGCTGAAGTTGTACAAGAAGTAATGAACGCGTTTCCATCTGAGGACCACGCCACAAACCTAAAGGACCTCAACTTGGGTTCTGATGTTTCTCCAGCCACACTTCTCACACAGAAGATTGGAGCTGCTACAGTTCCGCCTGGGAACTTCGATAATAAGGACATTTACAGACGTCAGTGGAGGCAAGTACAACACCTGGCTAACGTGTTTTGGCATCGATGGAAGACCAAATATTTACACTTGCTTCAAAACCGTCACAAATGGCAGACGCCCAGTCCCAATCTCCAAGAAGGAGACCTTGTTCTCTTAAAGGATACAGAGGCTCATCGTAATGACTGGCCAATGGGACTTATCACCAAGGTCCTACCCAGTGAGGACGGAAAGACTCGTAAGGTAGAAGTTAAGGTGACAAAAGGGGGCTCTACCCGAACCTTCTTCCGCCCGGTCACTGAACTCGTGTTGCTTCTACGAAAGGAGGACATCACATGAACTGAACATGCTCCTGGACGTTGTTCACGGCGGGGAGCATTCCTCCTCATTCCCCAGTTTATTGAATGTTGACATTTTCCATTGGATTGAACCCTTAACATTCCCATTGGATTCTGGGTTGGTGGAAGAGTTTGCATGTTTGCGGCTTCCCCAATCTGAAGATGGGTTTTATATACTTGAACTTATCTTTCGGTGTGATCTACGGGTCAACAACAACGAGTTGGACTTAAAAATCTTTTATGTTTATTATTGCATGCATGTTTTCTTCCTCTTGTTTTTTCAGGTTCGAACGACTTCGAAAAATTACGGACATCGTGAAATCCAAGGATTTCAGACGGGGAGTGTCATGTCCCACGACTTGAGAAATCATTTAATGTTTGCATTGTTTGTGTTCCATCCTTTCTTTCTAGGCAGAAGTTTGCCTTTCCCTTTATTTTGTCCCAACTCTCTCACTGTAGTCCTGTGATGTATGTTTGTTCACGCCCTTATTCTCCATTTTGTCATCATCCCCATATCTGTATGCATCCTATTACATGTCCTCTGTTGAATATTCCTTTTTACCTGCTGCTTTCATCATAATACAAGAATTTCGGTTAAAGCAATCCTCTTTTCCTGGAGTCTTCTTACATGAGAACGTGGCTGAGTTAAGCTATCTGATAAATCGGTATGAACGTGAGTACAGGTCAATACGGAAGCGCCCAAAAGAAAGGCCTATCCAGGCACCACTGCGTTCTACATACCCATGAGTCAGAATAAACATTATGTGTGAAGTCGTAGCACACAAAATCCAAGAGGGAGAGAGAACAAAATTATATATACATATATACATAAAACGTTGTCAGTTTGACTTCTGGTCGCATTCTGCACTGTTGAATAATAAATCTATAGCACTTCAATAAATTCTAAAGTTTTTCTAATGATACCCCTAGAGTGTGCGGTGTATTAAATTTAGTCTTAGTGTGTTGGGACATTCCAGTCCTCTACACCTGCACCTCGCCCTACCTTAGCCCTAGTGCACACCAATTTTTTCTCCATTTACTAGACAAAGAAAATGACATATTGCGGAAAAGGGCATATACGTAATAACCTTAGACTGCATAGAAAACATAGCAAACCAAAAAAGCCAACCGCACCTATTCACACTTTTAAAAGAGGGTAAACAAGCAAGGTGAACATTTTGAGTATAAAAAATGAATTTTATTAAAGAATATATATGATAACAATAAGTTAAAAGCAATAGCAATGGTGCCTCACAATGTGGAGGAAGGCCTGACAAAAATACCCATAGAGGCCAGCAAAATAATACAAACTAATATTTGTACAGCAAGGTAAATGTAAAAATTATTATAACTAGGCCCGGTGCAAACTCTCATTATAAAGATACACACAATACCAATAGGAGAGACAAAGCTCTGGGAGAGGTATATGCTGCTGTCAGCAGTCTATGTCCCTGAGTAACATACAGGTAGTGGCAAACGTAAAAAAGTGCAACAGTGCATAAGGGTAGCCAAAGTGACAGTGCATGCAGGAGAGATAAAGCACGGAAGTGGCAGGTTAAGATTACATTACACTACCTCTAGTGTAGAGTATAAGGCATAGGCCAAGAGTTTGTCAGGCATTCCCCAGCCCCGACGCGCATTTCAATAACACTTCCTCAGGGGGCATTTCAATAACACTTCCTCAGGGGGCAAGTCAGAGAGGGGGACATCGGATGTTATAAGGAGAAGGGAGCCAATTGGAAAATCACCAAGCCAGTCACATGGTACGGAACCCAGCTGGAATAGACTCTCATGTCAGTACGATCTGGCGCAATGCACGCCCCCGTCATGTGACACGTCACTTCCGCAAGCCAGCATCGCAGTCATGGTGAGACTGCAATGCGTGTCAGCAGGGCCTATGGTGCCGAGAGCAGAACGAGTCACAGGGCAGTACACAATAGCGCACGACTGTCATCAGCTGCAGGAATGTAGAAACAAGTTCACTTTTTGTCCTTTTTGCACTGTTCATACGCCCTTACCCTTCACTCCACCACTTGGCCCTTAACAATTTCCTGTACACATGTCAATAGTTTTTTGCCCCATACACTTGTTTTTACATTTCTGCGGCTGATGACAGTCGTGCGCTATTGTGTACTGCCCCTTGACTTGTTCTGCTCCCGGCACCATAGGCCCTGCTGGCACGCATTGCAGTCTCACCATGACTGCGACGCTGGCTTGCGGGTCATCGACCGGAAGCGACGTGTCACTTGACAGGGGCGTGCACTTGATGCATCACGCCAGAACATACTGACATGAGAGTCGGTTCCAGCAGCGGCCCATACCATGTGACTGGCTTTGTGATTTTTCCAATTGGCTCCCTTCTCTTTATAACGTCCGGCGTCCCCCTCCCTGACATGACTCCTGGGGAAGTGTTATCGAAACGCGCGTCGGGGCTGGGGAACGCCTGACAAACCCTTGGCCTATGCCTTGTACTACTAGAGGTAATACAATGTAATCTTAACCTACCACTTCTGTGCTTTATCTCTCCTGCATGCACTGTCACTTTATTTAGACCAATATGTTGGCTACCCCTATGCACTTTTTTTTACTTTTGCCACTGCCTATATATAACTCGGGGACATAGACTTCTGGCAGCAGCATATACTGTACCTCTCCCAGAGCTTTGTCTCTCCCATTGGTATTGTGTGTATCTTTATACTGAGAGTTTGCACTGGGCCTAGTTATAATAATTTTTACATTTACCTTGCTGTACATATTGGTTTGTATTACTTTGCTGGCCTCTATGGGTATTTTTGTCAGGCCTTCCACCACATTGTGAGGCTCCATTGCTATATCTTTTAACCAAGTGTTATCATATACGGTATATTCTTTAACAAAATTGTTTTTTTATACTCAAAGTGTTTACCCTTCTTTAGAAGTGTGAATAGGTACGGTTGGCTATTTTGATTTGTTATTGCTATAGTAACACTATATATTATGTTATGGATCATACATTTATGATTTAATGCATAGAAAACATGTATTTTACACAACAAAGTGATAATGCAACATGACAATATTTATGAGTATTACACCACACTCCATTACAAGCCATAACTCCCCATGTCCCTTTTACCTAATGTCGTTGCGCACATAACTATTCACAGATTGACAACTGTATAGTCCTGGTTTCTATATCACGATCACAAAGTCATTACTTACTACCATAGAACACCACTTTTTTACTCTGACCGTGCCCTGCAACTACTCCAATTAATCTTTATGGCCGCCATTTACTGTATACCTGCTAATGGCACTGATATCATTCTACATCTCCATTCTAAGTAGGGCTCTCAAAGGGGAATTATGGTAAACAGGATCAACCGGAGGGTCCATCGTTTCATACACTTGTGAGCTGGTTTTTCGAGGACTGGTTGTACTTGATCCGGTAGCAGTAGCAATACGGCTAGATTTCCTAGGACGATGAATTCTGGAAGAAGCTATTCCCCTTCTAATTTTGTTATAACACCTACTAAAAGGGTTGTTATGATTAACTCGAGATCAGAAACAATACAATAAATACATAAAATCAGCGCAACAGGTAAAAGGAATAGGAGAACATAAGGAGTCCCAAATACTGTAAATTTTCCACCAGCAGCCACTTTATGCTCCCAAAATAAAATCCAGCCTCAGCCGACATTTACCCTTGTAAAGAACTTCCCTTCCCGAATCCCAACTCACCTCTGATGACTTCTATCATACCACTAAGGCCTCGTTCACATAAATCATATTGAAAATGGCTCATAGGGAAAATTTCCCAAAACTGTTGTTGCCGCAGAATTATACTAAGGTTCCAAATTGTTGTTCATAGAAAATTCTACAGATCTGTGGTTCTCAAATTAGGGCTAAACATTATCTCCCTCCGGTGTCAGAGAGTGGCTTGACGGGGAAAAACAGAAGACACTTGGCATGTACAACGTAGTCTCTCGATTGTGATCCCTGTTTTATAGTAGAAATAAGTAACAAAGATGACCAATAGAAAACAGACAAGACAGAAGAATGCATTATTACCGATCCTATCAGAATACTTAAGGGGAACCAGTCAGAAGGTCTCAGTGTTTCTAGGTAATGGCTAGGGTCATCAAATGCTCCTCAGGCTCCAGACGAATAGTCTTCACTACATGGGTTCCTGTGTCCACTCTCTTAGATACTCAGTTACCCAAGATGTTCATAAACTCACATGCTGACATAACCGTCTTTTTTTGTCCCCTCTTCTGGGATCCTACACTGCTCTATCTGCCTGAATGTTAGGCTCACTAGTTGACTTGGATCCTCAAAGTCCGGTGGGCACACAAGCTGCAGGCCTCAGTGCAGCAGGCAGTTGAGGCACGTGGGAAACAGGTAGCAGAGGTACGGGAGACTACATACAGATAGGAGTTTCAAAACAGGTAGCAGAAGTCCTGGAGACCTCAGTGCTATAGCCAAGGTATTGGAGACGACAGACATGTAGCAGACGTCCTGGAAGACTGGAAACAGGTAGCAGACATCCTGTAAGCTGCTGGTGGACAGGAGACATCCTGGAAGTCGCAGGTGTACAGAAGACTGAAATCAGGTAGCAGAGGTCCTGGAAGACCGGGAAAAGATAAGCAGAGGTCCTGGAAGTCATAAACGGACAGATGAACAGAAAATGTTCTGGAAACTGCAGGTGGACAGGAGACCAGAAACAGGGAGCTGAGGTCCTAGAAGATCGAAGGTGATCAGAAAAATGGAATAGGTCGCAGAGGTCCTGGAAGACTGGGAACAGGTAGCCATAGATGTGTGTCTTGGTTGGACTTACATAGGGCTGAGTAGATGATCACATCGGAGTATGCCGGGCTACGTAAAAAGCCTGATGTGGAGCACAAGAGAGTTTAGCGACCTGGGTGATGGGAGAACGGGTGATGGGAGCAGAGCGTGGACCAGGGACATGTGTGTAACACGAATGAAGGGTACTAACCTAGCTTCTTGTATAAGACCTGACCAAGTGGCTTTATATGTGTTGTATTTTTCCTTAAAACCCTTTGGCGTCCTTTAGTGTATCTGGTAGGGTCCCCACTATTGTGATTTGCTTTGAGGAGGACCACCAGGTTTGAAATATCTGATCTTTTTGACCTCTTGTGCAGCCACTGGAAATATTCTCCTAGGATCCTACGAAGGGAACTCATAGAAGGTCATCATTCTCGGAAAGGTTGCCTGCAGATGTGAGAAAGTTTAACATAGGCATGTGAACATAATTGTTACAGCTTCACCATTTTGGGTGCATATTTCATCATCATGTCTCCTTGTTGCTTTTAGGAACCAAATTTTGTTTTTGACATACCGTACTTGATTTCTATTCCTTGTTCTGCTTTTGTCAACTTCTGCTGTTTTACTTATAATGTTTGTCCTCATGTCAAAGGGCACAGAACATTCAAAACCGCAGATTTTGCAAGAAGAAGTATAGCCCAGACAAACATCGGAAAACTTATTTTAGGGAAGAAGCTTCTTAGTATTACTTAGATCATATTCTAGATTTAATTGCTAAGCATTAATGTAATAAATAAATACATGTAAAAATAGAGTATTCCAATTAGACCGGCAATTTTGAGCTCTTCTGTCTTGTCATATTTTCATTGGTCATCTTTGTCACCATTTTCTAAAGAGATCTCAAAGGTCACCAACCGCCACCAACGGTCACCACCTGCCGCTGTTTTCGAAAGTTTGAATTTTTTTTTAAATTCTAGAGCAACATTCTCTTTAAAAAAACGGTTTCTGTTGCCCGTAGCAACCAATCAACAGCACAGCTTTTATTAATACTAGAGCAGTTTGAAATTATTCCTGTGCTCTGCCCTTTATTAATGGTGTTTTTTTTCTTTTTACCAGTTTCTGGCATTTTTCTTAAAAGCAGTTTTTGACTGCATTTTTGTTTATTGTTGCCTGTTTGACATTACAACTCATGAATCCATGAAGAATATGGACATTGCATGATCTATGAATCACATGATCTTTAATGGCAAAAATACGATAAAAATTTTTTAAATTTAAAATAAATACCGTGTTTTTTTGTAATTTTTTTACGGTGTCTTTTTTCATAATTGTAGCATTATTTACGGTAGGTATGGTTTGTTTATTTTTTTATAACTTTGTAGCTTTTTGTTTGCCAAAATAAAAACATCATTTATTTTTCATTAAAAAAAAAAAAGTTAATTGAAAACATATATTATGCTCCTTAGTGGCATTTTCGACAGAAAAATGTATGAGGAATCTTGAAATCACATGATCTATGAATGATAATGTAAATTATGGCAGTAAAAAAGGGTACCCACAAGCCAGAAGAAAAACGCACATAAAACCCCAATTTTACATGCATTTTATAGGTCGAAAAAGTATTCTTTCAATTGTAGGAGATGAGGGTATGCTGCGCTCCGTAGAGTCTAGGGTATAGTGAATTATTGCGGTTTTATTCTCAACTTGTTTCGAACTATCTATAACTTCTTCATCAGGAGAAACCAGAGAGTCACCTTTGACAGTTTTCTTAAGTGATGAACATCTATATTACATTTTTCCATCAATTTCTGGTGTACAAAAACGGGAACCATCTAAAATTGGAACCAGTCAGGAAATGGTCTCAGCGAAGAATGCAGTGTGAAGAGGCTTGTCTGACACATGACTCCCTGTCTAGCACTAAAAAAGTCTAATACTTAGGATTGCTGATTTAGAACTTTTACATGAAACTCCAATATCAGACATTTATGCCATATATACAGTACTGACCAAAAGTTTGGACACAACTTCTCATTTAAAGATTTTTCTGTATTTTCATGAATATGAAAATTGTACATTCACACTGAAGGCATCAAAACTACGAATTAACACATGTGGAATTATATACTTAGCAAAAAAGTATGAAACAACTGAAAATATGACTTATATTCTAGGTTCTTTAAAGCAGCCACCTTTTGCTTTCATGACTGCTTTGCACGCTCTTGGCATTCTCTTGATGAGCTTCAAGAGGTAGTCACCGGGAATGGTCTTCCAACAATTTTGAAGGAGTTCCCAGACATGCTTAGCACTTGTTGGCCCTTTTGCCTTCACTCTGCGGTCCAGCTCACCCCAATCTCGATTGGGTTCAGGTCTGGTGACTGTGGAGGCCAGGTCATCTGGCATAGCACCCCATCACTCTCCTTCTTGGTCAAATAGCCCTTACACAGCCTGGAGGTGTGTTTGGGGTCATTGTCCTGTTGAAAAATAAATGATGGTCCAACTAAACGCAAACCAGATGGAATAGCATGCCGCTGCAAGATGCTGTGGTAGCCATGCTGGTTCATTATGCCTTCAATTTTGAATAAATCCCCAATAGTGTCACCAGCAAAGCACCCCCACACCATCACACCTCCTCCTCCATGCTTCACGGTGGGAACCAGGCATGTAGAGTCCATCCGTTCACCTTTTCTGCGTCGCACAAAGACACGGTGGTTGGAACCAAAGATCTCAAATTTGGACTCATTAGACCAAAGCACAGATTTCCACTGGTCTAATGTCCATTCCTTGTGATCTTTAGCCCAAACAAGTCTCTTCTGCTTGTTGCCTGTCCTTAGCAGTGGTTTCCTAGCAGCTATTTTACCATGAAGGCCTGCTGCACAAAGTCTCCTCTTAACAGTTGTTGTAGAGATGTGTCTGCTGCTAGAACTCTGTGTGGCATTGACCTGGTCTCTAATCTGAGCTGCTGTTAACCTGCGATTTCTGAGGCTGGTGACTCGGATAAACTTATCCTCAGAAGCAGAGGTGACTCTTGGTCTTCCTTTCCTGGGGCGGTCCTCATGTGAGCCAGTTTCTTTCTAGCGCTTGATGGTTTTTGCAACTGCACTTGGGGACACTTTCAAAGTTTTCCCAATTTTTCGGACTGACTGACCTTCATTTCTTAAAGTAATGATGGCCACTCATTTTTCTTTACTTAGCTGCTTTTTTCTTGCCATAATACAAATTCTAACAGTCTATTCAGTAGGACTATCAGCTGTGTATCCACCTTCTGCACAACACAACTGATGGTCCCAACCCCATTTATAAGGCAAGAAATCCCACTTATTAAACCTGACAGGGCACACCTGTGAAGTGAAAACCATTCCCGGTGACTGCCTCTTGAAGCTCATCAAGAGAATGCCAAGAGTGTGCAAAGCAGTCATCAAAGCAAAAGGTGGCTACTTTGAAGAACCTAAAATATAAGACATATTTTCAGTTGTTTCACACTTTTTTGTTAAGTATATAATTCCACATGTGTTAATTCATAGTTTTGATGCCTTCAGTGTGAATTTACAATTTTCATAGTCATGAAAATACAGAAAAATCTTTAAATTAGAAGGTGTGTCCAAACTTTTGGTCTGTACTGTACATCTATCTAAACTATAGGGCCCTGTCTCAACCCACCAGAATTGGAGAGGAACCAGTAGAGTTGAGCAAAAATTATCCACAGGACTCTGTCCAGTGGTCATGTCGGACGAGAGATTTGCGATCCTCGTCCAACCTGCCCACATGCCCGGCTCCTCTTTTGATTACTTGACCTGTCATGCCTGCATAAGAACTACTTATCTGAAGAGGAGCTGGGGATGCCGTCAAGTAGAAGGAGGTTTGCAGGGCTTTTGGTCTGGTGGCCATGGTCTGCCGAAATGACCACTTGACCAGGATCCTTCAAATCTTGTTTTGCTCAACCCTATTGGCCATGATTACCCATCTCCACTATCTTCTGAACTGCGTCCATATAGTGGGTCATAAATCCAAGACTAAATTCCAAGATTTTCCTCTTCTTCTTCATCGTAAATCTATTTGCACCCTGTTTCTTGATTATTGTGTGTCCACGCACATTCATCTTGGATTGTAGTTTTTGTTTCGAGTCTTTCAGGGCACCTTGTGCAAAGTATCATGTCAGTGATTTTGGACTGTGGTGGTTGTTGGAAAAATTTGGGTAAAAGGTCCTGTATACAATCTGTCATGGTGAGGAGAGGGCATGTTTGACATCAAGATTTGTTAGGGTTGCTGGTGGTTTAAATGAGACCACATGCAATAAAAATAATATCATACTATAATAGAAAAATTAGTCCTACCGGTCTTTATACTTACAAGGCATCCAACAGTTCTAAGGCCGGTGTCGCACATCCATGCCCAAGAATGAACCATGATCAAAGGACTGGTCGTGGGCCTCCTGACCCAAACTTAACAGCTCCATTGGCATGTATGAGGTTGTAGGCAGTCCGTACATTAAAGTCCACACTCAGTCCGTGGTATATGGATATGTGAAACTGGCCTCAGATTGGACAACTTCCGTCCAACTCAACGCTTATGATACCTTCAAGTTTTTTTCCCCCAGGAATACATCCCTACGTCAAGTATACCATCCCCAGGCTTCATATCCACAAAGCCACAAGGATCCCATAGAAGCTGCCTCTAAAAGCTCCCATAGACACCGAGTTAACGTTGGCCAAAGCTGCAGATTTCAGCTAGACACCAACTATCTAATTTAGGCCTACAAATTTGATAGGGGGCCTTCCAACTTTTTCCCTGACAGGGGAATAAGGACGGTTCAAATTTACATACCTGATCCTTTTGTTTTCTTGGGAGCTTACGAGAGAGGCACAGGTACAAAAAAGCAAGTGCTGCGCTTTCTAGTAAGTGTTTAATCTCACCCCAAAATTGGATTCAAAGTTACACGTTACCTCGCCGCTCCTGAGCTCGCTCCATAAATGTAGATCCAAGTAAAAGGGGCTAAGCAACATTTAATGGTTACACCCTCAAACACGATTGCTCCTCAAAGGAAAATGACTTAAATTTTACTACCCCATACCTTTTCTTTAGCATACTGTTGGACCGTATGCATCGGCATACCCTTCTTATGCATTTTATACCTTTCTTATTCGTCTCAGTGGAAAATGTTTTAAACTGCCCTAAGTCACTTAAGGATATATCTAGTGTAATACGGTAAATAGAAAAGAGGAAGGAGAGGGAGGAGGGGGATGCAGCTGCAGTTTTCATTCTGTCTGTGAGACTGGAGGACATTTGAGCATTAGATACATTTTCACACTATTCACAGAAGGACTTACTATATATTTACTTAGGGTTTGTTGTTTTCTTTTACAGGAAGGGGTTACAGTTTGCTTGGTGCGCTCAATACTTCCCAGTTGACATTATTGATTTTACCCTGTGTAGATAATGAACTGAGGTTTCTATAAATATACCGTAGACTGCAAGCTCCCGGGGGGCTACAATTCAATCAAAAGGATAAATGTACAATGGCCTCATTTACCCTCTTTAAAAAAATGTTCTGTATTACCAATGTATATGTATATTCTCTGAGAAATGATAAGCTTGAGGTGTGTATACTTTTGCAACCCTTTATCAATATTAATAGCGATTAGTGATAAGATGTTATATGAGCATGCTCGGTTGATAACTGAGTGACTTCGGCGCGCTTGAAAAATATGTCCGAGTCCCCACGCCTGGGTTTTCGACAACCGCAACACATGCAGGATTGCCTAACAAACAGGGAATCCCTGTATGTGTTGTGGCTGTTGAACAGCCGCGAAACATGCAGCCGCTGGAATTCAGACACATTTTTCGAGCACACCGAAGACACTCGGTTAGCACCCGAGCATGCTCAGATAACACCTTATAACAGCATGTTCACTCATCACCAGTAGCGATAGCCTGTGACCAAGGAGACATAAGTCTGCATTGGAGCTGTGTGCTCAAAACGGTTGAAACTGTTTTTAAGGGAATTGTCCAAAACCAACAATTCTCTATCCACCTGACCCACTCCGATCACAAGATTGTAGGTCCCAAGCTTCCCGTTAGAATGGATCGGTGGTCGCACATGCACATGTGGGACCCCTGTTCTTGTCATCGGTGGAGGATCCAGTGGTTGGAAGTGTAAAATAAGCAGAGACAGCAGAAATATGAAACTACAGTGAAGTTTACGACCGCTTACTACAAAGTCGAATTTAAAGGTATATCTTAATGAGATTTACGACCTTTGGATATACACATTGGACTCCTAAGTGAAACGTCAGCAGCCATTATCTTCTCCCTGCAGCATGAACACTCAGCACTATTTTACGGTCTATTCCTGTGGCTACTGCAAAAAGCCGAGTCTAGAGGATCAGGAATCTTACTCGTTAAGGAAAGGAAAACACTGCACCCATATGTGTGTGTTTTATTTAGCACAATTTTACGTTTAAACCATTTGTTAGCCGCGGTGGTCGACTTTTGGTGCGTTTTATGTTGCTCTCTTTAGGGGCCACGTATATAAGGGTATTTTAAGGGGTTATTTTTCTAGTACGGTATTTTATAGTATTTCTTAGTAATTAGTAGCTCAGTCTCAAAATAAAAACACTGATAATAATTTTTAATGTGAAGCAGTTAAATATTTACTGTCCTTTTTTTAAGAAACATTGCGTAAATCTATTGTACAGGCCGATATAAAAAAAAACTTCTTCCTCGACTTATGAGCCACTTCTTCTCTTCTCTCCGGCCTCCTGAACTGATCATTCACTCTGAAATCTGCAGCTCTCTTCATTCGTCCTCTTTCCCCTCTCAATTCTATAGACTACAGTAGGCAGCTGTAACACGATCCCTCAGTAAGTTGAAGGTTTGTCTTCATCAAAATAAAACAGACTTTCAACTTACTGAGGGATCGGGTTACAGCTGCCTGTTGACATTTATTGTATTGGGAGGGGAAAGAGTATGAATGAACAGAATAACAGAGAGAGAGCGAAGCATAGAGACACACACTGGACAGTACAGTATAAAGAATTACGTCAAATAAAAAGGATAAACAGAAAAAATGTTCTAAACCTGATGTCGTAAGAGTGGCTTATGAAGGGGAGCTCTTTGTTTTTGGGGGGTAACGGACAGAACTCCCAGGACCGACAGTGATTATGGTTCAGTATTTGTTTTCATTAACACAAGTCACGCCCACATACCTCCCCTTCGGTGACTTATAACAAGGCTGATCATGGGATATGGCCAAGTCTTTAGAAACTTATGGGATCCTCAACTTTCACAATATATTTGCCCCTATAGGTCCCAGGTGGTAGATATTAATGCCATATTTCCTATCACGATTTTATCTTTCTTTAGATAGGAAACATGACGTCAATATTGTCATACATCTGACCGATATTAATTTGGAGGTGCTGCCGTGACCACCTAGTGATGTCAGACAACCTTTGTTACTTCATCGTGATGCCGAAAATATGTCTCTCATATCTGTCATATCTATGACATTCATAAAAAAACTCAATATTCATGATTTGAAAAGGAGGACAAAGAAACTTAAAGTAGTCTGCTTGCCTTTCTGATCAATGTAAGGCTATAAGAGTTATAGGTTATCTCCACCAGCCATAAATCTGTCGTCCCCCAAATACTTTGGCAGCCATGCATGGTGTGCGCTCCATTAAATAACCAACTTTGATTATCTGCTTGCAGGAGGGGGAGGTAGGTGTCCCAGACGAAAAGAAGTCACCTGGAGGTCATAGTTCTAGATTTTGCTTCAATGTTCACTTAGGAGAATGTATGAGATGGATTTTCTCAAGTCCAATAGTGGCCAGAAATTGTTTTATTCCCTAGTGGAAGAGCTGTAAATAAAAAACTACAACAACAAAAAAAACTGTAAGAAGCTATGTAGCACTAAGACAGCATGTAAGATACCAGGAGGCAAGGACCTGAAACGTTCCAAACTACCCCAAACTGGAGAATGAAGGTCATAGAAAATTTATTGTATTTGCATGTTTTAATATATCTCAAATGATATGTTTTTGTTTGCAGGTGGAACGAGAGAAGGCAATTCTTCTGACCAACCTGCAAGAGTCTGAGACTCAGCTGGAACATACAAAAGGAGCCTTAACGGAGCAACACGAGCGAGTCCATCGATTGACAGAACATGTGAACACAATGAGGAGACTTCACAGTGACAAAGAGCAGGACTCTGATAAAGCTAAAGTTTCGGGAGAGGAGACCCATGACTACGAAGTGGATATCAATGGATTGGAGATCTTGGAGTGTAAATATAAAGTTGCTGTAACCGAGGTGATAGACCTCAAAGCTGAAATCAAAGCCTTAAAAGAAAAATACAATAAACATATAGAGAGCTACACGGATGAGAAGTCAAAGTTGGACTTGAGAATCCAGATGTATGCCGAGCAAGTAACGGGTCTTGAGAGGGCGAGTAAGGAGAGCGGAGAAAAGCTATTTCTTATGGAGAAGGAGCTTTATATTATGACTTCTATCGCAAATGAAACCCATAATACCCTTAATACAGCTCAAGATGAACTAGTGACTTTTAGTGAAGAACTGGCCCAACTCTACCACCATGTTTGTCTATGTAACAATGAGACACCAAATAGAGTTATGTTGGACTACTATAGGCAAAGTAAGGTGACTCGTAGTGGAACTTTGAAAGGTCCAGATGACCCTCGAGGACTTCTATCACCAAGGCTAGCTAGGAGAGGCATGGCTTCTCCAGTCGAGGCAAGAAGTCCATGTGAACCAGTACCAAAAGATAGTATAGTCTCCAGCAAAGAGCCAACCCTTCAAAAGTCTGCTACTGTATCCCCTGTCATCACTGCCCCTCCATCCTCCCCGGTATCGGACTCTAGCGATATTCGTAAAGAGCCAATGAACATCTATAACCTCAATGCCATTATCAGGGATCAAATCAAACACTTGCAGAAGGCTGTGGACAGATCCTTACAGCTGTCACGTCAGCGAGCCGCAGCTAGAGAACTAGTGCCCATGATCGATAAAGACAAAGAAGCCTTAATGGAGGAGATTCTCAAACTGAAGTCTCTGCTTAGTACCAAACGGGAGCAAATTGCAACCCTTAGAGCCGTATTAAAAGCGAACAAACAGGTAATATCTCCAGCGCCAACGTCAAGTTTCTCAAATACACATGCGTCCTCACCTTTCCTCTTGCCTGGACATATCCTGAGCTGAGGGTCATGAGATGACCAGATTAGAAAGAAAAACATTTTTTGGGGAAATTCTGTTGGGAGATGTTTATATTATATGGGTTTATATGTGGCCACTCGGGGGTTGTGATAGGGCATTAAATTTGTTTTAAAAAATTGGTCAAATATTGCAGTCCCACAAAATTTGAGGAGAGGTAAGGGTGGACACATCTGTACATAAAGCCGTGTTTTTTATTGCATAGGGTTAGTTGTATTGTAATACAGCCATCGTTTAGGCTGCTTTCACACTAGCGTCGGCACGGGTCCGTCGCTATGCGTCGGCCCGACGTGCCGACGCGCGTTGTGAAAATAATGCCAGACGTGGGCAGCGGAAGCAGTCTTGTGGAGGGGGCATCAAAATCACTTTTATTCAAGTATCTATGAAATATATGTCCAGCCGGATTATTTTTGTATGTTTCAGACTGCAGAAGTTGCACTTGCAAACCTTAAAAATAAGTATGAAAACGAGAAGACGATGGTGACCGAAACCATGATGAAACTGCGGAATGAGCTGAAGGCATTGAAAGAGGATGCTGCCACCTTCTCATCACTAAGAGCCATGTTTGCCACCAGGTAACAGTGATAACCAATTGGAGCTATGAGACCTAAAGGAATAACTAAAAAATACAGGGTCAAATTATAGTACGGGCAAAAGAGGCAGTTGCCTCAGAGCATCATCACTTTGGGGCTCCAGCAACCCGTAAATTTACATTGTGACTTAGGCTCTGGTTTTACTTATTTATGCACTGTTACTATTGAGCTATTATGCATTTAAAGTATGGCACTATTATAGCAGTGCCATATGTGTACTGTGCAATGGTACAGAGAAAAGCTCATGGGCAGGGCCGTGACAAAGTATTTTGGTGCCCTAGGCCAATGGCACGCAGGTCCCCAACCCAAAGAAAAGGAATGGGTCAGAGACTAAAGTAGCAGGACTCCTAATGCACCTCCCCCTTCCCCCCTGATGGGTTTGGTGGTGTACTTAGAATCATAGAATGTTAGAGTTGGAAAGGACCTCCAGGTACTTAGGGATGTGACTTAACAGGGAGTGCAATTTCAAAGTTAGATACAGAATCAATCATTTTTTGAGGACCATTTACACATTACAGGGCAAAAATAGTGATATTCATCCCTGACGTCCTATATTTTAAATGTACAACCCAAGAATAATTATGGAAATGAATAAAGCAAACTATAATCAGGGCCGTTTGGTTTCAACTAAGGTGTAAAGCGCCATGGAATCAATGGCGATATAATAATAATAATAATTAAGGTGTCCAGCACTCGGCAGATATTGTAATGGAAAATAAACAGACCCCCGTTATAGATAAAGGGATAAGTCTGATGGGTTTTGCACCCGTCATGCGACAAATACAGCTTGACCAAAACTGAAGGTGTTTCTGGTGATGTATTCATGTACAGATGATGGTTCTGATGATGTATTCCGGTTCTTGTTACATATTCATGTAGTGATGATTGTTTTGGTGCTGTATTAGTGATGATGATTCTGGTGATATATTCATCACCAGAACCATCATCAGTACATGAATACAAAGCCAAAATCATTATAGGTACATAATTAGAGCACCAGAGTCATCAATAGTACATGAATATGGCACCAGAACCACCATAAGTACATGAATACGTGGCCAGAACCAAAAGTACTTGAATACAAGAACCAAGCTTAGTATAGCGATCAATTGTAATATCAAATCAGCCCCGTAAACAATTGTATCACATGAACTTACAACTCTACAACTCCCAATATGTCCTTAACAATGGTAAGGAGATACTGGGAGTTGTTATTGAAAGCCATCATCAGACTTAAAATCAGACCCTTAAAAATAAGAGTGTTATTAAAATGCCCTCTGCATAAAAATATCTGTTCATATTATAATCTAAATAAGCCTCATATAGCACATGACCTCAACACTGTCTACCATTATCAGCTCTAACCGCCACACATCCACCCTTATGACCCATGGCCTATACCATGGCTGTCACCTCTCTAATTTTTCATTCCACTTTCTATAGCTCCACACTGTCCCCCCGCCATGCTAACCCGTCTCCATATTGTACCTCCGTTTCACACTGTCCCCTCTCCATATCCATTATGTGCCCCCTCTTCACACTCTACCCTCATACTGTCCACCGTTCTGCCCTCGTCAAACTGTAACAATGCCTCTCACTGTCCCTGTACACAGTATGATGGTAACCACAGCTACCCATACGATATGATATCCACAACAGGCCACCAATATATAGTATGGTCACCACCACAGACCACCATATATAATACGATATCCACCACAGACCCCCATATATAGTATGATGTTCACCACAGTTGCCCATAGATAGTATTATGTCTAAAACAGCCCCCATGTATACTATGATGGCTCCCACAGCACTCCATACAGTATTATGGCTTACAAACAGCACTTCTTACAGTATGATATTCACCACACCTCCCAGTATAATGTCCTCTACAGTCCCATATACAGTATGGTCACCACAACGCTGATACTTGTCTGTCCCCCCACACAGCCCTTCATTTTATGGTCCAAACAGACAGCCCCTCACTTCATAACCCCCTGCACAGCCCCTCATTTTATTTCCCCATCTGCACAGCCCCTCATTTTATTCCCCCATCTGCACAGCCCCTCATTTTATTCCCCCATCTGCACAACCCCTCATTTTATTCCCCATCTGCACAACCCCTCATTTTATTCCCCCCTCTGCACAGAGTTAGCGCCCTAGGCAGGTGCCTACCCTTCCTACCTCTTGTCCCGACCCTGCTCATGGGCACCAGTGTAAAATGTTCTGCAGGGCCCATGGACTCATTAAAATACTGATGTCTTTATAAGGGATCTTTGGGCCCCTACAGACACCAGGGCCTTGACGAGACTCTTACCTCCGCACCCCTATACCCACAACCCTGGTATTATTTAGTTACTACACAACAGAACACCCACAGATGGACCCACAAACTTTGATTAACCATGACCAACTAAAACAGTGCCCCCCAATAAAAATATATGTTGTTTTTTCTTTCAATAAAAAATATAAATTGTACTAAATCAGTAAGTAGTAATTAAACATATACCAAGAGAGTGCTATGACCCATGCCAAACTTTTGGATGGGGCCATTGGCAGGGTCAGGACCTTTTGCTGGCCCCTGAGTTGCTGTAGTAGTAGGGCATCCTTGTGGCCCCTGGACCATGGGACTCAGTTGCAACTGTACCTGTTGTAACCTCAAACTTTTTGTGGGTCTTCACTTTTTTATACCTACAATTTTTTGTAAAAAAACAAACAAACATAAACCCCCATCCATAAATTCTGAAAATTATAAAAGAAGTAATGATCACCTTACCGATCCCCTTCGACTTCTTTACCAACAATCTTCTAGTCCCTCGACAGTCTCTATTCTTCTTGCTCTCGCGATAACATGTCGAGACCATGTGACTGCTGAAGCCAATCACTGGCTGTAGTTTCAACACCACGGTGGTGACAGCTGTGGCCAGTGATTGGCTGCAGGGGTCATGTGTCCGAGTCTGGCAAAAGGAACATGCGTGGTAGGGAATCGGCAAGGTGAGTATCAATTCTTTTATTATATGACAGGATTTTAAAACAGTTTTGTAGGTGGCCGGACAACCCCTTTATGAATATTAGATATTTGTTAAATATGCCCTCGCATTTTTTAATTACTGCACAAGTAAACCAAGGAGAAGAAGAATAAAGAAATAGAGAGACTCAATCTAGAAAACAAAGCTGAATCTAATTTTAAAGTTTTTACTGTAACAGAATGATCCGACCCACAGACCGCTAGGTTTGTAATTGACTCTTATCGGAGGTAATAGCTTCTTTGGCTTCTGAAGCGCTGATTTATATTGTTCCATCCGGTTTATTGGGTTTACTTGTCCCTTTGGTCTGTAGATCTTCCTGTTATGTGTTGTCTCTTGAGCTGCTTAGATATTTGCCTGCCAAAAATCAATCCACATAGCAGAAACAATATCATCCAACTGAAAATGCCAATAATTAATGACTGCTCGGCTCCATATTCGTACAGACAACAACGCGTTTCAAGCCCATTTTCAGATGTTTTGAAGTAATTTAAAAGGAGTTCTCCAGATCAGCATCAAAAACCCAAATATCTATTTGAAAACATTTAGAAATTGTTTTTTTTTATCAATTCCTTGAGTTGTCTTTCTCTATTCAGTTCTTGGAGATTCAGTTTAATAATCTTTTAATAATAATCTTTATTTTTATATAGCGCTAATATATTACGCAGCGCTTTACAGTTTGTACACATTATCATCACTGTCCCCGATGGGGCTCACAATCTAAATTCCCTATCAGTATGTCTTTGGAATGTGGGAGGAAACCGGATTGCCCGGAGGAAACCCACGCAAACACGGAGAGAACATACAAACTCTTTGCAGATGTCTTTATGCCTACCAATATGCTTTATTAGAGTTTCCATGGGTGGTGACCAGAGGTCTCCAAGGATCCAGAAAAATAAATTTTCAAACACCTACATGGTGACCTTAGACTTATACCAGCAGTCTCATTGCTATAAATGACTCTTCCTGGCACCTGGTAGGGCTTTACAATGTTGCTTGACTCATAGGGTCAAGCAAGGCACATGTAAAGACCTTCTGATTTGGAGGACCCATTACTGTATGGGTAAAATTATGTTCATGCTGATATTCGTCGTTCCACCTGGAGCCTCCATCAGCAGATCAACCAAGATGATGTCAAGTATAGCCCAGTTTGGAGCAATATTCCATTTGCCACATGTTGATCATCAAATAGCCTCACAATATCAGTACCAGGCTTACCTTGGGCCTATAGAGATAGGAGAAGCTATTACTACAGTTGTTAAAGATGAGATTTTCTCTCAAATGGAAACCAACCTCAGGTACCGCTGTTGATAGGCACCTATAATTGGGAGAAATAAATCAGAGAGACAGACTACAGGTTGTCTTTTCAAAGTATTCTAGTTTATTGTCCCCGAGCCCTTCTTCTTATAGCCCAAAAGTCACAAGGAGTATAGGTTACATAATACTTGGCAAAAACATGGATCACTTGACGGGTTGTCACTTATGTCCTGGGATACAAGATAGATTTCTATAAACAAGAATGCGGGGGTGTTTTGTACATATTTGTGGTTAACAATGAATTTGGCAGAACAGTGTAGGTTATTCTGGTGAAGAGGGCAAAAACAGATGCATATATCCTTGAAAGGACATCAACTCCCAACCTATTGACAGCTTTCCGGGAATAACTAACCTTTTGCTAGATGGAATGTACGGGAAACTGGACTCGGGGAGACTTAGATGATAATACTTGACCCTTTGCTTATTTGAGAAATATACTTTTTAAATTGAGATTAACCATTTCTTTAACAATTCCCCTCTTTTTATCATCTAATTTACCTTGCCCTATCTGATCCCTTCCTACCGCTGGGTCTGCAGGATAGCCCTACTTCACAAAATACACGGCTTATCCTATGTATATCATGGGATGCCAGGCCTGCTGCGCATCCATTCAGACTATACCTGGGAATCAGACCCACTTTCCCTTGACGACCCTAATCACTATAGAAGGTACTAAATATGGAGATTTATATATATATATATATATATATGTATAGACATTGTGTTAATATATTAATGTATATATAAGGATATAGGATTTAGAGATAGATATGTATATAAAAATATATATTTCAGTGTATAAACTGTTTCTTTATGGAAGGTTCATATTTGAGGAAAGTTCATTTGATAAAGGAATCTTGATGAAATCTTGTGAGCATCCTTCTTCTGGTTAGACCATCGGCTTTCCACATTGCATACAATCCGTCAGGTCCACAGAAGTTTGTTTGTTGCAGAAGATGCATTCACGCTGGAGTGAAGTTATAAAGGTAGTCATCATCACTTGAGTAGACTTTATCTCTGAATCAGTATCGATCTTTACTTCACGTTTACCTGGAAAACATTTGCATTTAGAACTGAGAATTTTCTTGATCAACAGTACGAACAACTTTATCACTACTGCGAGGATCAGAATTACAAACACAATTTGAATAAGGAAGTGCATCACCCCAGACAACCAACCGCGTATTCCCTTGAACCAATTTAAAGGATTCAACCAAGAGAGCCACTCAGGGAAGGGCAAATCTTCGAGTGAATTAGCTTTTCGCACTCCTTCCTTGATTAGCCTTGCTTGCTCTATGTCATGGGTGACTCTCATAAGTCAGGAAGGATCTATATAGTGGCAGCATGCAGGTCCTACCACCTGACAAAATCCTCCCTGTGAGGCGGTGAGATAGTCAAGGACCATGGAATGCTGGTTGGTGATAACTATAAGCTGTTTCATATATGCGGATTCAACATTAAGAGCGTCAAACAAATATCCAGTCACATTATCAAAGATATCCCCCAGTTCCTCTATCATCTGAGCATTTCTTATAGTCCCAAACATAAGTCCAAGGGGACCGGTCATTATCATTCCTGTCTTAAGATACCATGGGGTTTGCATTAGATGGCCCTTTTGTGTGGATGGCACACTCCGCTTTACTATCATATGGTTTGGGATATTACTATATGGGAAATCCCTTTCTTCCCACACCCACATGGCTGGCTCTAATCTAGCCAAAGTACAGGCACCCTCTGCCCCTTGGGGAATCCACCTATATGCATTACTTCCGCATACTATGTATATTCCCTTGGGCAACTCAAACTGATATTCACTTATGAGGGCCACTGCTATTGAGATCATGATTAGTGTTGAGCATTCCGATACCACAAGTATCGGGTATCGGCCGATACTTGCGGTATCGGAATTCCGATACCGAGTTCCGATATTTTTCTGATATCGGAAATCGGAATCGGAAGTTCCCAGTGTATGGTTCCCATGGTCTGGAGGAGAGAAGACTCTCCTTCAGGCCCTGGGATCCATATTCATGTAAAAAATAAAGAATTAAAATAAAAAATATGGATATACTCACCCCTCCAGCGGCCCCTGGACCTTACCGATGTAACCAGCAGCCTCCGTACCTAAGAATGAGGAGTTTAGGACCTGCGATGGCGTCGTGGCTTGTGATTGGTCGCGTGAGCGGTCACATGAGCGGTCAAGCGACCAATCACAAGCCGCGACGTCATCGAAGGTCCTTCACTCCTCATTCTTAGGAACGGAGGCTGCCGGTTACATCGGTAAGGTCCAGGGGCCGCCGGAGGGGTGAGTATATCCATATTTTTTATTTTAATTCTTTATTTTTTACATGAATATGGATCCCAGGGCCTGAAGGAGAGTTTCCTCTCCTTCAGACCCCGGGAACCATCCAGGATAGCTTCCGATACTTGTGTCCCATTGACTTGCATTGGTATCGGGTATCGGTATTGGCGATATCCGATATTTTTTGGATATCGGCCGATCCGATCCGATACCGATACCTTTGAGTATCGGAAGGTATCGCTCAACACTAATCATGAGTGTGGTATCAAAGTAGAGACACCAGGAATCATTTAAATCAGTGGTGACTGACCTATAATATTGTAGTGGTTGGCATTTGGGGATTAGTATTAATACTTATGGACATCTCAGCTGCCCCATCCCCATACTGGCCCTCCCTGGTTTCTTCATCTATATGGACAGCTTCTCTCTCCTTGCATAAGTTAGTGTCTCCTCCCATGAAGAAATAATTTCTTGACCAGTTAGAGTTATGCAGCATCCGTTCTAGACAGACGCGCCTGTAACAATGGAGTTTGCCTTCCTTGGGGAAAGGGACCTTGGCCGCAAAACTAACTTTCAACTCCTGATCCGGAACCTTTCCTATATAATTCCTGTCTACTTCTCTATTTCCCCAAGTGCCATCATTATCCTTGAATTCAAACAGATTATTTGGACGCTTACTCGAAGGATCTTGGTTCCCAGTAAGATTAAATTGGAACCATGGTTGCCTAGTCCACCCTGTGATGGGTAAAGCAGCGGCAGTTTTACTCTGCTGCTCAGAAAGATCCAAAGGCCGCATAGGGCTAATGCTATTCACACATTTGGGCTTCCATTTGCAGAGTCCATCAGCTGGTCAACCACTTTCGTTGTCAAGAATAGCGCAGACACGGCACTGTCTTGTTGACACCTGGTATAGGCTTCACAAGGTTGCTCTAGTTACAGCCTCACATGGTCAACACCAGTCACAGGCTAACCTGTGAGGATGCCAGGGCCTCTTGAGTTTTGAGGAACCAATACTATACCGGTAAGGCTATGTTCACACTGACATTCGGGCTTCTGTTTGGAGCCTCCATTCACAGGCCACCCTTTTTAGATTTCAATGTCAAACCCCCCATGGAACCCACTACAAGGTAAAGGGGTCAATGTCACCATTTGGATTTTTGGGAAGATAGATCCAGGATGGCATTGTGGATTCCCATTATAAATGGAAGACATTGTCCAGGTGTGAACAGAACCAAAACATGCTCTATGCTTGTGAAGCCAAAGGTGGAGCAGACATTGAGTGATGTCACCCAATGGCCAAACATACCATAAGCGCCGGTTCTATTGATACAGTACATTTCTTTAACCATGACCCTACCATCAACATCCCACTGCTCTGTCTCAGTAGACACCACTAAGTTCTTATAGCTTCCCTCTCGCATGTCTGAATGTAATTATATCTTCTCAAGAATAAAGTAAGCCTAAAAGTGTCATCTCTTTTCTTCTTTTCTACCTTTTTGCTTGAGCAGATGTGATGAGTATGTGACGCAGCTGGATGAAATGCAGAGGCAACTGGCGGCCGCAGAAGATGAGAAGAAGACTTTGAATTCGCTGTTGAGGATGGCGATCCAGCAGAAGCTCGCACTTACGCAAAGGTTGGAAGACCTGGAGTTTGATCACGAGCAATCCTGGCGTACCAAAGGCAAGATGGCAAAAGGCAAGATCGGTAGCCCCAAAGTAAGTCTAGAGCAATCTGCCAGTAGAACAGTACTTTACCCCTTAATGCACAGCCACTTATCCCCCAACCCAACCTCACTGAATACCAATGTCATTGATATGAAGGGGTCTCTATTTAGCCATCATACCAAACCAGTGCCAGATAAAGAGTGAAACTAGCCGATTGGAGTAGTCTATAGTCTCGTCAATATCTCTTAAGTTTGTACACCCATCCATCCATCATTTATTGTCGTCATCGTGTACTTGGTTGTGTGTTTTATGTACAATGTTTGATGTAGGCTCAATGATGGGTGCACCTATTTGCACTACCACTTTAGTGCAAGCAAAAAGTTTCCAGTTCTTGAGCCACACAAGAAAAATGGAATCTGATATGGATGATATCTCCATTTATTTTTGCCCACACTAGTTTTTTTTAGCTTTTCATGGTCGGATCTACCTAAAGTGCTACCACCTTAAAAAAAATATCAATGGTCCCTACAATCTACTGGATTAATCAATACACCAGAGTAGCTTCTATCTGTGGTTAACTAGTGGATCCAAGCAGTGTACGAGAATGTGGGCGAAAAAAAAATTACCATGTACATCTTTCGAGGGATAGTCTACAGCTGTAAGTCCCAGCAATGTCTTATCTGACTTGTCAAGAAGGTTCTAATGGAAGTTCTTACCGGTGGTAAAGATCTCATAGTTATTTTTGCTGTAAGACCTTAAAGGGATTGTGACATCAGAAAATGTCCTATAGTTTAAATCAGGTGTTTGTGTTAAATGTGCTTACAAAAAAGGCAATTTTTTTTTCATATCAGAATCTGTCTTAAAATAAAAATTAGAAGTCTTTTTTAGACTCATACTTAATGTTCTTTACAGAAGAGTTTTCAGAAGTCTCATTATCATCACAGACAATGACATGTAACACCTGTCACGGCAAACCGACTGTCTGCTATGTTAACCATTGAAACATGTGGTGCAGGTAGATGTTGTTGCAACGGAGGAACAAAGGAGACTCAGACAGTTCACACTCAAGGTCCCTCTAGACTGGTCTCTGACGGCTTTATTAGACCAATACATTTCAATGGTAACTTACTAGGGCACATACATGAATTCTATACATTTCTATGAGCTTATTATCAACGTAGACAAGACTGCTTATAATGTTACTATCATCCAGTTTCCTGAAAATCACTGTTTCTCTGCAGATAACAGAGGGATTGGCCATGCCCGCTCTTCTCAGGCTGGCTGTTACTCACAGCAGGGAGCTGGACACTGGTGTGTGACATAAAGTCCGAGAAAGGAGGGGGATCAATGAGGAGCAGCTGCTGTCACACAGAATTACAAGTTTTAGAAAGATTATAAAAGTACACTGGGCATCTCATCTTCATAGTTTATGATGCACAGGCAGTACAAACCTTTTTTATGACATAAAGTCCGAGAACGGAGGGGGAGCAATGAGGAGCAGCTGCTGTCACACAGAACTACAAGTTTTAGAAAGATTATAAAAGTACACTGGGCACCTCATCTTCATAGTTTATGATGCACAGGCAGTACAAACCTTTTTTATGACATAAAGTCCGAGAACGGAGGGGGAGCAATGAGGAGCAGCTGCTGTCACACAGAATTACAAGTTTTAGAAAGTTTATAAAAGTACACTGGGCATCTCATCTTCATAGTTTATGATGCACAGACAGTACAAACATTTTTTTATCTCCCCAGAGTACCCCTTTAAGGTGTGAATATAACTACGCCTCCAGGTCGTGCTATGAAATTCTATTTTATGCTGATATAAGAATCTTTAGCTTAAAATATAATGGAACATTCTTTGCTGTTGGCAAATATTATTTGAGTAATTAACAATGAATTTAGCAAGACTGCAAATGAAGAACATATAAATTTAGAGATTAGGACTTTACTGATGTAATTTTTCTGAGAAGAAGGCAAATAACACAATATCTCATGTCATTTCCTGATCACACGCTTTACAGCAATTCTTATGTGAAATATAATTTCTTATAATAACTAATCTTAATAATTGATATTATGGTCAGTTATACCCATAGAATACAAGTGGTTGGTACCTCAGAATGCAATAAATAGACAACCTAGAGGTGCCTTAATGTATCCATGTATTTGTTCGTCTCTCCGGTGCCAGGGAGGAGTAATGCCCACTAGTCGAAAAGTTTGGAGTTCAACCTCCAGTCAAATTCTGCAGCAACAAAGTTCACCTTCCCATTCCTTAACAATGACCTTTGCACACTCTCATTAGATGCTTCAATAAAACAGATAGGGGCGGAGTCTGTTAATTGCTAATGTACATGTGCATTTCCTGAAAACAACAGGAAGTTAGAGTCTAAAAAAGTCCAAGTGGCCGGTGTGAGAATTGCAAGATTTCAAGTTACTTTACAAATCGTGATATGGAAAAAAACCTTTAGCAAAATTAAAAAAATATTAATAAATAAATATATATATATTTACATAATTGTTTAAATATATAAATACCTGATTTAAACAATTGGTAATTTTCTGATGATACATTTCCTTTAATTTTAGAGAAGTTATTGCTTTTTGGTTTTGCATAAGTGACTGGTATACAGAACATTTAATGGAATAAAGGAGAAAAGTTACCTTGATAGTCTCGGTTTCACTCTCAATTTCCTTATTAATAAAAAGTTTAATGTCAATGAATTTTCTAGCTTAAATTTTTTTTTAGGGTTATCATAAAAACATTACAATCAGATAAGAATCTAATCATATAATCGATTCCCTACATAGTCAACATACGCAAGACAAGAGCTTTAATAATAAATGTCCTTTTTTTCATTTTCTGCTACAACTGCTTGTCAAAAACTGTGAAACCAAATGTGGGTCATTCGATCCGACGAGGCAGAAAAATGTAATGCCGACCCATGTGCAGCAAATACTTGACTTTTAAGTTATAAGACCGTAAACTGGGAATTATCAGTGTTGTTTTCACAACTCACTACACAATGACGATGTGTAGTGGCCACTGAAGACAGAGGAAGAGAAGGACATCATTTTTTGGGATTCTGTATAGTTAAAAAATGTTTTCTGTAGCCCTGATCTTTTTTGCACCCTGTATTGTCTTCAATTAAATCTAAAATTATAGTAAATTTTTAATACACACTTTGTAAGTCTCACTTGGGGGAAACCATAAGATTCTACGAGATACTGCTATTAAACAATAGCACAATTTTTTAGTAAACATTCTGCCTTGCGTCAGTTCACAAGTTGAGTTGGAGGGCTGAATCTGGAAGATGTGTAGATGTAAGAAGAGTCTATGGACCTCCTTGGCCTATACTTATGCATGTTGATAGTGTTTGTCTTACCGTTAAAGGATGCCGACCATGTGACCAGCTGATCTTTTTTATGGACGGGCCATATTCATCAGAATTGGATCTGTTCTGACTAGCAAAGTGGGCTCATAGACTAGAGAATCTCCAAACAGACATCCACATCCATATAACATACTGTACGTCCCACGTTTGGTATTTGGTGGAGGACTATTCAAAATAACTCATAACACGAGCACATATACATCGTCGCTATATCAAGACGAGAACCAACTTCAAAAAATCCATGTAAGATTTCCCATATGTTTGGTGTGGATTACTCAAGGATATGAGATGTATCAAACCCATCACCAACTACACATGGAATATATCATCGATATATCAAACACCACTCCAGTTTTGAAAAGATCATGCCGACTTTACCCTATGTATTTTGTGTCAGACTGCTTAGAGAGAAGATATTTAAATTAGGTTTTTGTGTTAAATGTTTTTCATATCACGATCTGTATTAAAAATAATAATACAAATTGTAAATATTAACATTTTTACATTGAGGCTATTTTAGAGTCATGCTTCTTGTTATCTGCAGAAGACATTTCAGCAGTCCCATTATCATCACAGACAGACAGATAATACCTCTATTCAGAATAGCTGATGTCTCAGATGACCCTGCTCCCCTTAACTTCAGAATAACCTTTGCACACACTCATTAGATACTTCAGTATAAAATATAGGGTCTGAGACAGTCTATTGCTTCTGACTTACATAGCGGGTAAAAATTGTTAGTTGTTAAATATCGTCAATGCATCAAACCCAACTTCAGTTGTACAAGGTTCATGCCAGACTTCTTCACTCCGTGTTTTTGGTGGTGGACTTTTCCATTTAATTTGTGCATGAATTTATAAACATTATCAATGCAGCAAACCCCCCATGTTTAATGATAGGTTTTCCCAAGATTAAATAATAAAAGTCTTGTAGAACAAATACAAGAAAAGGAGAAATACATGGATTGATATACATCATTGATATCAAACCTATCTCTAATTTGACAAGGCTCATGCAAGACTTCCCCACTCTCTGTTTTTTGTGATGGTGTCATCAATGTAATTCATGTGACACGAGAAAATGTGGACATAGAATAAATGAAAAATATTATTGATTTATCAAACCTAACGCTAACTTTGACAACATCAGGCCAGACGTCTTCGCAATTTCTTTTTAATGTTGACTTCCTGTAATTTAAGTGGCACAAATACATTGAGATGATGAATACATGGATTGAAAAACATCGTCAATGTATCAAATCCAATTCCACTTTTATACAGTTCATGTCAGGCTTCCCTACTCCATGTTTTTGGTGGTGGTCTTCTCAGTGTAAGTCATGTGACACAATGACATATATGTACATGGAATACATGAAAAATGTCATCGATGTATCAAACTCAACACCAACTTTGAAAAGCTTATGCCAGTTGTACCTTCCTCATTGTGTATGTTGTGATGGACTACTTAATATAATCTAAATTTCACAAACACGTGGAAATAGAGAATACATAGTTTGGTAATGTTGACTTTGTAACAAGCTAACACAAACTTTTAAAAGATTTGTGCAAACATTTCTCACACCATGTATTTGGTGGTGTAACAATCACATGAAGATAAAAATACAAGGATTTAGAAACATCGTTAATTTTTTCAAACCAAACTAAAACCTGACAAGGTTCATGCCAGGCTTCACCACTCAATGATGTTGGTAGTTTTGTACTCAATGTAATTCATGTGATACAAACACATAAAGATATGGAATACATGGATTTCAAAACCTCTTCTATGTATCAACACAACTTCCTTGAAAAGGTTCATGCCAAGCCATACTACTCCATGATTTCAGTGGTGGTATTCTCAATGTAACTCATGTGACAGAATGACATGTGAGCATGGAATACATGAAAAATGTCATCGATATATCAAACTCAACTCCAGCTTTGAAAAGCTCATGCCACTCATGCTCTATCCATTTTGTTTTTGTGGTAGACTAGTCAAAGTAATCTAAATTACAGAAACACATGAAGATAGAAACTACATGGATTGAGAAACATTGTCTATGTATCAACCCAAACTCCAACTTGACATGGTTTATGATACTTTTCACTGATCGATGATATTGTTTGTAGTCTACCAAATGTAATTCATGTGACACAAACACATAAATATTATTATTATACATTTTTATAGCACCATTTATTCCATGGCGCTTCACATGTGAAAAGGGGGCAAATATAGACAAATACAATAAACATGAGCAAAAAACAAGGCACTAACAGGTACAGAAGGAGGGGAGGACACTGCCCGCGAGGGCTCACAGTCTACAGGGGATGGGTGAGGGTACACTAGGAGAGGGTAGAGCTGGTCATGCGGCGGTTCAGTAGGTTGAGGATCACTGCAGGCTGTAGGCTTGTCGGAAGAGGTGAGTCTTCAGGTTATTTTGAAGGTTTCTATGGTAGGCGAGAGTCTGATGTGTTGGGGTACAGAGTTCCAGAGTATGGGGGAAGCACGGGAGAAGTCTTGTATGCTGTTGTGGGAGGAAGAGATAAGAGGGGAATAGAGAAGGAGATCTTGTGAGGATCGAAGGTTGCATGTAGGTAAGTACCAGGAGACCATGTTGCAGGTGTATGGAGGAGACTGGTTGTGGATGGCTTTGTATGTCGTAGTAAGGGTTTTGAACTGGAGTCTCTGGACGACAGGAAGCCAGTGAAGGGCTTGGCATAGGGGAGATGCTGGGGAATAGTGGGGAGACAGGTAGATAAGTCAGGCAGCACAGTGTAGGATGGATTGGAGTGGTGCCAGGGTGCTAGAGGGGAAGCCAGAGAGTAGGAGGTTGCAGCAGTCAAGGCGGGAGATGTTAAGGGCGTGCACTAGTGTTTTTGTGGTTTCGTTGTCGAGGAATGTGGGGATTCGGGAAATATTTTTGGGTTTGAGACGGCAGGAGGAGGCAAGGGCTTGGATATGTGGCTTGAAAGAGAGGACAGAGTCGAGGAACATCCTGAGGCACCAAGCATGCGGGACTAGGGAAAGTGAGCAACTATTGACATTAATGGATAGGTCTGGTGGAGGGGTAGAGTGAGATGGGGAAAGATGATGAATTCTGTTTTGTCCATGTCCAGTTTTAGAAAGCGAGCAGAAAAGAAGGCCGAGATGTAGATGGAGAAGAGTAGGGGTCCCAGAACTGAGCCTTGAGGGACACCGACAGACAAGGGGCGAGGTGAGAAGGTGGTATGGGAGAGGGAGACACTGAAAGTTCGGTCTGTTAGATATGACGAGATCCAGGATAGGGTCAAGTCTGTGATGCCAAGAGATGATAGAATCTGTAGCACGAGGGAATGGTCCACAGTGTCAAAGGCAGAAGACGTGTCCAGGAGAAGGAGGACAGAGTAGTGTCGTTTGCTCTTGGCGGTTAGTAGGTCATTGGTGACTTTAGTTAGGGCAGTTTCAGTTGAGTGATGGGGTTGGAAGCCAGATTGTAACCGGTCAAAGAGGGGGCAGGAGGAGAGGCTGGAGGACAGTTCAAGATGGACATGCTCTTCCAGTAGTTTTGAGGCATAAGGGAGAAGAGATATCGGGCGATAGCTAGACACAGAGGATTGGTCGAGGGAGGGCTTTTTGAGGATGGGTGTGATCTTGGCATGTTTGAAGGATGAGGGGAAGACACCAGTTGTGAGTGAGAGGTTGATGAGGTGTGTTAGGGTTGGGATGAAGACTGTGGTGAGGTTAGGGATGAGGTGGGATGGGAGCAGATCAAGCGTGCAAGTGGTGAGATGTGATCTAGACAGGAGGGTGGAGAGCTAATCTGTCATGGTAGAGAAGCTGGTTTTGGAGGAACAGGGTTGAGCAGCTAAAAGGGGCATTGGGCGCTGCAGGCCAAAGCTTTCTCTGATCGTATCGATCTTCTATTTAAAGAAAGAGGCAAAGTCATCAGCAGAAATTAGGGGGAGGGAGGAGGTTCTGGGAAATGTAGTAGAGAATTGAAAGTGTTGAAAAGCTGTTTAGGGTTGTGAGACAGGGGGATATGAGAGATGAGAAATAAGTGTGGTTTGCGGCAGTGAGCGTGGACTTGAAGCTGGCGAGGGACTGCTTGTATGCGATGAAGTGCTCGGCAGAGTGGGATCTCTTCCATCTCCGCTCACCGACCCTGGAAGCCCGTCTCAGTTCTTTGGTCAGGCTGGTCAGCCAGGGCTGTCTGTTTATTATAAGAAATACATTGATTGAGAAACATTGTCTATGTATCAAACACATCTTCACTGACAAGATTTGTGTCGGCCTTCACCACTCCATGATGTTGGTGATGGTCTACTCAATATAATACATGTCTACTCAATATAATTCACATATAAAGATAGGCAATACATGGATTGAGAAACATCATCTATGAACCAAACACAACCCCCTTTGGCAAATATCATGAGGATGAAGATGAGGAATACATGGATAGAGGAACATCGTATCAAACCCAACTCCAACTAGAGTAGGTTCATGCTAGGCTTTACCACTCCATGATTTCGGTGGTGGTCTACTCCATATAATTCATGTGATACATGGAGATGTGGAAAATTAATACTTGGCAAAAATGTGAAAACTTGTCTTTTGACAAAAAATGCGGGAAACAACAAAACGTCTTCTATCGTCTTGAACATGCATCATTAATCTGTGATGGCCCCTAAATATAATATTTTAAAGTCTAATTTATTCCCACAAATATTTTTGTGATGGTTAATCTTTTATTTAAAATCTTAATGGATTAAACACATTCAATATTGTTCACATGGAATAAAGAGGCACTAAGCAAGGTCAGTCAGAGAGGTGTCTCGCCTGGAACAAGAACGGGTCCAGACCACGTTACTTTGCCAAGTTCCTTGGGTGTTGGTGCACAGCATTGGGTACTAACTCGGTTTCAATGGATCTTTAAAATGTCAAGTCTTATGGCAACTAAAGACTATATATTGATTTATTCATATGACATTCCTTTCAATACTTTGTGTGGAATAAAAATGGCTGCCTCCAGTGTAGCTTACATTACTCTTAATTATTTCTACTTGGACAAAATATGAACGATCATTGCACAGAACATCAACATGTTGTTCATCTGCCCCGATGTTGAAACATTTTACTATTTTGTTATGTTACATGCCAACCAATATGGATTGTATCTAACTACATGGGAGTATACATTCAAAATAATATCTTTTATAAATTATTTAACAGTTAAGGGGTCTTTAATTTGGGTTGTCCCACCATTAAATATCAGAGGGGAAAAGGAGACTGATTATGTCTAGTATGTGACCCCAACAGCACAGATAAGCTAAGAAGACATCTTATTCAGGTAAAATAAGAAGAAACTATGTTGTCAGCTGCAAGAGGGGGAAGGAGAGTGATTCTGTGTAGTGCCTGCACCCTCAGCACAGATTAGCAAAGAAGACTTCGTAAGAGGAAAGTAAGAACTATATTGTCACTTGCAAGAGGGGGAAGGAGACTGATTTTATCAACTGCTTGCCCCAAGGAGCCAAGATAAGCTAAGAAGACTTCTTCTGTAGTAAAAGCAAGAAGGATCAACTGTATATTGTGAGCTGCCAGAGTGGAGACTGATTCATTAAAAATTTTACACTCAGAAGCATATATGAAACAAATAGAAGCAAAAAAAACTGAAAAAAAATGTATTTTTTTTTTTCGCAACATGCACTGCCAGTTACTTCAGGACAGCTTCAGGCTTTTCATGAAATAACTCTTTTAAGAATAATTCATAAAAGTGATGCAAATCAGTATAATTGGGATTTCGCTACATTGTAGATCCATCCAGTTATAACATTTCTCCTACTTATTTAAAGGAAGTCTGTCACCCCTAAAATTCTTTTTACTCCACATGCAAATGAGGGGGCATCGGTGCACCCATGACGTGGCTATGAGCTGGGTGTACCATCAATTTGCGTCTTGAAGACTGCACTAGCTTGAGATGTTCAGTGTTCTCTCCTAACCCGAACGCTGCCCCGGGTGTGTGCGCATGCGCACTGATACTGACTGTACCGTCTCGTCTGAGTGCATACGCATAATGGCAAAGTGCAATCTCCTTGCAAGTGCACGCATGGTAGGGAACAGCCAGTATCAGTGCACATTCATACACTCAGGACAGTGTTTGCTCTAGGGTTGAGCTCTAACCATCATAAGCAGGTACAGTGCTACGAAGATATTTATAAGGGTGAAGAACCCTACATCACTGTTTATTTAGTCTAAAAGGCATTTGGAAGTTTAAAGACTCCCTTCAAGCTCATACACATGTCCATTGGGAAGCAGTCAGTGTTAGTAAAAGTTTTAGGCTGCTTTTATACCATGTTTGTGGCTGACATTTGCCAAATACACCAATAAGGGCCCCTAAGGCCAAGCATATAGCCTTGAAGTATTCTCATGTAGGGAACCAGTTTATTTAGAACCAAAGATTTAAACTGGTCATACAAGTTAGACTTATGTTGGCCAAACCCTGCAATATCGGTGGGTTCAACCAATGGTCCAATGTGTTTGGGGACGCTGGACAGATGAGTCAGGATTGATGTCAATAAGTCATGTGTGATTTTCGATTGCTAATTGCATTGTTCTGCCAGAGATAAGCCACCTTCGGATGTGTCATTCGATGGCCTTCTCATAGAGAATGCTGTAGCTCTCAGACAAACGAGTATTCCTACGTTTGGGAGAGTCGGCTGAGATGGCCGTCGGTTGAACGATCGTTCCACCAAAAGCCATTAATGGTCAACCTAATCTGAAATAAAGAAAATACTTGGCTCCTGGAGACTCTCCTGACTATCTATGAGAAAGGGAGCCAACTACAACCCACTGGCCAGCTAAAAGAAAAAATATTGTCTTTACTCATCCTTATAACTTTATCAGGGCCACCATTAATTAACTATCCAGAGACATCCAGATGGGCTCCGATGCCCTTCTAAAACAAATTTCTAGAGATGAAACATCCTTCCGTAAGTCAAAGATATAAACAGTTATACATGTACTTTCCCTAGTTTCCTTATCCATCTACATCATCGATTGCCATGATTAAAAAAAAAAAATTCAAATCGTTGATTGCCAAAAAAAAAACCCTACCTTGTTGATTGCCAAAAAAAAAAAAAAGTTAAACTGAAAAATGTAGAAAAGCTTAGCCAAGTACATTATTCAAACCAGTAAAATCAAGGTATGCTGAAGTATATTCCTCGTATGCACTTTTGGCATACCTGATGGCCATTATTATGGGTACGTTGGGTATATACTTTTGGATCATGTTGTTTGAGCATTTCCTTAGGTTGTCAGACTAATATGTGAATGGCTTTGAAAGGAATCATATCTGAGCCACCAATCGTATTCTTTTCTTCTTCGTAAAGGGTACATGTGCCAAATAGGGGAGTGGGTTCTCATGACAGGATAGTCTCAACCATGTTTTAATCGACAATGAGAACCCACCATGGCCCGAAAGCCATAAAAATGAAATGATAGAACCAGGATCTCTCGTCATGAGTGGTTAGGATTGTGGTGAAGTCAAGCAGCTCCGGAAAGGGGCCCAATTTGTATCACTTTTGCAAGGAATTTTACGAGGTCATTGACATATTTTGGTGCTACAGATTTAGAAATTCTAGTGGTAAACGCGATGCTTTGCTTAATCAATAATCCGTCTATAACTGTACATTTACATGTAAATTTGTTTTAAGTCAAGATGGTTTATCCATATGTTTCGAAAGATTTTGGCCATTGGGGCATTACCATAGATTATAAACTCCCAGGACCCACTAACCTTGAACATTTTTATTTCCACTAATATGAGTTATAATGTGATTAAGTGCTTGTCTCTTACCCTCCCTCCCAAAAATATGTTTTCTTGTTATGATGAGCACCTAACTTTTACTTATCTGTTTGTATTTGTTTTTAGCAATTCTGCCAAAAAGTTTAGACATTAGAGAAAAGTATGCCTCCTCGTAGACTATTATTGTAGCCCACAACCCCGCCAAGAACAGGTCATGTTTTAGCATCCTTTGATGTTGGCCCCTAGAGTGTTGCATCAATAAACTGGCCTGCAGAATATGGACTTTAAAGAATATGGGCACCTTCAGGGGCATTTTTTTTACTTGTATGCATGCACTTTTGGCTAAGAATAATTTTTGCAATTGCGTTTTGTGCTACATTTTTTAGAGAAACCCAATTTCCAAAATAATTTTTAGACAAAAAAAGCCCCTAATAGTGTCCATATCCTTTAAAATTTGCTCAAAATATTGATTAATTTTCTACTTTTTGGGAGCCACCAAGCCCAAAATTGTTCCAAATTTTTAAAAGTAGAAGTCTCACAAAAAGGTCCATTATAGCAGACTTTACTCTAATGTCCACAGGCACCCAAAGCCAAATTTTATTTTGTGTAATGGTGTTTTTTTTAAGAAACTCTATATTTTGACACCCCTTAGACATTATAAAGCTCAGCAGTACATCATGGAGGTCAGATTCATAGATATAAGGAGGTTTTTTTTTTTGTTCTAGTGTAGGAAATCTTGATTGGCCAGAGAGTATCACATTCTCTTTCTGTATGGAAACACCAAGGAATCTGTTGGTACCTGGTGTGATCCATGAGATTTTCAAGATTTAAAGGCACAGTTTACATCTACACTTAACAGCACAGCAGTCACAAGATAAAGGGACAAATAAGAGCGTCATTTACAGCAACCAAGTTCAGGCATCAGGTAGCTGCAGCTAAGCTCTGAGCAGAACGTCAACCGTCCACCAACGTAACACGTTTGCTGTCTTTGCAGCAGTTCCCAGTTCCAGTTGCAAGAAACCCGCTTCACACGTATTGCACCAAGTTCCCATTCCAAGCAACGCACGACAGGCCACCACTCAGGGTCCCAGCAGGAACTTCCTCATCAGCCAACTCCAGCCCTGAAAAGCCTTCTGCACTACTCTTCCACCAGCTGTCAGCTTCGAGGAGCACAGGGCAACTTAATACACAATGCTTCTCTCCGCTGCAGGCTTCCAGCCAAAGTTTTACACACAGTCCGGAATCTTCTCACTCCCGACTACAGAAAAACCTCTTCAGTTTTACTACAGCTTCATCTTCTTCATCATCACCACCACCCAGCAACAGAGACCCTCACTCTTTAACTTCCACAGCTCTATGTTCCAGGCAAAAAGGTAACCACATTCTACTTGCTGAGTGTTCCCCCCGATATCTGCCGCCACGACAAACTAACTATCCATTCACTGAATCAAGGCTTCACCAATCAAGGGTCTTCACCCCAAGGTATCTAATACCACCCAGTTACACAGAACACACTGTCCTCCCTGAAAGATTATTTAGTCCCGACTCAAAGTAATTACTTCTGTTATTCTCATCTTGAAAGAGACGGGTCAATCAAAATTTTTTTTTTAATTTTTATGGTTCCAGGGTAGATTGCAAATTGTATATTTGTGGATGTTCTGTGCAATTGACCTTAACATAAGTCTTTTTTTAAATTTTTAAAATTAATTTTTTTATTTAATATTGGCCAAGTAGAACTGTAGGGACCATAGGGATCTCTATAATTTTTTGAGAGCACAAAAAGGTACAGCATTCCAGATTTTTGGAGCTGGTCTTGGTAATATGGATTCTGAAGTACATTGTTCATTTTCATTTTGTTTGCTTTTTAAGTGGCCTTATATGCTGTGTCTTTCTAATCGTTACATGTTAGAACACTGTGACTACTTACATTTGTTAAAAAGAACTTAGCGACTAAAGTTGTATTTTAGACTGGAAGAAGGTCCTGATGGTGCATAACTGATAATGAATAAATCTTAAAAAGTAAAGCTGCCCATACATATGTGGCTTCCCATACGTCTAATTTCGGTTGGACTGGTCAAGCATCATATTTAGTATGACGGCCTCCCGATTCTTCCCCAATAGCAGATGTTGGGGGGAAAAAGAATCAAGCAGTTGAAGTTCAACATTACCAATCCTTTAGTTCTCAGGGAAGATAAGCTGCCACTGGAGGCTTCTGTCAGTGGCTTATTATCCTCTTCAAAATTAGAGTTAAGCAAAAAATTTGTAGGACAATGAGCCAGTGTCCCTGTTAATAGTCCATGGTCATCGGATCCTACCACCAAAGCTTACCTTTTTGGCTCCTCTGCTGATTAGTTGGCGTGACACAACATAATTGTTGAGGTGTGACATAACGCCAAGCTGACTAATCAGAAAAGGAGCCAAGTATACCATCAGGTTAGAGGAGATTTTCTGTAATCTGGAGTGGTACCAGAGGCTACTGATGTGGCTGCCAGACTGGAGCCCTGCGAACCTCCTCCTACATGCCAGGGTGCCCTGCTCTTCTTTTGATTAGTTGGCGTGGTACGATGTTATCATTGAGACGTGACATCAAGACAGGCTAATCTGAAGAGGAGCCGGGGATACCAGGCTCTGGAGTGGTACGACTATTGATGTTGCCCCAAACCTGAGCCTGCGAACCTCTTTCATACTGCTGGGGTGCCCTACTCCTCTTTTGAATAGTTGGCATGGCGCAATGCCATCTTTGAGACAGGCTAACTAATCAAAAGAGAAGCCAAGGTTACTGACAGGTAAGAGGAGGATCATAGGTCTCTGCCCGGCAGCCATGGATTAACGACTTGGCCGCTGGACTATGGTCCTGCAATTCTTCTTGCTCAACTCTATTAAAAATATTGTACTTCTTCTCAAGTTGAAATAGAAGTGGTCTGGAAAAGTTAACTACCGTGCGGTAATTGGACCTGTAAGAGGTCGTCCACATTGGACAGTCTCTTTTTGTTGGAAGAGTCCACCAAAAATAAGTTGACCACAAGGTGTCCAGGCATCAAGTCCCCCCCCCACCACCACTTCTAGTGTTCAATTATCCTCCAGTGAGACCACAGAAGAATTAAAACATTACACAATACCTATAAAAACCAATAGGTGCCTAAGCTCTTCAAAATGAGAGACAATCTTGATAGCCTCTTTGATAAAGCTCTCAAATGGGGAAAACTCCTCTATTAGCTCAGAATTTCCTTCAAGGGTATTTCAAAATGGGTGTAAGATTATAGTAATCGTGTGTCAGATCTTGTGATCAAATTTGCACATTTTTTGGTAACCGATAGACTGTAGAAAGCACCGAACATTTCGATTTAAGATGAAGAATTGGTTGAGGGCCCCCCTTTGTTCTAAAAACAAAAAATACCATCCATAATGTATTTCTCTTCTCTAGCACTTTATGATTACCCCCTCCGATTTATCTATGGTATTTTTACACCTTTTTAGGTCACCTATTCGACAATGCATTGACATTTCTACTTATTTTCCTAGGAGGCTATCGGACTTTATTTTTTAATAGACCTTCGGTTCGTAGCAGTAAATTAGAAAATTCTTACTTCCTTCCTGCCACCACTAGGTGGAAAATTAAGATATATATATCCTGAAAATAACATATGACCTAAGGTGTCGCATTATTGGTTTTCGAGTTTTGGAATTGTTGACGAAGTGTTTTCCGGTTGATATGTAAATACTGTTTTTGAATGTCAAGATGGCGCACACGGAATGACCAACTTCGGATCCTAATTAATGGTGTATCAATTTAAGAACGTTGGTTGATTGGGGCTTCTTTACTCTTGGATGGCTCAACTCACCCATTAAACTGAAATAGCTATTAACATTTTTTTTTTTGCTAGAAAAGAAGATTTTTTTAGTTTTTTTTTTTCAAAAAGTATCCCATAAATATCTGATAATAATTGATTATTATTACAAATATCTGCATGTCTATTGTAATTATTAAAATTGGATACACCGGACGTTTTCTTCCCAACAAACATAATTATGACTTATACTTTCAATGGATCAACACAACCAGGACGAAAAGAACGTGGTTGAATTTAATGGATGACATTTGAAGTGATCCCATAATACATTCCATCATGCAGTATTTTAATTTTCCATCTATTTTTCTTATTTATTTTATTTTTTATTTTTATCTTTTATTTTTTTTGGGTGGTCGGGGAAGTAGGAGATTATAATTCCGTCAATTTTTATTTTTTTAAAACTGTAATAAACTGTATTATACTTGTTATTATGATTATTATGCTATTATTAAATTATTTTACTTGGAGCATTTTGTAATAGAAATTATTCCATATAAAATTTATAGCTATATTTATTAAAAAGAAAGCAATATAAAAGCTATGTTGAAATTATGAACAACATTTTTGTAAAAGGTGCAAAAATTAGCACGAAATAGTGGAGAAACTTTTTCTTACTCTTGATATAGCAATTTAAGATTTTTAAGGAAAATGATAAATTTCGTTTTTGAGCTTCTCGATCTGTGATATCAAGTTGATGGTTGATACAAAAAAAGAGTAAAAAAAAGTGAAAGTTTAATAAAAAATTACCCTTATATAAATATAAAAAAAAAATAACTATTAAAAAAATATTAATATTATTCTGACTATTTAGACAGATTTTACATGTAATTATATGGCTAGATTAAGGTGCATGGATTTTACTTTAGCTAACAAGTTAATTTCAAATATATTTTTAATGGAAATGTGTCTTCAGAAAATGACCAACTGTTTAAATCTTTTTTTTCGAAGTTAAATGTTTTTTTGTTTTTTTTTCATTCATATCGTGATCTATATTTAAAAAAAATGAGAATTCTTACACTAACAGCTGAGGCTATTCTAGTCATCAGCTGTAATCATTGTAATCATAGCTGTGACGATAGAGAGACTACTGAAAAGTCGCAGGAAATGTGAGTTTAAAATTCCAAGTACGGTGAAATTGCAAAAAAAAAGTGCAATCCCACACTTGTTTTTTGTTTGGCTTTTTTACTAGGTTCATTAAATGCTAAAACTGACCTGCCATTATGATTCTCCAGGTCATTATGAGTTCATAGACACCAAACATGTCTAGGTTCTCCATATTTTGTGATCTCGGGTTGGGTGAGGGCATATTTTTGGCATTCCGGGCAGAAGTTTTTAATTATACCATTTTGGTGCAGATAGGTTCTTTTGATCGCCCGACCAAAAAAAACGTAATTTTGGCATTTTGACTTTTTTCCTCACTACGCCATTTAGCGATCAAATTAATCCTTTTTTATTATTAATAGATCGGGCGATTCTGAACGCGGTCATACTAAAGATGTGTCTGTTTGGTTTTTTTTCAGTGTTTTATTTTGAATGGGGCAAAAGGGGGTGATTTGAACTTTTATAGATATATTTTTTTATATATATTATGTTTTACTTTTGGCATGTTTCAATAGTCTCCATGGGAGACTAGAAGCTGCCATGACCCGATCGGCTCAGCTACAGAGAGGCGATGATCAGATCGCCTCTATATAGCAGAATTGCTCACTTGCTATGAGCGCCGACCACTGGGTGGTGCTCACAGCAATCCAGCACTGACAACCATAGAGGTCTCTCCAGGAGACCTCCGGTTGTCATGCCAACTCACTGTGACCCACAATCACGTGACGGGGTCACCGGTGGATGTATTTCCGGCGCGATTGCCGGCAGCGCTTGTTAAATGCAGCTGTCAGAGATTGACAGCGGCATTTAACTGGTTAATAGCCACGAGTGGATTGCGATTCCACCCGCAGCTATTGTGGGCCCATGTTAGCTGTTCAAAACAGCTCACATGTCCCTGGAAAGATGTGGGCTCAGCGCCAGAGCCCACATCAAAGGGAGAGTGTCCGACATCGGTGTAAATGTATGCCCAACGTCGGAAAGGGGTTAAAATAGCCACAGTGGTCAATGTGAAAAATTTGAAAATGACATTTTTTTAACTCAAAATAATATCTGATTTTAACACTAGGTCATTTTCTGATTATATATTTCCTTTACAATAATTTTCTTTAGAATTTCACGTAAAGAAAATATAAGTTGCAAAAAGAAAATACATATTTTTTAATATAAATTTTTAGCCTCGGTTGTAGCACCCAAAATTTGGATTTAAAACAGTCGTAATCTTTGATTCACTGCCTCCTGCTTCATTGTGTCAAAACTACAAGATGTGTTCGGCTAAGACTACATGTCGCTTAGAAGTTGCGCAACATAAAATCCCAAAGTCACGCTTCTCCATTGCAACTAATAATGGTGTGCATTCCACAAATTGACCCAACAGATGGCAAAAATCCAACCCTACCGGATTTCTGCATGAGCACATTCACATCAGTTGCGGCGGGCGGCGCAACATTTGCGATTTTGATGTTGCCTTAGCCTTAAGTAATTTATCTATGTTTTTGTACAATAAAGAGGCAGACCCTTCCCAAATTAAATACTTGTTTTTTTTTTCAATGGTTTACCACTTAAGTTTATTATAATTTACAAAAACATTTCGGCTTTTCTTTTAGTTGTTGTTTTTTAACTTTACTTTATTAATGTACTAAATATTTTTTTCTTAAGCGTTTTTATTTAATATTTCATTATGTAATATCTTTCTTATTTTATTGTGTAATACAGATTTGGTTTTACCCCTAATATATAATTTTTATCTACGTTTATACTTAAAATTGTTTTAATATTTAATTAAAAAAATATATGGGACTGCCCCTTTAAAATGTAACCATAATACACATGAGTAATTTAGAAACTAATATTGATTACTTTGATTATATCTTCAATATTTTATCTACTTTTTTTTGCCTTTGATGCAACAATTGGAATTTTCCCTGAACTTTGAAGCAGCAGCTGTGATGAAGGCCTATTGCCAAAAGACCTTTAGCCCCAATTCGTAATAACTTACTACAGGAATCTCATTTCAGCTGCCTGTCTCCTGGATCTGTTCTCCAGAACGTAAGTGAGGACAGGAAGAACAATGACCATCGAGAAGAAGTGTTATAAAGGCTACTGACTGTATTAGGATTTTTTCTAAAAAAAAAAAAAAAAACTTCCGATGTTACATAATAGTGACTTTAAAAAAAAAAACTGTTGATGCCGCGGACTCAAACTATTTTATCTCTTCCCATCTTATTCTCTATTTAAAGTGATTTTGGACCGAAAAATAAAATATTCCACCTTAACCACCAATTTATTTAATTCACCCAAAAATGACTGTTGGATATTAATAACTGAACTATTGACTTATTTGGGGTCTATGTATCATAGCCGAACCTTGTAATTGTGAATATTATGGCACAGAAAAATCATCTGGCACTACCTTTATTGTTAATTGTGGTATTAGGAGTCAGTTGTACAATTTTTAAATTCTTAAAACAAAATTTTCGACAAAATTTTGACATCAGAAAGCATGCTCGGAAAATGATGTGCTGTTTAAATAAGGTTTGTTATATATATATATTTCAAAAAAGTAGGCAGCACTCCATATCATCTGAAAAACTGTGCAGGATTTATTGAACCCACATGTCTGGGCAACGTTTCGGCTCCAAATGAGCCTCTCTCAAGCCTTGAGAAAGGCTAATTTTGGAGCCGAAACGTTGCCCAGACATGTGGGTTCAATAAATCCTGCACAGTTTTTCAGACGATATGGAGTGCTGCCTACTTTTTTGAATTCTATGTACTCTGGACAATCCATGGACAGGTTGCCTGGGGGCCTTGCACCCGAAGATAAGTAAAAGAATTGTATATATATATATATATATATATATATATATATATATATATATATATATATAAAACTTGCAATTCTCACAATGGCCACCGGGGTTATTTTAGACTCTGACTTCCTGTTCTTACAGGAAATACACATGTACATTAGCAGCAATGAACAGACTCTGACCCAATGAATTGTATTGAAACATTTAATGAGCGTGTGGAAAGGTCACTGTGAAGGGAGACGGAGGAGGTGAGCTGTAATATTAGCAACGGTGATTGGTGGATGAGGTGTTATCAGCCTTTGTACAGTGATGTTACCTGTCAATGTAACCCTGTATGTGATGATAATGAGACTGCTGAAAAGTCTTTTTGTGTAGAACAGGAAGTATGAGTCTAAAATGACATGCTTAAAAGTATTGTTATTTTTTTTAAATACAGATTGTGATATGAAAACAACTGCCCAAAAAATAAAAGTAAAAAAAATAAAATTTAAACAATAGGTAATTTTTTATTAGATATTTTAAGTGTGTGATAATCAAAATTAATTATTGGTAGAGTGCCAATATAATTTAAATTATTAGCGTACATATGGTCAAGTATAATACTTTTTTCAGGGGTTTTTTTTTGTATTTATGTTCAATAACACTTTTTTATCGTATATTTCAAAAGTGATCTCCTCTAAAAATCCATAATATTATATAAATTGTAACGGCGTTGATACATGGACCCGGAAGAATGGAGCACAAATTGTTATGTATGCAAAATAAATGTCTTAAGGTGTAACATGGAGCTAGATTAGCTCATAATATATCCATTTTTGGATTTTTTTTTATTATATGTCCATTTGGTCTGTAGAATGCTATGATGCCAATAAAAAAAAACTAGTTAATATCTGGGTACTTTCATGAAATTTATACTGTTGTTTTATATATATTATTTACTGGATAGACTCTTTTTGAGAAATTTATTGCAAAGGTTTCTGAAGAATTTTATTATCAGTGGACAACCTCTTTATTATGATCATTTACATAAAAAAAAGAATCACCTTGAGACCATTTGGCATTAAACCATTTAATCTATAGGTTGTTAATGAATTATTTCAAATTTTTGAATTTTTGTTTTAATTATGTTTTTGCTTTCCTATTTTCCCCAAATTTTGTTGAATGTAAAGTAGATCACTTTTATTTAAAGGTTTGTAAATTAGCTCTCCTCCAGAAGGAGGAAAACTCATTAGAAAATCCAGTGTAGAACATGGTACAAGTCCCAGTAATTAGTACTGCCCGAAAGTTGACGACTCGTGATGTCACCGAGGAGATCCAAATTATGTATGAAGACACCTCCAGACACCAATACATGAAGTAAAGTATGAAAATTAACTTCCTAATAAGGAAAAAAATATATATCTTAAATTAGATGTAAGCAGTTGTTTTTTGGGGGCATTTTCTGTTCGTTAGTTGGCTGGATATCACATCCTGACAACTGGTACCTCCCCTGAGGAGCTGTTGACACAAGTCTGAGGTGACAGGTGGGATTCCAACTGCTGTATTTTCAGACAATGATCCATAGGAAAAAAATATGCTAATTTATTCTCTAGAAGAAGGAAAACTCATTAGAAAATCCAATGTAGAATATGGTACAAGTCCCACTAATTGGTACTGGCCGAACGTTGACGACTCGTTATGTCACTGAGGAGATCCAAATTATATATGAAGACTTATCTCCAGACACCTTTACATGGGGTAAGGTATACAAATTAATTTTCCAAGAAGGAAAAAAATATTTATTAAATTAGATGCCCATCAGTAGAAAGTTGTTTTGGGGCATTGTCTGTTCTTTAGTTGGCTGGATATCACATACAACTGGTACCTCCCCTGAGGAGCACTTGACACAAGTCTGTGGTGACAGGTCTGGTTCCAACTGCTGTATTTTCGGAGAATGATCCATAGGAAAAAAAATATGTCAATTAGTTGTCTAGAAGGAAGGAAAAGTCATTATAAAATCCACTGTAGAATATGGTACAAGTCCCAGTAATTGGTACCACCAGAAAGTTGATGGTTGACTTGTGGTGTCACTGAGGAGATCCAAATTATGTAGGAAGACTTATCTCCAGACACCATTACATGGGGTGAAGTATACAAATTAACTTCCCAAGAAGGAAAAAAGATATATTAAAAAACGATGCCCATCTGTAGACATTTGTTTTTTGGGAATTGTCTGTTCTTTCGTTGGCTGGATATCACCTACAGACAACTGGTACCTCCCCTGAGGAGCGCTTTTGTAAGGACAGGTCTGGTTCCAACTGCTGTATTTTCAGACAATGATCCATAGGTAAAAAAATATGTCAATTAGTTGTCTAGAAGGAAGGAAAAATAATTTTAAAATCCACTGTAGAATATGGTACAAGTCCCAGTAATTGGTACTGCCAGAAAATTGACGGTTGACTTATGGTGTCACTGAGGAGATCCAAATTTTCTATGAAGACTTATCTCCAGACACTATTACATGGGGTGAAGTATACAAACTAATTCCCCAAGAAGGAAAAAAAGATATATTAAAAACGATGCCAGTCTGTAGACATTTGTTTTTTGGGTATTGTCCGTTCTTTCATTGACTGGATATCACATACAGACAACTGGTACCTCCCCTGAGGAGCGCCTTTATAAGGACAGGTCTGGTTCCAACTGCTGAATTTTCAGACAATGATCCATAAGAAGAAAACTACAATACTAACCTTGTAAAAAAAAATTTAGACAATTGATCCCCATTCTTCTATTCACTAAACCTTTCATACATCATTTTAAAGCCACACCCTTTTTAACGTCTAGAACTTTCCAAACTGGACTAATCCAGATTTATAGTTACATCTGTTTATATTGAATGTACTCATAAAGCTTACATTGTTCAATGTAGATTATGTGCTCATTTATTTGTCTAGATTTATATGATTTTGGGCAGTGATTGATCAATGCACATCCAATATAACTAACTTCAAAAAGGTTAAAAAAAAAGCATATATTACATATTTAATATTAATATTTACATTAACAAAATATTAAAATGTGAAAGTGTAATTTTTAATATTAAAAATTCGAACAAGTTTTGAAGGTTTCAATGTTAAGGTTAAAAATGTGGAAATTGTTGAAGGTTTAAGTTTTAATATAAAAAATGTGGAATATTTTGAAAGTTTACATTTCAATATCCCAAAATTTGACTTTTTTGCAAGGTTTAATTTGTAATATTACAAATTTTCAGTTTTTTCAAATGTTTAAGTTTTATATAAAAAAAATTGAAGATGTTTGAAGGTTTAATTTTTAATATTTAAAATATTGAAAATTTGTAAACGTTTAATTTTTAATATATTTTTTTTTTACTTTTTTTAATGTTTAAATGTTAATGTTAGAAATGTTGAAAGGTTTCAAATGTTTAATATTTAAAAATTGAAAAAAATTGAAGGTTTAATTTTAAAACATTGGAATTTTTTTAAAATTTAATTTTTAATATAAAAAATGTGGACATTTTTGAAGGTTTCGTTTTTAACATTTTTGTTTTCCAATATTATTGTATTGTACAGATGTGTCACCATTATCCTTTCTGGAATAGAGTATACGAGTCGTTCATGATATCGATGCCAGTCAATATCACGCCAACAAGAGCAAAAAAAAAAATTTTTACTTGGGGCCTATGGGTGACGGATGTCGTCTCTCTAGGAATCTGTCGAATGTCTACATTTTGTCTTGTCATACTTCTTAGGAAATGTCAGGTTTTGAGACAAGTTAAAGGGAATCGCCATATTACTTTTATGTTAACAAGTCTGCTGAGGACATGATTTGAGGGCCCTTACGAATTTATAAGAATTCCAGGTTCTCCCTCTTCTTCCTCACAGACTGCAGCAGTTCTCCTCTTCTCAAAATGGCCGCTCATAGAGGAGCATGTGACCAGACATGTCCATGTTTGGTCACATGCTCCTCCCAGAGCGGCCATTTTGAGACTGTCCAGTCTGGGAGGAAGGCTGTACTAACAAGCCAGCAGCTTAGAAGAACCCTTTCAAGGGATGCTTCTATCATCTAAAGTTAATACATATCAACATCATAAATGATAACAAGTGAACAGGTGCAGACCCTCCACTAATCCCGAGATTGGGGCTCTAAGATGTTGGAATGCAGTAGTGGGCCGCCCATGCTTTGTCTTTGGTCGGCCATCTTGTCTGTCATATTGTACCCAATGACTAGGTATGAATTTCCTTATGTACCAATGTTCCTTCATGTCACCTTGGCTTTGTCTGATCTCATCTCTCTATTATGGCGGTGTCTTGTAAATCAGCACTAAGTGCCTCTGTAGACAGTATCTATACGTGTACCAGCCGGTCCCGGGGATCTTATCCTGTGGTGTGGTAATGTAGGAGGCCAAGAATGTCATGGAGTTAGAACTATATCACATGTGGGGGGCAGATTTACAGCTTCCATTGGAGACTTGCAGGAGGAAGAGATGACCAACCGGTAACCTTCCAGCCAGTAACATCTGTCCATCATGGAGGCCCTCGTAGTATCTGTGTTAAGAATTGTATAAAAACCTTGTGTAACTGTAAGTGGGAGAAGTCCGGAGATGTCCTGTAATTATTCCACATGGATGTGATGTCAGTGTCCATATATACTGTATATATATATATATATATATATATATATATATATATAATCTTTAAAATGTGAACAGATTTCTAAAACTAGACCCTTGTGTTATTAGGAATGTGTTACAGGCTGTGATGCTTTGGGCTTTTATGATGTTTCCTGTTTGTCTTTTGCGTCTTGTTTATGTTCCATTTGATAATGTAATACTGTCTTGTCATTGGACACTGCACTACTGCCATCTGCAGGAAGAAAGGGGTACTGCACTCTGTCAAATATTGCAGGAGCCGCCTGTAACACCACATCCAGGTGTATATACCAAATTTGATAACCCAGCAGTTCATCTAAACTTAGCATTGAACAAATTTATGGTGCTTAAAGGGGTTGTCCACCTTTGTAAACATTTTTTTCTCATTACTTAAATGCATGTAATTGGGGCTGCAAATCATTTTTTCAATTGGGTTTCATTCAAAAATTTGCACCGTTTGCCTTCTATAGCCTCTGTGTGACACAGTCTATCGATTGCTGCAGAACGATTAACTGAGAATCAACCAAGAATCCGTCAGTGAGCTCGCTCTGACACCCTGATATGGAGCTTGTAACCTTGGTTTTTTTTTTGTCTCCTATTTTTTCTGATCGCCTCTCAGCTGATTTATGACCACAGACCACATCAAAGTTGAATGAGCAGATAAAGGAAGAGACTGTAAAAGCCAAACAGTGCAAAATATTTAATGAAACCCAATTGCAAAAATGATTTTTAGGCCCATACACATGTGTATAAGAAAGGGGGGGGGAATCGAAAATAGTGAACTACCCCTTTAAGTTGGTCCAGTGGAACCACCGGGGGGGTTTACGAATGTTGAATTTGGAACCTGCAGTACCAGACACAGCCTATAGACAGGAGTGGCGCTTTTTTGGAAAAATTTCAAATTCTAATCTCAACCCCTTTATGTTCCAATAACACTACTGTCTTTCATCCTGTCTTTTCCTCCTCTATATGACCATGGACCGTGTCATCTCTTCGTATATATGTCTAATTTATCAGTTTCTTGTAGATTGTCAGCAGCCTGCTGCCTCACCGCCACACTGCTCACAACTAACCCGGCGGCTAGACTGTCCGACCGTCAGGTAATATGCCGCTAACCCACTTCACTGCATGCCAAGCTTAGCCGTTTATCCCAATCTTCTTCCTTTTCTATGGAAAAAAATAACTTCTTCCCTTCATTTCTGCTCGTACTAAAGGGTTTTAGGCTTAATATGTTCAGTGTCCACATTTTTTGCTAAAATAAAAATAGTACTGTAGGTGTGAGAAAGTTACCTATTTACTAGTATAGGGGAGTGTAGGGGGCATGCTTTGTATAGGGGAGTGTAGGGGGCATGCTTTGTATAGGGGAGTGTAGTGGGCATGCTTTGTATAGTGGAGTGTAGTGGGCATGCTTTGTATAGTGGAGTGTAGTGGGCATGCTTTGTATAGGGGAGTGTAGGGGGCATGCTTTGTATAGTGGAGTGTAGTGGGCATGCTTTGTATAGGGGAGTGTAGTGGGCATGCTTTGTATAGTGGAGTGGAGTGGGCATGCTTTGTATAGTGGAGTGTACTGGGCATGCTTTGTATAGGGGAGTGTAGTGGGCATGCTTTGTATAGGGGAGTGTAGTGGGCATGCTTTGTATAGTGGATTGTAGTGGGCATGCTTTGTATAGTGGGGTGTAGTGGGCATGCTTTGTATAGTGGAGTGTAGTGGACATGCTTTGTATAGGGGAGTGTAGGGGGCATGCTTTGTATAGGGGAGTGTAGGGGGCATGCTTTGTATAGTGGAGTGTAGTGGGCATGCTTTGTATAGGGGAGTGTAGTGGGCATGCTTTGTATAGTGGATTGTAGTGGGCATGCTTTGTATAGTGGGGTGTAGTGGGCATGCTTTGTATAGTGGAGTGTAGTGGACATGCTTTGTATAGGGGAGTGTAGGGGGCATGCTTTGTATAGGGGAGTGTAGTGGGCATGCTTTGTATAGTGGAGTGTAGTGGGCATGCTTTGTATAGTGGAGTGTAGTGGGCATGCTTTGTATAGGGGAGTGTAGGGGGCATGCTTTGTATAGTGGAGTGTAGTGGGCATGCTTTGTATAGGGGAGTGTAGGGGGCATGCTTTGTATAGTGGAGTGTAGTGGGCATGCTTTGTATAGGGGAGTGTAGTGGGCATGCTTTGTATAGTGGAGTGGAGTGGGCATGCTTTGTATAGTGGAGTGTACTGGGCATGCTTTGTATAGGGGAGTGTAGTGGGCATGCTTTGTATAGGGGAGTGTAGTGGGCATGCTTTGTATAGTGGAGTGTAGTGGGCATGCTTTGTATAGGGGAGTGTAGGGGGCATGCTTTGTATAGTGGAGTGTACTGGGCATGCTTTGTATAGGGGAGTGTAGGGGGCATGCTTTGTATAGTGGAGTGTAGTGGGCATGCTTTGTATAGGGGAGTGTAGTGGGCATGCTTTGTATAGTGGAGTGGAGTGGGCATGCTTTGTATAGTGGAGTGTACTGGGCATGCTTTGTATAGGGGAGTGTAGTGGGCATGCTTTGTATAGGGGAGTGTAGTGGGCATGCTTTGTATAGTGGAGTGTAGTGGGCATGCTTTGTATAGGGGAGTGTAGGGGGCATGCTTTGTATAGTGGAGTGTACTGGGCATGCTTTGTATAGGGGAGTGTAGTGGGCATGCTTTGTATAGGGGAGTGTAGTGGGCATGCTTTGTATAGGGGAGTGTAGTGGGCATGCTTTGTATAGGGGAGTGTAGTGGGCATGCTTTGTATAGTGGAGTGTAGTGGGCATGCTTTGTATAGGGGAGTGTAGTGGGCATGCTTTGTATAGTGGAGTGTAGTGGGCATGCTTTGTATAGAGGAGTGTAGTAGGGAATGCTTTGTATAGGGGAGTGTAGTGGGCATGCTTTGTATAGTGGAGTGTAGTGGGCATGCTTTGTATAGTGGAGTGCAGTGGGCATGCTTTGTATAGGGGAGTGTAGTGGGCATGCTTTGTATAGGGGAGTGTAGTGGGCATGCTTTGTATAGGGGAGTGTAGTGGGCATGCTTTGTATAGGGGAGTGTAGTGGGCATGCTTTTAGGGGACTGTAGTGGGCATGCTTTGTATAGTGGGGTGTAGTGGGCATGCTTTGTATAGTGGAGTGTAGTGGGCATGCTTTGTATAGTGGAGTGTAGTGGGCATGCTTTGTATAGTGGAGTGGAGTGGGCATGCTTTGTATAGGGGAGTGTAGTGGGCATGCTTTGTATAGTGGAGTGTAGTGGGCATGCTTTGTAGAGTAGTGTAGTGGGCATGCTTTGTATAGTGGAGTGTAGTGGGCATGCTTTGTATAGAGGAGTGTAGTGGGCATGCTTTGTATAATGGGGTGTAGTGGGCATGCTTTGTATAGTGGAGTGTAGTGGGCATGCTTTGTATAGCGGAGTGTAGTGGGCATGCTTTGTATAGCGGAGTGTAGTGGGCATGCTTTGTATAGCGGAGTGTAGTGGGCATGCTTTGTATAGGGGAGTGTAGTGGGCATGCTTTGTATAGGGGAGCGTAGTAGGCATGCTTTGTATAGGGGAGTGTAGTGGGCATGCTTTGTATAGAGGAGTGTAGTGGGCATGCTTTGCATAGTGGGGTGTATTGGGCATGCTTTGTATAGGGGAGTGTAGTGGGCATGCTTTGTATAGAGGAGTGTAGTGGGCATGCTTTGTATAATGGGGTGTAGTGGGCATGCTTTGTATAGTGGAGTGTAGTGGGCATGCTTTGTATAGCGGAGTGTAGTGGGCATGCTTTGTATAGCGGAGTGTAGTGGGCATGCTTTGTATAGCGGAGTGTAGTGGGCATGCTTTGTATAGGGGAGTGTAGTGGGCATGCTTTGTATAGGGGAGTGTAGTAGGCATGCTTTGTATAGGGGAGTGTAGTGGGCATGCTTTGTATAGAGGAGTGTAGTGGGCATGCTTTGCATAGTGGGGTGTATTGGGCATGCTTTGTATAGGGGAGTGTAGTGGGCATGCTTTGTATAGTGTAGTGTAGTGGGCATGCTTTGTATAGGGGAGTGTAGTGGGCATACTTTGTATAGCGCAGTGTAGTGGGCATGCTTTGCATAGTGGAGTATAGTGGACATGCTTTGCATAGTGGGCTGTAGTGGGCATGCTTTGTATAGTGGAGTGTAGTGGGCATGCTTTGTATAGCGGAGTGTAGTGGGCATGCTTTGTATAGCGGAGTGTAGTGGGCATGCTTTGTATAGGGGAGTGTAGTGGGCATGCTTTGTATAGCGGAGTGTAGTGGGCATGCTTTGTATAGCGGAGTGTAGTGGGCATGCTTTGTATAGCGGAGTGTAGTAGGCATTCTTTGTATAGTGGAGTGTAGTGGGCATGCTTTGTATAGCGGAGTGTAGTGGGCATGCTTTGTATAGGGGAGTGTAGTGGGCATGCTTTGTATAGAGGAGTGTAGTGGGCATGCTTTGCATAGTGGGGTGTATTGGGCATACTTTGTATAGCGCAGTGTAGTGGGCATGCTTTGCATAGTGGGGTGTAGTGGGCATGCTTTGTATAGTGGAGTGTAGTGGGCATGCTTTGTATAGTGGAGTGTAGTGGACATGCTTTGCATAGTGGGCTGTAGTGGGCATGCTTTGTGTAGTGGAGTGTAGTGGGCATGCTTTGTATAGTGGGGTGTAGTGGGCATGCCTTGTATAGCGGGGTGTAGTGGGCATGCTTTGCATAGTGGGGTGTAGTGGGCATGCTTTGTATAGTGGGGTGTAGTGGGCATGCTTTGTATAGTGGGGTGTAGTGGGCATGCTTTGCATAGTGGGGTGTAGGGCATGCCTTGTATAGTGGAGAGTAGTGGCCATGCTTTGTATAGTGGGGTGTAGTGGGCATGCTTTGCATAGGGGAGTGTAGTGGGCATGCTTCGTATAGTGGAGAGTAGTGGCCATGCTTTGTATAGGGGAGTGTAGTGGGCATGCTTTGTATAGTGGAGAGTAGTGGCCATGCTTTGTATAGTGGAGAGTAGTGGCCATGCTTTGTATAGTGGGGAGTAGTGGCCATGCTTTGTGTAGTGGAGAGTAGTGGCCATGCTTTGTATAGTGGGGTGTAGTGGGCATGCTTTGTATAGCGGAGTGTAGTGGGCATGCTTTGTATAGTGGAGTGTAGTGGGCATGCTTTCTATAGGGGAGTGTAGTGGGCATGCTTTGTATAGCGGAGTGTAGTGGGCATGCTTTGTATAGTGGAGTGTAGTGGGCATGCTTTGTGTAGTGGAGAGTAGTGGCCATGCTTTGTATAGTGGAGAGTAGTGGGCATGCTTTGTATAGTGGGGTGTAGTGGGCATGCTTTGTGTAGTGGAGAGTAGTGGCCATGCTTTGTATAGTGGAGAGTAGTGGGCATGCTTTGTATAGCGGAGTGTAGTGGGCATGCTTTGTATAGCGGAGTGTAGTGGGCATGCTTTGCATAGTGGGGTGTAGTGGGCATGCTTTGTGTAGTGGAGAGTAGTGGCCATGCTTTGTATAGCGGAGTGTAGTGGGCATGCTTTGCATAGTGGGGTGTAGTGGGCATGCTCTGCAGATGTTACTGTGTAGGGAAGAGAAAGAGGCAGGAGAAGCTGACTAAACTGTCTCCACAATCTTTGGTTGTTAGTTTGAAATCATGAAAATTCCTTTTGGATTCCATTGACTTATTATCACTAGTGTTGAGCGATACCATCCGATACTTGAAAGTATCGGTATCGGATAGTATCGGCCGATACCCGAAAAGTATCGGATATTGCCGATACTGATACCCGATACCCATACAAGTCAATGGGACACCAAGTATCGGAAGGTATCCTGATGGTTCCCAGGGTCTGAAGGAGAGGAAACTCTCCTTCAGGCCCTGTGATCCATATCAATGTGTAAAATAAAGAATTAAAATAAAAAATAGGGATATACTCACCTCTCCGGCGGCCCCTGGACTTTACCGCCGTAACCGGGAGCCGTTGTTCCTAAGAATGCGCGCTTGAAAGACCTTAGATGACGTCGCGGCTTCTGATTGGTCGCGTGAGCGGTCGCGTGACCGCTACGCAACCAATCAGAAGCCGCGACGTCATCTAAGGTCTTTCAAGCGCGCATTCTTAGGAATGGAGGCTCCCGGTTACGGTGGTAAAGTCCAGGGGCCGCCGGAGAGGTGAGTATATCCCTATTTTTTATTTTAATTCTTTATTTTACACATTGATATCAATCCCAATACCGATACCACAAAAGTATCGGAACTCGGTATCGGAATTCCGATACCGAAATTATCGGCCGATACTTGCGGTATCGGAATGCTCAACACTAATTATCACGGATCTTTTAGGTTTATAGACTCAGGCAACATAATCGTGATGGGACAAATCCAGCAGCAGGTGATCAGGGCCGTCAGCTGCCTCTTGTCCATAGCATAGGTCTTACCTTACATTGTGACCCCCTCCAGCATCGCTGCTGACACAAACTGAAAAGTGGAAGGAAGTGTTACCTTAGCAGATACAAGAGGAAATATTTCATATCTGTCTTTTTCTCCACTTCTCTCTGCTGATTTCTGACTCCAAGAAAGTTGAGCTCAACTTCGATGTGGTCTGCGGTCATAAATCATCTGTAAAAGACAGATAACAGAGTTACAAACTCTCCGTCAATACGAGCTTACTGACTGATTCTTAGTTAACGCCTTCTGCAGCCACCAATAGACGATGCTAAATGGAGGCTACAGGAGGAAGGTTTTTTCTTAAATGAAACCCAATTGTGAAAATTTAGTTTTGCCTCAAATAAAGTGTTCTTTAAGTCGTCGATATCAGCTGTTAAAAGACAGGACACAGAAATGCACAAAGTGCCAGATGTAAAAATATTCAGATTTTTAACTCTTGACCTTATGGACTATATATATATATATAGAGAGAGATATAAATGTCCTTAATAAGTAACATTGGGTAAATTGCCAGTGAGGGCACAGGTGGCACGGGACGGAGATTGGTTGATGGATGTGACTACTGCTGTGTGGCCTCAGCCAGGCTATAATTACCATCCACCTGCTCGCCTCCATTCACACTGACATGTCGTTATGCCTGTTGGACATATGATACGACACCTGTGCCCAAATAGAACATACAGCTGCGTTCTCATGTCATTACCCGTGATCAGAAAAAATTCTCATCCTGACTTGGTTCCTAAGGAGTTGAGGAGGGGGTGGCCATATTGGAGGCACAAACTTACTGTTTAGAAAGTGCAGCATGGTGGGGTGGAGGTGGAGAACAGCCCCGTCCTCTTGGTAGTGACAGGGGTTTTGTATGTATAATTTTACTTTGCAGTCTGATTTAGACATCCTGATATACAATAGGGTAGTCATTAATTCTTCTGTTCACTAATGATAGTGAGATGACTCTGTTGATCTTGTACAAGTCTATACAGCAAAGCTGATAAGTCAACTGTAAAATAAAAATCAAACCGGAATTTTTGCCTATTGTGGCTATTTTTTGCCATTGAAACTGACATATTTCAAGATATTTCTCATGATTTAGGCATCATGATATTCAATAGGGTAGTCATTAATTCCCCCTGCTCATTAATAATAGTGAGATGACTCTGCTGTTATTGTACCAGTCTATAGAGCTAAGCTGATATGTCAGCTGCAAAAAACAAACTGGAAATTTATGCCGATTGTTTCTAGTTTTTTGGCCATTGAAACTGACATATTTGAAGATATTTCTCATGATTTAGGAATCCTGATATACACTAAGGTAGTCATTAATTCCCTCTGCTCACTAATGATAGTGAGATGACACTGCTGATCTTGTACCGGCCTACACAGCAAAGCTGATAAGTCAGCTGCAAATAAACAAAATGGAAATTTCTGCCTATTGTGGCTAGTTTTTTTGGCCATAGAAACTGACTTATTTCAAGATATTTTTCCTGATATAGGCATTCTACTATACTATAGGGAAGTGAGATGACTCTGCTGATCTTGTACCGGTCTACACAGGAAAGCTGATAAGTCAGCTGTAAATAACAAATAAACTGGAAATTTATGCCTATTATGGCTAGTTTTTTTGGCAAATGAAAATGAAATATTTTAAGATATATTTCACAGGGAAAGTCACGGAATTGTAATTTTATAATGAAGCCAAATAGAAAGATGGGCTAAGTTGTTTAAATTTGCGAAGTTTGTGTAATTTTGGTGAAAGCTTTCCCACTTTTAGAATCTGTTTCTCTTTTTGTTGACCAATTTTCTAAACCTTTTTTCTTTTTTTATCGTTTAGTCCTAATTTAGCGCTCCAAGAAGACACAACACATTCCGTTCCCCAGTGCGCCCCTCTCAACTGTCTTTCCAAAACACCCCCCGACCCTTAGACTTCGAAAGAGATGCTACACTGGGACAAAGAGGTGGATCATTGACCACTGGTAGCAACCGGAAGCCTGAAGAAGCCGGGAGAAGTGTGGGCTTTTACCACTTCAGTATTCAGACTTGCGTCAAGATAACGAGAAGCACAGAAGGAACGTCTGGTTATCGGGAGGACGGTCCTTGGATGACCTCTGTTGACCAAAGCTGGTGACATGGGAATTACGCAGATAGAAGACTGTTCCTTTAAGTCATCAGCTATAGTGTTCCAGGATACTAAAGCCACGATTTAAGGCATTGGACACAATTCTCACTATTCATAGACCGGTCATAAGGTTGATTTTTATTTGTCGTTAAGAGCATGCTATTTATTTTTTTATATGATTTTGCACCCTTTGCTGTGATCTTTAGGAGAAGACTTTTGTGGACTTTTTTGGGGTTAGTCTATGAAAAAAAATTCAAACATTTTTCGATTTCCATGGAATATGGTGTAAGGGACTTACATCTAAAGGACTTATAATTTGGGATTGCTTGAAACATGGGCAACGGCATCGTGTGAGATATGGATCTCAACATCGGGCATAGGTGTTTTGGTTTCTTAAGTCGTTAAAAAGTTACAAAAAATATCCCATACTTATCGTTATACCAATGATGGAACAATGTAGAAAGCATTTTCCCGGCCTTCCGGTAACCCCTAGTTCAACTTTTCTTCTGTAAATGTTTAGAAACATCCTTGGTAATTTAAGATTAAAAGGAAGGGAGAGGAGGGGGATGCAGCTGCAGCTTCTAACTTAGCATTTATCATTATACTAATGATGAATCAAAATAGAAAGTATCTAACAATGGGAAGGTGGCATCTCCCTGATCTTCCTGAAGCGTCTAGCTCACTTTTCTTTCTGTAAATGTTTAGAAACCTCCTTCATAATTTAAAAGTAAAAGGAGGGGAGAGGAGGGGATGCAGCTTCAGCTTCTAACTTAGTATTTATCGTTATTCTGATGATGAATCAATGTAGAATGTAGCTAACAAAGGCAAGCTGGAATCTCCCTTCCATAGACTCTGGTTCACTTTTCCTTCTGTAAATGTATAGAAACTTCCATGGTAATGTAAGTTGTTAATGGGAGGGGAGAAGAGGGAGATGCAGCTGCAGGTTCTAACTTAGTATGTATTATTATTATGATGATGAATCAATGTAGAAAGTGTCTAACAAGGGCAAGCTGGCATCTCCTGCCCTTTCCATAGCCTCTGGTTCACCTTTCCTTCTGTAACTGTTTAGAAACTTGCTTGGTAATGTAAGTGTAAATGGGAGGGGAAAGGAGGGAGATGCAGCTTGAGCTTCTAACTTAGTATTTATCGTTATTCTGATGATGATGAATCAATGTAGAATGTATCTAACAAGGGCAAGCTGGCATCTCTGTCATGATCTCTGCGGGCAGAGATCATAGCAAGCCTATAGAGGGACAAGCTCTCGGAAGATGGAACTATACTGACCATGAACTAAGCCTGCCGCGCAACTAGAAATAGCCAGGTAGCATTTCCTATTTATTGCTAGATGCCCAGCTCTGGCCTAAGACCTAAATAGCTAGCAGAGGGAAATATAAGACCTGGCTCACCTCTAGAGAAATATTCCAAAGAAGACCTTAGCCCCCCACATATAATGACGGTGAGTTCAGATGAAACAACAAACGCAGCAGGAAAATAGACTTAGCAAATTTGAGGTCCGCTTACTAGATAGCAGAAGACAGATAGTATACTTTCATGGTCAGCAGAAAAACACTAACAAAACACCATCCAGAGATTACCTTAAACTCTGGCATTAACTCATAACGCCAGAGTAGCAATCCCTGATCAACGAGAGCTTTCCAGACACAGTAACAAAACTTCAGCTGTGAACTGGAACAAATAGGCAAAATGAAACATGGACAAAAGTCCAACTTATCTAGTAGTTGTCAGAAGCAGGAACAAGCACTGAGAGGCATCAGATAACATTGTTGACCGGCAAGAAACCACCAGAGAAATGAGCTTAAATAGCGACACCCACTACTGATGGAACCAGGTGAAACAGGAAAGAGGATGACAAGTCCAATTCCACAAGCGGCCACCGGGGGAGCCCAGAATCCAAATTCACAACAGTACCCCCCCCTCAAGGAGGGGGCACCGAACCCTCACCAGATCCACAAGGGCGACCAGGATGAGCCCTATGGAAGGCACGAACAAGATCAGAAGCATGAACATCAGATGCATTGACCCAAGAATTATCCTCCTGGCCGTAACCCTTCCAGTTGACCAGATACTGGAGTCTCCGTCTGGAAACACGAGAGTCCAAAATTTTCTCCACAACGTACTCCAACTCACCCTCAACCAACACCGGAGCAGGAGGCTCAACTGAAGGTACAACAGGTACCTCATACCTGCGCAATAACGACCGATGAAAAACGTTATGAATGGAAAAGGACGCAGGGAGGTCCAAACGGAAAGAAACAGGATTAAGAATCTCCAATATTCTATAAGGGCCGATGAACCGAGGTTTAAACTTAGGAGAAGAGACCCTCATAGGGACAAAACGAGAAGACAACCACACCAAATCTCCAACACAAAGCCGAGAACCAACACGACGATGACGGTTGGCAAAACGCTGAGTCTTCTCCTGGGACAACTTCAAATTGTCCATAACCTGCCCCCAGATGTGATGCAATCTCTCCACCACCGCATCCACTCCAGGACAATCCGAGGATTCCACCTGACCGGAGGAAAATCGAGGGTGAAACCCCGAATTACAGAAAAACGGGGACACCAAGGTGGAAGAGCTGGCCCGATTATTGAGGGCGAACTCTGCCAATGGCAAAAAAGCAACCCAATCATCCTGGTCAGCAGAGACAAAACACCTCAGATATGTCTCCAGGGTCTGATTAGTCCGCTCGGTCTGGCCATTAGTCTGAGGGTGAAAAGCAGATGAAAAAGACAAATCTATGCCCATCCTAGCACAGAATGCCCGCCAAAATCTAGACACAAATTGGGTACCTCTGTCAGAAACAATATTCTCAGGAATACCGTGCAATCGGACAACATTCTGAAAAAACAGAGGAACCAACTCAGAAGAAGAAGGCAACTTGGGCAGAGGAACCAAATGGACCATTTTAGAGAAACGGTCACAGACCACCCAGATGACAGACATCTTCTGGGAAACAGGCAGATCTGAAATAAAATCCATCGAGATGTGTGTCCAAGGCCTCTTAGGAATAGGCAAGGGCAACAGCAGTCCGCTAGCCCGAGAACTACAAGACTTGGCCCGAGCACAAATGTCACATGACTGCACAAAGACTCGCACATCTCGTGACAGGGAAGGCCACCAGAAGGATCTTGCCACCAAATCCCTGGTACCAAAAATTCCGGGATGACCTGCCAATGCAGAAGAATGTACCTCAGAGATGACTCTACTGGTCCAATCATCCGGAACAAACAGTCTATCAGGCGGACAACGATCCGGTCTATCCGCCTGAAACTCTTGCAAGGACCGCCGCAGATCAGGAGAAACGGCCGACAAAATTACTCCCTCCCTAAGGATACCTATGGGTTCAGCATTACCAGGAGAGTCCGGGTCAAAACTCCTAGAAAGGGCATCTGCCTTAACATTCTTAGAACCCGGTAGGTATGACACCACAAAATTAAAGCGAGAAAAAAATAAAGACCAGCGCGCCTGTCTAGGATTCAGGCGCCTGGCAGTCTCAAGATAAATCAAATTTTTGTGGTCAGTCAATACCACCACCTGATGCTTAGCCCCCTCTAGCCAATGGCGCCACTCCTCAAACGCCCACTTCATGGCCAAAAGCTCCCTATTCCCAACATCATAATTCCGCTCTGCGGGCGAAAATTTGCGAGAAAAGAAAGCACAAGGCCTAATGACGGAGCAGTCGGAACCTTTCTGCGACAACACTGCCCCAGCTCCGATCTCCGAAGCGTCAACCTCAACCTGAAAAGGCAGATTCACATCAGGCTGACGTAACACAGGGGCAGAGGCAAAACGGTGCTTAAGCTCCTGAAAGGCCTCTACAGCATGAGGGGACCAATTAGCAACATCAGCGCCATGTCTGGTCAAATCAGTCAGTGGTTTAACGACATCCGAAAAACCAGCAATAAATCGGCGGTAAAAGTTGGCAAAGCCCAAAAATCTCTGAAGACCCTTAAGAGAGGAGGGCTGAGTCCAGTCACGAATAGCTTGCACCTTGACGGGATCCATCTCAATGGAAGAGGGAGAAAAAATATACCCCAAAAAGGAAATTTTCTGGACCCCAAAAACGCACTTAGACCCCTTCACACATAAAGAATTAGACCGCAGAACCTGAAAAACTCTCCTGACCTGCTGGACATGAGAGTCCCAGTCATCAGAAAAAATCAGAATATCATCCAGATATATTATCATAAATTTATCCAGAAAATCGCGGAAAATATCATGCATAAAAGACTGGAAAACTGAAGGGGCATTAGAAAGACCAAAAGGCATGACCAAATACTCAAAGTGGCCCTCGGGCGTATTAAATGCGGTCTTCCACTCATCCCCCTGCCTGATCCGCACCAAATTATACGCCCCACGAAGATCAATTTTGGAGAACCACTTAGCACCCTCTATACGAGCAAACAAATCAGTAAGCAATGGCAATGGGTATTGGTACTTAACAGTGATCTTATTCAGAAGCCGATAATCAATACATGGTCTCAAAGAGCCGTCCTTTTTTGAGACAAAGAAAAACCCAGCTCCCAAGGGAGAAGAAGATGGACGAATATGTCCCTTTTCCAAAGACTCCTTTATATATTCCCGCATAGCAGCATGTTCCGGCACAGACAGATTAAACAAACGACCCCTTGGATATTTGCAACCCGGTATCAAATCTATGGCACAATCGCACTCACGGTGCGGAGGTAACGACCCAAGCTTGGGTTCGTCAAAGACGTCTTGATAATCAGAGAGGAACTCAGGGACTTCAGAGGGAATGGACGACGAAATAGAAACCAAAGGTAAGTCCCCATGAATACCCTTACATCCCCAGCTCAACACAGACATTGCTCTCCAGTCCAAGACTGGATTGTGAGACTGCAACCATGGCAATCCCAGTACCAAATCGTCATGTAAATTATACAGCACCAGGAAACGAATAATCTCCTGGTGATCCGGATTGATACGCATGGTTACTTGTGTCCAGTATTGTGGTTTATTATTAGCCAATGGGGTGGAGTCAATCCCCTTCAGAGGAATAAGAGTCTCCAAAGGCTCTAAATCAAAACCACAACGATTGGCAAAGGACCAATCCATAAGACTCAGAGCGGCGCCAGAGTCAACATAGGCGTCCGTGGCAATGGATGACAAAGAGCAAATCAGGGTCACAGACAAAATAAACTTAGACTGAATGGTGCCAATGGAAACAGACTTATCAAGCTTCTTTGTACGCCTAGAGCATGCTGATATAACATGAGTAGAATCCCCACAATAGAAGCACAATCCATTCTTCCGTCTAAAATTCTGTCGCTCGCTCCTGGACAGAATTCTATCACACTGCATACTTTCTGGCGTCTTTTCCATAGACACCGCCAGATGGTGCACCGGTTTGCGCTCCCGCAGACGCCTATCAATCTGAATAGCCATTGTCATGGACTCATTCAGACCTGCAGGCACAGGGAACCCCACCATAACATCCTTAACGGCATCAGAGAGACCTTCTCTGAAAGTTGCCGCCAAGGCGCACTCATTCCACTGAGTAAGCACAGACCATTTACGGAATTTTTGGCAGTAAACCTCAGCTTCGTCTTGCCCCTGAGATAGTGCCATCAAAGTTTTTTCTGCCTGAAGTTCCAAATGAGGTTCCTCATAAAGCAAGCCCAAGGCCAGAAAAAACGCATCCACATCGCGCAACGCAGGATCCCCTGCTGGCAATGAGAAGGCCCAATCTTGAGGGTCACCCCTGAGCAAGGAAATCACAATCCTAACCTGCTGAGCAGGGTCTCCAGCTGAACGAGACTTCAGGGACAAATAAAGCTTACAATTATTTCGGAAATTCTGGAAGCTAGCTCTATTCCCTGTGAAGAACTCCGGCAAAGGAATTCTCGGCTCAGATACTGGAGCATGTACCACAAAATCTTGTAAATTTTGTACTTTCGTGATGAGATTATTCAAACCCGCAGTTACACTCTGAAGATCCATTATCGTCAGGTGCACACAGAGCAATACAGAGATTAGGAGGAGAGAGAGAAAAAAGACTGCAGCAAGGCAAACTGGAGGAAAAAAAAAAAAAAAAAAAAAAATTCCAGCAGACTTCTAATAACTCTCCTTTCTCAACCTGGGTCTTTAACACTTTATTGGCCGGTCAAACTGTCATGATCTCTGCGGGCAGAGATCATAGCAAGCCTATAGAGGGACAAGCTCTCGGAAGATGGAACTATACTGACCATGAACTAAGCCTGCCGCGCAACTAGAAATAGCCAGGTAGCATTTCCTATTTATTGCTAGATGCCCAGCTCTGGCCTAAGACCTAAATAGCTAGCAGAGGGAAATATAAGACCTGGCTCACCTCTAGAGAAATATTCCAAAGAAGACCTTAGCCCCCCACATATAATGACGGTGAGTTCAGATGAAACAACAAACGCAGCAGGAAAATAGACTTAGCAAATTTGAGGTCCGCTTACTAGATAGCAGAAGACAGATAGTATACTTTCATGGTCAGCAGAAAAACACTAACAAAACACCATCCAGAGATTACCTTAAACTCTGGCATTAACTCATAACACCAGAGTAGCAATCCCTGATCAACGAGAGCTTTCCAGACACAGTAACAAAACTTCAGCTGTGAACTGGAACAAATAGGCAAAATGAAACATGGACAAAAGTCCAACTTATCTAGTAGTTGTCAGAAGCAGGAACAAGCACTGAGAGGCATCAGATAACATTGTTGACCGGCAAGAAACCACCAGAGAAATGAGCTTAAATAGCGACACCCACTACTGATGGAACCAGGTGAAACAGGAAAGAGGATGACAAGTCCAATTCCACAAGCGGCCACCGGGGGAGCCCAGAATCCAAATTCACAACACATCTCCCTCCCATCGACTGTGGTTCACTTTTCCTTCTCTAAATGTTTAGAAACTTCCTTGGTAATTTAAGTGTTAATTGGAGGAGAGAGGAGGGAGATGCAGCTGCAGGTTCTAACTTAGTATGTATTATTATTATGATGATGAATCAATGTAGAAAGTATCTAACAAGGGCAAGCTGGCATCTCCTGCCCTTTCCATATCCTCTGGTTCAGATTTCCATCTGTAATCCATTGGTAATTTAAGTGTTAATGGGAGGGGAGAGGAGGGAGATGCAGCTGCAGTTTCTAACTTAGTATTTATCATTCTAGTCATGAGAAATCAATGTACAGTAGAAATTATCTAACAAGGGGAAGGTGGCATCTCCCTGTCTTTCTGGTAGCCTCTACTTCACCTTCACTTATATAAATGTTTAGAAATGTCCTTAGTAATTTAAGAGTAAATGGGAAGGGAGAGGAGGGAGATGCATCTGCAGCTTCTAACTAAGTATTTATCATTATAGTCATGAGGAATCAATGTAGAAATTATATAACGAGGAGAAGGTGGCATCTCACTGACCTTCCGGTAGCCTCTACTTCACCTTCACTTATGTAAATGTTTAGAAACATCCTTGGTAATTTACGTGTACATGGGAGGGGAGAGGAGGGGGATGCAGCTGCTGCTTCTAAGTATTTGAGATAGAGAATGATGGAAAGCAGGTTAAGGGAAGATATGCGATTAGTTCAGAGCACACAGCAGGTCTATTACTAGCTAGATCCAAACCAGACATAGATTAAGTTGTCTAAGGAGGGATTTTTCGCCGGGCTCCCGTTCAGTGGGTGTGGAATATTGACCTGACCTCTGGACTAAGGTCCTCCGAATCGAGTGGCTCATCTCTGCTTGCAATGTTATTGGTAACGATAAATATGGTCTACTCCATCATATATAAGCAAATGTGGAGACAAAGGTTTCTTAAATTCATAGCAAACCTATAAACTGCCATTGCCTGAGGTTGCGGAATCCAATCATGGGGAGGTATAACATCTTGTATTATTAAGGAGGATGCTATTTTTGGTCGACGTTTATCAACTGCAATACCTCCTTTCACCACTATGCCGGTGACCACCATAGACACCAATGAAACAGCGCCACCAGCTCTTAGAGATCTTACTCATCTTATCTTTGAAATGCCGTAACTTTGGAATGGAGCATCATCTAGAAAGGACGGAGCCCACATTTTGATCTGTAAGAAGTGTTTTACATCATGAATATATTCCAAATATAGGTGCTACGACCCCTTTAAAAATTGCTTTTTTATGCTTTTATTATAAACTTTAGCATAAATTATGAGCATTTTACCGAGATTGCATTTGTGGATTTCCTCTACTGAGGTGAGGTTGTTTTTCTTAAGGTTTTCCTTGCTCTCGAGGAGTTAGGTGTAAGTTTAGATTTATTTTTAAATCAAGAATGATATACTTGACCAGAGAATGGTCATTATTATTAATTATTATTATTAATTATTATTATTAATGTGGCTAGCCTGCACAAATAATTGTGATCGAGGTGGATTGGATGATCAATGACCGCGCGTACTCTCCATGCACTTATACGTTTATGCACTTGACCCTTTTTTCATTACTATAAGGTTTTTATTGCTGGTTATTGTACTTTTATGCTAATATCGCAGTTATTATGGAGTAGCATGGCACTTCGTTTATTGAAAGCCATGTGATCAAAGCCATCAGGATCCACTATGCCATCTTACCTGCTGTTGACCCAACAGAGCCTAAAATGTTCTCTCTTTTTTTTTCTAGAAACAGCGCCACTTTTTTCTGGTGGCTGTATCTGGTATTACATCTCAGCTTCATTTATGAGAATATAGAGGGGGGCTATTTGGGAAATAATGTAATTATCTCAAAGAACCCCTTCTAATTCGTTAAAGGGAATTTGTCACCAGGTTTTGCAATGTTATCTGAGAGCAGCATGATATAGGGGCAGAGACCTTGATTCCAGCGATACATCACTTACTGGTCTGCTTGGTATAGTTTTGATAAGATCACAGTTTTCTCTGTTGGAGATCTAGCAGATCTCTGAATACTGAGCTGTGTATAATTCTGTCCGCACCGCTCATTGGCTGCTTTCTGTGTACACTGTGCATAGGCAGAAAACTGCCAATCAGTGTTGGGGCAGAGGTTACACAGAACAGATGGACTACAGGGCAGGAGACAAGTAGTCCTACAGTGATAATCTCCAGCTGATAAAACACTGATTTTATTCAAACAACACACAGCCTAGTAAATATGCAAATAGCCTCTTCGGAGATGAAGATGCCTAGAACTCTAGTGCCACCTATTGGAAGTAACAATCCTAACAGTCAATAGGGTTGAAACCAAACCAGGATCTCAATTTGCAGACACGTGTTTCAGGGTGTTGCCCCTCATCAGTGCAAAGTATGAGATCGGATTTGGTTTTATGAGAGGCTTCTGACTAGGGTGTACAGGGTAACATTTCTCCTCGTAGAGAGTGACATGCCACGGTAAGGAGACTTTTAGGCCATTGCATGACCCATAAGTCTTCTTACCATGGCATGTCACACTCCACAAGGAAAAATGTTACCCCTTAGACCACAGCCTAGTAAGTGATTGGAATCAAGGTCTCTGCCCCTACAACATAAAGGTGACAAGATTTATGGAGGCATGACTTGAACTTTCCGGGCCTAAATTCAATATTTTAAATTGAGACCCCCCCCAATACTATGTGCCATTTATTATACTAGCTATTAGCTATGCCCCGCTTCCCCAACAGTAGACCACCAGAGGTTTGGGCACTTTCTCCCTTTCTTGGGACCATTTAGTACGAAAAGGAATACATTTTGGCGCAAATCCCCTATAGAATAAAAGGTTCGTGATTTGTGTTTTTGCATTTTTGGGGGGGACTTAAAAGTTGAAAAGAAAAAATTTTTTTTTTTTTGCTGGCTGGAAAAATAAGAAAAAAAAAAGAAGTGAATATAGACAGGTTGAATGGACAATGGATCGTAGGAGCTCGGAGTGAAATTCAAAAATTTATGCAAGCGTTATAGAAAAAATTCTGGAGCTGTAGTTTAATAAGGGGCAATTGACGAGCTCTCGTGCTGCATCACGTACCGGGAAAGTTTAATGCAATCAATGCCGATTACGACTTATCTCTAAAAACTGGAAACTTTTACATATTTCTGAAAATCACTTCGAGCTCCATTGCCAACAATATACGCACAGTCATCTCAATATTTTGCATGAATATGGAAGTGTCAAGGTGCCTCAAAAGGTTGTCTCACAAGGTCATATTCGGGTATACGGACTTAAAGGGGTTGTTCAGGTTTGATGCCCGTACAGCACGCTGTCAGGATTCTCCAGTGTCGGCGGCCAAAACTATTTGAATACATGCGGTGACATGCCAACTAGACGTTCTCCTCCTTGCTCAATTCACTTGTATCGAACAAAGCCGTGCACGTCTAGTTGGAATGTGTCTGGAGAATGCAAATCGCATACTTGCGGTCAAGTCAACGTCCGCTCTCGTCACCTGCATCGGAGAATCCTTATAGCGTGTTGTGAGGATTACGAAGAGTCATCCCAAATCTAGAGAACCCCTTTAAGAGCCACTAGAAAACACCAGCTGCCTCAGCGGTAAAATAAGTCCAACTGTGAGAATTGATTTGAACTGCTGACCATCATGGCTGCCTTCTTTAGAGAAGGGGTTGTCCTATCAATGGGGTTGGGCGGTTTCAAACATTTGTCCCCCCTTACGCCCAGGGACTAAAAAAAACCTCAAACTGAACTGTTACCCTTCCACGATCGTGCGCTACCTCTCTCTGCTGTTCTTAGTGATTGACTGCAGCGTTGTGGACTGGTTGTTGTCATCCCTCTAATGTAAAAGTAGCCCCTTATGCTAAATAATTTTACAGGTAAGCGTGACCGTTATTGCACAGTTCTTTTTTTCACATGTTGGGTAGCATGTAAAAATTCTGTAAAATTTTGGAAAAAAATTAAAAATTTCGAAAATTAGACTCGAAAAAATTTGAAAAAAAGGGAAAAATCTACCTATCAAATTGCCATTGATTAATGATTGTTCAATCTTCTAACATGTAGAACATTTTTTTCTAGAGGAATTTCATGCAGTAGAGCTGGTGGTAACCAGATAAAAAAAAATTGGGTAGTCAACAAAATTCCATAAAGGGGACCCATTTAGATAACCTCCAGGACCCCAGTGATTGTGAATGAGAGAGATGAACACTGGGGTTCCTGGAATAAGATATTAAAGTGCTAAATAAGTTTTAGATAAAAGTGAGACAAAAACCTTTATTCCATTTGCTAAAATGGAAGAACTGCCCAAAATTTTACCAAAATTGTGAAAATTAAAAATTCAGCGCAGTCATTTTAGTCTTTACCAGCCCAAGGATGTTATTTATTGTGCAGGTTTTTAATCACCACGACCATAAATAAAGTTTGTGCATTCATAGGAAACGAAGTTTGTAGTTAACGCATTGGATAAGCATTTATCTAACACCGTACAGCTTCGAAAGGAACAAATTTCAGAACATTTTACCAAATTTCGAAAGCAACAATAATAAATGTGGAACATAATGTTATTTATTTTAATTGATAAATTATTACTAATAGGTAACGCTGATTAATTTATTTATTAATTTACATTTAAATATTTTTGTATTTCGTTTGATTAAAGCAAGTAGATTTTTCGTTTATGCTAACATTTTATAATAATTTTTATCTTTTTTTTTGTTTTTTTTTAAACCTCGAAATTAACTTCTGAAACAAGGAATACAAAATATTTCTGTCCTCATTAGTATGCCAAAATTTTTGGGAAAATGTTTATGTTGAGCATGCCCAATGATAGCTATATCTATGTTTTTTTCTGTTTTTTTTAATATTTTTTTGTACCTTTCTTTACATTTATTTGTCATGCGTTTAGAAATTGAACTGTTATTTTCAGAATTCATTTCTGTTGTATATTTATATTTCATCTCTGTAAGAGTTTTGCTATTTGAAATTTTTATTTTTTTAAATAATTTTCTAATTATTTTTTTTTTCAGTTATGGCCATTTTACGAAAAGTTCATTTTGTTTTTATTTGTTTTCTTTTTATTCACATTTCAAATGTAAGGATAATTCAATTTTTTTCTCTGCTTTTAAACACTCTCTTGAATTGTGTATTTTTGGGGTCTTTTTTTTACCCACAATACCTCATTTAATTTAATGCCATAAAATTATTAATTTGTCACTAGATTCCTACTATTTTGAATGGTTATTTGTCACCTCTTATTTTTACAAAACAAATTGTAATCCCAGAATATAACATGTATTTGTCATATTCTATCAATCTTCTTTTTTTTTTATTGTGTTGTTATTTTTTTGTTTTTGCTTTGTTCACTTTTAATTGATCTTTCCTCTATTTGTATGGTGCGGCACGGAGTCAAATTTTGGGTAAAAATTAATTGGAATGTGAAATTAATGAAAATTAAATAATCAATTTTAAAATGAGGGTCTTTGACTTTTTATTCAAATTTAAAGATTTTATTGGATTTTTTTTTTTTTCGATAAATCAGAGAAATGTAACATACAACAACAATATAATTAGGATTATATGAATGGGACAAAACGAGAAAATATGAAACTAAAATGAGACGATGGGGAGCAGAAAACCCCTCCCAGAAAACAGCAATTTGGCAAAAAGTGGAATGTTAAGTAAGAGACGAAGATGAAGAAAGAAGACATCACGGACTTTATGGGGATACGTAGTGAGAAGCGGAATGGTTAACGCCTTCCTGAATTGTGACGTGAATGTACGTCATGATCGGGAAGGAGTTCCCTCTTTATGGCATACAGTTACGTCCAGGGTCGGACTGGCCCACGGGAGAACAGGAGAATCCTCCGGTGGGCCACTTACTTCCAACATGAACAATCGTTGGTAAGTACATTATTTCACTATGTACAGACAAAAGCAGGATCTCATCATTCATCAAACTGCCAAGTTTATTTTTATATAGAAACAGAAGTAAATTTGTGAAAGAGGGTAATATAATATTTGCATAAAGCTGAACATCGGGCCTCCACAGTTTTTAAACCACTACGCCACACTAAAAGTGAATCAAAACACAATCAAAAAGTACATGGTATCACTAAAAATGTCATTTTGTCTTGCAAAAACAAATTGTCCTCATTTAGCTGCGTCAGTGGAAAAAAGTTAGCGCTCTTAGAATATGGTGATGTATATAAAATATTATTTCTTCACAGCAAAATTGTTCTTGGCATACAAAAATAGCAAAACACAAAGAAAACATTTATAAATATTGTATTGCTGTAATCATGCTGACCCGAATAAAGCTGTCTTATCAATTTTAACGCACGGTGAACAAAATAAAAAAAAATGAAAATTTTTTAATTGCTATATTTGTTCATTCTGCCTCCCAATAACTGTAATAGAAAGTTATCAAAAAATTATATGTACAGGTGCCAGTGAAAACTTCCAGTCATCCTGCAAAAACCAAGCCACCACATGACTGTGTGCAGAAAAATAGAAAAATTATAGTTCTCAAAATGTGGTGAGGCAAAAAAAAAGTTGTTTGTTTGTTTTTTAAAAAGTGGTTTTAGCGTGTAAAAGTAGTAAAACATAAAAAATTCAATATAAATATGGTATCACTGTAATCGCATCGACCCAAAGAATAAAGTCATCATATCAATTATACCGCACGGTGAATCACATAAAATAAAAATAAATAAAAGCAATTCTTCACCTGCTGTTGATTTGTTCATTCTGCCTCCCAAAGATCGCAGTAAGGCTCAGCGCACATTTATCATCCGCTCTACACTGAGAGTTTACACCAGGGTTTCCATGTAAATCTCTGATATATATGATTTAGAAGGGACTCCCAGCAGAAAGTTCACTATAATGATGTGGACTTTGGACTCCATCTGGACTTTTTTTTCGATGATGTGGTCACAGTTTTGTACACAATGACACTGCTGAATAGAGGCTAGACAGAGTCCAGATTAACCCTGCCGGCCTCCTTATAGTGAATTCCTTCTGAATTACCGAATTATATATTTAAAAGATTTAGACAGAAACCCTGATGCAAGTGCTCAGCGTAGAGCTCAGGATAAATGTGAACTGAGTCTTAAAAGTGATCCAAAATGTGATATACCCCAAAAGATTTAACTCAAGCCACAAAAAAAAAGAACTTCCCACTTGGGATGGTTATGTTAATGGAAATACAGGCAGTCCCCCACTTATGTACGTCTCTTAGTTTTGAATGTAGGATGTTAAAAAAAACACTCACCCAATCGCTCACCTCAACGGCTGCCTCGCTGCCCGCTATCCGGTCATCTTCTTTGTGCCATCGCGTGCTGCATTTCTCCTCTCTTCCCTATAGTACCGGAAATCCAGACGCATCCAGGCTACAGAGGTCATAGCGTGTTGTGAGGTTGTAATGTCAACATGTGGGCAGCGACCTTATGACATGCAATGACCTCCGAGGCCTAGATGCGATGGTAAGTTGTGGCCTACAGTAAAGAGGCAGGAGATGTAGTGGGGGGGACAGTGTAAAGAAGTGGACTGGGCGACAGGCAGCAAGATGCCGGGAGTGGTGAGCAATGAGGTGTGTAATGGTAAAAAAGATCATACCTCTCCAACCGCACCACTGATCGCTGCCCACCACCCAGTTCTTTCCACCATTGTGCGCTGTATCTATGGCCTCTTCACTACAGATTAGGACACCAGCCGTCCAAGGCCTCGGAGGCCACTGCATGTTGTAAGGTTGCAAATTTGTGACATCAAGACGTGTAGCGCAGTCACCTCCAAAGCCTGGGCGTAAACAGAAGTCCTGACTTATACTGAAGAGGCCAGAGATGCGTCAAGGTACAATGGAAAGAAGAGGACTGGAAAGTGAGCAGCGAGCAGTAGGGCAGACGGAGAGGTCAGCGATGAAGTGAGAACTGGTTTGGTTCTTTTTTTGCTAGCCCTCTTCCATCCTACATACAAATTCGGGTTACAAACAAACCTACAAAACCAACAGTATGTAGCTCGTAACCTGGGGACTGCCTGTGTAGGATGTTTCCATGTTACTGGTAGCACAAAGACTGTGGAAAAGCGCTATGGCTCCTCACCCTCCAAAAGAAATTCAGCTAAATCTGTACTCACAAATCCAAATGACCCCCTGCCTTCTGAGCCCCACAGAATGCCTAAACTGTAATCAGCATCCACATGTTTGGTATTACTGTAGCGAGGATGCGTGTCTCCAGAAACACAAGCTGGGCACTATAATGTGTGGGCACTGCAATGTGTGGGCGCTACAATGTGTGGACACTACAATGTGTGGGCACTACAATGTGTGGGCACTACAATATGTGGGCACTACAATGATTGGGCACTACAATTTGTGGGCACTACAATGTGTGGACACTGCAATGTGTGGGCACTACAATGTGTGGGCACTACAATGTGTGGGCACTACAATGATTGGGCACTACAATGATTGGGCACTACAATGTGTGGGCACTACAATGTGTGGGCACTACAATGATTGGGCACTACAATTTGTGGGCACTACAATGTGTGGACACTGCAATGTGTGGGCACTACAATGATTGGGCACTACAATGTGTGGGCACTACAATGTGGGCACTAACTACAATGATTGGGCACTACAATGTGTGGGCACTACAATGTGTGGGCACTACAATGATTGGGCACTACAATTTGTGGGCACTACAATGTGTGGACACTGCAATGTGTGGGCACTACAATGTGTGGGCACTACAATGTGTGGGCACTACAATGATTGGGCACTACAATGTGTGGGCACTACAATGATTGGGCACTACAATTTGTGGGCACTACAATGTGTGGACACTGCAATGTGTGGACACTGCAATGTGTGGGTGCTACAATGTGTGGGCACTACATGTGTGGGCACTACAATGATTGGGCACTACAATTTGTGGGCACTACAATGTGTGGACACTGCAATGTGTGGGCACTACAATGTGTGGGCACTACAATGATTGGGCACTACAATGTGTGGGCACTACAATGTGGGCACTACAATGTGTGGGCACTACAATGTGTGGGCACTACAATGATTGGGCACTACAATTTGTGGGCACTACAATGTGTGGGCACTACAATGTGTGGGCACTACAATGTGGGCACTACAATGTGTGGGCACTACAATGTGTGGGCACTACAATGATTGGGCACTACAATTTGTGGGCACTACAATGTGTGGACACTGCAATGTGTGGGCACTACAATGTGTGGGCACTACAATGATTGGGCACTGCAATGTGTGGGCACTACAATGATTGGGCACTACAATTTGTGGGCACTACAATGTGTGGACACTGCAATGTGTGGACACTGCAATGTGTGGACACTGCAATGTGTGGGTGCTACAATGTGTGGACACTGCAATGTGTGGGCACTATAATGTGTGGACACTACAATGCGTGGGCACTGCAATATGTGGGCACTGTTAAGTGTGGGCACTACAATGGCATATTTACAATTCTCTCTGTACAACACCAACTCGTGCTTATTTCTTAGTTAAAAAAAAAACAAAAACTATTTTTTCATTTTATTCCCTTCCATTTTTGCGTTAATTCCAGTGAAGTGCATGAAGGGTTAACAAACTTGCTAAATGTGGTTTTGAGTACTTTAACATTTGCATTTCTTTTAACATAGGTCTTGTTTTTGGGTCTTGTGACACGTAGGCAACTCAGACACTTGAAAATTTTATTGGTAAGTAAAGAAAACAAATTTTGTAAATTTAATTGAAAAGTGAAAAATTGCTGCAAAATTTGTAATCCTGACAGCCTTAGAAAAAAAAAGAAAGAAGTCATTTCAGAAATGATACTGACATAAAATAGAAAGATGGTAAATCTTTTTTATTATTATTAATTATTTTAAGGGCATGAAAATTAAGAGTTTCAAAATTACAAATTTTCCAAAAATGTCATCAAATTTCCAATAAGTTCATATATAAACTCGAATTGTATCAACCTAAATTGAACATTAGCATAAAGTACAATGTGTCACGAAAAATCATTCTCAGAATGACTGGCATTGGAAGAAGTATTCCAAAGTTATTAGCACATTTTTTGGGCCTGGTCAGGAGGGTTAAAACTGGTTTCGGCGGGATGAGACATGACAATGTAAAAGAGTGTACAATGGAAGATGAGATTCCCCAGCAGTGTGCATCATTTGTGATAAGAGACTGCCACCTACTGCTCAGACAGAACCCTGCAGAATGAGAAGAAAGACTAGGTGTTGCAGGTAGGCCAGGTCCAAAGAGAGCACCGGATTAGGTGACTGCTGAGATGCAACTTTCCACTATAAAAGATAAGACAGGAAGGAATTTGGCAACAATGAGTGAGACGGGCAGGACATGCACTGATAGGGACGCCACGGCCGAGTCACTAGTACGAGCCCGGTGGCGTTACACGCCACTGAACGAGACCCAATCGACCATGGTTAAGACCCGCCAGCCAAACTATGCCTGTCAAGACCTGAGGCCTAGCCGAGTGCTGGTCAAGGCTTGCGAGGCAAATTACATCTGTCAAGACCTGAGGTCTAGCCCAGTGCCGGTCAAGGCTTGCGAGGCAAATTACATCTGTCAAGACCTGAGGCCTAGCCCAGTGCCGGTCAAGGCTTGAAAGGCAAATTACACCTCTCAAGACCCGAGGCCCAGCCCTCATTTGTCCTGGTCTGCCAGACAACCGTCGCAGGTCATGCACCGAAGACCAAGTGCGGACTCCAATCCAGAAGTGGACGTCCACTGCGGTGATCGAGAAACAAGAATGAGCCAGGACGTCCCTTCCGACACTGACGTACAGTATGGGGGCCAGTCAGGGGTGGTGCAATAGATGGGGTGGGGACTGTCCAGAGTGCAAGAGACACAGAGAGCATTGATCGACTTAGTCAAAAAGACTTGCAGCCTAGCGGGAAGAAGTGGAGACCCCCCACTAGGGCCTACTAAGTAAAGGGGATCATTAAAGTTGTACCCTTAGGACTGTGGACATTGCTGTCATAAGAAACAGGATATACAGTTGTGTGAAAAAGTGTTCACACCCTTCCTGATTTCCTATTCTTTTGCATGTTTGTCACTTAAATGTTTCAGATCACCAAACAAATGTACATATTAGACAAAGATAACACAACGAATCACAAAATACAGTTTCTAAATGAAGGTCTTTATTATTAAGGGAAAAAGAAATCCAAACCTACAGGATCCTGTGTGAAAAAATGGTTGCCCCCTAAACCTAATAACTGGTTGGGCCGCCCTTAGAAGCAACAACTGCAATCAAGTGTTTGCGATAACTGGCAATGCGCCTTTTACAATGCTCTGGAGGAATTTTGGCCCACTCATCTTTGCAGAATTGTTGTAATTCAGCCACATTGGAGGGTTTCTGAGCATGAATCATCTTTTTAAAGTCATTACCACAGCATAACAATCAGATTAAGGTCAGGACTTTGACTAGGCCACTCCAAAGTCTTAATTTTGTTTTTCTTAAGCCATTCAGAGGTGGACTTGCTAGTGTGTTTTGGATCATTGTCCTGCTGCATAACTCAAGTGCGCTTCAGAGGTCACAAACAGATGAGTTATGACATTTTTTGGTAGACAACAGAATTTATGGTTTCATTTACCACAGCAAGTCTTCCAGGTCCTGAAACAGCAAAACAGCTCCAGACCATCACACTACCACAACCATATTTTACTGTTGCTATGCTGTTCCTTTTCTGAAAAGCTGTGTTACTTCTATGCCAGATGAAATATGGCATACACCTTCCAAAAAGTTCAGTTCAACTTTTGTCTCATCAGTCCACAAACTATTCTCTCAAAATTCTTGGGGATAATCAAGATGTTTTCTGGCAAAACTGAGAAAAGCCTTTATGTTCTTAGTGCTCAACAGTGGTTTTCGTCTTGGAACTCTGCCATGCAGGCCATTTTTGCCCAGTCTCTTTCTTATAGTGGAGTCATGAACACTGACCTTAACTTAGGCACATGAGGCCTGCAGTTCTTTGGATGTTGTTGTGGGTTTTTTGTGACCTCAGTTACTTTCTTTCTCATTTGTTCCAGAATTTATTTGGATTGCAGCATGCCTTTTAGCTGTTGAGGAACTTTCAGTCTACTTCACTTTGTCAGACAGGTTCTATTTAAGTGATATCTTGATTGAGAACAGGTATGACAGTAATCAGGCCTGCGTGTGGCTAGGGAATTTGAATTCAGCTTTTCACTGATGTGATATACTACAGTTAATTTATGTTTTTAGTGAGGGAGTGGGGCAATTGCTTTTTCAACCCCCTTTTTCACAGTGTCAGTGAACTTTGGTAAGCTTACTGAGCTCAGAGCTGTATCGTGAGAGGTGCTAGTGGTAATCTCACTGAGGTCACCATAGTGCATTGGCCCGGTCAGGAACGTAGCCTCTGTGACCAGCAGTAACCTCAATGACATCACCGCTAGTCATTGAGGCTGGGCTTGCAGCAGCTCATTCTCCAGTGGTTCCCAGCCTGGATGGTCCCATCTTGGCACCGTCCAGGTTGAAAACTATTTATTGCAGATATGTATTACGGCGTGGGACAGAACGTCGAACAGGTGAGGGATATGGTTGTTTTTTATTTTTGTTTTTTACAGGAGACGTTAGGTGCGCATAAGGCTATGTGCCCACGTTCAGGATTGTTTGCAGAATTTTCCTGATCAAAACCGGACTCCTTCCGCAGGAAATCCGCATGCGTTTTTTGCTCATTTTTATAACGTTTTTTTTGGGGGGGCACGTTTTTTCGCTGATTTTTTGTGGTTTTTCCAGAGCTTCCCAATGCAATAATAAAGCGGCAAATCCGCAGATTTTTCGCAAAATTAATGAACATGCTGCTTTTTTTTCCGCGATGCGTTTTTTTTTCAGGAAAAAAAAGCAGCATGTGCACAAAAATTGCTGAATGCATTCTAGTAATAGGATGCTTAATGTAAGCGTTTTTTAAGCTTTTTTGCAGCGGAAAACCGCCGCAAAAACGCGAAAAATCCTGGACGTGGGCACATAGCCTAACTGTGTTTGTTATTTTTAAATAAAAAAAGTAAAAGTGCTTTGTTTTATTTCTAATAAAAGACTTTATTCTTGTGTCTTTATTTACTATATAACTCTAGGATTAGTAATGGATGGGTGTCTTATAAACTCCTCTCCATTACTAAGCCGTGGGCTTGATGTCACCTGACAATACAAAGGTGACATCACCCCCACAAATATGAATCCTGCTTGCCATCGCCACTTGTCCTACTCCGTCCACTTTTATGGGAGCAGTAGTGTAGTGTGTGACCCCACCCTGTCTATTTCTATGAGAGCAGTGGTGTAATAAGTGGCCCCGCTCCATCCACTTCTATGGGAGCAGTGGTGTAACGTGTGACCCCCGCTCTGTCCACTTCTATGGGAGCAGTGTTATAATGTGTGACCTCTGCTCCGTCCACTTCTATGGGATCAGTGGTGTAATGTGTGACCTGCTCCGTCCACCTCTATGGGATCAGTGATGTAATGTGTGACCTGCTCCGTCCACCTCTATGGGCTGCCGAGGTGTAATGTGTGACCCCATTCCGTCCACCTCTATAGAAGCGGTGGTGTAATGTGTGCCCCCGCTCCGTCCACCTCTGTGGAATCAGTGGTGTAATGTGTGCCCCTGCTCCATCCACTTCTCTGGGAGAAATGGTGTAGTGTGTGACTCCGCTCCACCCACTTCTATGGGATCAGTGGTGTAATGTGTGACCCACTCCGTCCACCTCTATGGGAGTGGTGGTGTAATGTGTGACCCCATTCCGTCCACCTCTATGGGAGCGGTGGTGTAATATGTGAACCCGCTCTGTACACTTCTATGGGAGCAGTTGTGTAATGTGTGACCCCCGCTCTGTCCACTTCTATGGGAGTAGTAATGCAGTGGACGGAGCGGGGTTACACATTACATACATTAGATACTGCATATCTAATCCCATCCTGTGTGATATACTCCGCTGAGCCCAATATCTAATCCCATCATGTGTTACTCTATGCGTCACACATGTGATACACTCCACGTATCTCACCCCAGCTTATCATACAGCGAGGAGCAATAACAGAATCGGTGCCTCCATCCGTCCTCGGAGACACTGTCTTCTTGTCAGTATCACTGGCAGTCACCAACACAATGGCTCCACGTGGTGATGCTAAACTTCATCCTCTCTTATCCTTTTACAAGCACCCAGAATGGGCGGGGAGCAGTGACATCACACACATGTGACCAGACCCCGCCCACATTTACTGCAGTCGTAAGGTGAGCTAGCACTACACTAGGTTTTCATGGCAAAATTCAGCAGCTGCTCCCCCTAGTGTTTAAAAGTGGAAATACCAAATCTTTTTAAACTATTTTTTTATATTTTACGTCATTAAAAAAAGTGATAATATTTAAATAAAAAAAATTAATACTTTATACTTTTTCAATTGTTAAAAAACATTTTTTTTATGGCATCTTCTCTTCGTTCTGGCAATCATCTCCACCAATGGGCTTATAGTAATCACAAAAAGCTGCACACAGTTTCTGAGTGAGATCATGGCTAGATGGCTTTTATGTGTGTCAGATCTTGCATTTTCAGGCATTCACCCCGAAACACCGGGTCTACAAACTGAGATTCTGATTTAGTTTTTATCCTAAGTCATAGTGCAAGGCTATCGAAGGCTCGGTATTGACTTTTGCTTCCAATAGGTGGCGCTAGAGTTCTAGTCCTCTTCCTCCTCTGAAGGGACAATTTGCATATTTGATTTCCCAGAGGAGCATTACATGGCCTATAAGTCTCCTCACTCTGACATGCAAAGCTTGGCATGTCAATTTCCATAAGGAGAAACGTTTTACTTGGACCTCAAGACTAAACTCACAAATTGCCTCTCTCACACGCTCTATCTTTCCGTTACTGTTTTCTTTTTTTTCTTTTTTTTTTTTATTTATTTTGTAACCAGGACTGGGTCTGTAGATATAGACCATGTCCACTAGGTGTCAGTATTGTAATCAGTCATACTCCTCACATAGGAATTTCTCATGCTCAGTCTTCGCTGACGTTTTTTGAAAACTTTTTTAAAAAGAAGTAATTTTATTGATTAAATCTTAAACTCAAAACTACAGGTGGCATCACTTATAATTAGCTATGTCTATGAATGACTTATTCTGACAGCCAACAGGAACTGCTTTTATAGTGGTGGCCCTGCTGTGCCCCCAATTCCATCGGAGGGGTACAACCAGATTTAATGCCTGTTATTTATTTCCTCCAGGAATTGTTTGTTTTGACACAAGAACTTCCAGTCACTTCCAAAACCCTTGGCGATAACTCCCTTTCACTTGCAAAATATGTAAATGTCCCTCTCGTTTTAGACTATGGGACAATAGTAAAACGTTTGGCTTCCTGCGATAGTGTCTCCGACATCTGCCTCCATTACCCCTTGTAAAAGTGAAAGCAGCCACCCTCACGGAAGAGTGTAGTCTGGGCTTCCATATATCACTTGCTTCTAACCTGTAGTTTTATTGCTTCGTAGTGATCTTCGATGCTCCTCGGGGGCGGAGCTTAAATGGTTCATGCATTATAAATATCGATAAGTATGAGACAGCTTGAAAGAAAGAGGCAAAGTATATGACGATGGAATATACTGTGAGGATGGCAGTTGGGTAGAATTCACTTTTTCAAAGCTTGGCTTTCATCTATACCCGAGAAGCAAAGATTTTATCATCACCAATTACATATAAATGGCTTTCAAATCGATTTCTCTGCAACTTTTCATCAGATAAATTCCAAAAATTGTTGATACCATTAGCTGGAATCCAGTTGTCCTGACTCTGCCACGGCTCCGGATCATCCAAACCGGTCTTCAATTCTTCATCCGATCCGGTATTTGAGGTGAGACCGGTCTGTGATTGGTCTAACGCAACCACTCAGGGAGGAGACACATGTCACAATTCGCCTCACACATCCACATTGGGGGACGGATGATCATCGTGGTCCCCCACATGACCTCGTGAAGCCAATCACAGTCCCCAAGTTTCCCTCACGCACTGGAATGGAGAGAGAAAAGAAGATAGGAGAGGAGGACCGGGCATCTGAAGTGGAGGTGGTGGAACAACAGCTGAGAAAGACGAGTATAAACTCTTTTTTCTTTTGTTTTAGCCCCTTCGATTTGGACAGACTTTATTCAGACTGAATGGAAACTGCAGGCCTAATTCAACCCAACCTGACCGAATTGAATTTTTGGAGGTTAGCTCTTCTTCTTGACCACTTGTGCCGTAACACTGACGGAACGAGGACAGTTGGCACATGGAGTCAAGTTGACCTGAAAGGTTTACTAGGCCTGAGGAGTGTCCTTCAATAAAGCATCGATGACCCAGGAGCCTGGATGGCCTCATTTAATGGGGTCACATTACTGGATTGTGAAGCTAGAAGGCCGTTTCCATTGTAGAAGAGGTAGTTCAGTCTTGAATCGTAGTAGACTGAGCGGAAGTGTAATAAGAGGGAGGTATAATGGGAAGGAGCAGATAGAGACAGGGCCAGTGGGGTAGTGACCCTCCTGTGAATGCATTACAACTTGTATCTTAAAGTTCATTATTAGCTTGGGCAAGTTTTGAGATGCAGTTAAGGAATGGTAAAAGTGGTAGTCCGGCCGGTGGAGCTGGTTGGCAAAGAGTGTCCGGGAAGCCACGTCAAAAACAAGCTGTCCGTAACAAGAGCAAAAACATCACTTCATGTGAGATAGTCAAAATATGGGTTGAGGTCAAATCATTAGGGACCTATAAGCAGGATAAATGGTGACAGCAACCAGGTAAAGAAGAACTATAACTGGCAAAGGCGAACAGGCATTCAAGTGAGTATTTTGAACATATAATTTTTCTGCAGATTTTCCACCTTCAAACCTGAAGGCTTATTAGACTAAGCAGATCAGGTGATGTGTATTTGTGTAATGAGGGAGGGTATATATAATTAATATTAGGAAAAATGTACACCCACAATATTACACACTGAAGAATTGCTGTTGCATAGGTAAATAGTAGATTCTACAATATTTGTTGCACGCAGCCCAAAATTGTATTAATGTATTGGTCAAAATAATTACTAAAAGCAATCCAGATTTTATACAGACCAATAGATGTGACTGCAGCGCCCGGTAAAATGACCGGTAAGCTGTTTTTTAAACTATGTGTACTCCTTTTGTTGTCCCCTTACCTCACTCCCTGAGGAAGCTAATGTGAAACGCATGGTAGAATTGTCGTGAGGAACAGCTTTTCTAGTCACATCTATTGATTAGCATAAAATCTGATGTGTAAGGAGGCTTTAATTGAATGTGTTCGGCTATGAGATAGACCAGCATCTATCTCAAGAACTGGGGTCTCTTGACCCCCATCCAAAATTGGAAAGAGGCCGCTGTGAATAAACAGGTTGTCTCATGTGTACAGCTCTTTCCATTCACTTCTATAGGAGTTTCAAAAACAGCCAAGAAGCTGTTTTTTGTAACTACCATGTAAGTGAATGAAAAGAGCTGTACATGTACGGCCACCTCTGTATGACCAGCTACCGCTTCAACAACTGAGTAACTGGACTCCCAGTCTTAAGGTCGGTGGGGTTGCCAGAGGTAGGACCTAGATCTCAAAAACATGGGTTCCTCAACCCCAATCCTACCTTCTAAAAAGGCTGCTGTGAATGGAGAGGTTGACTCTCATACACAGCTCTCTCCATTCATTTCTATAGGAGTTTCAAAAACAACCAAGTACGGTAACTGTTTTTGGTAACTCCCATGTGACTGAATGAACATCAGAGGGAGTCCCAGTAGTAGGACCGAGACCTATCAGACACAATTATGTTATAACAGGTGGATGGGCTATAAATGTATAAGATAAGATCAACGTTTGAACAGCAATGTAAGACCCATGTGAACCCGCAAGAGCCTGCGAGAGAGAAGGCAAAAGCCGTTATGTTCTAAAGACTGTTAAAATTATGTTCTGGAACGCTCACGCGGTAGTGCCATCTAGTGAAACTGCAACCACCAAGCTTTTGAGATTTGTAATCATCAACCTAGTCCTATATAGGGGCTAGTTTGTGTAAAACTGTCCTTATCGGGATTAGTCTGCTCTTAAAGGGATGGCATGTCCCAGTTTCAATTGTATCTGTAAGGGAATGAGAAGTTCTCGCATTCTGAGCAGCTATGATGGACCACGCAGCCATCTTGTGCAAAGTTATAAACCAACTGATTCTGCCTCTAAAAAGCTAATAAGACATACTCCTGAAAGTCTTAGGCCAGGATCACACATGCGAGAAACACGGACGAGTCTCGCATGTTAATACCCGGCATTGCCGTGGTCAGTCAGGAGCGGAGCGTGCGGCTCCATGTGTTGCTATGCGGTCGCACGCTCCGATCCGAGTTCTGGCGGCAGTGCCGTGTATTAACATGTGAGACTCGGCCGTGTTTCTCGCATGTGTGATCCCGGCCTTAGACAGCTTGGAGGCACAAGATGAGATCATAGCCATTAGCAGGTATAGCTGGCATACACACAGGTTAATTGGATAAGCTGCAGGGCAATTAGATAATAGATAAATGGTAACATATGGTAATAAATAAGTCTATTTGTTGTAGTGATATTGGAAAATAGACTTATATAGTTGTCAATATAGCGGGAATAATGGGACAGGGCTAAGACCTGTGATGTGATTAATGAGAGTGGCTAAGAGGAACATCGAGATTTACGAGTTCTAATGAAGTTTGGGGTAAAAAAAAGCCTTAATGTCATTACATTTAACTATTGTATGCTTTGTTCTTGAATATATGTTTTTCTCGGGAGTATGAGGTTATCATGTATACGCCCTTTTGCTGCAATGTGCTTTCTTTGTCTGTATCATGTATAAAAAGCCCCTATGATATAGTTCGGGGCCAGACCATCGCCAGATACCCCAGTGTCACTTTGTCTGTCTGGACACCTGTTCGTGCCTGCATGCTTTGTCTCACTGACTTTCCATGTACAGTTCTGCTGCGTATCTTCGAATAAACTTCAGTCTCAGCTTGATAAGAGGATTGTCTACATATTTTTCCAGGCTCTTCCAACTCTCAGTAAGGACTTTCTTACAGTTTCTGCATCCTGTAGAATGCGAATAAAGCTTAATATAATGGTGGTGCAAAGAGCCATCAGCTCCCTGCTCCACCATCCAGTTTGTGTAAGCTCTCTGCTCCATCATTGGCTAGAAGGTGCCTACTGAGCTGAGACTCTCGGAACATAGAGTGACGCAGGGCTGCTCCTCTCAACTCGGGAATTAGACTAGGTGAGTGTGTGAATGTCTTTTAGCTCATTCTGAGGGGGGGGACTGTGGAGCCATCATACTTTGTGTGGAGCACCATGGGAGAATCAAAACGTAGGTGTGGCGAATTATGTCATCCTCTTTCCTGGATGAGGGGACTACCTGCAGTCTTCAGGAATGTGGAGCAGGGATACGAGTAGACACTTGTTCCTTAATGGAAGGATGTTCTCTTAAATCTTTATTACTATTCCTCTGCTCCTATCTCCACCCATGCCAGGAAGAACATAATTATATACTGGGAAAACTGACCAGACACACTTTAAAAAGAACATGTCACCAGGTCAAAAGTGTCCAGTTCTTACTCCGAATTTATTCCCTATGCTCCCTTGAGTATTCTGATTTTTGCTTTTTTAAAAAATATGCCATACAGTTCCACAGATATGGGCAATTTTTATTTTTAGGACCTTTTCAAGGGGGAGTTGCTCAGAGGGTAATAATAATGCAGAGCAGCCTAAAGACCCGCCCCAGAGGAGCCTGTGAGAAAGACCTCCATTGCTTTTGCTATGTAATACACTGCAGGACTGGATAACTATTACTAATTTAGGATTTTAGGTACTTTAAGGCCCTGTACACCATGTGTAACACATACGGTATGTAATATGTTACACAGACTGTGCGAGATTTCTTACTTTACCATTACATTAAAAATTTTAGGCATGTCACCTCATAATAACCTATAGAAGACGGGACAAAATTGTAATGCACAATTAGCTGACCATAATAATGATATTACGAGACAGGTGATTTCTCTGCTGAAAGTAATGACCATTATACTGCATGTTCTCACCGCATTACATTGTGCTTGTGCTACATTTCTTGCTTTTACTGTCAGTTATTTAATTCTTAGTGTAGTTGTCAGTAACATTCAAGATCAGCGAATCTGAACATAGAAAGTGAAAGACTAGAAGTGACAGTCAGTATTTTAACATTTGTTTTAAGGAAAAATATTGTAGCTGTTATTTGTACATAGGGGCAGTATTATAGTAGTTATATTCTTGTACATAGGAACAGTATTATAGTAGTTATATTCTTGTATATAGGAACAGTATTATAGTAGTTATATTCTTGTACATAGGAGCAGTATTATAGTAGTTATATTCTTGTAGATAGGGGCAGTATTATAGTAGTTATATTCTTGTACATAGGAGCAGTATTATAGTAGTTATATTCTTGTATATAGGAACAGTATTATAGTAGTTATATTCTTGTACATAGGAGCAGTATTATAGTAGTTATATTCTTGTAGATAGGGGCAGTATTATAGTAGTTATATTCTTGTACATAGGGGCAGTATTATAGTAGTTATATTCTTGTACATAGGAGCAGTATTATAGTAGTTATATTCTTGTACATAGGGGCAGTATTATAGTAGTTATATTCTTGTACATAGGAGCAGTATTATAGTAGTTATATTCTTGTACATAGGAGCAGTATTATAGTAGTTATATTCTTGTACATAGGAGCAGTATTATATTAGTTATATTCTTGTATATAGGGGCAGTATTATAGCAGTTATATTCTTGTACATAGGGGGCAGTATTATAGTAGTTATATTCTTGTACATAGGGGCAGTATTATAGCAGTTATATTCTTGTACATAGGGGACAGTATTATAGCAGTTATATTCTTGTACATAGGAGCAGTATTATAGTAGTTATATTCTTGTACATAGGAGCAGTATTATAGTAGTTATATTCTTGTACATAGGAGCAGTATTATAGTAGTTATATTCTTGTACATAGGGGCAGTATTATAGTAGTTATATTCTTGTACATAGGAGCAGTATTATAGTAGTTATATTCTTGTACATAGGGGCAGTATTATAGTAGTTATATTCTTGTACATAGGGGGCAGTATTATAGTAGTTATATTCCTGTACATAGGGGCAGTATTATAGTAGTTATATTCTTGTACATAGGGGCAGTATTATAGTAGTTATATTCTTGTACATAGGGGGCAGTATTATAGCAGTTATATTCTTGTACATAGGGGGCAGTATTATAGTAGTTATATTCTTGTACATAGGGGGCAGTATTATAGCAGTTATATTCTTGTACATAGGAGCAGTATTATAGTAGTTATATTCTTGTATATAGGGGGCAGTATTATAGTAGTTATATTCTTGTACATAGGAGCAGTATTATAGTAGTTATATTCTTGTACATAGGGGGCAGTATTATAGTAGTTATATTCTTGTACATAGGGGCAGTATTATAGTAGTTATATTCTTGTATATAGGGGCAGTATTATAGTAGTTATATTCTTGTACATAGGAGCAGTATTATAGTAGTTATATTCTTGTACACAGGGGGCAGTATTATAGTAGTTATATTCTTGTACATAGGAGGCAGTATTATAGTAGTTATATTCTTGTATATAGGGGCAGTATTATAGTAGTTATATTCTTGTATATAGGGGCAGTATTATAGTAGTTATATTCTTGTACATAGGGGCAGTATTATAGTAGTTATATTCTTGTATATAGGGGGCAGTATTATAGTAGTTATATTCTTGTACATAGGGGCAGTATTATAGTAGTTATATTCTTGTACACAGGGGGCAGTATTATAGTAGTTATATTCTTGTACATAGGAGGCAGTATTATAGTAGTTATATTCTTGTATATAGGGGCAGTATTATAGTAGTTATATTCTTGTACATAGGAGCAGTATTATAGTAGTTATATTCTTGTATATAGGGGCAGTATTATAGTAGTTATATTCTTGTACATAGGGGCAGTATTATAGCAGTTATATTCTTGTACATAGGGGGCAGTATTATAGCAGTTATATTCTTGTACATAGGAGCAGTATTATAGTAGTTATATTCTTGTACATAGGGGCAGTATTATAGTAGTTATATTCTTGTACATAGGAGCAGTATTATAGTAGTTATATTCTTGTACATAGGGGCAGTATTATAGTAGTTATATTCTTGTACATAGGAGCAGTATTATAGTAGTTATATTCTTGTACATAGGAGCAGTATTATAGTAGTTATATTCTTGTACATAGGAGCAGTATTATAGCAGTTATATTCTTCTACATAGGAGCAGTATTATAGTAGTTATATTCTTGTATATAGGGGGCAGTATTATAGCAGTTATATTCTTGTACATAGGAGCAGTATTATAGTAGTTATATTCTTGTATATAGGGGGCAGTATTATAGTAGTTATATTCTTGTACATAGGAGCAGTATTATAGTAGTTATATTCTTGTATATAGGGGCAGTATTATAGTAGTTATATTCTTGTACATAGGGGCAGTATTATAGTAGTTATATTCTTGTACATAGGGGCAGTGTTATAGTAGTTATATTACTGTACATAGGGGCAGTATTATAGTAGTTATCTTCTTGTACATAGGGGGCAGTACTCACACAGGGGTAATATTGAGTAATAGTGTTATTTGCATTGGCTTTTTGACGTGAACACCCTTGACGTTATATAAACATGTCACCGTGCAGCAAGAGGACATAATTATATAATGAGTGCGAGTTCATACAGTTAATTATTATAAGACGCCATGAGAGAGCTGTGAATCCTGCAGAGGAGTATCCGACTTGCCCTATAATTTATTGGACCTGGCCGATTGCAAGGATTAGACGCTCCATACACTGCGCTGTTACGTAATACGTTTTTCCTTTGCATGGCCTCCGGTGCACCAGTGGAAATAAATAGTCCCAACGGGCATTTTGCGCAATTCGTCCTGGGGATTTACGTTCAGGGCTATGGCAGCGAACCGAATAATTACACGTGGTTGGCTGTAGGATCAGAGTGTACAAAGCCCTCCATGTTTGCACCGTGCCCGCAGAGTTTTCGTTCCTGTGTTTGCAGGAAGCCATGTGAGCACATTGTTCTATATTAGGAACGCCTCAGCCATAGTAACCGGAGGATTAGACAGGTAACCCAGGAGCTGTGACCCTCAGGTGAGCTGTTCTCCCCCAGGTGTGGGCGGGGCTAAGGAGATGGGTGTAGCCTTGCATTCCTCTGTGCTGCTGCTGCACTCTCTGGCTCAGTGTGAAGCAGCTGCAGATCCCAGGAGCTGATTCTGCATACAGGACCCCTCTAAATGCACATTCTGGGGGCATCTGAGGAGTAGCGGACCCGGGGATTATTATCTGGACATCTGCCTGGATTTGGCAACCATGAGCTCAGATGATTTTAGGAGAGTGGCTTTTAGGAGGAAATCCAACCCCTGTTTGCCCAGCGGACCTTTAAGGCTGTATAATCCCACAGAGAATGGGGGTCTGGACGGTGAGTACGAGCGAGGGCTCATTATATGGCGTTATTGGTGCATGATGGAAAAAAAATCACTAATGCTTATCTGTTTCTGGAAAAGTTGGGTGACATCCACTATGGCAGCTCCTATTCCGCACTACTCAACTTTCCCACAGCCCTGAATGAAAAATGTGCCTAATTATATGGCGATGGACGCTTTTCTCCTGTGTTGTTGTCTTTCTAGTCAGACTGGCCATTCGGGCAGCGCCGGCTCCGAGCGTTTTCTGGCCCTTGGGCAACAAAGTCCTTTTGCCCTTGAAGAGATAAAACTTTGGGTGTTTTTTTTTTTTTGCCATACAAGCTGCACTTTTTATCTGCCATTTTTATCTTTTTATTACATTTGTTATTTGGGGGTGGAAGAACTGAAATAACCATTAAACAGCAATTCTGTCATATTGACTTTTTTTTTTTTTTTCTCCTCCTGTCTCTGTGTTCACTGTTTGACATAAAAATTCTGATATTTTATTTGTTTGCCTAATTTTATATGCAACAATATGAAGTGTTTTTTAAATTATATTTACCTTTTTTTTTTTTATTGTCTTGCATAAAAATTCTGATCATTTATTTGTTTGTTTGCATAACTATGCTTGCAGAAATGATTTTTTTTTTATTTAAATTTAACATTTTTATATCTACTAATATAAATTTATTATTATATATTTTTTTTTCCCCCCAAGACGACTCGAACCATCACTTGTACAACTGGAAAATTACAATTTATTGTACAAGTACCTTTTTCCTGGGTGTACAAACATGGGGGTCCTTCTATAAGCCCCCTCACTGCCACGACGATCATGTTGTGGAAGGGGGTCAGACAGAACACCTTCCTTCATTTTCAACCTCTTAAATGCAGCTGACACTACTGACTTTGGCATTCAAGGGGTTAAGTTGCTCCGATCACAGCTGTATAATACAGCCGGCACTGATGCTATATGAAGAGAATATCTGGGCAGAATAAGGCCCCTGTGTACCAACTGTTCATTCAGGATTCTAGGAAAGTTGGGTGAAGCCCAGGGTGCAATCTGTAAGGGTAACCAACCTGTCAGCCATGTTTTCTGAGAGGCCTATGTGTGGCTGTGCCCTGTGATCACACACGCGCCTGAGTCACTGAGTCAACACTTGTCACTATAGCCTGGTACATAATGGTGTCTACTGCCATATACTGTGTTTATTAGTGACGAGCGAGCGTCCTGGGATAAGGTGTTATCTGAGCATGCTCGGGGGCTAACCGGGTGTCTTCGGTGTGCTCGAATAACATGTCCGAGTCTCCGCTCCTGCACGTCTCGCGGCTGTTATTGGGGTGGTAGTAAAGGAGCTGAGCTGTAATACCACACACAACCTGTACTCCAGGGTGGCGCTGTACAGCCCCTTTTGTACTTTTGTGTTTTTTTTCCCATTGTTTGTTTTTTGCTATGTGTGAGCGGAGCGTGTCCTCCCCTGTGGCATCGGCGGCGGCTGCTCCTCGCCTCCTGTCGTGACTGTCACTGCGGATCACGTCTCTTCCCTCTGTGGCCTACTTAGCCTCTTGGGTTCGTCTGGTTACATAAACACGAGCATTGTCTACCCATTCGATGGCTGCGGTTATGAGGCAGAGCAGGCAAAAAAGGACATTTATGGAAGATTGTTCGCCTTTCCCAAAATGTCATCTATCCCCTTATAACCTCTCTGCATGGACTCTTCTGACCTTTAGATGATTCTGAGGGCAATTCTGTATTTTTTTTTTTTTTTTTTTATCCTCCTCCTCGTCCTGACCGCCACTGCAGACTTCTCCTTCTCCTTCCTTCCATCTTGTTGTATCCTCTTGGCAGACCACTATTACACCTTCTTCTGATTCAGCTTTAGATCTTCCCTACCACTATGAGGTGTTAGAAGAAAGCCTATATCCCCTCCTGACATGTCTGTTTTAGTATGTACTTACTTTCCTCACGAAACCTCTTTCCTTAGACTCCTTATTGTTCCATTCCTCAGTTATTCCTCCTGGCAATATATAAATAAATTGACAACTGGGTGTTACCATTCCTTGTATTGATAGGACATGCCCCTAGTTGGCGTTTTTTACTGAATCTGTGACTGTATATGTATAGAAAAGGGAAATGGTAACACCCTGTTGTCAATTTCTCCATTTTCAGGAGGAATGACGAGAGGTTCCGCAGTACTTTCATTGGAATTTAAACCATTTCCTCAAAATGACAACAGACGTGTTAGAAGAAGCAGACAGGGTGCTACCATCTACTATTAAATGGATTTATTTGCAAAAATATTGGCACCCCATTCTCAGGAAGACCTCGATAGACAAAAACAGAGAGGCAGCTGCACTTGTAAGACATTCGGGCTTGTCTGAGGAATGTTCTCTGTTCTGTCTTGTCTCGCACGTGTTATCGCCATGTTTTTACGGTAGTATTTTGACCTTTTTTTTTGTAGGCAGCCTTGCTGGGCATTGTAGTCCTTTTGTTTGGAAAAAGGACGCCATTAATAATGACAGGAGGAGAGGGCTCCGATCATTGCTGCCGCCTCTTGTTTTCTAAATCCACGGCCCCAGGACACGGCTGGTGATTGCTGTGATGTAATTGTTGTTAGCGCGGTACAGAAATGTCGGCTCGGGTACATTCACAGGTTTGTTTTTTTTTCTGGAACCTAAAAGTTACGCAACGTATTGACCTAATTTTGAAAAAGTATACACGCCCCTTCCCAGCAGATGTCTCCTATCATTTCACATTTATCACACTCGATCACTTATTCCAGAACGGGACTGGGCGCACGATTACTGTAATCAGCCAACGTGCATAGACTACAGGTGGGAAAGTAATCAACCCCTAAATGTAAAGGGGTACTCCCCTTTGGACTGTCTACTTATTGGAAGGATTCATTTAAAATAAGCTGATCACCATCTGTACCCTAACTGCAATCCCTAGCGATCAATTTGTGGGTAACCTGGCATCGTGTTCCGTTTTCCTGCAGTGCCCCCGCAGGACAAATTGGGTATTACACCATGTTCATTTAAAGCGTTATTCCTGATAAAATAAGTAATTCCTTTATCCAAAGGAGGGTCGGTTAACTTTGTTATCCAACTGCTGGGATCTGATAATCTATAGATGTAGGCTCTGAAACCCCAAGAATGGAGCTCTGCAGTCTCATCCTGCTCACGCTCAGCCTCCACTCCATTAATTTTTTTCATGGGACTGCCAAATACAGGACTTGACTATTTCCGGCAGTCCCATTGACACTGAATGGAGCAGAGCCGGAGCATTCTCCCCTCTGCTCCATTCAGGATGGGACTGCAGAGCAGCGATGCCAGACATGTCCAATTTGGCCAATTTCTACCTTTTAGAAGGGTCCCTAGAGAACATGTAATCACGAAGTGTCCCCCTGCTGGGATGGTCAGTGATCAGTTCAGTGTTCCTTTTCCTACAGCGCCTCCACAAGGGATATAAAGTATTACACATTAACCATTTAAATGAATGGGTTCTCTGTGTCATGCAAGTCAGAAGAGGTGGCGAAGATGCCAGCAAGTAGAAATGGGTTCTCAGACCTCTGGACCAAAAGCCACAGACTATCAACATGGCCCCTGGATGAAGGTCCTGCAAACAAATGTGCATAGGAGATGTACATACAAAGCTATACCCTTTTTTCTCCAGAAACGTTTTTGTACGAAAAAGGAATTTAATTTTTTTATTTGTGTTTTTTTGCAATATGTTTTATCAAAACTGCTGTTTCAATGCCCAATTCATGCTCCTTTTAGAAGCTGCTTTTAACTGCAGCTCAGCTGAGATCTGCCCACTATACTCAGTCAGTGAACGGGACTGTAACGCTGGTGGGTGTGGACACTCACTGTGCCACGGGCCAGGCTTACCATAGAGGGGCATGACTAAGTGTCTACCAGGTCATCACTAGGGCCTGTTATGGTGAGGATAAGCTGGGCTGCCGGTAGACACCAGGTGCCACCCCAGGGCAGTCCATGGGACTGCAGCAGCTGACTAGAGGGTCAGAGTCGGGGAACGGGGTACAGGAGGGTGAGACAGAGGTGTAATCAGATGGGCCGAAGTTGGAGCAGGCAGCACAGGATTAGAGTATAAAGCCGAGGTTGGGAGCGCAGAGGTCAGACAGGACGGTTACACAAGCCGGGTCGATAATTTGAGAATCAATACAAGCAAATGCATAAACAGGTCACTAGCCAACAAACTAACCAGGGTCCTACTTTCGAGCAGAGTGGTGGGAGGCAGGCTGGCACAGGATATTCCTGGGAACCTGATCTATGTAGGACACAGCAGGGTTAGATTCCTGCAGAGACTGGCCATGGTCCCCTAAGGCCAAATGGAAGATGCATGCTGATGCAGCAGTGCAGAGGAGTGCTGCAAAAGGCAACTCAATGAGATGACCAGACACGAGGAGACGCCCTGCGGTGACCATGGTGAGTAGGATGGCGCTGAGGAGGTATGTGAGTTACCACTGTGATGGGGGCTTTCACTGTTGGAGTAAGGGGTGAGGAGCAGAGAGGCTCAGGCAGGGAAAGTCCTGTTCACCGACTGTCTTGAATACAGTGGACAGATCTTTGCTGAGCAGCAGTTAAAATCAGCTTCTAAAGGAGCATAAACTGTAACACTTTGGGAGAGAAGGAAGGAAAATAAACTGATGAAGTATATTACATCATTTCATAACTTTGCAATGTCTGGAGGATAGCTAAATTATTGAAACTGCAGGTGGCTTGTAAGAAAGTTTTTTGGTTTTTTTTTCAGATTTTTTTTTTTACAAGTGCTGAGCTCTTCCCAACAAGAAGGATTTTTCAGGGAATTGAATATGAAATCTAGCGTATAAACCTGCCCGTCGCTTGTCATTAGGTTGGTCATGTGCCCAGATACTCAATAATAAAAGCTTTTGTCCCAACCGGTTTATCAGGAAAAATGAACCATCCGGGAAAATTTTGTTGAGTCAGTTTGTGTATGAATTCTAATTTGTGAAGTAATTTTAATATAATAGCATATACATTTATGTCTGGCCTTCAGAGGGTTAAAAAAAAATAAATAAATAAATAACCCGAAAATTTTCAACACCGAATTAACCACTTCAAGTCCAGGGCATTCTGAGCTTTCAGGTCCCAATGCCATTCAGCTGGGGGGTTTTTTAGTTTTATTTTTTTTTTTCTTTTTCTTTGTTAGATGTTAATTTTTTTAATTCTATTTTTAAAGACCAATGTAGTTTTTTTTATTAATAATAATAAAAAAAAAATTATATATATATATATATATATATATATATATATATATATATATATATATTTATTTTTAAATTTGAAAAATAGTTTACAAAAATCTAGTATTGTAAAAAAAAAAAAAATTGTAATCTGAAAATTTGTGTTAATCATTTTCTACTTACTTTTGGGGTAATTTGGTCAGGTTGAGGGTTGTTTTTTGTATACAAATGTTTTTTATTTTTTTTTGGATACTTAACTGTAAAAAAAAAAAAAAAAAAAAAAAATAGTGGAATTTTCTGTGGAATTCACACTGCAAACCTTCATCAATTCTGCCATACGTGAACATAACCTTATAGTCTGCCCTTAAAAGATTGGCAGAAAAATTAGAAAATTTGAGGGACATTATTTTATGTCCCAGTATATAAGGGTATAAAAAAGTTTTTTGGAAGACTGGAATACCCTTTTTATCACCTATTCTTGAGAAAAGTTAGATTGATGTGGGACCCCCACTGATCACCAGAATTAAGGGACTAGGTCCCCTTTCCTCCGCTAATACTCCAAGACTGTGACCAGGAGAAGTTGAATGGAGCATTACGATATGTAACACATGCCTTGCATTACTGTTATCTTCGGCATTGTCATAGACTCTGAATAGAGTAGTCTTCAATACTCCTTAAAGGGTTTTTTCCCCATCTTCATATATGGGTATTTTCGGATAGTGCTTATAAAAACAAACAATTTTGCAAATTACTGCTTATTAAAATTTTCAGCCGTTCTTGAGATATTAACACTTTTGCTGCTCGTTGCCTTGGAGACTGACCACAAGCTAAGCAGCAGCAGTGGTCGGTCTCCTAGGTAATGAGCTGTAAGCAAAAGAATAGTGTTAATATCTCAAGAACGGTTGTAAATTTTAAAAAGCAATAAATTGCAAAAGTGATTGTTTTTACAAGCTCTATCCAACAATACCCATCTGTGAAGATGGGGAAAAAACACTTTAAGTAGACAAAAAGTTGAGCTGATGACCATATACTAACAAACTAATAGAAACTTCTCTAAATACTAGTTTCTAGTGGGTGCTAGTTATAATTTTCAATATAGGATTATCTTGGTAACACGTCATTAAGTATTTGCATCCTCGCTTCATGGAAGGTAATGATTACTAAATCTCCTCCCGTTCTCGTGGTATTTCTTGGAAGATTACTATCTTTGTTCCCTGATCCACCTTGGGTGTTTCCCAGGATCTGCAGGTATTAACCTGTCTATCTCAAGCCACGTTGCATTGGAAAGTTTGCAGAGCTCAGGATATCCAGATCTAGTATTTTTTTGTTTTACGGTGACCATATTCTCCAGCCACCACTAGAGGGAGCCAGTGTATAATCCAAGTGCAGTTAGCTCCCTCTAGTGGTGGCTTCAGGCAATCAGAATTTTCACATTTTTACTGTTTTGATTTTGAAGCTTTGCAACCCAAAATAGAGCTGTGAACCTTGTAAAAAAATATAAAGAAATGAATCCTCACAGAATTTAGGACTTAAAAAAATGAGAGGTGAAGATTTGCTTTACATTTCTTGGTATATCTCTTTATATGAAGGCTTAGCTCCAAGCTCCTGGTTCGTTCCCTTCGCTTTGCTGCTGCTGTGTACTTGCTGCCTTTTGTTCAAGATTTCCTCACCTGGGAGAGCACTTGAACATTAGATAAGAGAGTCATTTATTAATCTGGTCTCAAAGTTCGCTCTCAAAGGAATTCTTACAAAGACAAATTGCAACAAAAAGAAAAACGCTGAATTTGTAATTTGCCCTCCAAAATGTCCTTTTCCAAGAATTAGACTGTTTTTAATAGAAATGAATTGGAAGGGTAGAAAAAAGCTCATCACACAGTACAGTCCCACCACACAGTATGATGGCCCCACAGTACAGTCCCACCACACCGTATGATGACCCACAGTACAGTCCCACCACACAGTATGATGGCCCCACAGTACAGTCCCACCACACAGTATGATGACCCACAGGACAGTCCCACCACACAGTATGATGACCCACAGTACAGTCCCACCACACAGTATGATGGCCCCACAGTACAGTCCCACCACACAGTATGATGGCCCCACAGGACAGTCCCACCACACAGTATGATGGCCCCACAGTACAGTCTCACCACACAGTATGATGGCCCCACAGGACAGTCCCACCACACAGTATGATGACCCACAGTACAGTCCCACCACACAGTATGATGACCCCACAGTACAGTCCCACCACACAGTATGATGTCCCCACAGGACAGTTCCACCACACAGTATGATGGCCCCACAGTACAGTCCCACCACACAGTATGATGGCCCCACAGGACAGTCCCACCACACAGTATGATGGCCCCACAGTACAGTCTCACCACACAGTATGATGGCCCCACAGGACAGTCCCACCACACAGTATGATGTCCCCACAGGACAGTCCCACCACACAGTATGATGTCCCCACAGTACAGTTCCACCACACAGTATGATGGCCCCACAGTACAGTCCCACCACACAGTATGATGACCCCACAGTACAGTCCCACCACACAGTATGATGACCCACAGTACAGTCCCACCACACAGTATGATGGCCCCACAGTACAGTCCCACCACACAGTATGATGACCCACAGTACAGTCCCACCACACAGTATGATGGCCCCACAGTACAGTCCCACCACACAGTATGATGACCCACAGTACAGTCCCACCACACAGTATGATGACCCCACAGGACAGTCCCACCATGCAGTATGATAGCCCCACAGTACATACCCCCACACAGTATGATGCCCTCATGGAACATTCCCCCTCCTACACGGTATGATGCCGCCGTGGAACATTCCCCTCATACATGGTATGATGCCCCCACAGTGCCTTCCCACCATATAGTATGACCCCACACACAGTAAATTTTCTCACACACAGATGATGCCCAACAGTACATCCCTCCACACAGTATTATGTCCCCACAGTACATTCCTGTCACATATAGTATGATACCCCACAGTACATTTTCCCCACAAACAGTATGATGTCCCCATGTTGCATTCACCTCAGATACAGGATACCCCCACAGTACATTCCCACCCCCACAAACACAGTATGATGCTCCACAGTACATTTTCCCCACACATACTATGATGCCCCCACAGTACATCCCCCCTTACTAGCACAGTATGATGCCCTACAGTACATTCCCTCAACACACAGTATAATGCCCACATGGAACATTCCCCTCAAACAGTATGATGCCCACACACAGTATATCCCCCCCACACACACACACAGTATGATGCCCGCACAATATATTCTCCTTACACAGTATGATGCCCCTAGTAAATTTTGTTACACACAGTATGATGCCCAACAGTATATTCCCCCATACACATTGATACCCCCACAGTTCATTCCCCGCCACACACAGTATTATGCCCCACGATATTCTCCCCACACACAGTATGATGACCCCATGGTACATTCTCCTAATGCACAGTATAATATCCACAGTACATTCTTCACACACAGTATGATGCCCCCACAGTACATCCCCCTTACTCACACTGTATGGTACCCCACAGTACATTCCCCCCACACAGTAGGAGTCCCCCACAGTACATTATCCACAAACACAGTATGATGCCACCACAGTAAATTTACTCTCACAGTACAATGCCCAACAGTATATTTTTCCACACACTATGAAGCCTCACAGTATATTCTCCCCACACCAAGTATGAAGCCCCCACAGCAACTGTGGCCACAGATAAAGTTGACAATGGGACATACCCGGGGCAGCTCCCCAAATTAGTGACAGGCTCCTGGACTGTTGGGAAATATGGATAGATGGATACACAAATTGTCATGAAGCACCACCATTCTATAAGTATAGTCTATATTGCAGTAACGCAGTCCAAAATTCACACATTCACTGTATATCAGGTCCTGAGCTGCCTAATGATGGGGCGTATGACTGCGACGGAGGGTCTCATAAAGTGCGGGGAGGAACATGGGCAGTCGGGCACTGGGTGGGTTCTGAGGGGTCTAATTAGTAAGAGTGCCGCTCTATGATATGTTGGTATTTCAGCTATCCTATGTAGATATCAGATGATTATATACAAAGAGGATGTTAATTAGAATTTCCCCAGCAGATGGCGCCGTACCAGTGGCGATGTTGAAGCGCGGCACTGACGGGCGACATATTGGAGTTTTTAATAAGTTGCATATTTATTAGTCTGCTCTCTGCACTTCATCAAAAAGACATTTATTCTTGGCCAATTTAATAATCTCCTGCAAATTAAATGGCTAATAAATGAATATACGGAAATGCATCATATTGAATGTTTTATATTAACTTTATATCCTGGATTAAATTGTGACATTCTGATTAAAATTATACCTTCTCGTCAAATCCTGCCTTTAGTCCGCACCCGTATTCCGCTCATATGAACCTCATCTACTGTTTAGATTCTTAAATTTATCATGGTGGGATTCCGAAAATGGAATTCTGCCCTCGTTCCACCCCTATCTCATCATGGACTGTTCCTCCCCCATGCTTTACACTGAAGCTATGCTTCTTTTTTTTTTTTTGTTTCAATTTGGCTTCTGTGTAAAAGCTCAAACTCTGCAGAATGTCGGTGCACGGTGAGCAAAAGGCATGAACCACAAGTGACCGATCTACCGGAAAATGGATCATAAGGTAACTGCCCCGTAAACATCAGAATGGGAGGGAGGAGAGGTACTAAAGTACCTCTATGGAAAATGTGATCGGCGACCTTGGACTAATCTTTATTTTTTTATTACTGTAGGGCTGTGAATATTTCTTTTGAAGCGGTATTTTATAGAAATTGCCCTATGATTAGACAATTGCGACATTGTTGTTATCCCAGTGCTTGGCATGGAATCAGAAAATACCTGACACTCGCCTCCCGAGGCAATGATTCCCCAAAATTCAGGTCTTACAGAATGACTGCGACCCTTCCTGTCAAGACCGAAAGACCCCTCATCAACTAAGAGTATGACGACTTGTTTCTGATCTTGTAATACCATGCCCAGCCACTGGGGGAGACAATGAGTTGCCATCCTATCTGAGAGGTGGAAGTGTTGGACTAGCAGTACCACCCCCAGCCACTGGGGGCAGTGATGGCTTATTCTCCCTACGACTTCCTAGCAATAGTCTGAGCTTTTTTGGCTAAAGGCCACATTGGATAATTGTTGACTAGAACTTGGATGAGAGTGCGTATGTTCTCTAAGGAGAGAGTGGAATAAGTAGCTCACAAGTGGTTAATCTCCCCTGAGAACAAAGGATAGGGCATATTGAAATCCGTCATGCTCAATCATTCTTCTCTATGACATCAAGGGAGAGTTGAGACTCTTCCTTACACTTAAGTTGGTCCCTCCAAAATCGGTTGCTTCAGATTACGTTAATCTAATGTGTACGGCCGCCTTTAAGTGTCAACCTCTTGGCCAGTTGTACTAGGTATTGTTTTTGGTTTAGGTCCTCCATGGAAAATTATTGGAGTGGCGGCTAAGCATGTGCATTGGGAAAATAAGTTGCCGATTCTGCCGATTGATGTGGGGCCCGCTGGTCAGACCCTCACTCGATTATCAAATTCTCACTGATCATATGTTTTCAATAGACAACCCCTTTAAGGAGGACCTGTCACCTGCCTTAAAAATGACATTTTGTCATAGATGCCGCTGTTCTTCTGAATCCGGCGATGTTTTTCTTTTGTTTCTGCCTCTTTCCGTTCCGGAGATACGGCCTCCTCTTCCCGATGTACAAATCTAGTCTTTTTAGCCAACTGGGTGTGAGATCTTCAAATCTTATCTGGGGGAGTGTCTTTTTCAGCACCACACCCACTTGGCTAAAAAGACTAGATTTATTTTCAGAGAAGAAAGGGCCATATCTCAGGAACCGAGAGGCGCAGGAACAAAAGAAAAACATCGCCGGATTCAGGAGAACAGCGGCTTTTACATCGGATACATAAAAAACTATTTATGGCAAGTGACAGGCCTTCATTAAATGTTCTGAATTTGGCATTCAAAATATTAAAGCAAGTGAATGGGTCCCAGCTTTCCCTTCCTCCCCGTTGATTTACCAACCAATCAATTTTAATTGTGCCTTTCTCATCTCTCTTGATGCTAATTCATAACTATTGATTTTCCATCCCGGAGTTGGATAAAGCCGGTGCCCATTCTGCCACTGACATCGGCCCATCAGAAAGAGATTTTAAGGGTCTTCGGAGAAATGCTCCTAAAATCACTTGTCATTGTGCAGGGAGGACTCTCTTGGGTCTACACGTGAATTGAAGCCTTTCTTCTATTACTGAAGCACAGAATGTCTCTTCTTCTTACTTATCCCTTGTGCTAATTTCCTTTGACAGATTGATGGGACAGGTTGGGGCTTTGACAAAACTGCCATGTAGGTCACTGTAGGGCAATGCGTTATAGGAAGACCGGTCCTTAACTGACTAAGAATATGGTATGGAATGAAGTCATGTTGTTATTGTTAGCCACTGAAAAGAAAAGCTGATTGGAAAAATGACGGGAATATTAGGACTTGCCCACACTCTCATCAGCACCCCTAATCGGGTGCTGATCAATTGCCTTAGCAGCCATGGGCCTCCTAAAACTCCAAGTTGTTGCCATCATGGTCAGAGGCGTGCATAGAAATCAAGAGGCACCATAGCAAAAAAAAAAATGTAAAAATTATGCGGGATCACAAGAGCATATCTCACAACTTTGCAGCCCCCTCATCAAAATATGATGCCCCAACTGTAGCCCCCAACACAGCCCTTCATGAAGTATAATGGCCCTACATATATTAAAGTGGCCCCAACCCTTCATGCAGTACGATGGCCCCAACATAATCCTCCACACAGTATATGATGGCCCCAACATAATCCTCCATGCAGTATGATTGCCCCAACATAACCCCCACGCAGTATGATGGCCCCAACATAATCCTCCACCTAGTATGATGGCCCCAACACAACCCTCCACTCAGTATGATGGCCCCAACACAACCCTCCACTCAGTATGATAGCCCCAACACAACCCTCCACTCAGTATGATAGCCCCAACACAACCCTCCACTCGGTATGATGGCCCCAACACAACCCCCATGCAGTATTATTGCCCCAACACAACCCTCCACGCAGTATGATGGCCTCAACACAACCCCCATGCAGTATGATGGCCCCAACACAACCCTCCACGCAGTATAATGGCCCCAACCTGACCCTCCATGCAGTATGATGGACCCCAACACGACCCTTCATGCAGTGACGGCCCCAACACAATCCTCCAGGCAGTGTGATGGCCCCAACACAATCCTCCAGGCAGCGTGATGGCCCCGACACAACCCTCCAGGCAGTATGATTGCCCGACATAATCCTCCACCCAGTATGGATGGCCCCGGCATAATTCTCCACCCAGTATGGATGGCCCCGGCATAATTCTCCACCCAGTATGGATGGCTCCGGCATAATCCTCCACCCAGTATGGATGGCCCCGACATAATCCTCCACCCAGTATGGATGGCCCCGACATAATCCTCCACCAAGTATGGATGGCCCCGACATAATCCTCCACCAAGTATGGATGGCCCCGACATAATTCTCCACCCAGTATGGATGGCCCCGACATAATTCTCCACCCAGTATGGATAGCCCCGACATAATCCTCCACCCAGTATGGATGGCCCCGACATAATTCTCCACCCAGTATGGATGGCCCCGACATAATCCTCCACCCAGTATGGATGGCCCCGACATAATCCTCCACCCAGTATGGATGGCCCCGACATAATCCTCCACCAAGTATGGATGGCCCCGACATAATCCTCCACCAAGTATGGATGGCCCCGACATAATCCAACACCAAGTATGGATGGCCCCGACATAATCCTCCACGCATTACGATGACCCTGACACCATCCTCCACACTGTAAAATGGCCCCCACTAGCCCTACAAACAGTATAATTGGCCCCACATAGCCATCCAAACAGCATAATGGCCTGCACACAACATGATGGACCTCATGCAAACCTGCATATTGTATAATTGCTCGCATGCAGTATAATGGCCGGCCACATAGCCCTCCAATCAGTATAATGGCCCCATATATCCGATACAAGATGCCGATACAGTTGAAAGTGCAATGTCTGGAAGGGGGGCTCTGGTGCTGCCACCGTCCCTCCACCCCAGTCTTACGGGACCCATACTGAGGAAATGAGCATAGGATTTGGAGGAGACCGTCATTTTAACTGTATACCACATTACTTTGATATTGCAAAATTTATAACAATCGATCAAACTGCGATCGCAGGTTCAAGTCCCTTAGTGAGGCTAAAAAAAAAAAGATAAAAATTTTAATCACTTCCCCTCTTCCCCAGTGAAAAAATTAACAAAACTCCATCGGCTAAAAAGTAAAACAAAACCGTTACAAGTCTCAGAAATTGGTGATACAAGCTACAACTTGTCCTGCAAAAATAAAGCCCTGGAATGGCTATGGAGTAGGAAAAGTAAAAAAATAAAAATAAAAATTATGGCTCTTGGAATAAAGGAAGAAAAAAATGGAAAAAGTAGAAGAAACAGTGCCACGCATACCAACTGGTAGTGTCTGGTATTGCAGCTCGCTCCCATTAAAGTGACTAAGACTGAGCTGCAATACCAGTCACAGTCTCTGGATAATGGTGGCGCTGTTTCTTGAAGGCAGAAAGTGTCTGATATTAGTGATTGTAGACACCAGTAGGAAGGTAATGCAGCATCTAAGAGGTTAAAGGGAAGCAAAGTTTAGTTACCACTAAGAGATGTGTACACTATGAAATGTTCCAGGACCGTAGAGTTGCTCAGATCCTTTTTTTTGTTGATGGAAGTTTTTGATGAAAAAGGAAACCGCTTCGGGGTGAGAAACTCGGGTGAGAAAGTCCATTTTTCCTCAATGAAGCTGAGATAAGTTATGCTCTGGATGGCAGCTCGAAACTCGCCAGTGGGGCATTGTCATGCATGGGCATACTCCGCTCGCTGCAGGAAGTTACAGGCCGGTCACTTTTGTGTCTATGGTGAAGAGCATGAGAAGATCACACACATTTGGGTATTGACCCAGATTGGTTTCGAGAGTTTTTTTTTTTTAGGTTTCCTCTCATGCCTATTTTGAGTTGTGGCATTCCTCTGTTATTCCTGCTGGAAACGTATAAGTAAAAACTGTTACCATTCCTCCAATTAGATTGCCGGAAGGAACCAGTCTCCAGTGACCTCATCCTTATGCCGGAAGAAAAGTCATTGAATTGTGATGACCATAGGAGGCGGAGAGGAATCTTGTTGAATGGGGGCAGACAAGGGTGTACAGTAGCTAGGTGGTGGGAAGGTGGGAAACCAATGCATAACGATCACACAGGATCATGGACATTATTACTGCAAGGGGCCCAGGAATGGTCCCAGGATGGTGGACATTGTACAAGGAAGAGGTCCAGGATGGTGGACATTGTACAAGGAAGAGGTCCAGGATGGTGGACATTGTACAAGGAAGGGGTCCAGGATGGAGGACATTGTACAAGGAAGGGGCCCAGGATGGAAGACCGCATACCATGAAGGGGCCGAGGGTGGAGGACAGAGTACTAGGAAGGGGTCACAGGGTAGAGGACATTATGCCAGGAAAGGGTCCATGATGGAGGACAGTATTCCAGGAAGATGAGGCCCAAGATGGAGGACATTATACCAAAAAGGGGCGCAGGATGGAGGACATTATGCCAAAAAGGGGCCCAGGATGGAGGACATTATGTCAGGAAGGGGCTCAGGGTGGAGGACATTGTCAGGAAGGGGCTCAGAGTGGAGGACATTATGCCAGGAAGGGGCTCAGGGTGGAGGACATTATGCCAGGAAGGAGCTCAGGGTGGAGGACAGTATACCAGGATGGGGACCTGGGTAGAGGACAGTATACAAGGAAGGGGCCCGGGGTGGAGGACAGTATACCAGGAAGGGGCCCAGGGTGGAGGACAGTATACCAGGAAGGGGCCCGGGGTGGAGGACAGTATACCAGGAAGGGGCCCAGGGTGGAGGACATTAGTACAAGATGGGGAGCATTATTACATTTAAAGGGGTAAGAAGGTCCAAATTTTGCACTGGGACCCAACAGACTTTAATTACACCACTGGGTGACAGGGTGACTGCCAACAAATCTTTTTATACCTAGGCTGGAGTATTAAGATACAGAGTGAATGCGGTAGATTGGACTTTTTCCTAGGTGAAGGAAAACCTAGCCACAAGGGGCAAACAGAGTATAAACTTATAACCAGCCTAATAGAAACATCCAGGTGTTAGAAAAAAAGTGACGTCAGTAAGAGCTGTAATGGCTGTCACTACCGGTTATCACTTTTCGAAAACTTTCAATAGCTGTCCAGGGTGCTTGTTCAGCCGGCAGCTCTTCCTCCCAACACCTCCAATCTGAAGCCTCAAGGGAGCATAAAGGAGAGTAAGAAAGGTGAGGCTGCTGAATTTCAACTTGTCTGATTCTTTTGCTCCTAGGGAAGACAATCTGCTGCCGGTAATTTATTTTCCCCGGGAACCAAAGGATTGACCATGTTGAAAACCATCAGTCTAATCCTTCTTTACCACCAACATCTGTCGTCAAAGAAAGATACACATTAGATGGTCGTCCAATCCATATAAATTAGCAGGTTAGTCCAATATTGGCTTTAAAGTGATGCAGCAATCGTAACTAAAAGGTTGAACGGAACTGGAATACGGGTGGAAAGTCTTTGAAGATTACCAAAAAGGGTCTACAGAAATGGTATCGTTCTTGACTTGTGAGTTCTGGATGTTGTAATTTTTGAATTGAAAAGGGTTGTAATAGCGCACAAAGCTAATGGATGAGAATAACGTTGTTCATAAAAAATCAAGACGCTTTCTTTTTTTTTTTTCAAATCCCGGACAAACCCCCCCAATAAACGTATAGTCAGATCTCTAGATAAAATTCCTATCTTGGGACACAGAAGAAGATTGACCCCATTATCACCATTGTTTACCGTCTTTTCTTTACACCGCTCCCCCCCCCCCCGACATAATTAAGGGCTCTTGTTGGTGCATTAACTGGCTAATGGGTTAAACCTAAATACATTAGGATTACCGATTAATCTCCAGTGCCGTAGACCAGTCTTTCCTCAAAATCCCAAAAATCCTTTTCGTGAAGACCAAGGAACCTTTCCGACATAAAAGTTGACATTTTCCAGCTCTGAGAAATTTCCTGTCATTTAGATAAATCTGAGAATAAGACAGAGTTCAGATCTGATCTGTTCCTCTGGAGAATGTAAAGATATATACTAGACTATTTTTTTTAGTCTAATATAAATTGAATATGTCAAATCTAAATTTTTACGTGAGAAAATGTAAATTATTAAATTAAAAGGAATTTTTCAGGCTTTTTTGGGTGAAATTGATTGTGCAAGCCTCGATTGGGCGTACCTCTCTCTTCATTACTGTCCAGATCGGGCAGATCAAAGACTGGATGTCTGTCCTCTATGCTCCTCCTAGGTGGAAAATTATGTTCTTTAGATGGAAACCTTGGCCAATGTACATTTTATCTTGGTAAACATTACTATGGACATGGTCTAGGATTGGTTGTAATGGCGCATGCGCATCCAAGATCACCAGAGGTGGGGTAGTCAAAATTTCAAGGTGAGGATCAATCCCAAATTGATCAAAAAAATGTTCAAATTTACTACGAGGGACTCAAGAATTTGCATTTTGTTTTGAGGGCGAGGATAATATGAGGTTAAGGTTGGACCTTTTAGTGGGGCACATTTGGCAAATGTTTGTGGCTCCTTCGGGGCTTCTGTCTACAACCATGAAAAATTCCCATTTTTCATTGTTTTAGATTGAAGCCCTGAAGGAGCCACAAATGTTTTCCAAATGTGCCCCACCAAAGGTCCAATTTTTGGATGGAATCGCCAATGGAGCTATTCACTTTTGTGCTCTGCTTAGCCTCTGTTCCATCAGTGTCTTATTTTTTTTCTTGGGTAGTCACAAAAGCATGGAAGACCTCCTACAAGGCCTTACGACAACATAGTGCAACGCATGCTATAATGTCGCGTGGGGCCTAGTGACTATGCCTCACAAAATGTCTTGACAGTCCCAGGGCAAAGGTAGCACTAGAAATGCCGAGGATATCAGGCACAGAATGGAAGATCGGCTGCCACAAAGGACCTGTTTGGGCGCCAAATCAAGGCAACGCAAATCAAATTGATCATCTCTAGTCATTGATGATCATAATCATGGAGTTGATGGTTGTTTTTCTATCAGATGCCACCCTTGTACTTTTCAAACCCACCATTTTTTCCCTTCCAATCCACCCTTATCTGCCCATCTCCCACGTACTGGAGCCAAGAGTCATGCGGTCACTACCATTTCTCAAACTCCTTGCCTCAAGGACCCCTTCATGACTCCATACTGTCCTGACACCTAGTTGACCCATTTGTCCCAATGGGCCATGGGTTCTAACCCTTCCAATGAACCATCTGCATGGACTTGTAGGTTCTATCAATGTCCACATGGGTTTCCTCCCACTTTGTGATAAGCTTAGTTCTTCAGTCTTCTTCCTTGATCTAATTTAGTCTTCAACCAAAAAAAGGAAGCAAAAAGAGTTTATACAACCCCCACTCATATTCTACATAGCTCTGTACAGATATATTTGTCTACTTCTGTATGTAGAATGCATGGTGCATACATGGCAAGGAAGCCGGGAAGGTAAGCGGCGGGGCTTCGAACAATCCAAAATAACTATTGTGAGGAACCGTTTCCTCCGTGTTTTGAAATGCTCTCGCAAGTTTCCTGTGGTTTGCAAATTGTTCACGGCTTTACAAAATATACAGCATTTCCTATAAAGCTGCCTTAATGTTAACGCTGGCAGCGGCACGGCTCGATTGAGACGTATGGTTCTAAGAGCGGATTTTTGGCAGTCTTCCCTGCAGAGATGTAGAGACACCCAGAGGAGAGGAGACACTCATGGGGGGGTGTGAGTATGGACCATTTTCTCTGTTTTTAATAACGCACACTTCCTGAGCCCTAAATCTGGACCCCTACATCTACAAGGTGTCACTTTATAATACTGGTGTCTTATGCGGTATAGGGGGATATATGGGTCTCAGGTGCAACTACTACCCCTGTATCCCCTGCTCCGGCACGTTGCCGTATCTAAGCAGGTAACGCACACCCACCAGTTCCTTTTCACTTTTTTTACTATGTGGTTTGGCCATAATTAGTTTGCAGCCTACTCTGTGTCTTATGATCAGACCGTTGTACTATTATTATGTGACCTTTGCATTTTTTTAGGCTATTGATAGTCTTACTGTTTTTTTTTTATGGGGTTTATGTTTTTTTATGTTTTTTGTGCTTTTGGTCTTTAAAAACAGAATCTAGACATAGGATAAAGTTGTTTTTTACCTGTTGGATGTACATTAACTTGTGTCCATATTCTTAAGGATATTCAGATTATAGACCTTTTATAGTGTCCACAAGAGGTGGCACCTGTTGATTCCATATATTTTATGTACCCTTTAACAGACAACTCCGGCTACTTTGGTGCCAAATGGTGGTCCCAGGGCATCCATTATTCCACGTCCTACAGAGAGGCCTTATATTTTTATAGATGGAGTACCCCTTTAAATAGTTAAAGGTGCACGACCATAGACAAGCTCCATATATCCCTGTAACTTAGGTTGGCACCAGACTCCTTCTATGGTTTTATAGGAAAAAGTGGTCTATGAGCAGCCACAAAGGTAGGCTTTTCTTACGGATTTCCCTTTTAATTTTTCCCCCATCATTTTAGCCCACATAATGCTTCTACTTCCATACCGCCATATGGTGCTAAGGTCATATCGCTTTATGCCGTCCACATAATACCATAATATATTTCCTATATAAAAGTGTCTCAATAATATTTCCTTAAGGAGTCAACAAAATACTGCTACATAGTTCTTACATATTACAATTCAATATTTAAATAATACCGCCATACTGTGATAAATACTTATATAATATACTGGGTGGTTGTAGTGTTCTCAGGTTTCAGCCTTCAAAAGAGGAACTAGAGCCTTAGGCAATTGCCTAGTTTGTCACCCTTAAAAGTAGCCATGGGTGTTAGGTGCCTGTCCAATACTTACAACATTACGCGTTCTCCTCAGGCCCTGCAACATCGAATTATTACTCAATGGGGCCCCCCTCCTCTACCTAAAATTGCTGGCAGTCATGTTGCTTGTAAGATCTGGTTATTTTTAGGGGATTTCGTTTTGATTCTGTGGTGAAACCTTTGCGCCAGTATTTTGTTGTCACTATGTGGCGGTATGCAATATTTGTCTCATTGTAACAGTGAACCTGTAAGAGGCTTTATCATGAGATCTGCTTCATATCTCAACTTGGAAAGGTCTCTGTTGTTTCTCCAACTCGTTTGCGGAACGTTCCCTTGTATAAACCATCAGAGGCTTAGATTTATAGAGATTGTAAAAGCTGGAACATAAGAACGAGATCCCAGATTACAATCACTGGGTCTAGAAAGCCATATTTGGTGCTAGACTCTCAGGCAAGGGGGCCATTACACAATTTGGGGAAGGAGTGTAAGAGGAGTCGTTCTTATGTGTTCACTACAAGTATCTTGAAGTTCCTGGGTCCCAATATAAAACCTGGGACCGGGTCCCCCCACCTGCCATATGCTATTTAAAATACTGTTTTAGGGGGCATTAGATTCCTCTCAGGCACCGGACTATTGCTTCCACAGCAACAGCTATACCCCTAAAAAAAAAACAAACAAACAGATTCTGTTGAAGAAAATCAATCAATCTATTCCCAGTCTGTAATGGCAGATAACAGGGAATAATAGCTTTTAATTGCACATACAGAGGAGTTGGGGGAGATTCATTAAGACTGCCATAGTGCACACCAATCTTAACCATCTTGCTGGAGTACAGTCACCTGATCTTAATTCATTAATTAGGTGCGACTGTCGTGCTATTCCGCCATCTCACTTGCGCTTTTCATCCATCTCTGTTGCGTTTTTCATCCATCTGGCGTGCTTTTCTGCCATCTCTGGCATGGTATTCCGCCATCTCTGGCATGCTATTCCGCCATCTCTCTTGCGCTTTTCCGCCATCTCTGTCTCGCTTTTCCGCCATCTCTGTCTCGCTTTTCCGCCATCTCTGTCTCGCTTTTCCGCCATCTGTCTCGCTTTTCCGCCATCTCTGTCTCGCTTTTCCGCCATCTGTCTCGCTTTTCCGCCATCTCTGTCTCGCTTTTCCGCCATCTCTGTCTCGCTTTTCCGCCATCTCTGTCTCGCTTTTCCGCCATCTCTGTCTCGCTTTTCCGCCATCTGTCTCGCTTTTCCGCCATCTCTGTCTCGCTTTTCCGCCATCTCTGTCTCGCTTTTCCGCCATCTGTCTCGCTTTTCCGCCATCTGTCTCGCTTTTCCGCCATCTGTCGCGCTTTTCCGTCATCTCTGTCTCGCTTTTCCGCCATCTCTGTCTCGCTTTTCCGCCATCTGTCGCGCTTTTCCGCCATCTGTCGCGCTTTTCCGCCATCTGTCGCGCTTTTCCGCCATCTGTCGCGCTTTTCTGCCATCTGTCGCACTTTTCCGCCATCTGTCGCACTTTTCTGCCATTTCTGTTGCGCTTTTCCGCCATCTCTGTTGCGCTTTTCCGCCATCTCTGTCACTCTTTTCATCTCTCTCTCTTACCAACTTCTGATTTAACGTCACTGCTATGCGCTGCGCACTGATGTCAGCACCAGGCACATATACTGGCCACCATTGAATGTCACTGCTATCACAGGCCGCACACTGACGCACGTGGCCTTTGATAGCCCAGCGGCCATTCTATCATTAGTACTATGCACAACGCGCTGAAGCGCGCGGCTCCGGATGGGCCCGTGGTCATTCTAAAGACCGTGGTTACTGGCAGGCTCCATTTCCAGCACGCAGGCCCACCAGTGGATTGACTGGCGTCCCTCTGGGCCAGTCTGGCACTGCTTGCAGATGTTGTCCTTGGTGGGATTCTGAGCTCAGGACCCATATGTGGCTATATTTTTACACCTCATGTTGCTTCGTTGAGCGCGGAGATTTTTGTCATGGGGTTTATAGGATAATTGTATAGTCCCGGCCTGTAAATCCATCATACTGTCACATTACAGGAGAGACTGTCACATTTCCATCCGCTTAATTCATCTGTAATTAGATTTACACGACTGTTAATAACGCGGCATATTGCTAAGTTATTACACTACGGCAGGGAGATGAAACTCTGCTCGTAATAACCAATGAGAGCCTGAGATTCATGACTGAGGAGGGGGCGCCATCCATGAGGAGAGGTAACCTCAGATAGTCTCCTTTTCCTTATTTACACTTTATCCTCCTAAATCTGAGGTAGTAATGGGCGCCATTTCACCACAACGCTTCACGAACTAAGAGGCTGAAAGAAAAACAAACTGCATTTATAGCCCTTAGCAACCAATCACAGCACAGCTTTCATGTTCAAAACTGCTCTGGTAATATTAAAGCTCGGCTGTGATTGGTTGCTATGAGTAACTAGGACAGCTCTGAAAAATGGACTTAGGCCGCAACACAGGCCAGATATGGCTACGTGCCACGGCTTCATCGAAACACAATACAGGTGAATGGAGTCGCATTGCGGCCCCTAGGGAACTGCGACCACAACGTGCAAGTTGCAAAACCCAGACCTAGTTGGACTTTTTGTGACTTGCCTGTTGCAGTACCCTAAGGGTCGCCATGCCACCACATTCACCAGCGTCACATAGCGATTTTGGCCACATGATTTTATTTTTTGCATCCAAAGTCACCAAGTAACCCTAACTTTGAAGGGATGGCACAGTATTGGAACAGAAACGTCTGCCCTCTTGTAAAAAACAGTGGCACACCTGTCCATGTTTATTTCTGGTATTGAAGCCTGGCACTATTGAAGGGAATCAGCCGAGTTGCAATACCACGAATGACCTGTAGACACCAATGGCGCTGTTTAGTTTTTTGTTTTTTTTTGCTGGAAAGCAGTACCATAGTTTGGTACTGTGCAGCCTGCCTAAGGCAGGTTATGGGCATTGTGTTCAGAAAAGTTTTTATAGTGCATGCTGGGCATTATACGTTTGCGGATTGGTAATTTAGGGAGAAGTGGTTTCTGTGGAACTGTGAAGCGAGCTGAGCATTCCCATCTGGGACATTTATGGGATATCGATAATCCATTTTTTTGTAAAAAGGGTTCACCATCGATAACATAATCGCAGGGTGCCCTGATGCTCAGATAATCAATGATCGCTTGGAAAATCAGGAAAGATTCCCCTGCAGCTCCCCCGCAGGAGACATAAGGTATTACACAGTTTCCATTAAAATCAATATTTTGTCTCCAGAATTAAAGAAAATGCTTTATTTAATAGGAGTATTCCAAATAAAGGATTCCCTCTCCAGGATATGTAGTTTTTAGCCATACACAGACATTGAGTGTGGATTACTATCAGGGCACCCTCCGATTCTCCCATTCAGTGTGGATTGTTGACTATGGCTGAAAGATACTTACAATGGAGAGGGGGTCCTTAATTCAGAATGTTCACCTCTTATACTAAGTATTGTTTTGAATTACATGGACAGTATTTTGATTTTAATGGGTACTGCGTAATACCTCAATTACCCTGCGGGGGAGCTGCAGGGGAATTGAACACTTGCTGCCAGGTTTCTCCACTGATCACAGCTGATCAGCGATTGGGATAATCACAGGGTGCCCTGTCAGTTGTGATCGGTGGGGAAACCTGGCCACAAGTGTTCCATTTCCCTGCAGGAGAACTGAGGTATTACACAGTATGGATTAAAATCAATATACTGTCCATGTAAAGCATAATAATGCTTATGATAAAAGGTCAGTATTCTTACCCCAAGGTAAGTATTTTTCAACCATAGTCAACAATCCACATTGAATGGGATAATCATAGGGTGCCGTGATGCACAGACATTGCATGGATTTTAATTGGTACTGTGTAATGCCTCAATTCTCCTGCGGGGGAGCTGTAGGGGAATTAAACACTTGCTGCTATTAGCAATTGCAATAATCCCAGGGTGCCCTAATAATCAGACAATCGCTGGTCAGTTGTGATCAGTGGGAAAACCTGGCCACAAGTGTTCTATTCCCCTGCAGCTCCCCCGCAGGAGAACAGAGGTATTACATATTACCTATTAAAATCAATATTCTGTCTATGTAATGCACAAAAATCTTTTTCAATAATAGATAAGGACCCTGAATTAAGGACTCGATCTTTCCAGGTTAAATACTTTTCAGCCGTAGTTTATCATCCACGCTGAGTGGGAAGTTTTCCAGAGCTTTTTATACAGCCTGTTCGCACATGTATTTGAATCCAGTCTTGGTAATTCCTTTCGGGGCTGTGCTATAATAAGCCCAGAAGGAAATGTTCATCCAGAGCCCTCCTATGATATCCATGTGTGGTCCTCGTGATTAATCTGTGAATGGGGAGACAATAGTTTTTCGTTTTGGCACACGCTACGTCTTGTTCCTCCCTTTGCAGTGAAAAAAAAAAAAAAAAAGGAAGGAGAAAAAAAAAATAAACTCTTGCTGACAAAGTCCCGGCCCCGGTTCTTTATTCAGACTAGGTCGCCTTCCAGTCTTTTATGCTGCAAACTAGAGCACTGGGATAAAAGAAAAAAAAAAAAAAGCGGAAAAAAAAAATCCGCACCTGTCAGCCAGGCTTTGCTATTGCCAGGGGCAGCTTGTCCCTTCATTAAGAAATTTGCAAAGCCCAGGGACAATGGATGAAAAAGCAAGAAAAAAAAAAACTAGTTGCCCAATAGGCAGGAGCTGCATTCATCCAATGGAATAAGCGGAGGTCGGTTACCACGGATATCGCCATCTGTTCCCTCCCCACTGGAATGTGGAGCTTGCTGGAGAAAAGCTGGGAAGCAATACAGTGTGGGTCCGGAGACCTGCAGCGGGTGGAAATCCCAGAATTAGGACTGATCGGACGGGGTTCCATGGTCACGCCATTTTTGGATCAGGTAAGGAAAGATCTGGTCATTCCCAAAATTTTCGCTTTTCCCATTGCCCATGATGGGGTCTTGGTCCCAGGTGGAAAGATAATGCAGAACATCCCCACTCCCTTTGTTGTCTATGACTTGCCGCTTGCTCTACCTGCCTCCATCGGGGATGCTCTGGAAGGATAAGGGTGGTATACGGGGGGAGGTTGCCATTGCAGCAATCCGCTCCATCCAGGATCATGGGATCTGGTGCATTTTTGCAGCCCCCCCATTCAGAACTTTCAAAGCAGCAGCTATGGATTTCCTCCCCGTAAAGTGAGACCATCTCCGGACCCCCCTTTGCCCCTCAGGCCCTGGTCTTGTTTGTCCCTGATTCTGTAGAGTAGGAGGTTACTAGAGATTTGGCTTTTTGGATAAAGGACGCATGCTTGGCATATTTTCTCCGGGCTGCGGATCAGCGAGGACAACAATTGGGTCCCTTGTTTCCTCCTTATGGATTTCTAATGGAGTGAGATGTATGGGCCCTTGTTGAATGGGTTAATGCCTAATATATATACCCCCTACTGTACTGTCTAAGGGGCGTGACTGATCGGGAGAGCCTGGCTTGGTCTCTGCATCCTGCCTTTCCTTAATGTGGCTTTTTACTGCAATTAAATGGGCATTTACCCCTCAAATTAACTTGTCTGCAGTTCAAAAGGGCATTTGCCCCCCCCCCAAAAAAAAAATTACCATATTTGCGATGCTGCATCCCAAAAAAAGCTATATATGCAGTTTATAAAAACAAAAAAAAGGGTATTTCCCCCAGAATGGACATATCAGCCATTCAAAGGGTATTTGCCCCCCCCCACAACCATCTCCCTCAAAATTACCATGTCTGAAATTCAAAGTGCCTTTACCCCCAAAATGACCAAAGTGACCGTATCTGCTGTTCAAAGGGATCTACTCCAGATTCAAAGGGCATTTAACCCCTGAAGAAAGACCATGCCTGCTACTCAAGTGGTATTTACTCCCAAAATTGGTCATCTATCTCCAAAGTAGGATAACTGCAATTGAAAGGGTAATGTCATGTCTGCAATTCCAGGAACATTTGACACCCACCATCGAAACCTTCAAAAAGAACCTGAAGACCCACCTCTTCCGACAAGCCTACAACCTGCAGTAACCACCGATCGACCAAACCGCTGCATGACCAGCTCTACCCTCACCTACTGTATTCTCACCCATCCCTTGTAGATTGTGAGCCTTCGCGGGCAGGGTCCTCTCTCCTCCTGTACCAGTTATGACTTGTATTGTTCAAGATTATTGTACTTGTTTTTATTATGTATACCCCTCCTCACTTGTAAAGCGCCATGGAATAAATGGCGCTATAACAATAAATAATAATAATAATAATAATAATAACACCCCAAAAATAACAAATCTGCCGTAAACATTTACCCTAAAAAATTACCACGATAATTTTTGGGCCCAAAAATAATCTTTTAATCAGTTCTAGAACCCAGATTGGTCAAAAATTTGGAATGGCAAACCTAGTTTTGCAGCAAATTGGGAATATAGCCCTAAATACCAAAGTTATTTTGGCAGTTAGGATTGTAGGAAAGTTGTATAGTGGGGGATGCGGAGGCTGGAAGGGCCTATTGGTGGTCATTTGCCAAAAATAGGAGAAAAAGTCCTTTTGAAATTCTATTTTATAATACGTGTGTAAGGACATTTGCAGCTATTTTTATGTTTATTGCATAACGAGTGTCTTGTGACATTTTTTTTTTCAGGATGTGATACTGTTGTGTCAGTGAAGTTTGGTTGCTTAGATTGTGAGCTCTGTGGGGGAGACACAATGGAGTAATGTGAAGCTTGTGGGGCCCAGTGGCAAAATATCCAGTCAATCATGGATCTTGAATAGTATTCTCATATGGGGTTAAGGGACCTTTTGGCCCCTTATGACCCCTATGCTCTAGGGCCTGGGGTCAAGTGCAACTCTCTGGAGGACCCAGTTCATCTGTATAATAATTGGACATTGAAATACTTCGTTTAGCCTGCGGGGGTGCTGCAGGGAACCTCAACATTTGCTTCTAAGTACAAATCATTACTAGGGGATGAGTAATATGACATCCGGTGATCAGCTTACATCAGATGACTTCTTTTAAAGAGGGGTTATGTGCCTAATACTAATCTCAAAAGAAGGGTCTATCTACTACAACCCTTGACAAATATTGATTTATTATAAAGTGATAATTATAGGGTTTGTCGGGGGAGGGTTGGGGGTAAAACGGAGTTAAATAAACTACACAACATCAAGCAAACTTGCCAACTTTTCAGGAAAGTCCTGAAGGCTCCCGGAAGAAGGGGAGACCTCTTGGCAGAGTTGGCAAATCTCCCAGTTGCCAATGAAATCTCAGAGAAGAATAGAGATGCTGAAAAGATTCTTTTGCTCAACACCAAATGCTTGATGCTCAGTCATCAGATGGAACCCCTGCATTCAATAATCACACATTCTGGGAACAGAAAGAGGAGTGTGATGTTGCCTAAAAAAGAAGAGGAGTTGTCAAATATGTGCAAAATACACAAGGGAAGAGAAAAGGAGCTTAAAGGGGAACTGTCTCCAAGTCAAAAGTGGCCAGTATTTGCTCTTATTGTATTCTCACTGCTCCTCTGAGTATTGCGCTTTTTGTTTTTTCTAAATCCACCTTACGATTCCATAGATATGGGTCTTTTTATTTAGTGCTGCTTTTTGTGGTCTTTTCTAAGTGGGCGTGGCTCAAAAGGTAAAGATGCAGAGCGGCCTAAAGACACACCCCCAGAGAATCCTGTGGGCCACGCCCCCTTGTAAAGACCATTAACAAATACCAGTACATAAAAAGGTCCATATCTCTGGAACCGTACGGTGGATTTAGAAAAAACAAAAAGCGGAATTCTCAGGGGAGTAACGGGAAAAAGGTAAGTGGATAAAATGGCCACTTTTGACCTGGTGATAAATCCACTTAAAGGATAGGCCATCAATGTGTCATATATTATTGGACATCTCCTGTAGGAATTTTTTATTTTTTGTGTGTATATTTTGATTACTGAAATCAAAGTTTGCAAAAGGCCTCAAATCCTCCCCAAAAATGAAGGAGATCTTGTCGCATGTACGTATATGTATTTATGTATCTGTCTGTGTGTGTGTGTGTGTGTGTGTGTGTGTGTGTGTGTGTGTATATATATATATATATATATATATATATATATATATATATATATATATATATATATATATATATATATATATATATATATATATATATATATATTTATATTATTTTTTAAATAGAAGCCAGTGGTGGGTTAATTCTAGTTTGTCTATTTTATTTTCTTTACAAATAAGCCCCTAAAATGATTTCTGGGTAGTCACTGGGCTCGGAGGGGATTACATTTAGGAATTACAAAGCCTTCTGGCCTGTTCTCCATATCATGGGACCCGTATGGGAACCACCCTGCGTTCTGAGTCACCACAATAAAGCGCTTTAATTCTGCAGTTTGATGGCCGCTGGTTAATTGTTTCAGAATGTTCCTCGCAGCTGAAGTGTTCGGGGATCGGTTTTGATATTCTGTGTAATCTCCTGTCCTTGGAAAAATCTGTTAATTTATTTAAAGGGAATAACTACATTTTCCAGTATAGCCATGAGACAAAGACATTCTAAAATTAATCCTTTTCGGGTCGTTTTTGGACCTTTTTGGCGTTGCTGGACTGACTAGTGTTTAATAGCCATTTTTTAGCCGTGCCCATCACTTTACTAGGATCGTATTATATACGTTGGCATATCCATGGTCAGCAGGAACGTCCAGGACCCTGTACATTACACCTTTGCCAAATTCCATATAATGAAATACCAGTAAAGTGTTGTGAGAAAACACCATTTCCCGCGTCCCACAAGTACTGTATCATCAGATTCCGTAGAAGTATGTAATAATGGTAATTATGGGATTTTAAGGACCGAATTTATATTAATTGATCACCTCCTTAATGCTCTATAATATTCCACAAAGCACTAAAATATATGGCAAAAAATGCCCTGTAATTGGTTAGTTCTTGTGAGTTGCTAACAGGGTAACTGGTCCATGGTTCTTCCTCATATCTGTTGATGCTGACATGACATAAAGAAATCACCTTTTATGAAGCAAGTCATTCATCATATTAATATCATAGCAGTCATGTGCTCCGAAATTGACATTTTTCTTCCTGACTTCATTTTTTTTGGAGAACTGCTATAATACTGCCCCATATGTACAGCAATATAACTAAGTACTATAATACTAAGAAAAAAAAATGGCATAAATTCTTCCTTTAAAAGCCTTTGTCTTTAGTCAGCAAAACCAAATGTATAAAATAAGTCACAGCATCACATCAGACATAGTTTAAAATCATAAGCAAACGCGTTTTGGTTGTCTGACCTTAGTCATTAGTCTACTATAATACTGCCCATGTACAAGAATATAACTACTATAATACTGCCCCCTATGTACAAGAATATAACTACTATAATACTGCCCTCTATATACAAGAATATAACTGCTATAATACTGCCCCCTATGTACAAGAATATAACTATTATAATACTGCCCCTATGTACAAGAATATAACTACTATAATACCGCCCCTATGTACAAGAATATAACTACTATAATACTGCCCCATGTACAAGAATATAACTACTATAATACTGCCCCATGTACAAGAATATAACTACTATAATACTGCTCCTATGTACAAGAATATAACTGCTATAATACTGCCCCTATGTACAAGAATATAACTACTATAATACTGTCCCCTATGTACAAGAATATAACTACTATAATACTGCCCCATGTACAAGAATATAACTACTATAATACTGCCCCCTATATACAAGAATATAACTACTATAATACTGCCCCCTATGTACAAGAATAAAACTAGTATAATACTGCTCCTATGTACAAGTATATAACTACTATAATACTGCTCCTATGTACAAGAATATAACTACTATAATACTGCCCCTATGTACAAGAATATAACTACTATAATACTGCTGCTATGTACAAGAATATAACTACTATAATACTGCCCCTATGTACAAGAACATAACTACTATAATACTGCCCCTATGTACAAGAATATAACTACTATAATACTGCCCCCTATGTACAAGAATATAACTACTATAATACTGCCCCTATGTACAAGAACATAACTATTATAATACTGCCCCTATGTACAAGAATATAACTACTATAATACTGCCCCTATGTACAAGAATATAACTACTATAATACTGCCCCCTATGTACAAGAATATAACTACTATAATACTGCCCCCTATGTACAAGAATATAACTACTATAATACTGCTCCTATGTACAGGAATATAACTACTATAATACTGCTCCTATGTACAGGAATATAAATACTATAATACTGCTCCTATGTACAAGAATATAACTACTATAATACTGCTCCTATGTACAAGAATATAACTACTATAATACTGCTCCTATGTACAGGAATATAACTACTATAATACTGCCCCTATGTACAAGAATAGAACTACTATAATACTGCCCCTATGTACAGGAATATAACTACTATAATACTGCTCCTATGTACAAGAATATAACTACTATAATACTGCCCCTATGTACAAGAATATAACTACTATAATACTGCTCCTATGTACAGGAATATAACTACTATAATACTGCCCCTATGTACAAGAATATAACTACTATAATACTGCTCCTATGTACAGGAATATAACTACTATAATACTGCTCCTATGTACAGGAATATAACTACTATAATACTGCTCCTATGTACAGGAATATAACTACTATAATACTGCTCCTATGTACAGGAATATAACTACTATAATACTGCTCCTATGTACAAGAATATAACTACTATAATACTGCCCCTATATACAAGAATATAACTACTATAATACTGCTCCTATGTACAAGAATATAACTACTATAATACTGTCCCCTATGTACAAGAATATAACTACTATAATACTGCCCCATGTACAAGAATATAACTACTATAATACTGCCCCCTATATACAAGAATATAACTACTATAATACTGCCCCGTATGAACAAGCATATAACAACTACAATACTGCCCCCTATGTACAAGAATATAACTACTATAATACTGCCATCTATGTACAAGAATATAACTACTATAATACTACTCCTATGTAGAAGAATATAACTACTATAATACTGCTCCTATGTACAAGAATATAACTACTATACTACTGCCCCTATGTCAAGAATATAACTACTATAATACTGCCCCTATGTACAAGAATATAACTACTATAATACTGCCCCGTATGAACAAGCATATAACAACTACAATACTGCCCCCTATGTACAAGAATATAACTACTATAATACTGCCCCTGTGTACAAGAATATAACTACTATAATACTGCCCCTATGTACAAGAATATAACTACTATAATACTGCCCCTATGTACAAGAATATAACTACTATAATACTGCCCCTATGTACAAGAATATAACTACTATAATACTGCCCCCTATGTACAAGAATATAACTACTATAATACTGCTCCTATGTACAGGAATATAACTACTATAATACTGCCCCCTATGTACAAGAATATAACTACTATAATACTGCCCCTATGTACAGGAATATAACTACTATAATACTGCCCCTATGTACAAGAATATAACTACTATAATACTGCCCCCTATGTACAAGAATATAACTACTATAATACTGCTCCTATGTACAGGAATATAACTACTATAATACTGCCCCTATGTACAAGAATATAACTACTATAATACTGCCCCTATGTACAGGAATATAACTACTATAATACTGCCCCTATGTACAGGAATATAACTACTATAATACTGCCCCTATGTACAAGAATATAACTACTATAATACTGCCCCCTATGTACAAGAATATAACTACTATAATACTGCTCCTATGTACAGGAATATAACTACTATAATACTGCCCCTAAGTACAAGAATATAACTACTATAATACTGCCCCTATGTACAGGAATATAACTACTATAATACTGCCCCTATGTACAAGAATATAACTACTATAATACTGCCCCTATGTACAAGAATATAACTACTATAATACTGCCCCTATGTACAAGAATATAACTACTATAATACTGCCCCTATGTACAGGAATATAACTACTATAATACTGCCCCTATGTACAAGAATATAACTACTATAATACTGCCCCTATGTACAGGAATATAACTACTATAATACTGCCCCTATGTACAAGAATATAACTACTATAATACTGCCCCTATGTACAAGAATATAACTACTATAATACTGCCCCCTATGTACAGGACTACAGTATATCTACTATGATGCTGGGTCCTATACACTGGAATATAGGACTGAAATGGTGAAATTCGTCTTCATATTAGAGTTAATGTACGCAGCTGCTCTAGAAATCCATTTCTCCGACGTTGGGTTCTTCGATCTTCTGGTAGAAATGACATAAATACATCACAATAACGTCTGGCTAATGGGACTATATAGAGACTATATGGAGGTCACTGGAGCTCAGGGGTGGACGATGATGAAGGAAATAGTATTTTGTAAACTATAATCGGGGCAGAAGAATCTTTGTGGCGCACTGAGGGGCGACTAATGGCTGCAGACAGGTCATCTCTATGAAACGTCTATAGCGGTCTCACAAGAAGGCCCCCAAAATGAACCGCATTATGGATATAAAAGAAAAAATGTTCATGCAGAGACCCCATACTGAGGACAACAATAGCCCTTTTATCTGCGGCCGAAGGTGGTTTAATATGTAACCTCAATTCTGATTTACTTTTCCCCTTGGCAATAAGAATCTTTTTATCACAAACTCAGTGTGACCGGTTACAGCTTGATGATTTTATTTTTTTATTTATTTATTTTTACGTATTCTAGTAGTATCTATACTGTTGACCTTCAGAATAATTGACAAGGCCTTGTTTCCATTGTTTCTAAACTTGAGATGTAATTTTTGGTCTTGTGGATGCTGAATATAATTAACAACCGTTAATTCCTGCATTCACCCTGATATAGCATCTATCATACAAGTAGAAAACTTTGTTTTGGTACTGCGTGTACATCATCAACATACGGAATGTATTGCTGTCGCAGGCTATGCAGTTGGCTTTATTTCTGGTAGTTTACATTTGCCTGCAGGGATTTGCTGCTTTGTATAAGAATTAGTGATGAGCGAGTATAGTCGATTCTCGGGTTTTCCAGAGCACGCTCGGGTGGTCTCCAAGTATTTGTAACTGCTCGGAGATTTAGTTTTCATTGCCTCAGCTGAATGATTTACAGCTATTAGCCAGACTGAGTACATGTGGGGGTTGCTAGGGAATCCCAACATGTAGTCAAGCTGGTGGATGGACATGACGCTGGTGGATGGACTTGGCGCTGGTGGGTGGACTTGGCGCTGGTGGGTGGACTAGGCGCTGGTGGATGGACATGATGCTGGCGGATGGACTTGGCGCTGGAGGATAGACTTGGCGCTGGAGGATGGACTTGGCCCTGGCGGATGGACTTGGCGCTGGCGGATGGACTTGGCGCTGGTGGGTGGACTTGACGCTGGTGGGTGGACTTGGCGCTGGTGGGTGGACTTGGCGCTGGTGGATGGACTTGGCGCTGGTGGATGGACTAGGCGCTGGTGGATGGACATGACGCTGGTGGATGGACTTGGCGCTGGTGGGTGGACTTGGCGCTGGTGGGTGGACTAGGCGCTGGTGGATGGACATGACGCTGGTGGGTGGACTAGGCGCTGGTGGATGGACATGATGCTGGCGGATGGACTTGGCGCTGGAGGATAGACTTGGCGCTGGAGGATGGACTTGGCCCTGGCGGATGGACTTGGCGCTGGCGGATGGACTTGGCGCTGGCGGATGGACTTGGCGCTGGCGGGTGGACTTGGCGCTGGCGGGTGGACTTGGCGCTGGCGGGTGGACTTGGCGCTGGCGGGTGGACTTGGCGCTGGTGGATGGACTTGGCGCTGGTGGATGGACATGACGCTGGTGGGTGGACGTGGCTCTGGTGGGTGGACTTGGCTCTGGTGGGTGGACTTGGCACTGGCGGATGGACTTGGCGCTGGCGGATGGACTTGGCGCTGGCGGATGGACTTGGCGCTGGCGGATGGACTTGGCGCTGGCGGGTGGACTTGGCGCTGGCGGGTGGACTTGGCGCTGGTGGATGGACATGACGCTGGTGGGTGGACATGACGCTGGTGGGTGAACTTAGCGCTGGTGGATGGACGTGACACTGGAGGATGGACATGACGCTGGTGGGTGGATGGATATGACATTGGATGAACATGATACTGGTGGATGAACACTGTGATGGTGGATGGACATGCAGATTCTGGGAATAGAACTGAAAACTTCCAGTTCAGAAAAGAGAAGTGAATGTATCTGTCGGTGACAGGACAATTATTCTATTTTTCTTCACCTGACTTTACCTGTGAACTATCACAAACATTATCTGTCCATTATACCAGGCAGAATGTGAGGAAGAACATGATAAAAGAGAAGGGAGGTCATTATATTCTCACCGATTGTACATACAATAAACCATCTACTGCGCCATCACATCTGACAGCAGGGAGAGCGCAGCGTCCGGGTCTGTGCTGCTGACAAAGCCGCATTAACCACAACAGCCAGAAGCTTTATGATAAATTGTATTATTGATATTCATCGTGTGATTGACGATCGTGAGTTAACTCCTGACCCACTATTCAATATACTCCTATTTGCACATTCCCCCCAAACATATCAGGTCTTGGCAAACCAGGCCCCAAAGTGGTAGCTTTTTGGGAGTGGATAGTTCACGGGACGGGTCTTAAGTGCATAAAATCTTGCTTTGGAAATTTTGGCAAGTGTGCTCTTGTGAAATATCATCCACAGCCCTCACTTTGCAGGAGGAACAGTAGAGTACTGGGAATGGAGCCAAAATCGCTCTATCTTTCTAAATGATGTAGACCCCTTCAGAAACAGATTTTTTTTTTTTTTACTTTTACCGGCAATTTCCATCGCTGGCTGCAGAACGAGTTAACTGAGGAACTATGAGTGAGCTTGTTCTGACAGGATTTTGAAATTCTTTTCTTTATTCCTCTGTTCGTATTTATGTTCACAGACCACATCAAAGTGGAGCTGAACTTTGATGTGGTCATAAATCGTCTGTGAAGAATTCAGAGAAAGACACCTGAAGACTTCAAACTCGCAGTCAGCAGGAGCGCACTGACGGGTCCTAAGTTAACTCGTTCTGCAGCCAGCAAACAACCTGCAAAAACCAAACCGCAATATCTCATGGTTGGAATGGCTACTACAGACCCTATTAACTATTTAATATTATTTAATATTATATCATCGTCATCAAAAGTCCTTTACTCCAGCATCAATGGATCCTGAGTTCCAGATTACAGGAATTTTGGAATATTATGTATTATTAAAGATATCGGTTATTTTAGGAACATGTAAAAACCAAGTTCTACCGTAATGTGGGCGCCATCTATTAATGCCGCCAAAGACTTTCCTGATGCCTCTGGTTTTAATGATTCTCCTCGACCTTTGAGTGTGAATGTCTTGTGGTTATAGGCTCAGCCTAAAGCAGATTCCAGGTTCTCCAGGAGGATCACATCTGCCAGCCGGGCTGATTTACTTTTACAGGAAAATTACAGCTAGAAGATAAGATAAGGGAGGGCACTACACAGAGGCATTCAGGGAATTACAAGTATTATATACAGGGTGCAAATAGTAAAGGAACCGGACACTTCCATAAAAATCCACATTTGTGTTCTTAGAGGAGATAAACTGCTGCTAGAGATGTCAGACAATGGCTCACTGTCATCTCCTCATCTGAAAAAACTAAAAACGAAATGCATGCTTGAAGGAGGGTGCTCACCAGGTGAGGTGGATCCTCCAGGTTCAAGGTCCGGGTTGGGACACGGGCATCGGTACAGCAGACAGGTGAGGCATGTGTCAGACGGGTTGCAGAGGTTCTGAAGACCGCAGGCAGGCAGGAGACTGGGAACAGGTAGCTGAGATACTGGAAGCCACAGGAAGACAGGAGATGTCCTGGAGACTGCAGACAGGTACTAGAAGCACTGGAACCTTTCAGGCAGACAGGAGACATCCTGGAGATAGCAGACAGGTAGCAGAGGCACTGAAGGCTTCAGGGAGGCCGGAGACATCCTGGAGATCGCAGACAGGTAGCAGAGGCACTGAAGGCTTCAGGGAGACAGGAGACATCCTGGAGATCGCAGACAGGTAGCAGAGGCACTGAAGGCTTCAGGGAGACAGGAGACATCCTGGAGATCGCAGACAGGTAGCAGAGGCACTGAAGGCTTCAGGGAGACAGGAGACATCCTGGAGATCGCAGACAGGTAGCAGAGGCACTGAAGGCTTCAGGGAGACAGGAGACATCCTGGAGATCGAAGAAAGGTAGCAGAAGTACTGGAAGCCGCAGACAGGAGACGTCCTGGAGACCTCAGTCAGGTAGCAGAGGTACTGGAAGCCGCAGGCAAATAGGACTGAGGAACACTAAAGTCATAGTACCAAGACATAGTTGTGTGTGGGCCCAGGCAGATGATCACATGGGATTATTCCGGGCCATCTGCAAAGCCTGACATGGAGCACAACAGAGTTTAAAGCAAAGCCGAGATCTAGGACAGGTGTGTAACAGAGGGGCAGTAGAAGTAGCCCTTGGCCAATTCAACCAACAGTGGCTCAATGTGTCTGTTGATTTGAATAGATATGTGTAATACCACATTTCCCCTCTATTGGCCACTGTAAGGAAAATTAGCAGGACCGCGATAACTGCTCTTAGATTAAGCTTTTTACTGCCAAGAATGTATGTAATATGTCCTGACACTGTAAAATATTAGAGGGTTATTCCCAAAATCACAATTTATCCCCTATCCTCAGGATTGGGGATAATTTGCTTATCGGTGGGGGTCTGACTACTGTGATTCTGAGATCAGAGCTCTGGATCCTGGTCTTGAATGGAGCTTTTCTTCATGTTATCACCCTCTTTACAGCTTCCAGTGATTCCTTAGTAGAATCAGAGGCTTTTCTTCATGTTATCACCTTATTTACAGCCCCCCGTGGTTCCATGGTATAATCAGGAACTTTTCTTTATCACAGTCTTTACAGCCTCGAGTGGTTCCATGGTAGAATCAGGAACTTCTCTTCATGTTATCACCCTCTTTACAGCCCCCCCGTGGTTCCATGGTAGAATCAGGAGCTTTTCTTCATGTTATCACCTTATTTACAGCCCCCTGTGGTTCCATGGTAGAATTAGGAGCTTTTCTTCATGTTATCACCTTATTTACAGCCCCCTGTGGTTCCATGGTAGAATCAGGAGCTTTTCTTCGTTATCACCCTCTTTACAGCCTCGAGTGGTTCCATGGTAGAATCAGGAGCTTTTCTTCATGTTATCACCCTCTTTACAGCCTCCAGTGGTTCCATGGTAGAATCAGGAGCTTTTCTTCGTGTTATCACCTTATTTACAGCCCCCCGTGGTTCCATGGTAGAATCAGGAGCTTTTCTTCATGTTATCACCCTCTTTACAGCCTCGAGTAGTTCCATGGTAGAATCAGGAGCTTTTCTTCATGTTATCACGGCTACCCAATGAGGTCTTGCTGTGTGATACTTGTGTAGAAAAGCTCAATGGAAATGGCAGTGTCAATTTATTCATACATTTCCAGGAGGAATAGTAGAAGGACAGTAGAAGGACAGCACATTACAATTCTAAGAAATAATATTTTGGAAATTCTCCATATTTTATTTTTTATTTTTTTTTACAAAAATGGAGCTGTCAGTAGAGTGGATAGGTCATCATAGAATTTTCTTCAACTTGGTGGACCATGCTGGGGCTGACATGGCGCCGTCGTGATTGCTGGCGAATCGCGTTAGCTTTCTTTTTTAGGATATTAAGTTTGGCTCCAGGCATTAAAAGGTTAATCTGTTACCTGTTTGCCAGTCCCAGAGAGCTGCCAGCTGGAAATTTACTCTGGTTCCCAGTCGGCTCCTCCTGACCTTTGTCTCTGCAGCAATGTCAGTATAATGAAAGCTTACGCCAACCAAACTTTCCAGTGCCCATTTCCAGTTTGCTGCCGTGCGCCACTCCGGCAAAAGCCCCTGTCACTTAGCTGGTGGACACCATCAGAATGCCCAGACTAAGCGAATAGGTGAGTGCGACTTCTCTACTAAAAAAAGTCCTAGTAGTCTATATTATGGCACTGCTCATCCTGAACCTCCTGGTGCATGCCCATACAGATCCTTATCCCATTCAAGAGCTGTGGCTAGAAGTTTCATCGTCTTTAAAAATTTGGCGCATTTTACGACTTTACTCAGTCACATTACTTTTTGGACACTTTTTTTATTTTTTGCTTTTTCCTCCGAGTATCTTTTTTTATTTTTCTTTGCACCTATTATAGTGCATTGTTTGTAGGCTTAGTTTTTTCTTGAGTGTTTCCTGTATGAGGTCTATGAGCGGATCAGGTGTTGCGGGACCGCATTCCTCCGCGCCGGCCTCACGTCAGGTGACATTCCAAGGTCGCTTCTTGGAATAGGCTGACACAAAGGTTTTCTGTCTCGCAGACGTCAAGTGGTTTCATACCATCATGGACATATGTGTCTAAAAGCCATAAGATTAAAACCACCCGATCTTATTGTGTAGCTCCTCCTCTCTGACCCCTGGAAGTCTGGAATCCACAATATCTGTAAGTGTCCTGTGGTTTCGGACAGCAGATCCTGAGTGTGGTTCGGTGCGGTCTACACGGATCCAATTTGTTTTCCAGCACATCCAAAATATTATATGAAAAACTTGCCCAATTCTTTATATGTAAACACTAAGAAATATTGCGCCTTGTGAAGCTTATTAGGGTTCATACATAGTATGGTACAGCTTTTCTGCCCCCAGTGTTCCCACTATAATATGATATCCCAACAGTACATTCCCACTCGCACCATATTATGTCTCCCTCTCGCACAGCCCTGCTACATGAAAACGCACACGCACAGCTCTGCTACATGAAAACGCACACGCACAGCTCTGCTACATGAAAACGCACACGCACAGCTCTGTTACATGAAAACGCACACGCACAGCTCTGTTACATGAAAACGAACACGCACAGCTCTGTTACATGAAAATGCACACGCACAGCTCTGCTACATGAAAATGCACACGCACAGCTCTGCTACATGAAAATGCACTCGCACAGCTCTGCTACATGAAAATGCACACGCACAGCTCTGCTACATGAAAACGCACACGCACAGCTCTGTTACATGAAGACGCACACGCACAGCTCTGTTACATGAAAATGCACACGCACAGCTCTGCTACATGAAAATGCACACGCACAGCTCTGCTACATGAAAACGCACACGCACAGCTCTGCTACATAAAAACGCACACGCACACCTCTCCTACATGAAAATGCACACGCACAGCTCTGCTACATGAAAACGCACACCTCTGCTACATGAAAATGCATACGCACAGCTCTGCTACATGAAAATGCACTCACAGCTCTGCTACATGAAAACGCACACGCACAGCTCTGCTACATGAAAATGCATACGCACACCTCTGCTACATGAAAATGCACACGCACAGCTCTGCTACATAAAAACACACACGCACAGCTCTGCTACATAAAAACGCACACGCACACCTCTCCTACATGAAAATGCACACGCACAGCTCTGCTACATGAAAACGCACACCTCTGCTACATGAAAATGCATACGCACAGCTCTGCTACATGAAAATGCACTCACAGCTCTGCTACATGAAAACGCACACCTCTGCTACATGAAAATGCATACGCACACCTCTGCTACATGAAAATGCACTGCACAGCTCTGCTACATGAAAATGCACACGCACAGCTCTGCTACATAAAAACGCACACGCACAGCTCAGCTACATGAAAATGCACTCGCACAGCTCTGCTACATGAAAACGCACACGCACAGCTCTGCTACATGAAAACTCACACGCACCGCTCTGCTACATGAAAACACACACGCACAGCTCTGCTACATGAAAATGCACATGCACACCTCTCCTACATGAAAATGCACACGCACAGCTCTGCTACATGAAAATGCACACGCATAGCTCTGCTACATGAAAACGCACACGCACAGCTCTGCTACATGAAAATGCACTCACAGCTCTGCTACATGAAAATGCACTCACAGCTCTGCTACATGAAAACGCACATGCACAGCTCAGCTACATGAAAACGCACATGCACAGCTCAGCTACATGAAAACGCACATGCACAGCTCTGCTACATGAAAACGCATAGCTATACTACATGAAAATACACACGTAAAGCTATGTTATATCAAAACGCACTATGTACTGTATATAGACAGGTTAGTCTTTATTTGGCGTGTGCATTAATGAACCTTAGAAGTCAATCGCCATTAAAGCATGTCACAGTTTTTGGTAGGTTGTAATCGCTTTATACCAAGGACCCTCCACAACAAGACTCACCATATACCAAGTATACCCCACAAGATCCGCCACGTAGCAAAAACACCCTAAATCTGCCCCATACCTGAAGCACCCCGTGAGAGCGGCTGCATGCAGACCTCACCCGACAAGAGTTACCGCATGCTGGTAACGTCCCACGTGACCCGCCATATATTGGGTATGCCCCATGAGTGCTGCTGCATGCCAGGAGCTTCCAACAAGAGCACCCGCATGGCAATAGTTTCCTATGAGAGCCACTGCATGGAGGGAGTGCTCCACGAGAGCCGTCGCATGTCAGGAGCTTCCCACAAGGGCCTCTGCATGCCGGGAGCTTCCCTTGAGAGCTGCGGCATGCTGGAAGTCTCTTTCAGGAACTGTTACCGGCTGCCTAATCTACAGTATCTCACCCCTGACAGCTGCTTTTATCACTGGATAGTCAGAGGTTGTCATAAAGAAAATTTTTAATTCATACCGACTTCTCCGGAGAGGGGACCTATCACCCTCACATCGAACTTATGGGATTAATTATAACTGGGGAAGTGAGAAAGAGCGGACACTTCAGCCTCCATTTAGTAGACCCTCCTGCTGTGAACAGGTAATTACAGCAGATATCTGCACTGACCAGCCCCCAAGAGTCGGATTCATTTACTCAGAGATGGAAAAGTACACTTCCAAGACAAGAGCTTCCTCTGTTCAAAGCATGGGTCCAAGACTTTTTGGAGCCAGTGGTCAGTGATGACTGTTGGGGCTTGCAGCTATCCTATACTTATGGGAGATATATTTTCGACGTTGTAGTGAAAAGACGATCATAACGCATTCACTCAAATCCTCATAAGGCTGTCAGAACATCTCCAACTTAATATTGATCCGATGGATGATGCTATCCATGCCATGTTTCATCTCTATAGAAAGGTAAAATCGCGAGCGGAAGCATGTCGACAATATCTACCCCCTGGGACCTCCAGGGGCGAAGATATCCTGAAAGCTGGGGATCTCATAAACTTCTAAAAGACCTAGCACATTCCACAGTCTGCTCTCATAAGAGCTCACCAAGGGGATGTATGCAGGTTAAACCTTGATCAATTTCAACCAGAGTTTGGGTTTCTCTCATTGTTCATTTCTGGAAGACAGTGCTTTGTAATAGTGTTCCATTTTCCTAATCGTAGCATTTCCCTCCATAAAGATGAGAACCATTCCTGCCACATCGGGTTTAGTACTTCACTTTCATTATTACTTTTTTATTTGATGTAATTCTATATATCGTATTGTTTTCTTCCTATAATGTATCATCTTTTATATTTTTTTATAAACACTTCCTACCTTTCTGGATTAAACTTATGCAATATAATAGCTCTGTTCCTTTTGCTCTTTCAACCGCACCCCTGAAGCCATACGCTACCTGTATCGAGTGTCCAAATGGCCTATATAAACAATTGGTGGTGGCAGCTAGTAGTTCCTTTTTGCTATTTTGTTACTCTAGAGTTGGTATTGATCATATCTATATATTTTATGCGTTGGAATGGGTCGCCCATTGCTCGTCAGTCAATAACATAATTGTCCTGACGATTGAAGGCAGTAGAGGTCCATCCCTTGACAGACTGGTGGCAGCGGTGGGATCTGCGTGATCTCTCCGGTGTTATCCGTGACTGTTGGGGCTGATCAGTGGACAGGGTATGTGGCGCACACTCTTTTTTCCTCTGCACACTTCTCTGTAGTCTCTTTTATGATATCTCTGCCGCTTGTGATAATCTTGGGGCATGAAGTGCCCTTGTGCAGTGAGAGTTTATTGAGGAGGAAGTGGAGTTTCTCCCCGGCAGGGAGGAGCGTGCATTGTGTTTGTGGATTACAGCAGAATGGGAGGCTCGGGTTAGGACGCAGCAGAAATCCAACATTTCGTTTAAATCCCCCCTAAAAACCCAACCTGCAGCGTCCCCTCCGGATCTCGCCATTTACTCATTTCCCTATTTCTGTCTGACTTCTCCAAACTTCGGAGAGACGCAGCTCACAAATGTATCCGACCCGAGGGAAGTCGACGACAGGTGAGTCAAGTGCAGATGTAGCAGAGTGGAGATTGTCGGTGCGAGATTCTCGTATATAGCAGAGCTGGTGTGTCGTTTTACTTACTGCTCTAGCGTTAAACTATTTTCAATACCTCTGCTTGCCGTTAGTGACTTAGGGCCATTTTGATTTACATCCAGAGGCACAGAAATCCTGTATGGACCTGGTACTGCTCACAGCTGAGGGTTTGTTACAATTGAGTCCAGTCTAGATAATAATCTGTGAGCTGAATTCACCAACAGCAAAAAATCTCTCTCCTGTCCTGATATGTGCAAGGATCCTTTCTATCAGTGTGCAGTCCAGGTTGGATGATACTGTAACAAACCTTCAGCTGTGAGTAGTGTAATACCAGTACATGGTTGTTTTGGGCGCCTATGGCCCATAATTGCTTTGTCCGTAAATGGATTGTCCAAGAGTAGAAAAATAGTCTGTGCAGAAATGGCGCCCTCTTTCTTTTTTGGCTGCGTCTGGTATTGCAACCCACAATCATTTACCGTGTCTCCGCTGAACTCCCTTCATACATCATCTATTATATAACTTTGTACCGAGGTGTCAGCATTTATGTTATCTATATGTCATGGAGCATTCTATCTATATACTGTATATATAAGGTGTCAGTCGTTAGAGGGTTATTTACCCTCTCCAACAAAAAGTATTGCATGGGGGTACAAGGTGTGGATCGCTAGGGGTCTGACCACTGGGAGCCTCCACGAATCTGAGGTCGGGGCTGCAGGGCCTTGGCTTGGATGTGCGTATGCTCATCCTCCATTCACTGTCAGCGGGACTCCTGGAAAAATCCACGTACAGTGCCGGCTCTCACCGGAAGCCCCGCAAAAAATGAATGGGGCAAGGGTCAAGCATGCGCAGCCCCCCCCCCCCCCCCATGTGATAGACAGGCCCGTTCTCAAGATCATTGGGGGTTGCAGCCATCAGACCCCCAGCGCAATCAGCTAGTCATCCTCCATCCCATAGGTATCTATTATCTATCATCTATCAAATATCTATCTATCATCTATTTATCTATCTATTATCTATCTATCTATTATGTATCTGTCTATTATCTATCTATTATCTATTATCTGTCTATTATCTATTATCTATATATTTATTATCTATCTATTATCTATCTATTATCTATCTATTATCTATTTATCTACTATCTATCATCTGTCTATTATCTTTCTATCTATGTATGATATCCAATTTTCTTTTTCCGTTCCTTCCTATAATCTTTCCTTTCCTCTGTCCTTTCTTCTTTCCGTTCCTCCGTCCTTTCCTCTTCTTTCTTCTTTTCTTCTACCTACAATTTTTTTCCTTTTTTCTATTTTAATTTTCTTTTGTTGTTTTTTTTTTTTCTTCTTTCTTTTCTCTTTATTTCCTTCTTTTCCTTCTTCTTTTAATCTTTCTTTCTTTCTTTCCCTCTTTCCTTTCTTTCTTTCCCATCACGGTGTGCGCGGTCCATCCTCTCGCTTTCTCTTCTGTATATAACTCTGCTTCCTGTATAACTTATCAGCTTCTCGTCATCTCTGCATCTGGCAGAAATGTTTTGTGTGAATCTCCTAATATTATGCCGTGTTTTTACACCATGTGAAAAAAAAAAAAAACCCTGACAAACATTACAGGTGACGTATGACATGTCCATAGGTTGCCTGAAAAAAGTTAGAAATAGGAAATGGCGCCACACGTTCACGGAGGCCGTGTTTGGTATTACAGGTCATCTTTATTCATTTGAATGGAGCGAATCTACAAACCTGTCGGGTTCCCTGTGTGCAGTGTATTCAGCCCCCAAATCCATACTCTACCTGTGTCCGAAAGCTGAGAAACGAGGTGCTGTTTGCAGGGTTCAAGCATTGCAGAGCTCTTTCCGCTTTTACATGAAGCGAACAATATAAACAGCTCTTTTACCGCCCATCTTTTATGTCTGCTCACAGCATAGAGACGCGTCCCTTTAAGATGTTTACTCCATTACTGCTCGCCTACAGGGAGGAAAGGTCATCCAGCCTGTTCAAGCTCCCGCTAGAGCCTGCAGGATGCAGCCGCCAGACACTGAAATATTCATGTGTTCGCCGTCCCGGTGTGGCCGGATCATAATCGATCGTTTACGTGGAAGATCTGTGCTGTCTGCGAGATCCACACAATTCATTCACAGAAGGCTTCTTCCAAAATCTGCATTTACACACAGAAATATATATATTTACATATATAAATATACACAGTAGCATGTAAAAGTTTGGACACCCCTGGTCAAAATTATTGTTATTGTGAACAGTTTAGCAAGTTGAAGATGAAATGATCTGTAAAAGGCCTAAAGTTAAAGATGACATATTTCCTTTGTATTTTAGGCAAAAAAAGTCTTTTTTTTTTTTTTTTCATTTTAAAAATAAAAATGGGCAGATGCAAAAGTTTGGGCACCCTTGGAGATTTGTGTTCTCAGATAACTTTGACCAAGGTCTCAGACCTTCATTATCCTATTAAAGTTATGATTTGTTCACTATCATCTTTATGAAAGTCCAGGTGATGGAAATTTCCAAGCTTTATAAAAACCCAGCCTCCTTTAACCTTGTGCCAAAAAAGGGCAACCATGGGATCATATAAGTAGCTGCCTAGCTCTCTGAAAATGGTGGAAGCTCACAAAGCAGAAGAAGGCTATAAGAAGATAGCAAAGCGTTTTCAAGTTGCCCTTTCCTTAGTTTGAAATTTAATTAGGAAATGCAAGTTAACAGTGGAGATCAAGATAAGGTCTGGAAGACCAAGCAAAATTTCAGTGAGAACTGCTTGTAGGATTGTTAGAGAGGCAAATCAGAACCCCCGGCTTGACTGCAAATGACTTTCAGAAATATTTAGCAGACTCTGTAGATGTGGTACATTGTTCTTCTGTTCAGAGACAACTGCACAAATATGGCTTTCATTGAAGAGTCATCAGAAGAAAACCTCTTCTGCATCCTCACCATAAAATTCAGCATCAGAACCATGCAAAAGAACATCTAAACAAGCCAGATGTATTTTGGACACAAGTCCTGTGGACCGATGAGGCTAAAATAGAACTCTTTAGCCACAATAATCAAAGGTATATGTGGAGAAAAAGACACAGAATTTCAGGAAAATAACATCTTGCCAACCATTAAGCATGGTGGTGGATCAATCGTGCTTTGAGGTTGTGTTGCAGCCAATGGCACAGAGAACATTTCACGGGTAGAGGGAAGAATGGATTGAATGAAAATTATTGGTGCAAACATAACTCCATCTGTAAAAAAGCTGAAGTTGAAAAGAGGTTGACTTCTACAAATGGATAATGATTCTAAACACACGTCAAAATCCACAATAGATTACCTCAAAAGGTGCAAGCTGAAGGTTTTACAATGGCCCTCACAGTCCCCTGATCTGAACATCATTGAAAATCTGTGGCTAAACCTAAAAAGAGCAGAGAAAGCAAGATGACCCAGGAATCTCACAGAACTGGAGGAATTCTCCAAGGAAGAATGAATGAAAATCCCTCAAACAAGAATTGAGACTCTTGGCTACAAAAAGAGTTTACAAGCTGTGATACTTGCAAAAGGGGGCGCTACTAGGTACTAACCATGCAGGGGGCTTAAGTTTTTACATCAGCTCATAGTCCTTTTTGGAATTTTAAAATGTAAAAGATGAAAATAAATATATTTTGCCTAAAATACAAAAGAAATGTCATCTTTAACTTCAGGCCTGTTAGAGATCATTTCTTCTTCAATGTCTCCTGCCTCTGATGATAATGAGACTGCTGAAAACTTTTCCTGGATGTATGAGTCTAAAAAAGTCCTAGTGGCCAGTGTGGAAATTGCAAGGTTACTAATTTTATATTTTATAATATTTCCTAAATATTTAAAAAGCAAATTTTTGTAGCACAGGAACCTAAACTTAAACAATTGGTCATTTTCTGATAACCGATCCTTTTTAAGAGTAAAGGACCTCAGTGGAGATGTGTATTCAGCAGCATTTGATCTCCTGCAGGGTGGCTGTGTACACATTACTAGGCAGGAATTAATGTATGAGCTGATGTGAGTCCTGTCAGTAATCTGCGCACTCGGACTGGTTTCTGTCTCTTCACTCTGGGACCTCGGAGCTTCCTGCACAGCTGGACTGGAAAATTTGTTTTTAGGAACTAAAAATACCAACTTTGAAGCCAAAATGTGTTTACGGAATAATGAGATGAAAATGGGAATATTTGATGTTTTCTTTTCTAAATTGCAAATTTTTACTGAAAAAGTAAAATCATAAGAATGAACAGTGTGCCCCCCATAGTGATGGGCTGTACCTTGGGGTGGACAGGGTGCCCCCATAGTGATGGGCTGTACCGTGTGGTGGACAGGGTGCCCTCATAGTGATCGGCTGTAAAGTGTGGTGGACAGTGTGCCCCCATAGTGATGGGCTGTACCATGTGGTGGACAGGGTGCCCCCATAGTGATGGGCTGTACCGTATGGTGGACAGGGTACACGCATAGTGATGGGCTATACCGTGTGATGGACAGGTTGCCCCCATAGTGATGGGCTGTACCGTGTTGTGGGCAGGGTGCCCCCTTAGTGATGGGCTGTACCGTGTTGTGGACAGGGTGCACCATAGTGATGGGCTGTACTGTGTGGTGGACAGGTTGCCCCCATAGTGATGGGCTGTACCGTGTGGTGGACAGGGTGCCCCCTTAGTGATGGGCCGTACCGTGTGGTGGACAGGGTGCCCCCTTAGTGATGGGCCATAATGTGTAATAGACAGCATGCCCCTATAGTGATGGGCTGTACTGTGCAATGGACAGGGTGCCCCCATAGTGATGGGCTGTACCTTGTGATGGACAGGGTGCCCCCATAGTGATAGGCTCTACCATGTGAGGGACAAGGTACCCCCATAGTGATATTGTATCGTGATGTGAATAAGGTGCCCATGCAGTGACTGGCTGTACCATGTGATATACAGAATGCCCCATAGTGACAGGCTGTATCTTGATGGACAAGGTGCCCCTATAAGGACGTGCTGTACCATGATAAACCGAGTGCTCCCACAGTGAAAAAATGTACCATGTGATGAACAAGGTGTCATCATACTCATCTGACCAATAATTCTCTTTTGTAATTCTGAGGACATTTGAATGTAATAAGGAGCTTGACTTAAAATGTGCCATGATTTGGGATTCGATAAAGATACTTCCAACTCCATGATGTGATCAGATTTCCCCCATATTGGACTTAAAGGTTGACTAAACCGATTTTGGTCCTATTCAGTGGCTACCTGCCAGAAAATGACGTGAGGGGTCAAGGATCTACTCGCATGTCAGTTCCTGTCCGTACATACTGGTATGTCACTTCCTGTCCCATGTCTACTTGCATGTCACTTACCGTCTGTACCTACTCGCATGTCACTTCCTGTCTGCACATACTCGTATGTCCCTTCCTGTGTCATGTCTACTCGTATGTCACTTACCGTCAGTACCTACTCGCATGTCACTTCCTGTCTGCACATACTCGTATGTCCCTTCCTGTGTCATGTCTACTCGTATGTCCCTTCCTGTGTCATGTCTACTCGTATGTCACTTCCTGTCCCGTGCCTAGTTGTATGTCACTTTCTGTCCAGTGTCAACTGGCATATCATTTCCTGTCTGTACCTACTCGTATGTCACTTCCTACCTCGTGCCTACTCATGTCACTTCCTGTCCCTTGTCTACTCATGTCACTTCCTGCCTCATGCCTAGTCGTATGTCACTTCCTGTCCCTTGTCTACTCATGTCACTTCCTGCCTCATGCCTAGTCGTATGTCACTTCCTGTCCAGTGTCTACTCGCATGTCACTTCCTGTCTGTGCCTACTCATGTCACTTCCTGCCTCTTGTCTACACATGTCACTTCCTGCCCCATGCCTAGTCGTATGTCACTTCCTGTCCAGTGTCTACTCGCATGTCACTTCCTGTCTGTGCCTACTCATGTCACTTCCTGCCTCTTGTCTACACATGTCACTTCCTGCCCCATGCCTAGTCGTATGTCACTTCCTGTCCAGTGTCTACTCGCATGTCACTTTCTGTCTGTGCCTACTCATGTCACTTCCTGCCTCTTGTCTACTCATGTCACTTCCTGCCTCATGCCTAGTCGTATGTCACTTGCTGTCCCATGTAGAATTGCATGTCACTTCCTGTCCGGCCAATGATTTCTGTGAGCATAGTTAGTGCCTGGAGACGAGGACAGTGAACGCTTAGGCCCAGCCTAGAAAAGAAGCCAACTATATAAAAGAAAAAAAAAATTCTATTGCCATAGCAACCTATTAGAATCCTGCCTCCTTTTTTAACATAAGAGGCCATTTTCATGCATAAAGCCATACGTATATGCCAGATTTGCTTCCAGCAAATTCCAGTTACGCTTAGCACATAATAGAGGTGGAGTTTCTGGCACATATTCTCCATTTTTCTTCCAGACATCTGCACAGACATGACGCCACCTGACAATGGTCACAACACGAGAGCTCCAAACAAAATAAAACAGAAAACCCCCTTTTTAATATAAGATTCACCCATCGATCAACTGATTGTCCGAGGGTCCGCCTTCAGAAGCCACTTATGGCCTCACGTTATTTGTACAGTGGCCACTGCTGGTGGTAATGGAGTATTACACAGAGTCCATTCAAAATTGGATGATCCAGGTATGACTGGATTCATAGAGGTGGCCCTCTATCATCCATATGCCCAACAGTGTACTAAAATTTTTGGGGAGCCACTTGGCTTCCATGAGGCCTGTGAATTGGAGAAGGTCCTGTGCCAAAAGGGCTATATTTGTATGAGGTTGGCTCATTACAACTGTAATAGCTCTGATGCAAGCAGTTTAGCCGCTTAGATGCTGTGGTGAACAGTGACCTAAGCATCTAAAAGGTTAGATGGGGAAGATACAGTTCCTTGCGAAAGTATTCGGCTCCTTGGAACTTTTCAACCTTTTCCCACATATCATGCTTTAAACGTAAAGATACCAAATGTAAATTTTTGGTGAAGAATCAACAAGTGGAACACAATTGTGAAGTTGAACAAAATTTCTTGGTTATTTTACATTTTTGTGGAAAATAAAAAACTGAAAAGTGGGGGTGCAATATTATTCGGCCCCTGTAACTTAATACTTTGTTGCACCCCCTTTTGCTGCGATTACAAGTCACTTGGGATATGTCTCTATCAGTTTTGTACATCGAGAGTCTGAAATTCTTGCCCATTCTTCCTTGGCAAACAGCTCGATTCTCAGTGAGGTTTGATAAAGATCGTTTGTGAGCAGCAGTTTTCAGCTCTTTCCACAGATTCTCGATTGGATTGAGGTCTGGACTTTGACTTGGCCATTCTAACACCTGGATACGTTTATTTGTGAACCATTCCATTGTAGATTTTGCTTTATGTTTGTGATCATTGTCTTGTTGGAAGACAAATCTCCATCCCAGTCTCGGGTCTTTTGCAGACTCCAACAGGTTTTCTTCAAGAATGGTCCTGTATTTGGCTCCATCCATCTTCCCATCAATTTTAACCATCTTCCCTGTCCCTGCTGAAGAAAAGCAGGCCCAAACCATGATGTGCCACCACCATGTTTGACAGTGGGGATGGTGTGTTCAGGGTGATGAGCTGTGTTGCCTTTACGCCAAACATATCGTTTGGCATTGGTCAGAAACCAAAATCGAACTTTTTGGCAACAGAGCACCTTCTTCCACATGTTTGATGTGTCTCCCAGGTGGCTTGTTGCAAACTTTAAACAACACTTTTTATGGATATCTTTGAGAAATGGCTTTCTTCTTGCCACTCTTCCATAAAGGCCAGATTTGTGTAGCATATGACTGATTGTTGTCCTATGGACAGACTGTCCCACCTCAGCTGTACATCTCTGCAGTTCATCCAGAGTGATCATGGGCCTCTTGGCTGCATCTCTGATCAGTCTTCTCCTTGTTTGAGATGAAAGTTTAGAGGGACGGCCGGGTCTTGGTAGATTTGCAGTGGTATGATACTCCTAGAGTACTACGGCAAGCCAGCCTCCAAAAGTCATTTTTTGTGACTTTCTTGTCATGGTTGAGGTACCATAATGGGCTCATTGGGACCCCTAATTACCTGTACTACGTAGCGGCGGTCCATAGAGCTCTTTGGCTGCCGGGCTGGTGTTGTAGTCATGAAACCCCAAAATATCCAAAATATTTTAACTCTTAGTTTTCTGCTCAACTGTGTTTTATGTGTTTTTCTTTTAGAAGTAGTCTTCTACCACAAAGGGGCCCGCTTTGAGGCAATTTCGAAAGACACCACCTGATTTGAGCCACAATTTGTGTCCCATTCTAGTGACCAGTTGGGAGGCAATGAGGGAGAACTGAATGTAGCCAAGATGTGCGCTTCACCTGACCCATTGTCTTAAAGCACTTGGCTGTAGCTGTTTGGCTTAGTAAGATTGTGCTGTGAGGGTGCGCTGTTAGAGGGGTAGAGAGAGCTGCTTCATTCCGCGTATTGTTACAGAGCATATGATAGATGCGGTGTTTCCCATGCACAGTACATCTAGGGGAATTTTGGGAGAATACAGAACACAATTGTCATTGAATACATCTTCCTCTTGAGTAGCAAAGTTATTTTTCCTTGTACTAAATAAATAAATCAGAAATGTTTGCCTACAGTTATGTAATACTGTATTCCCACACTCAAAATATGAAGGGTACGGGACTGTAGTGCCATATTTAGCCCCAGATAAATATAGTCAAGTAAATGACTGGAAATTATTTGTTTATATGTGAAAAGGATTATGTCATTTCAGCCTTTTTTGGTTGCAAAATGTAGTTTGTTCTTTTGTCTTTCTGCCATACTCTTTTTCATAACCCTGCCCCCAAATGCATGGGTTTTATCCTGGAATAATTTTTTTTTTTTTTTTTTTTTTATGATTTGTGAATTGTTTTTAGTCTTGTAAACTTTTAGGATTTTAAGTTTTTGTTAAATTTCGAGCTTTTCATCATGTTTGAATTTTGTGATGTGAAAACTACAGAATTCACGAAATTCCCACAAAGAAAAATTCATAAATTTACAAAAGCCCAAAATTACATCATTCACATAATGTAAAAATGCACAAAAATCGCACAAATTGAAAATGACAAACTTCACACAAATAAAAATCACAAAAATTGTAAAGTAAAAAAAACAAACGGCAAAATTCACAAAAAAAGTGAAAAATGACAGAATTCACAAATTTGTGATTTCTGTACATTGTATGCACATTTTGGGATTTTGTAGTCTCCTGAATTCATTGCTGCACAGTCACATCATGCCACCGCTCGGCCATGTAATCCAGATATAGCAGAGATGGATTATGGCGAGGGACAAATCGATTATCGTCGGACAGGTAAGGAATATGGTTTTTAATTATTTTTTATTTTTACACTAATAAATTGGAAAATGAGGATGGGGACTGTTTATTTCAATTTAAGGACTTTATTCTTGCTGTGTCTTTATTACACTATCACTATGGGGTTAGTAATGGGAGAGTCTTCTAGACGCCTCTCCATTTCTAACCCCCGGGCTTGATGTCAGCTGCCATAAAACGGCTGACATCAACCTCATTACAAGCTTGTAGACACCAAACATGTATACGTTGTTTTTTATTTAAATAGTGAAAAAAAAAAATCCAAAGTTTGCTTTAAAAAATTTTTTTTTTAAATTGCCATTTTCCGATACCCGTAGCGTCTCAATTTTTCGTTATCTGGGGCTGGGTGAGGGCTTTTTTTTGCATGCTGAGCTGACATTTTTAATGATACTATTCTGGTGTGGATGCAATCTTTTAATGACTCGTAATTACTTTTTAATGCAATGTTGCGGTGACTAAGAAAAGTAATTCTGGCATTTTTACTTTTTTTTTCACTACGCCGTATACTGATTGGATTAACCCCTTCATGACCTTGGGATTTTCCGTTTTTCCGTGTTAGTTTTTCGCTCCCCTCCTTCCCAGAGCCATAACTTTTTTTTATTTTTCCATCAATTTGGCCATGTGAGGGCTTATTTTTTTGCGGGACGAGTTGTACTTTTGAACGATATCATTGGTTTTACCAAAACGGGAAAAAAATTCCAAGTGCGGTGAAATTGCAAAAAAAGTGCAGTCCCACACTTGTTTTTTGTTTGGCTTTTTTGCTAGGCTCACTAAATGCTAAAACTGAGCTGCCATTATGATTCTCCACGTCAGTACGAGTTCATAGACACCTAACATGACTAGGTTATTCTTTATCTAAGTGGTGAAAAAAAATTCCAAACTTTGCTTAAAAAAAAAAAAAAAAACGCGCCATTTTCTGATACTCGTAGCGTCTCCATTTTTCATCATCTGGGGTCGGTTGAGGGCTTATTTTTTGCGTGCCGAGCTGGTATTTTTTATGCTACCATTTCGGTGCAGATACGCTCTTTTGATCGCCCGTTATTGCATTTTAATGCAATGTCGCGGCAACCAAAAAAACGTAATTCTGGCGTTTCTAATTTTTTTTTCACTACGCCATTTAGCGATCAGGTTAATGCTCCTTTTTTATTGATAGATCGGGCGATTCTGAACGCGGCGATACCAAATATGTGTAGGTTTGATTTTTTTTTTTTAATTGATTTATTTTGATTGGGGCGAAAGGGGGGTGATTTAAACTTTTATATATTTTTTTATTTTTTCACATTTTTTTTTTACGTTTTTTTTTTTTTTACTTTTGCCATGCTTCTATAGCCTCCATGGGAGGCTAGAAGCAGGCACAGCACGATCGCCTCTGCTACATAGCGATATGATGTTCGCTGCTATGTAGCAGAAATGCAGGTGTGCTGTGAGCGCCGACCACAGGGTGGCGCTCACAGCAGGCCGGCATCAGTAACCATAGAGGTCTCAAGGACCTCTATGGTTACAATGCACAAGCATCACCGACCTCCGATCATGTGACGGGGGTCGGCGATGCGCTCCTTTCCGGCTGCCCAGCCGGAAGCGCAGGTTATACTAGTGACAGCGGCATTTAACTAGTTAATAGCGGCGGGTGAATCGCGATTTCACCCGCCGCTATTGCGGGCACATGTCAGCTGTTCAAAACAGGTGACATGTCCCGGCTTTGGTGCGGGCTCACCGCGGAGCCCTGCATCAAAGAGGGGTATCTGACCTCGGACGTACTATCCCGTCCGAGGTCAGAAAGGGGTTAATTCTTTTTGTAGCTAGATAGATCGGGCGATTCTGAACGTGGCGATACCAAATATGTGTATATTTTATTTTTTTATTGTTTTATTTTGAATGGGGGGAGGGGTGATTTGAACTTTTATAAAAAAAATAATAATAATTTTGAATTTTAAATTTTTTTTCTCTACTTTTTGCATTCTTCAATAGTTTCCATGGGATGGGAGACTAGAAGCTGAGGTTAAACTGATCACCTCTGCTACACACAGGCGATGAGCAGATCACTTGCTATGAGCGCCAACCACCGGGCGGCACTCATAGCAATCCAGCAATGACAACCATAGAGGTCTGTTGGTAACCTCTGGTTGTCATGCCGACCAATGAGTGACCCGCAATCATGTGAAGGGGTCACCGGTGGGTGGGATTAGTGATTCAATTCCGGCGTGATCACATTAAATGCCACTATCAGCGATTGACAGCGGAATTTAACATGTTAACAGCCGCGGGTGGATCGCGATTCCACCTGTGGCTGTTAAGGGCTCATGTCAGCTGTTCAAAACAGCTGCCATGTGCCAAGAAAGATGTGGGTTCAGCGCCGGAGCCCACATTAAAGGGAAGGACATGACATGTGCCGTACTAGTACGGCGAATGTCGTGAAGGGGTTAATATCAGCCCTCAGCTGTCTGTTTAGCCTTTGCAGGTTAGAATTTCTAGGATGATCCTACATCAATTTTTTTCAGGGGTTCCCCATAAACTAACCAGTAAAGGCTAGACAGACACCCGTGAGCTGTTATGAACAGACTGGAAATCTTTTGGGATATTGTCCCCTTTCCCAATTTGGAAACATCGGTCTCCAGCCGTGGGCTTTCCCTCTGCTGGTTATTAAAATTATGCGAGAGCCCACGTCAATTTTTCAAATTAATTCTTTATTTTACATAATACATAATTTTGCCATAATACAAATTCTAGAAGTCTATTCACTAGGACTATCAGCTGTGTATCCACCAGACTTCTGAACAACACAACTGATGGTCCCAACCCCATTTATAAGGCAAGAAATCCTACTTATTAAACCTGACAGCGCACACCTGTGAAGTGAAGACCATTCCCGGTGACTACCTCTTGAAGCTCATCAAGAGAATGCCAAGAGTGTGCAAAGCAGTCATCAAAGCAAAAGGTGGCTACTTTGAAGAACCTAGAATATAAGACATAATTTCAGTTGTTTCACACTTTTTTGTTAAGTATATAATTCCACATGTGTTAATTCATAGTTTTGATGCCTTCAGTGTGAATGTACAATTTTCATAGTCATGAAAATACAGAAAAATCTTTAAATGAGAAGGTGTGTCCAAACTTTTGCTCTGTACTGTACATATATATATAGATAGATAGATAGATATAGATATATATAGGCTGCAACATTCAACTATACTTACTGACCTTTTTTAAGTGAAAAGAGGAAGAAATAAGAAAAGGGAACGTAAAGGAAAACTGAAGAGACGGGGAACTGTAATATGGAAGTGAGGTGATCGGTTCTTGATAGAATTTGATGCTACCGCTTCTCATGTTTTTGAGAATTACTATATTTATCTCTATAGCATTTTTTTAATATATATAATCTACTTCACAGTCTGTACATGCATCCTGTATTATACTCCAGAGCTGCACTCGCTATTCTGCTGGTGCACTCACTGTGTACATTCATTACATTACTGATCCTGAGTTACATCCTGTATTATACTCCAGAGCTGCACTCACTATTCTGCTGGTGCAGTCACAGTGTACATACATTACATTACTGATCCTGAGTTACATCCTGTATTATACCCCAGAGCTGCACTCACTATTCTGCTTCTTATTATGGGAAACAGTCAGCAGGTTTGTTATAGCACATGTCCTTAGCAGCTGAACTCATGTCCACATTACCAGGCACCACGACTAAAGACTGACTTAGGGTACGTTCACACAGGACTTTTTTGCTGCTTTTTTTTGCTGCTTTTTTTATGCTAATTTTCAGCTGCTTTTTACAGTACCAGTAAAGCCTATGAGATTTCAGAAATCTCATGCACACACGTTGGTTTTTTATTTGATCAGTATTTTCTGCTTTGCTGCTTTTTTTGGACATAGGGCATGTCACTTCTTTCAGCGTTTTTGCTGCGTTTTTGCAGCGTTTTTTCACCCATTGACTTGAATGGGTGATGAAAAAAACGCTGCAAAAACGCTGCAAAAACGCATGTAGCATTATTTGCTGCGTTTTTTGTGCAGAAAATCATGGCCAGCAGGAAGGGATCTCACAGCCAAGAGCTTAGGGGTGTGGTTAGTGAGGTGTGAAGAGCCATTGTGAGGTGTCCTAGCAGCTGAAAATTGGCATAAAAAAAGCAGCAAATATCTGCAGCAAAAATCTGCAGCAAAAATCTGCAGCAAAAAAGTCCTGTGTGAACGTACCCAAAAAACGTACCAAAAAAACGCACCTAAATTAGCATAAAAAAAAGCAGCAAAAAAGTCCTGTGTGAACGTACCCTTAGAATGACTCATAAGGAGTTAAGTTTATTACATGGATATAAATAACGATCTGTGACCAGAGAGGAGCGGAAGAAAGTAGTTTTCAGCCAAATTAGGTGGTTTGTCTTAAAAAAATATATAATATTATATACAGTATGAGGGTCTTTACTTTCTTATTTATATATTGCAGCCAGAATGTTACATAACTAACAAAATAAACTTTTTTTAATTTTATTTAGAGGTCCTAAACACACTGTCTAATCAGACAAGTCCGGAGACCCTGCAGGCCATTGTAGCACGTTTAGGCCACACAGTCTCCTCACAGTTGCTCCAGCATTGTAGAACTGGTGGTGCGGCCATTTTTCCAAAGAGACCCAAGAGCTGACAACACCAGACCGCATGTTGCTGGAGCTACTATGAGGAGACTGCATGGCCTAAACCTGCTACCATGGCCTGCAGGGTGTCCGGACTTTTCCCAGAGACACTGGGAAAGGAGCAGCACATTGTATTTTAAAGAAGTTTTAAAACTTTTCAGGTTAATTGACATAAAACAGATTACTCCCATTAATCGGCAGAAGGAGGAAGCTGCAGGTTTGGTCTCTTTTTATAATCAGATGTACCCACAGTGATTATTTCTGGTTCTGGTCCAAGCCAGATCTGGGTGCGGCCGTAAATATCTCGTCCTCGATGCGCCCAGTATGTCTGACGTGATGGCAGGTTTTATGTTTACTGTCTGTGGCGTCTATTATTACTGATCCTATTATGGGTGTATATCTAGTTGTGTGCAGCGTGTTCCCTTTTAGAAAATTTTAAAAAAAAAAACAGTTTTGCACAGGTTTTTCCAAACGTTGGTTCCTCTTTACAAGCATCTGCACGGTTCTCCGCAGTTTCAGTACAAACACCACTAGGGGGAGCTAGATTTATAGAGCTGCTAATAACAGATCTGTATACAGTTGGCTCCTCTGCTCCCCCTAGTGGTGGCTGCTGAAAAACAGAATTTTATCACGTAGTTCAGTAAATATATATATATATAAAAAAAGCAGAGGATTTGGCGCTTTGTGTCAGGAAAGGCTAAGTTAGAGGTATTGACAAAGTTTTATCTGCTTTTTAGTCATCTTTGGTGACATATGAGTTATAAAGACTCAGCATTTGTAACGTATTTACCCCGGCCATTGTTATTTAAGAGGGAACCGCTCCTTTCACACGTTTTGTTCCTCTTTCAGATAATCATTTCCATTTCTGGAAAATATACTTTTACAATTAAAGTAGCCATCGTGCGAGAACATGGCAACGACGCCTGGCCACAAAGAGGAATTCTCATGTCGCCAGATATGTCATATTTATTGGTGGGGTGGTTTCTGACATTTAGGGTGCCCACCTATCCCAGGAATATAGGTGTCCCAAAAGCACAGTGGCACTTCGTCACCCCCTGATGGGGGTCTTGGCATTTGGACCCCAATAAATTAGAAAGTGACGCCATATCCTGTGGTATACGCCATCACTTCCTATACTGTGATCCTTCTAATTCATAGGCATGATTTTATATCCCCGTCCACTAGGGGGTGGTGTGTAATTGTCAGCAGGATCATTCTGATTTTTAACTTTTTTATTTTAATTTGTCCAAAATATTAGAATTTTGTACATTCTAAACCATAAAATATCTTTATCTTTGCCATACGGCCTATTATAATAACTATAAGTATGTATTTCAAGGGGGCGAGTCACCAGGTCAAAAGTGGACAGTTTTTAATCTTGATTTATTTCCACAATTCTCCTGACTATTCCGCTTTTTGTTTTTTGTAAATCCGCCATACGGTTCCAGAGATATGAGCCTTTTTATCTAGTTATTAATTTTATGGCTTTAGCAAAAAGGGTGGCGCTCTCAGGATTGTAAAGGGGCGTGTCTTTACCCTGTGAGACACTCCCCCTGGTAAAGACCATCAAAGTTAGCACTAAATTTTAAAGGCCCATATCTCCGGAACCGTATGGTGGATTCACAAAAAATAAAAAACAAATTACTCAGTGGAACAGCAGGAATAAAATAAGGCACTTTTGACCCAATGACATGTACCCTTTAAGAAACTTTTTATACCTGCTGTAAATATAGACCTTTTTTGAGACAACCACTATGGCCACCAATAATATCATACAGGGGGAGGGATTGTCGTCCAACTTTCCCAGTCATTTGGTAAATGTTTCTGATTATATAGTGAGTTCTCCGCCGTCCCTTTAAATCATGCTCAAATTTACCAACAATGGTGCTGAAAGGATTATATTAGACAGCCCACTTTTTTTATAAACCCCATACCTTTTCTGCCCTGGACAGACTCATATTGACAAGAATTGTAACGGTCCCAGCAAAAAAAAAAAATGTTTACCCAGAAGCGGATATAACTAAGAATCTCATTAATATCCGCTTAAAGGAAATGTCCATGTTTAAACCATAATTCAGTGCTAAACAATTTTTAATCTAAGTCTGACTAGTATAAAGATACTTTTCTCTAACACAGAGCTCCAAATCCTCTGCATTGACAAAGTAAAATTCCGAAATGTTCTCCCTACAGCCACCACTAGAGGGAGCTCAAGATCTCACTGCATACAGGTTATGCATAGAACTCAATAATGACACTGTATGCAGTAAGCTCCTGAGCTCCCTCTAGTGGTGACTGCAGGTAGGTGGAAATTAATTATTTAACTTTGCATGCAGCGGATTTTTCTATCTTAATCTAAGCTGATATATAATTCAGGAGGCTGGTTCAGAGAGCTGGGATGGTTGATGTCTAACTGTCCCAAAGAGACCGCCATTATCCATATACTGTAAAATGCCTCTTTCCAATCTCCTGGGGATAGAACAAATAAAATGGGAAATTGCTGGCTAAGGGTCTGCTTGTGTGGAAATGAGGTTATCCCTTTTAAGTTGTGTTTCCTGCATGTCTTTGACGATACAATGTGAGTTAAGCTTGATTATTAATTCATGAGACACTGTGTGTCCTATTCCAATATTTGGACACTGAACAACACTGGTTTTTGCCACTCCGAGGCCCTGTTATTTTGCAATGGAAGCCAGATTTATTTTTTTGTTTTTTATCCGGTGTCCAATCTTTTAAAGGGAATCCGTCAGCAGATTTTTCCCTACGTAATCTGTGAGCAGTATTAAGTAGGGGCTGAGACCCGGATTCCAGCGATGTGTCACTTGATAGGCTGTTTTCAATAAAATCAGTGTTTTATCAGCAGGAGATTATCACTACAGGACTAATCGTCTCGTGCCTCCTAGTCAACTTGCTTTGTCTAACCCCGCCCATCAGCACTGTACACAGAAAGCAGCCAATCGGTGGTATGGGCGGGGTTATACACAGCTCGGCATTCTGAGCACAGCAGAGAAAACCATGATTGTATTAAAATGACACCATGCAGACCAACAAGTGACACATCACCGGAATAAGGGTCTCGGCCCCTATATCCTGCTGGTCTCGGAAAAACCTGGTAGAGATTCCTTTTAAGAAAAGTATGGGGAATTTCCAAGAGGATTTTCCACTTCTCCCATAGATGACAACTTTAGGTTTGAAAAAAAGGACCGTGCCTCTACTAATAGATTTTTGGCGATGCTCCGGGTAATTGGGACCTTTTGGTGTTGTCCCCTGGAAGGTCCTGATATGTGGTCTGGTAGTCAATAAGGTCTTCTTATGGAGTTTGGGTCCACGGAAACCCCAAGGCACGAGTCTCTTTTGCTTAGTCTCAATTTTTCACACTTGGACTAGAAGACGACTTGCAACTTTGCCAATGCCCCATAATGAATGTTTTCCCATTTTTGCAGTCCCCATTGACGTCTCGGTTATTTCGCCCAGACGTTTGGAGAGACCGATGTCTCGTTTTGGACAAATTAAAGTCGATTTTTGCAGAAAACAGATTAATAAATGTGATTTAAAAGCCAAAAAAAACAAAAGTAAAAAAAAAATCAGTGTGGCTGAACATTAGCGCTCATTATCTGAGATGGGACAGACTGTCTCTGCTAATTGCTTGATGCACAAAGAGGACTGACGACATAAATAATAAACAAAAGATAACTCACATTTCTCCAGTAAATATAGATCTGATAGCGACACTGGCTGATGATCAATATGGCTTGAAGCATAGCTGTCACCCATCTTTCCTGGAATCGTGAATGGCACATCTGCCTAGTTATGAAGTGACGTATCCCTATTACTATATTTTTACCTCTAGGTGAGTAATAGTAGCCATCAAGAGCATACACACATTAGAGACATTCTATGGGCTTTTGGACCTGGGCTTCCCAGCCTCAGGTTGCTCCTGGGTGGCAAGAACTTGTGCAGGATGCCCCGCCCATGAGGAGCAGCACTGTTCAACTGAACACCAGTCCATTTTGTCTAAAAGCAATTCCTGCCATCCTAATTGGGGCAGTCTTTTGAACTTTTATTTGGCCCCCTTTCTGCTTTGTACATCACTTGCAAACATAATTTTCCAGCATTCCCTAAAATTGTCACCAATAATGGCTAAACAGTCTTGTACTGATTTAATCATCCCTATAGACAGGCTGTTTCACCCTTGTTGAATCTCATCAGCATGAACTTCACAAGTATTATAAGAGTTTATCGTAATATATATAATTTTTTTTTTTTTTTATCAGATCTCTTCTATTTTTTAAACGGATGTGTTCTATGATGTCTCCAAAAGACTTGCCTGTTTCACCCTTGTTGAATCTCATCAGCACGAACTTCACAAGCATTATAGGAGTTTACCGTTTTACTATGAGATTTATTTATATATATATATATATATATATATATATTTATCAGATCTCTTCTGTTTTCTAAACAGATGCATTCTATGATGTCTCCTATAGACTTGTCTGTTTCACCCTTGTTAAATCTCATCAGCATGCACTCTGAAAGTACTATAGTAGTTTACCATTTTGCTATGTATTTGCTACGAGATTTTTTTCTTACACTTTTGATCAGATCTCTCTTGTTCTAAATACACTTCTACTATGATTTGATTTATCGTTTTCAGTCTGTTTCAGCCTTGTTGAACCTCATCAGCATTGACTATAAAAAAGTACTTTAGAAGTTCTCATTTTTGCTATCAGAATTTTTTCTTTCCATTTTTCATCAGAAATTTCTATTTTTTTTTTCTAAACCAACTTGTAATTCATCCTAAACAAAGTCTGTTTCAGCCTTGTTAGATCTCATCAGCATGGACAATAAAATGTACTATAAGAGTTGGCTAAGTGATTTCATTTGTTACATTTTTTGTCAGCTCTCCATATCTTGTTTTCTTAATGGAATTGAACTAGTACGTGATGTCCCCTATAGATAATGTTTCACTCCTGTTGTACCTCATCAGCATGGAATACAGATTGCCATCTTGCTGTGTATTTGCTATGATCAGAATTATTTTTACATCTTTTATAAAACCTACTGTACCTGTTGTCTAAACAGACTTGTTCTAGTATGCGATCTGTCCTTTAGACCGTTGGCTCCTGCCTTGTTGTATCTCATCAGCAACAAAAGTAATATCAGAGTTTACTATTTTGCATGGCCTATAAGTCTCCTTACCCTGGCATGTCACTTGCCACAAGGAGAAACATTACCCCTTAAACACCAGTTAAAGGCCTCTCCTAAAGCCAAATCAGATGTCATACTTCGCACTGATGAGTGGCAACACCCCGAAACAAGTGTCCACAAATTGAAATTGTGATTTGGCTTTTATTTTAACTCATGTGGAAAGGGTTAATACGGACTTTTAGGAATTATACTTCCAATAGGTGGCACCGGAGTTCAAGTCCTCATCCTCTCTGAAGATGGAATTTGAATATTTAATTTCCCAGAGGCGCATGGCACGGCCCAGAATTCTCCTTAACCTGGCATGTCACTCACTACAAGGAGAAACGTTACCCCTTAAACCCCTGTCAGAGGCGTCTCATAAAGCCAAATCAGATCTCATACTTAGCACTGATGAGTGGAAACCCCCCTGAAACCAAGTGTCTGCAAATCGAGATTCTGATTTTTTTTTTAAATTTATCTTTGTCTTCCTCTCTCAAGAGACATATTTCCGTTTTGCTCTGATATTCTTAATGATCAGCTCTTCTTCAGTTGTGAGCTCATCAATTAAATTGATTGTTTTGCAGGCAACAGCGTGCACTGTCCCCGCATCCTACCCAGCTGGAAGCCGATCTCCACCAGCACAGACCAACTTGTTGAGAAGGATGGAACTCATAAACAAAATGATTACACTCTGGGTGTAAAAGGTCTGGATTTCGCCAGAAACGTAGGCAGAAGTCCTAAGCCGACATGTAAGTAATGGTTGCTCCACAGCCCTCTTCTATGGGTATTTTGTTTTTGCATCTTGTTAGGGGCACAAAAAGACCCTGGACTGTTATGATCTGGTGATTAAGGAGCGACATGCGACTAGCTCTGGGCAGGTGGTAACTATACAGACCGCAGTTCCTGATCTTAACACAGACACTAGCAGTAGCCGTGGGATGTTCCTGTCACTCCCTGGACACCTCGTCACAGCCGGAGATCTAGCTACCCCTAAAGGTAGAAGCTGGAAAGCTATCTTGCCTCAGAGAAAATCCCCAAAGGATAGGACAGCCCCCCACAAATAATGACTGTGAGAGGAGAAGGAAATGACATGCGTAGTATGAAACAAGATTTAGCAAAAGAGGCCACTACTAGCTAGAAAGAATTAGTACAGGACAGAACACTGTGCGGTCAGTAATAAAAACTAGAAAAAGTCCACCGCAGAGAAATGCAAAAATCTCCACACCTGACTAAAGGTGTGGAGGGCAAAATCTGCAGCCCAGAGCTTCCAGCTTAGCTAAATAGATACATACTGATAAGCTGGAAAAATGAGCAAAACATAGAATATGCTGAACAATAAAGTCCACAACAAGTGAACTGCAAAAAGACAAGCAAGGACTTAGCTTTGCTGAAATGGTCAGAGTGGCAGGGTAATCCTCAGAGAGCCATGACTCCAAGCACACCAATTGACAACTGGCATTGAATTAGGGAAAAGGCCAGACTAATATAGCCAAGCCAGAAAGACGATCAGTGAAAACAGCTGCTGATGCTAAATCCAAGAAGCAGCCATACCACTCAAAACCACAGGAGGGAGCCCAAGAGCAGAACTCACAAAAATGCTACTTATAACCACCGGAGGGAGCCCAAGAGCGGAATTCACAACACTGGACCTCACCAATTATTGGAACTGTAGTGGTTGGTTTGTGACCTAGCAATTTTCTTTTTCATACCCCTTTAATTATGACCTCTCTCTTTATGGTCCCATAGAAAATGCCTTTATAATACCTTCACAATTTATCTGAAGTGTAATTTACTTATTTGCCATAAATTTTCAGATCTGGTGTAAAAGCCGCTGTTCTCCTGAATCCGGCGATGTTTTTCGTTAGTTCCTACACCTCTCCGTTCCTGAGATACGGCCTCCTCTTTCCTGTGTTGAAATGTAAGCTTTTTAGCCAACTAGGTGTGGTCTTTAAGAAGACGCCCACTTGTCTAAAATTAGTAAATTTACATGCAGGAAAGAATAGGCTGTATCTCAGGAATGGAGAGGCGCAGGAACAAAAGAAAGATCTCGCCGGATTCAGGAGAACAGCGGCATTTACACCATTTTTTTTACCTGGTGTAAATGCTGCTGTTTTCTTGAATCCGGGGCTGTTTTTTGTTTTTCTGCGTCTCTCCGTTCCTGAGATATAGCCTCTTCTTTCATGTACTGTATATATATTAAGGCATTTTAGCCAACTAGGTGTGGTCCGTAAAAGGACGCCCACTTGTCTAAAATAAATCTACATACAGGGAAGAAGGGGCCGTATCTCGGGAACGGAGAGGCGCAGGAACGAAAGAAAGATCTCGCCGGATTCAGGAGAACAGCGGCATTTACACCAGGTAAAAACAATTGTGACTCAAATATCAACTCTGAATTGCATTTAAAGGGGACCGCTTGCGTATAATTTTTTTTACCTGGTGTAAATGCTGCTGTTTTCTTGAATCCGGCGCTGTTTTTTGTTTGTTTCTGCGCCTCTCCGTTCCTGAGATATAGCCTCCTCTTTCATGTATATATATTAAGGCATTTTAGCCAACTAGGTGTGGTCCTTAAAAGGACGCCCACTTGTCTAAAATAAATCTACATACAGGGAAGAAGGGGCCGTATCTCGGGAACGGAGAGGCGCAGGAACGAAAGAAAGACCTCGCCGGATTCAGGAGAACAGCGGCATTTACACCAGGTAAAAACAATTGTGACTCAAATATCAACTCTGAATTGCATTTAAAGGGGACCGCTTGTGTATAATTTTTTTTACCTGGTGTAAATGCTGCTGTTTTCTTGAATCCGGGGCTGTTTTTTGTTTGTTTCTGCGCCTCTCCGTTCCTGAGATATAGCCTCCTCTTTCATGTATATATATATTAAGGCATTTTAGCCAACTAGGTGTGGTCCTTAAAAGGACGCCCACTTGTCTAAAATAAAGCTACATACAGGGAAGAAGGGGCCGTATTTCGGGAACGGAGAGGCGCAGGAACGAAAGAAAGACATCGCCGGATTCAGGAGAACAGCGGCATTTACACCAGGTAAAAATAATTATTGTGACTGGTCACCTTTAAATGCAGTTCGGATTGGATCAGAGTTGATTTTGGAGTCAAGGAGGAGGGAATATTTTTTGCATTCCCCTTATCTTGTGTATATACAGGATATGCAGACCAGAGAACTTTGTCATTCATCGGCATTACCTTGTGACCTTACACTGCACACGCAGCCTTTCTGATGTTTGGCACACATACACACTAGCACCCGTGTGCCCCACCTTATAGCAGGATGGCTCTGACTCAGCAGGGTGGAGGGAGGGACAGGTTTGACCTATGTGCTGTCATCAGAACATGGACAGATTGAAATCTCCGTGAAGCAGTAGCCAGTTATAGCAATAAGTGTGGACACAGGGAGGCATCCTCTGTCCCCCGGCAGTCATGAGCGTCTGCAGTGTTCCTTTCCTGGTGTTTGGGTGGGAAGAAATCCTCTTATCTTTCTAGGTTGAAAGTAACAATTGCGATCATTCCAATTTCATAGAGAGGTTTACACACTTGACTATAAATAATACCGTAAAGGCTTTCATTGTTACAGTGTAGTTTACACTATGCTTAGAAGTATTATTTAGGTGTACTGTCTGGAGGCATTAGTTATGGTTATACACAGGTGTCTACACACTCATGTAAAAACTGTAAAGTAGACGTTAGTTTTAAAGTATAGCAGATTTATTTATGTACACTATATGGTGGCACTAGTTATATATGTAGCATGGCTCCATTAGTATCTGGTGGCATTTGTTGCATATACATTGTGTATTGTTTAGTGCATTAATTGTGTGACATGACTTCAATATTTATTTCCACTGTATGATGGTACTAGTTATGTGCATACTATGACCGTGTTCTGTATGGATATTATATATTGGTATCAGTTATGTCTGTAGCACGACAGCATTGTTTATGCATACTATATGGTGACATTAGTTGTGTATATCATTGCAGTATTATTTCTGTGCATGGTATACAGGCATTAGTTATTTGTGTAGTAGTGCTGCATTTTTTATTTACACTGTACAGTGGCATTAGTTGTGTATTGTATGACAGAATTGTTTATACTCTATGGAAGAATTAGTACAGTATTTCGTCTATTGTATAAAGGCATTAGTTGTGTGTAGTATGTCAGCATTAGTTGTGTGTGTAGTATGTCGACATTAGTTGTGTGTGTAGTATGTCGCCATTAGTTATCTGTGTAGTGTGTCAGCATTAGTTATGTGTGTAGTATGTCGGCATTAGTTATGTGTGTAGTATGTCTGTCTGCATTAGTTGTGTGTAGTATGTTGGCATTAGTTATGTGTGTAGTATGTCGTCATTAGTTATCTGTGTAGTGTGTCAGCATTAGTTATGTGTGTAGTATGTCGGCATTAGTTATGTGTGTAGTATGTCTGTCTGCATTAGTTGTGTGTAGTATGTTGGCATTAGTTATGTGTGTAGTATGTCGCCATTAGTTATCTGTGTAGTGTGTCAGCATTAGTTATGTGTGTAGTATGTCGGCATTAGTTATGTGTGTAGTATGTCTGTCTGCATTAGTTGTGTGTAGTATGTTGGCATTAGTTATGTGTGTAGTATGTCGGCATTAGTTATGTGTGCAGTATGTCGGCATTAGTTATGTGTGTAGTATGTCTGTCTGCATTAGTTGTGTGTAGTATGTTGGCATTAGTTATGTGTGTAGTATGTCGCCATTAGTTATCTGTGTAGTGTGTCAGCATTAGTTATCTGTGTAGTGTGTCAGCATTAGTTATGTGTGTAGTATGTCGCCATTAGTTATCTGTGTAGTGTGTCGGCATTAGTTATGTGTGCAGTATGTCGGCATTAGTTATGTGTGTAGTATGTCTGTCTGCATTAGTTGTGTGTAGTATGTCGGCATTAGTTATGTGTGTAGTATGTCGGCATTAGTTATGTGTGTAGTATGTCTGTCTGCATTAGTTGTGTGTAGTATGTCGGCATTAGTTGTGTGTAGTATGTTGGCATTAGTTATGAGTGGCGTATGTCGGCATTAGTTATGTGTGTAGTATGTCGGCATTAGTTATGTGTGTAGTATGTCGGCATTAGTTATGTGTGTAGTATGTCGGCATTAGTTATGTGTGTAGTATATTGGCATTAGTTACCGTATGTGTATAGTATGTTGGCATTTAGTTATGTGTGTAGTATGTTGGCATCAGTTATGTGTGTCATATGTCGGCATTAGTTATGTGTGTGGTATATCGGCATTAGTTATGTATGTAGTATGTCGCTATTAGTTACCGTATGTGTGTAGTTTATCAGCATTAATTCTATTTATTTAATGGTAGCGTAGTTTCTGTGTACTGTCTGGCATTAGTTCTGTGCACTATTTGGTAGCATTGGTTTTATAATGTATTCACGTATGTAATAATAAGCGGTACATACAGGACAATAACAATAAGCATCCATTATACTGTGCCTCCATATCTGGACAGTCTTCCTCTTGCATCATACAGATTAATCTCGGCTCATCTGTTGGTGGAACAATGTTTGCGCCATCTCATCTGACTCCCCCATACACAAGAGCGCTCGATGGGCCATGTGTTCCTGTGTTCTCTATGGGAATGCCGCTGATTGACGCCGTCACCTTGGCCGGTGGCTTATCTCCAAGAGAACAATGCGATCGGCGGTCTGAAATCAGCCGTATCTGATCGACATATTTCCTGATGATCAGTCGGCTGGCGCCCCCACTTAGATTAGACCGTCGGCTGAATCTGTCGATATCACTGGGTTCAGCCGACATTACTCTAATGTGTATGGCTAGCTTACCTTTATACCGCCCTGGAGCGTAATACCGCCCCATGGACACAGAACTCTCTAGACAGTCCTAAGGCTCTCAGTGATGTAATGAGTTAGGAATGTGGTCTCGTGTCCCTCTGTATCAGCTTCCTTATCTGTGAAAATGCAGCGAGTCACAATGGAAATGGTACAAGCGCTAAACTAACGTATGCATTAACCACTTCTTATATGTATAGTATGGAAGCATTATTTATGTATACGGTTTGGTGGCATTAGTTATGTTCATACTATGGAAGCATTATTATTGTGCACTGTTTGGTGGTATATCATCTAAATGGCATTGCAGCATTATTTATGTGTACTATTAGGTTTATAGCATCAAAGCATTATTTGTGTGTACTGTTTGGTTTCATTAGTTATCATTATGCTATGGAAGCATTATTTGCGTACTATGTGGTAGTGTTATGTTTATGGTATAGAACCATTATTTATGCGTACTGTTTGGTGGCATGTAATGTAAATAGCATTGTATCATTACTTCTGTATACTATGTGGTAGTATTATAATACAGAACAATTATGTTTACTATTATGTACTATTTGGTTTATAGCATCAAAGCATTATTTATATGTACGGTTTGGTTGCATTTGTTGTGATTTATGGTATGGAAGCATTATTTGTGTACTATTTAGCGGCATTAGTTATGGTCATACAATGGAAGCCTAATTATTGTGTACTTTTCGGTGGCATGCCATGTAAATAGCATTATAGCATTATTTATGTGTACTATGTGGTAGTATTATGTTTATAGTATACAGCCATTATTTATGTGTGCTGTTTGGTGGCATTTGTTGTGATTATAGTATGGAAGCATTATTTATGTGTAGTATTTAGTGGCATTAGTTATGATCACACAATGGAAGCATTATTATAATGTACTGTTTGGTGGTATGCCAAGTAATTAGCATTGAAGCATTATTTATGTGTACTGTGTGGTAGTAGTATGTTTGTGGTATAGAACCATTATTTATGTGTGGTTTGGTGGCATTTGTTGTGATTATGGTATGGAAGCATTACTTATGTGTACTGTTTTGCATGTATATCGCATTATGTATACTATATGGTGGTATTATGTTTATAACACAGATTTATTATATATGTGTACTGTCTGGTAGCATTGGTTATGTTTATAGCATAGAAGAATTGTGTACAAAATTCTGGTATTAGTTATGTGTACAGTTTGACAAAATCTGGTCGCACTGATTTGATCCAATGATGTGTGTAAAGTTATGTAACTCTCATGGTCACACATCACGGACCGTTATCTTAACACCTTTTCTTACTACGTCACCACAGAGAAATATTTTTAAATCATTATTCATAGCCGCCTCTGGGAGGGGTGCCATTTCCTCTTGCTGGCCTTTTACTGAGGTCTGTAGAAACTGCTGGTGCAGCGGCCTCCTTTTATTGCCTCTTATGTTACGGTAGGGTGAAAGGAAAACATTTTGATAGAGATATATAATAAACGTGTCGTCAGGCGCCTATGAAGAAAGGAAACCAATCCCTGATCGTAACGAGACGACGACAGGAGTTTTATGGGGTTCATTCGCATAATAAAATAAATGGAGACTATATATATATATATATATATATATATATATATATATATATATATACTGTACAGACTAAAAGTTTGGACACACCTTCTCATTTAAAGATTTTTCTGTATTTTCATGACTATGAAAGTTGTACATTCACACTGAAGGCACCAAAACTATGAATTAACACATGTGGAATTATATACTTAACAAAAAAGTGTGAAACAACTGAAATTATGTCTTATATTCTAGGTTCTTCAAAGTAGCCACCTTTTGCTTTGATGACTGCTTTGCACACTCTTGGCATTCTCTTGATGAGCTTCAAGATGTAGTCACCGGTAATGGTCTTCCAACAATCTTGAAGGAGTTCCCAGAGATGCTTAGCACTTGTTGGCCCTTTTGCCTTCACTCTGCGGTCCAGCTCACCCCAAACCATCTCGATTGGGTTCAGGTCTGGTGTCTGTGGAGGCCAGGTCATCTGGCGTAGCACCCCATCACTCTCCTTCTTGGTCAAAGAGCCCTTACACAGCCTGGAGGTGTGTTTGGGGTCACTGTCCTGTTGAAAAATAAATGATGGTCCAACTAAACACAAACCGGATGGAATAGCATGCCGCTGCAAGATGCTGTGGTAGCCATGCTGGTTCAGTATGCCTTCAATTTTGAATAAATCCCCAACAGTGTCACCAGCAAAGCACCCCCACACCATCACACCTCCTCCTCCAGGCTTCACGGTGGGAACCAGGCATGTAGAGTCCATCCGTTCACCTTTTCTGCGTCACACAAAGACACGGTGGCTGGAACCAAAGATCTCAAATTTGGACTCATCAGACCAAAGCACAGATTTCCACTGGTCTAATGTCCATTCCTTGTGTTCTTTAGCCCAAACAAGTCTCTTCTGCTTGTTGCCTGTCCTTAGCAGTGGTTTCCTAGCAGCTATTTTACCATGAAGGCCTGCTGCACAAAGTCTCCTCTTAACAGTTGTTGTAGAGATGTGTCTGCTGCTAGAACTCTGTGTGGCATTGACCTGGTCTCTAATGTGAGCTGCTGTTAATCTGCGATTTCTGAGGCTGGTGACTCGGATAAACTTATCCTCAGAAGTAGAGGTGACTCTTGGTCTTCCTTTCCTGGGGCAGTCCTCATGTGAGCCAGTTTCTTTGTAGCACTTGATGGTTTTTGTCACTGCACTTGGGGACACTTTCAGAGTTTTCCCAATTTTTCGGACTGACTGACCTTCATTTCTTAAAGTAATGATGGCCACTCGTTTTTCTTTACTTAGCTGCTTTTTTCTTGCCATAATACAAATTCTAACAGTCTCTTCAGTAGGACTATCAGCTGTGTATCCACCAGACTTCTGCACAACACAACTGATGGTCCCAACCCCATTTATAAGGCAAGAAATCCCACTTAATAAACCTGACAGGGCACACCTGTGAAGTGAAAACCATTCCCGGTGACTACCTCTTGAAGCTCATCAAGAGAATGCCAAGAGTGTGCAAAGCAGTCATCAAAGCAAAAGGTGGCTACTTTGAAGAACCTAGAATATAAGACATCATTTCAGTTGTTTCACACTTTTTTGTTAAGTATATAATTCCACATGTGTTATTTCATAGTTTTGATGCCTTCAGTGTGAATGTACAGTTTTCATAGTCATGAAAATACAGAAAAACTTTTGGTCTGCGCTGTGTATGTGTGTGTATATGTATGTATATATATATATATGTATGTATATATATATATATATATATATATATATATATATATATATATATAATATTCATATAATGTTCTATAATAGTTGTCACCCTTCTGCAGTTTTATGTGTGTGTGTGTGTATATATATATATATATATATATATATATATATATATATATATATATATATATATATATATATATATATATATATATATATCTCTCTCTATCTCCACTGTCAATGTATCCAGAAAATATTTCAAACATGAAGCAACTTTTCTTCTTGAATCTTTTTAGTAAAAAAAAAAAAACCCTTTTCCTTTTGAAGACTTGTGTCTTTACATGTTTTCTGAAATGGGTCTTTGGCTGCCTGCAGCTACCACCAGGGGGAGCTCTCTTGGCACAGATGAAGCTGACAATGTATGTGTATGCAATAAGCTCCCCCTAGTGGTAGGTGCCAGCAGACATAATAATAATAATACTGTAATAATAATCTTTATTTTTATATAGCGCTAACATATTCCGCAGCGCTTTACAGGTTGCACACACATTATCGTCACTGTCCCCGATGGGGCTCACAATCTAAATTCCCTATCAGTATGTTTTTGGAATGTGGGAGGAAACCGGAGAACCCGGAGGAAACCCACGCAAACATGGAGAGAACATACAAACTCTTTGCAGATGTTGTCCTTTTGTGGGGTTTGAACCCAGGACTCCAGCGCTGCAAGGCTGCAGTGCTAACCACTGCGCCAATTTTACTTCTGCCATTTTTACCTCCCTTGGTGGCTCTTTCTGACTTTTATCTCTATTTGTGACAGTACCTCCAAAGCCTACGGACTTGCCACCATCCCCATCACCAAACAAGACCCATAACCCTAACTGGAGGACGTTTCCTCGGGGCCGGCCCAGGATGGATGAAGGTACACCTCCACATGGGGAGAAGTCAAGCAAGATCTCAGATCTTATCAGCCGGTTTGAAGGCAGCAGGTTAGTGTGTTTTTGTGTAAGTTAATCAGTTTTTGTTTTTTTTAATGTATCTTATAAAAAAAATTGTTTTTTTGTTTTTTTTTTTAGTTTCATAATCTGTATTTAAAATGAAAATTTTAAATCTTGCAATTCTCACACCGGCCACTGGGGCTTTTTTAGACTCCAACTTCCTGTTGTTTCAGGATGCACATGTACATTAGCAGCAATTAACAGACTCCACCCCTATCTTTGGTATTGAAGCATCTAATGAGCGTGTGCAAAAATATTGTGAAGGAAGGTGGAGCTGTGACATTTGTGATTGGTGTATCCTTTGTTATAAACTGGGTAAAGAGCTGTTCGCATTATAATCCTGCCTTTGATGATATTGAGACTGCTGAAAACTGTTCCTGAAAGGACAGCAAATAGGAGTTTAGTGTGAAAATTGCAAGATTACTTTTTTTTAAAATAAAAAATCATGATTGGAAAAAAATAGCAAAACTTTTGAAAAAAGACATGTAGCACAAAAACATATTTAAACAATAGTTCAGTTTCTGAGTCCCATTAAATTACGATTTAAATTTTTGAAGGGGAGGAGTTGATCACCTGCAATACCCCCTTTTCGCCTCAAATCCTTCCATAGACACCAATGCAACAGCGCCACCAGCTATAACGGATCATTCAATCCAGATATTAATCTTTGAACCCTAATAACTCTGGAATAACCCATCGTTCTGGATCACAAGGCTCCTTTTCTGAATCAGCAATCCTATCTCTTTAATGTCTTCATCCCAAGACGATGGTCTTTACCATCCCTTTAAATCTTGCCCTGCTACTTATGTAACACTCATAACCTATGGCTATGGGATAGGTTGTCCTTATCCGTTGGCCGGCTGCTCGGTGCCTATCCTTGTTCTCAGCGAGTCCCTTCCTCCCTACATGTGCTGACCTCTAGGTGGGGCTGAGGAAGAGCCTGTGTCTTCCTTTGAGGCCTTTCCCTTTTAGTGGGGTCTTAGCACCTGGATCCAGACCATTTCCTTTGCAGAAATCATATTCCTGTGTGTCAGGGTGTGATGAATTATTGTAGAACACACGTGGACGTGTGGCTCCGTGCCAAAGGACATAGCAGCATGTGTTCTTTATCCGCCGTAGTATACCCTGTCTTTTACGGGGGTCTTGAGTATATTAGGGGGTCTTGAGCTTATACTTCCAATAAATCATCAGGTACCATGTTATCCACATAGAGAAAGGTTGTCTGAGTTTGGAAAAACATGATTTTCTTCCAACAACAGCGCCACCCCGGTCTAAAGGCTGAAGCTGGTACTGCAGCGCATATCCATTATAATAAAAGGAGCTGAATTGCAATACCAGAGACCGCCTATAGACAGGTGTGGCACTGTTTATAGAAACATATGACCCTTTAAGGGCACGGATCATAAAAAAAAAAATTGAATCAAAGGTGGTCCACGCCCATCATAAGCATCCCGACTATTTGTCCTTAAGTGGCAACTTATTCCCTTTTTCCAATTGAAAACATGCCTGCTCTCTCAAGCTGAGCGTGCATGTGTTTTCAATGGAAAAGTGGAGTTGGTCACTGCCAGACAGCGCTGGCGGCAGCTTATGTCCCCAAGGAATGAAGGGTCATTCCCAATCTTTCTCTGTGGCCATTACCTGTCAGAGAAGAGTTGGGAGAATCTGTAAGTTCATTTCACTTAGTTTTACTGCGTACGGCTCCTTGCAAGGGATGGAGACATCATTTAAGTTTTTTTTTTGTTTTTTTTTTCTTCGCATTTTTAGCTGTGTTTATCCCATATCCTGATCTGTATTTAAAATAAAAAATAGAAATCTTGTAGGTTTCATACTTGTCACTGTAGTTTTTTTTTTTACACTGCACTTGTACATTAGCAGCAATTATCAGACTCCTCCCCTACATGAAGCATCTAATGAGTGTGTGCAAATTTCATTGTGAAAGGAGGAAGAGCTGTGATATCGCCTATTGTGAATGGTGGATTCTGTTATCTACTGTATAGAGAGGTGTTATCAGTCATTGTACAGGAGGAGAAGGAGGTGAGCTGTGACATCACCTATTGTGAATAGCAGATCCTGTGTTATCTACTGTATATAGAGGTGTTATCCGTCATTGTACAGGAGGAGGAGGTGAGCTGTGACATCACCTATTGTGAATAGTAGATCCTGTGTTATCTACTGTATATAGAGGTGTTATCAGTCATTGTACAGGAGGAGGAGGTGAGCTGTGACATCACCTATGGTGAATGGAGGATCCTGTGTTATTTATTGTATACAGAGGTGTTATCCGTAATTGTACAGGAGGAGGAGGTGAGATGTGACATCACCTATTGTGAATGGTGGATCCTGTGTTATCTACTGTATATAGAGATGTTATCAGTCATTGTACAGGAGGAGGAGGTGAGCTGTGACATCATTTATTGTGAATGGTGGATTCTGTGTTATCTACTGTATATAGGGGTGTTATCAGTCATTGTACAGGAGGAGGGGGGGAGCTGTGACATCACCTATTGTTTTGAATCCTATGTTATCAGTAAAGAGTAACCAGTATGAAATATTTTTGTATTTTCCAGCCCAGGTGAGACCAGAAAAGAAAGCCCAGAACAGAATAATGGACCGACCCACAGGACTGTAACTAAAGTAATTCTTCAACCGAGGCCATTTACCGAGCACCCCCTTCTCCTAAAACAGTCTGTAAGTGTAGAAGTCGATATGGAAGAGCCAAAACCAAAACACAACGGTGTAATAGACCCCGACCAGGAGGAATATAACCAAACCGACGCACTACCATCTTCTGGGAATAAGATTGAGACTCCGTTCCTTCCTACAAAAGCACAAGAACTTCCAACTCCAAGATCACCCATTCGTGGTCCAAGAGGTCCATCACCTCAAAGATCACCCATTCATAGCCCAAGAGGTCCATCACCTCAAAGATTGCCCACTCATGGACCAACGCCTCCAAAATCCCATTGTTCTCCACCTATGGACACCCAGACTTATTCTATAGGTACACAGCCTTCTTCTCCAGGACCTTCCACCGACCAGGTCTCCTCTCCTTCACATGAAGGGACAGAGCAGAATCTTTTGAATGGAGAAGAACCCCAAATCTCCAGGGATAAAAATGGACAACAGAGTCATAAGGGAATAATCAATGTGGGCTACCAAGAAACGGAGCCCCCCAGTAGACTCTCGTCCGTGGAGAACGATCTCGAAGACAACACCAGTATCCAATCCAAGTCCAGTCATTCTGAAGATGTCATGGTATGTACCGCAACCCACAGTGTCGTAGATTCGAGACTTGGAGACAAATTTGATTGTTGGGTAAATTTCTCATCCTAGTGATTAAAACACTAACCTCTTCACTGCCCCCAGACAACCAGGGAGGCAAAAATTAACACGGTCTATGCTCTAGAACACCAGGGATTTCGACAGTGCCCCTTTCCCTGTCCTAGACCACCAGGAATATTGGCCTTAATTCTTTGTGTCATAGACCACCCAGTAATGTAGACCTTCATTGTCGCAGATCACAAGGGATGCAAAATTGTTCTCCTTTTATGCCCTAGACCACCAGGGATTTTGACACAAACCCCTACATTGCCTCAGAGCATCAGAGATACTGTTGTTAAGCAAACTTTACCCCAGCCCACCAGGGATTTTGACATTACCTCTTTCTTTGTCCTAGACCACCAGAAATATTGACATTTAACGCTTTCACTGCCCTTGCGGTGTAAACATTAGGCCCTCCATTTCCCAACACCACTAAGAGTGCAAAATGTAGCCACTTCTTTAGATATTTGTCTGCCCTAGACCACCAGGATCCACAGAATGGTGTCATCCATCTACTGTTCTGGTTCACCAGAATTGCCAACATTAACTTATTCTTTTCCATAGACCTCCAGGAATGTTACTGCCATGGTTAAGAGTAGTCAATATTAACCCATTATTTTCTCCAGACCCCCAGGGATGTTACTGCCTTGGATCAGGGAAGTTGCCAATATTAACCCATTATTTTCCCTGGACCCCAGGGATGTTAGTGTCGTGGTTCATAAACATCAAATCGATGGGATCCAACACTCTTCACCCCCCCAATCAGCTGCTGTTTGACCCCCCACCAAACTGATATTGATGGCCTTTCCTCTGAAAAGGTCATTAATATATTATGACCAGACAACTTTTAAAGGGGTTATTCCCATCTTCATAAACGGGTATCGTCGGATAGTACTTGTAAAAAGAAGCAGTTTTGCAATTTACTGCGTGTGAAGATTTTCAGCCATCCTTGAGATATTTAACATTTTTCTTTTGTTTACATTCCGTTGCCTTGGAGACTGACCACCGGTGCTAGACAGCAAAACATGCTCAGTGCTTACAATCTCTTTCATATTGACCTTGTAATAACAGTTTTAAAGCTGGTGCACCATGTTACCTCCAAATCCCGGTCAGCTTCAGCGCTGTGCTTATAAGATACACAGCAGCGGTGGTCGGTCTCCAATGCAAAGAGCTGTAAACAAAAAGAAAAGTATTAATATCTCAAGAACGGCTGCAAATTTTAGCAAACAGTAAATTGCAAAAGTGCTTGTTTTTACAAGCTCTATCGAACAAAGTATTCATTTGTGAAGATTGGAATAACCCTTTAATTATCTGTAATTAGAGGACATGTTGCTAATGCGTTTTTTGTTGACTTCTACATTGCATCAGCCCAGGAAAGAGATTTATATAACATCTAGACAGGAGGAACAAAGCTTCAGTATTATGGTAGGTGTGTGGTATCACATTGGTTTATTTTGGGGGGTGTCCTACGGTATTTTATGTCATTGCTGGGCTTAAGGCTAGAAGTCCCCCTCACCCACTGCAGATAATTAAGAAAATACAGGCTGCAGAATATAGGACATGCTGAGTGGCTGACTGCGGTAATTAGCGGCGCGCTGCGTGCCGTAGAGATTAATTATCTCTGATCCTCTGTCTATGCTGTAAAAAAAAAAAAAAAAAAACCTGTAACGCTGGAGAGAGGGGAAAAAGAGCAAATCTCGGCCTCTTGTTAGTGAACGTCTTATATCAGAGCTGCAGGTGCCGCAATAGAAGACAAGGGAGATGTAGCAGAGCTGAGGTTGTCATGTAGCACTACTCAATATAGGCGTATGGGAATAGTTTAATGTCCCCATACAATGATGAGAGTTGTAGTTGTGCAACCGCTTGGGCTCCGAAGTTTAAAGGTCATGGTCAGGGGGGGCTTAGACCATTATAATTAACATAATTTTGGGGGGGTCAGAGGCTGTGCATAGCTATAGAGAAGATACAGTTACACCGGGGTCCTAGGATTTCAATTTTTCCCCTCTTCAAATCCGATTAAATTAATAAAAGAGAGAAATGAACATAATTTCTTGTATTGTATAAATAATGCCGCCAAACAGTGACAAATAATACAACCGTTACATTGTTAACTTTTAATCCCAGAAATGTGTAAAATCCCAGTTTTTTTTTTCTCTTTCAAACATGTGATAAAAAACATTCTATACAGCTGCGATTAATTACTTTACCCCCCCGCCCAAAAAAAAAAACTGTCTGACAACCACTATGGTGACCATCACTGATTATTCACTGATTATTCAGGAGATGCCATTTTCCTTTTCCAGACACCCCAATGTAAAGCTCTCGCTTGTTATACAGCAAATTGTTACTATACTCTGTATTACAACAGAAAGAAGGAGCAGAAATACTGCATAGGAAGCTGGGTGACAACGTAATGGCGCCCACTAGTGGTTGTCATCCTCTCCTGCATGGGAGCCGAGTATTAAACAGTCACAGTCCGAATTCCTGTGGTTTATGAATTATCATTAGGAGAGCCAAGTAAATGTCAGATCACCTCCTCACTGAGAATCTGTTTGGAAATATTGCAATTGTGTCAGACCGCTGTGTAAAATCTACATCGCGCAATAAACAAAACGTTCTATATCCCTAGGAGACAAACGAGCAGAAACTTCACAATATCGCGAATGAACTTCTACAGACGGAGCGAGCGTACGTCAGCAGGCTGGAGCTACTGCAGGTAATGATGTTCTGTGTGCAGGAATTTAACTACTATAATACTGCCCCTATGTACAAGAATATAACTACTATAATACTGCCCCTATATACAAGAATATAACTACTATAATACTGCCCCTATGTACAAGAATATAACTACTATAATACTGCCCCTATATACAAGAATATAACTACTATAATACTGCCCCTATGTACAAGAATATAACTACTATAATACTGCCCCTATGTACAAGAATATAACTACTATAATACTGCCCCTATGTACAAGAATATAACTACTATAATACTGCTCCTATGTACAAGAATATAACTACTATAATACTACTCCTATGTACAAGAATATAACTACTATAATACTACTCCTATGTACAAGAATATAACTACTATAATACTGCCCCTATGTACAAGAATATAACTACTATAATACTGCCCCTATATACAAGAATATAACTACTATAATACTACTCCTATGTACAAGAATATAACTACTATAATACTGCCCCCTATGTACAAGAATATAACTACTATAATACTGCCCCTATGTACAAGAATATAACTACTATAATACTGCCCCTATGTACAAGAATATACCTACTATAATACTGCCCCTATGTACAAGAATATAACTACTATAATACTGCTCCTATGTACAAGAATATAACTACTATAATACTGCCCCTATGTACAAGAATATAACTACTATAATACTGCCCCTATGTACAAGAATATAACTACTATAATACTGCCCTCTATGTACAAGAATATAACTACTATAATACTGCTCCTATGTACAAGAATATAACTACTATAATACTGCTCCTATGTACAAGAATATAACTACTATAATACTGCTCCTATGTACAAGAATATAACTACTATAATACTGCCCCTATGTACAAGAATATGATTAGTCATAGTGTTGGTGCTCTGCAGTCTATCCAATGGCTGTAAAGTTCTCTATTGGGGGTGTGGTTGCTGACAGTAGCCTTGGTAAACACCCAAACTCCTATGACCCTGCCCCCACAGCATTTCATACTGTATATTTTTATTTAATCTGGATTATTTTAATAAATAGCAGATATGAAAAAAAATTATTTTTTTTTTTTTACAGACCTTTAACAAAGCGCTAGAGAATGAAGCCAAGAAAGGGTCTTTCCCAGTGGACGTTCCTAACAAAATATTCTCCAACATTTTATCAATCTACAGTTTCCACTCCTCATTCCTGCTTCCGGATCTTGAAGACAGAATGAAGGAATGGTGAGTATAGTACGTACCAGCAGAATAGTGAGTGCAGCTCTGGGGTATAATACAGGATGTAACTCAGGATCAGTAATGTACAGTGGGTTCTGAAAATATTCAGACCCCTTTACGTTTTTCAGTCTTTGTTTCATTGCAGCCATTTGGTAAATACAAAAAAGTTCATTTTTTCTCATTAATGTACACTCTGCACCCCATCTTGACTGAAAAAAATCAGAAATGTAGAAATTTTTGCAAATTTCTTAAAAAAGAAAAACTGAAATATCACTTGGTCCTAAGTATTCAGACCCTTTGCTCAGACTGTCATATTTACATCACATGTTTCCCTTTCCTTGTGATCCTCCTTGAGATGGTTCTACCAGCCAGCTGCCAGCTGTGTGTAATTAAACTGATAGGACTTGATTAGGAAAGGCGCGCACCTGTCTATATAAGACCTCACAGTGCATGTCAGACCAAATGAGAATCATGAGGCCAAAGGAACTGGCCAAGGAGCTCAGAGACAGACGCATATAAAAAGTAATTATTTTATACATAAAGAATGTTATATAAAAAAACAAGTAGAAAATAAAAAAAATATTTGTGTTTACATATCATGTGTGTGTGTATATATATATATATATATATATATATATATATATATATATATATATATATACATATATATATATATATATATATATATATATATATATATATATATATATGTGTGTTTCTGTGAATATATAAAAAAAATGATGTCTATAATTTGTTTACCTTTAGTAAAAAAAAATCTAAATAATAAATATATTACCATATTTACTTTTATTCTTTATTACGTTATCATTACATCCTTGACAACATTTCTTACCATGTATCCATGTATGGGCACACATATATACAGTATATATACATGTCTTCCCACACAAAAAAACAAGCCCCAGTTAAGAGGAAAAGAAAAAAACAGAACGATGCCGCCTGACTAGTGTAGAAATGTCAGTATTCGCTCAGCCGGTCGGGTTATCGCAGCGTTAAAGCTGGATGCTGTACGATAAAGTCTGCGGTGGTCGAGCGACCGTGATAAATCCCCTATACCGTCATTTATTCTCACTTTGGCAGGTCCGTCAGCCCCAGAATTGGAGATATTTTGCAAAAATTGGCGCCGTTCTTAAAGATGTATGCGGAATATGTAAAAAATTTTGATAATGCCATGGAAACGGTGAAAACGTGGATGGATCGGTCGGCGCAATTCAAACACGTGGTTGCAGAAATTCAGGTGAGGCTTCAGCTATAACGAATGTGCATTATAGTGTGTACAGACAGTGCCCTCTAGTGGTGACACCGAACTATGCAGCATTCAGGAGAGGCTTCAGCTATAGAGTGTGCATTATAGTGTGTACAGACAGTGACCTCTAGTGGTGACACTGAGCTATGCAGCATTCAGGAGAGGCTTCAGCTATAGAGTGTGCATTATAGTGTGTACAGACAGTGCCCTCTAGTGGTGACACTGAACTCTGCAGCATTCAGGAGAGGCTTCAGCTATAGAGTGTGCATTATAGTGTGTACAGACAGTGACCTCTAGTGGTGACACTGAGCTATGCAGCTTTCAGGAGAGGCTTCAGCTATAGAGTGTGCATTATAGTGTGTACAGACAGTGACCTCTAGTGGTGACACTGAACTCTGCAGCATTCAGGTGAGACTTCAGCTATAGAGTGTGCATTATAGTGTGTACAGACAGTGCCCTCTAGTGGTGACACTGAACTATGCAGCATTCAGGTGAGACTTCAGCTATAGAGTGTGCATTATAGTGTGTACAGACAGTGCCCTCTAGTGGTGACACTGAACTATGCAGCATTCAGGTGAGACTTCAGCTATAGAGTGTGCATTATAGTGTGTACAGACAGTGACCTCTAGTGGTGACACTGAGCTATGCAGGTTCAGGTGAGGCTTCAGCTATAGCGAGTGTGCATTATAGTGTGTACAGACAGTGCCCTCTAGTGGTGACACAGAACTCTGCAGCATTCAGGTGAGGCTTCAGCTATAGCGAGCGTACATTATAGTGTGTACAGACAGTGACCTCTAGTGGTGACACCGAACGATGCAGGTTCAGGTGAGGCTTCAGCTATAGAGTGTGCATTATAGTGTGTACAGACAGTGACCTCTAGTGGTGACACTGAGCTATGCAGGTTCAGGTGAGGCTTCAGCTATAGCGAGTGTGCATTATAGTGTGTACAGACAGTGCCCTCTAGTGGTGACACAGAACTCTGCAGCATTCAGGTGAGGCTTCAGCTATAGCGAGCGTACATTATAGTGTGTACAGACAGTGACCTCTAGTGGTGACACCGAACTATGCAGGTTCAGGTGAGGCTTCAGCTATAGAGTGTGCATTATAGTGTGTACAGACAGTGACCTCTAGTGGTGACACCGAACTATGCAGCATTCAGGAGAGGCTTCTGCTATAGAGTGTGTATTATAGTGTGTACAGACAGTGCCCTCTAGTGGTGACACTGAACTCTGCAGCATTCAGGAGAGATTTCAGCTATAGCGAGTGTATTATAGTGTGTACAGACAGTGACCTCTAGTGGTGACACTGAACTCTGCAGCATTCAGGAGAGATTTCAGCTATAGCGAGTGTATTATAGTGTGTACAGACAGTGACCTCTAGTGGTGACACCGAACTATGCAGCATTCAGGTCATTTAGAGGGGACTTCCATTTTTGTGTTTACTCAATTTTCTAAACATCCATTTTTATTGTCTCACAGAGGGAAGGTAAATGCGGCAGCCTGACGCTGCAGCACCATATGCTGGAGCCGGTACAGCGGATACCGCGATACGAGATGCTCCTAAAGGACTACCTCCGCAAACTGCCCCAAGACTCTCTTGACCGAAAAGATGCGGAAAGTAAGTTGACCCTTATTGTTTTTCCCCATTGGGTATACTGGCATCGACAGTAAGTGGCTTCAATCACTGAGGGAAGCCAATAGCACGTGTTTAATTTCCCTGCAGCGCCCCTACAGGAGAAAGGAAGAATTACACCATTCACTTTTGAAAACAATTAAGTGTATTTTACCATCATATTAATAGTCTCACTCAAAACTACAAATCATCCTGCCAAAAAACAAAACAAAACAAAAAAAACCCCTTAGATTCCAGAGTATCCGAATAGCGGCTGTAGCATCTAAGGGGTTAGATAGAGTAAATATGGTACAGATATAATATATAATACCGTATTACCCTGTATATACCGTCATTTTTTCAGTGTGGTAATATTAGATCATTTTTTTTTATTTTTTTCAGAATCCCTCGAAATTATTTCCACGGCAGCGAGTCACTCAAACACAGCAATCAGGAAAATGGTGAGCGAGCGATTATCTACGGGGTGCAAGAGGGGATCCCTGTGTGCTCCCACATTAACCTCCCCCTGAATGGTGCCATATGGTGCACAAGTGATAAGATGGTCCCTGCGTACCCAGTGCAGCACCAGCAAGGTTCCAGACCTAATGAGACCTTTACCAAATTGTTACCAATGGAAAGTGGTGGAGATTCCAAAAATTGTGTCCTATTTAACCCATTTCTATCCAGTACCGAAAGATTTTTAATGCCCCTTTCTATATATGGAAAATTATGCCCGGCTTGGGGGACCATTATTGTGTTTGTGCCGGGGCTCCTGGAGGGTCCTGACACAGGGTGCATTGCAGATCTCCAATGTAAAAATTATTTTAAGTCGACATTTTTGCATTGGCTGATGTGGCAGCAGACTGACGCTGAGATTTAACACGGTTTATGGGTACTTTATGCCAGGTAGCCTTCATGTGATCGCTCCCTGCCTACACTTTAGTCTTTAAGAAACCCCTCAAATGGGTGTTAAGGGGTATTTATTATCAAACGGGCTGCCATAAAATATTTTCGACCTTTGGTTACTGGGGGGGAATCCATGGGTCTCATTTTTGACAACCATTTCCTTTTGATAATACTTTCTGCTGGTCCACAGGAAAGTCTGAAGAAGCTACTGCTGGTGTACGAAATGCTGGGAGAAGAAGAGGACATTGTCCACCCCTCCAATGAGTTCATCAAAGAAGGGCAGATTCTTAAACTGGCTGCTCGTAACACATCCGCCCAAGAGCGCCATCTCTTCCTGGTGAGGAAATAAGATGTAATTACTCCGTACTCTTTGTCGCCCCTTGCAGAGCACTTGCTGTGAAAAAGAATCTCGAAACCTATCGGGGTTTAGATTCACCGCAGCGCAGAGTATTTCAGCAGAGCTCCTCATTCTTGATAAAGAAGGCAGTTTTTTCGGATGAGCTTGACCCCCCTCTTATGACCGTCGTATTCACCTCCTTCTTCTCCCAGTTCAACAACATGCTGCTGTACTGTGTGCCCAAGTTCAGTCTGGTGGGGGCAAAGTACTCGGTGCGCACCAAGATCGGACTGGACGGTATGAAAGTGGTGGCGACGCAGAACGAGGACTATCTCCACACCTTCCAGATTTCAGGCAAAGAGCGGACGCTGGAGCTACAGGCCAGGTGAGGGATCCTCAGGGGCGGGGTTTGGATATGTGGTGGGTGGAGTCTCCATTTTCATTGGTTATTTTTTTACTTAATTTTTTTCCTTTAATTTCAGCTCTGAATCGATAAAAGTAGAATGGATTAAGGTATGTGAATTTCCCAAGAAATAACAGTTCGGATACATCTTTTCCCAAAAATGTTCCTCTGTTGTTCCTCCGGGAAATGATTGCATGAACAGGTCGTCGGGCATTATCACTGTCCTTATCTATGGGGCTCATCCCCTAAATAATGACGCGGTATAATCCGAGCCGTCACACAGTTAGATTCTGCATTTCCAGGAGGAGTAATGGAGGAACAGGGTCAGCCGTAATATCTGAGATTCGTTATTTCCTTCCAGGCTCTGAACGAGGCGATTGCAGAATTTCAGCAGCGGAATGAAACCTTTATAATCGCGAATGCAAAAAAAATGGAAGAGGCTTCGCTAGAGGTTCCCGTAAGTTCTGACTAAATTTACTTGTGGGTCGGATTACTGACAGTCGGGGTCTTGTGAAAGAGGGAAATGTGCTGTAATAATACGGAATCACATGAAGTAACGCCGAGCAGTTCCCCTTTCATCACCGCTCCTATTAAAGGTCAAGTCACCGATCACAACCAAGAATAAGGCCGGGATTCCACATTCTCCTCAACCTATATTCATTATACTCCAGAGCTGCACTCACTATTCTGCGGGTGCAGTCACGGTGTACATTATTACATTACTGACCCTGAGTTACATCCTGTATTATACCCCAGAGCTGCACTCACTATTCTGCTGGTGCAGTCACTGTGTACATACATTACATTAGTGATCCTGAGTTACATCCTGTATTATACCCCAGAGCTGCACTCACTATTCTGCTGGTGCAGTCACTGTGTACATACATTACATTACTGATCCTGAGTTACCTCCTGTATTATACCCCAGAGCTGCACTCACTATTCTGCTGGTGCAGTCGCTGTGTACATACATTACATTACTGATCCAGAGTTACCTCCTGTATTATACTCCAGAGCTGCACTCACTATTCTGCTGGTGCAGTCACTGTGTACATACATTACATTACTGATCCAGAGTTACCTCCTGTATTATACCCCAGAGCTGCACTCACTATTCTGCTGGTGCAGTCGCTGTGTACATACATTACATTACTGATCCTGAGTTACCTCCTGTATTATACCCCAGAGCTGCACTCACTATTCTGCTGGTGCAGTCGCTGTGTACATACATTACATTACTGATCCTGAGTTACCTCCTGTATTATACCCCAGAGCTGCACTCACTATTCTGCTGGTGCAGTCGCTGTGTACATACATTAGATTACTGATCCTGAGTTGCATTCTGTATTATACCCCAGAGCTGCACTCACTATTCTGCTGGTGCAGTCACTGTGTACATCCATTACATTACTGATCCTGAGTTGCATTCTGTATTATACCCCAGAGCTGCACTCACTATTCTGCTGGTGCAGTCACTGTGTACATCCATTACATTACTGATCCTGAGTTGCATTCTGTATTATACCCCAGAGCTGCACTCACTATTCTGCTGGTGCAGTCACTGCGTACATACATTACATTACTGATCCTGAGTTACCTCCTGTATTATACTCCAGAGCTGCACTCACTATTCTGCTGGTGCAGTCACCGTGTACATACATTACATTACTGATCCTGAGTTACATCCTGTATTATACCCCAGAGCTGCACTCACTATTCTGCTGGTGCAGTCACTGTGTACATACATTACATTACTGATCCTGAGTTACCTCCTGTATTATACCCCAGAGCTGCACTCACTATTCTGCTGGTGCAGTCACTGTGTACATACATTACATTACTGATCCTGAGTTACCTCCTGTATTATACCCCAGAGCTGCACTCACTATTCTGCTGGTGCAGTCACTAAGTACATACATTACATTACTGATCCTCAGTTACATCCTGTATTATACCCCAGAGCTGCACTCACTATTCTGTTGGTGCAGTCACTGTGTACATACATTACATTACTGATCCTGAGTTACATCCTGTATTATACCCCAGAGCTGCACTCACTATCCTGCTGGTGCAGTCACTGTGTACACACATTACATTACTGATCCTGACTTATATCCTGTATTATACTCCAGAGCTGCACTCACTATTCTGCTGGTGCAGTCACTATGTACATACATTACATTACTGATCCTGAGTTACCTCCTGTATTATACCCCAGAGCTGCACTCACTATTCTGCTGGTGCAGTCACTGTGTACATACATTACATTACTGATCCTGAGTTACCTCCTGTATTATACCCCAGAGCCGCACTCACTATTCTGCTGGTGCAGTCACTGTGTACATACCTTACATTACTGATCCTGAGTTACATCCTGTATTATACCCCAGAGCTGCACTCACTATTTTGCTGGTGCAGTCACTGTGTACATACATTACATTACTGATCCTGAGTTACCTCCTGTATTATACCCCAGAGCTGCACTCACTATTCTGCTGGTGCAGTCACTGTGTACATACATTACATTACTGATCCTGAGTTACATCCTGTATTATACCCCAGAGCTGCACTCACTATTCTGCTGGTGCAGTCACTGTGTACATACATTACATTACTGATCCTGAGTTACATCCTGTATTATACCCCAGAGCTGCACTCACTATTCTGCTGGTGCAGTCACTGTGTACATACATTACATTACTGATCCTGAGTTACCTCCTGTATTATACCCCAGAGCTGCACTCACTATTCTGCTGGTGCAGTCACTGTGTACTTACATTACATTACTGATCCTGAGTTACATCCTGTATTATACCCCAGAGCTGCACTCACTATTCTGCTGGTGCAGTCACTGTGTACATACATTACATTACTGATCCTGAGTTACATCCTGTATTATACCCCAGAGCTGCACTCACTAAGTTTACTTTCATGGTTTTATTTTAGAGTGCTGAGCTGGGACTCCGCGCCCCGAAATGGATCCGAGACAATGAAGTGACCATGTGCATGAAATGTAAAGAGCAATTTAACGCTTTGACCAGGAGGAGGCACCATTGCCGGGCGTGTGGATGTGTGAGTCATTATTCTGGTTTATATTGGTATCATAAACACCATGCCCCATACCGTCTATCACGTCTGGCCTTTGGTTGGATATTCAAGTTGTTTTAGGGGGTTAATAGCCCTGGTGGGCTAAAGATTTAATGACCCTGGTGTTGAGTAGTAAAAGGGTCAGAGACGGTAAAGGATTCCATTGCAATCCCCTATCCAGGTTCCTGTACAGTTTTGCATCCAGACGACGGGTTGCAGTGTTTTCTCTTTTTTTAAGTCATTAATATCCCTGCTGGTCTAGTGTTTGTGGTGGATTTTTGGAAGTATAGGGGTTAATATACCTTGTAGCGTAAGGTTGTGAAGGCTTCAATTTCCCTCGTGGTCTAGATTGATGATCGAAATACTGTCCCTGGTGATCGCGGGTTATGAAGACTGTTAAATATATGGTGTCCAGTGAGTCGCTCATTTCTTCAGATTCTTGTGCCGTCTCACAGCCAGAAGAAGGTGGTTATTTTAATATTTTAAAGGGTTAATATCTGTGCTGGTCTAATGTGCTTGTGGAACGAAAATCCCTGGTAGGCTTAGGGTATGTGTAGAATTAATATCCCTGGTGGGCTAGTGTGTTTGTACAATTAATATCCCTGGTAGGCTAGGGTATGTGTAGAATTACTATCTCTGGTGGGCGAATGTATCTGTAGATGGTAATGTGTTTTCTAGTGTTAACAAACCTGGTGGTCTTGAGGCGATCATAGTGAACTGAATAGCAAATTGGCCTTTGCTTGAAGAACTAATATCCCTGGTGGTCTAGTGTGTTTGTAGAATTAATATCCCTGGTGGTCTAGTTTGTGTGTAGAATTAATATTCTTGGTGGGCTACTGTATTTTAGAATATCCCTGATGGGAAGTAATATCCCTGGTGGTCTAGTTTATTTGTAGAATTAATATTCCTGGTGGTCTAGTTTATTTGTAGAATTAATGTCCCTGGTGGTCTAGTTTATTTGTAGAATTAATATTCTTGGTGGCCTACTGTATTTGTAGAATATCCCTGGTGAGAATTAATATCCCTGGTGATCTAGTGTGTTTGTAGAATTAATATTCTTGGTGGGCTACTGTATTTGTAGAATATCCCTGGTGGTCTAGTTTATTTGTAGAATTAATATTCCTGGTGGTCTAGTTTATTTGTAGAATTAATGTCCCTGGTGGTCTAGTTTTTGTAGTATTAATATTCCTGGTGGGCTACTGTATTTGTAGAATATCCCTGGTGGGCTAGTGTATTTGTAAAATTATTATCCCTGGTGGGCAAGTGTGTTTGTAGAACTAATATCCCTGGTGGTCTAGTTTATTTGTAGAAATAATATTCCTGGTGGTCTAGTTTATTTGTAGAATTAATATCCCTGGTGGTCCAGTTTTTGTAGTATTAATATTCCTGTGGGCTACTGTATTTGTAGAATATCCCTGATGGGAATTAATATCCCTGGTGGGCTAGTGTATTTGTAAAATTAATATCCCTGGTGGGCAAGTGTGTTTGTAGAATTAATATTCCTGGTGGTCTAGTTTGTTTGTAGTATTAATATTCTTGGTGGGCTACTGTATTTGTAGAACATCCCTGGTGAGAATTAATATCCCTGGTGGGCTAGTGTATTTGTAGAATTAATTTTCTTGGTGGGCTAGTGTATTTGTAGAATATTCCTGGTGGGAATTAACATCCCTGGTGGGCTAGAGTATTTGTAAAATTAATATCCCTGGTGGGCTAGCGTGTTTGTAGAATATTCATGGTGGGCTACTGTATTTGTTGAATTAATATCCCTGGCGGGCTATTGTGTTTATAGCATTAATATCCCTGGTGGGCTAGTGTATTTGTAGAATTAATGTTCTTGATGGGCTAGTGTAGTTGTAGAATAAAGTATGGATGTAGAGAATTCCTGGTATTCTATTGTGTTTTTAGAATGTCCCTAGTGGTCCACTGCATTTGTAGAGCTAATGTCCCTGGTGGCCTTGAGGTAGCGACAGTAACAGATTAGTACAGTATGGTTACTAGAGCCGAGCCGGGCTGGTGCTGGTGGCAGACGGACCTGTGCAGAACTCCAGTATGTGACGCAGGTCTCCATTTGTTCCTTACAGGTGGTTTGTTGGAAATGTTCCGACTACAAAGCTCCTCTTCATTACGACAGCGACAAAATGAACAAAGTGTGTAAGGATTGCTACCACATACTACGGGGGTCTAACGACAGTGAGGAAAAGGAGAAGAAGAGGGGCATACTGGAGGTGAGGACTGACGGTACACTCGTCCTTAAAGGTTCAGCCCACCCCTTTTTGGATCAGGCGGTGGGTCACACCTTGGAAGACCCAGGGATCAGCGGTCATGTAATACATGGATGAGCCAGGCCCCTTCCACCTTTTTGTAAACGACAACCATGCACCATGATAAAGGGATATGGTATGAGGTTGTTCATGGGACAACCCCTTTAAGGGAGCCTGTCAGTAGGTTGGATGCCTATAAACTGACGCCATCCCGCTTGTGCAAAGGGGGACCTCGCATATAAATTTGAGACAATTTTATAAAAAAATGTATGCGCTATACAAGTTCTATGTAAACTGCTTTGCTGGAGTCATGGAGGCGGAGCCTATCGGCAAAAAAGTCAAGATGGCCATGCCTTAAACTGGCAAAAATGGATTGTTAAAAAAAATGGCGCCTGTTCTGATTTCTGGCGGGCTTGAGATGACAATACCCTATATTGGGGGACAGCAATCAAACATGGTAGGGTAGGTTTAGGGCATGACTTCCTTGACTCTTCTGCTGAGTGACTCCACCCCCTTGACTCCAATATGGTAATTTCCATACAGCACAGACAATGGCGCTTGCTCGGAGTTCTGAAAGGGCTTAAGATGACCTTATACCGTTATATTGGGGGACAGCAACCAAAACATAGTAGTGTAGGTTTAGGGTGTGACTACCTTGACTCTTCTGATGGAGTGGCTCCGCCCCCTTGACTCCAACAGGATAACTTGCATACAGCGCATGCACAATGACACAGGCTATTTTTAAAAAAATTCTGACCCTAAAATGACATATTTAGGAGGCCCCCTAAAATGTTAATCCTTATTGTGTTGTTGTTTTTTTTTTGTTTCCATTATTTTATTTTATTTTTTTCTCAGTCTTTATGGTATTTTTTCTAATTTTGTCAGATTGAGTCGGCGGAAGTCTCGGGAAACAGCGTAATCTGCAGTTTCCTCCAGTATAACGAAAAGTCGAAGCCTTGGCAGAAGGTCTGGTGCGTGATCCCGAAACAAGAGGCGCTAGTGTTGTACATGTACGGAGCGCCGCAGGTAAGACAAGCGCCAGATGATCTTCCAGCAAGTGTTTAATTCTCCTGCAGTGCCACCTGCAGGTGAAATGAAGAATTACATGCTGATCAATTACATGAATGGGCTGTCTGTGTAATGCACTGACATGACCGTTCCCCTGTAAATTAGGGAGTCGGTAGCTGCTCTCTGCTCTGGCACGTGCCTTCACTATTACGCACATATTTCAACATTTATTGTGTTTGTCGCCTAAATTTTTATTTCATAAATCAATAGAATGCATGTAAATAAGGAAATTTGTAATAAATCATATTACAGAAATCTGCTTCTTTCATCTCCTGGACTGAGCTTTCAGTTTTAATTCAGTGTTAGAATCTTCCTTCAAAGAAGACAAATGTCCCCATTACTGAGAAAGGAGGTGGCAGTTGGTGATTTTAAAATTCTATGAAGGGGAGGAGCTAGAGGCAGACAGACATTCTAGGGAGGAGCTAGAGGCAGACAGACATTCTAGGGAGGAGCTAGAGGCAGACACAGACATTCTAGGGAGGAGCTAGAGGCAGACACAGACATTGTAGGGAGGAGCTAGAGGCAGACAGACATTCTAGGGAGGAGCTAGAGGCAGACACAGACATTCTAGGGAGGAGCTAGAGGCAGACACAGACATTCTAGGGAGGAGCTAGAGGCAGACACAGGAATTCTAGGGAGGAGCTAGAGGCAGACACAGACATTCTAGGGAGGAGCTAGAGGCAGACAGACATTCTAGGGAGGAGCTAGAGGCAGACACAGACATTCTAGGGAGGAGCTAGAGGCAGACAGGCATTCTAGGGAGGAGCTAGAGGCAGACACAGACATTCTAGGGAGGAGCTAGAGGCAGACGCAGACATTCTAGGGAGGAGCTAGAGGCAGACACAGACATTCTAGGGAGGAGCTAGAGGCAGACAGACATTCTAGGGAGGAGCTAGAGGCAGATACAGACATTCTAGGGAGGAGCTAGAGGAAGACACAGACATTCTAGGGAGGAGCTAGAGGCAGACAGACATTCTAGGGAGGAGCTAGAGGCAGACAGACATTCTAGGGAGGAGCTAGAGGCAGACACAGACATTCTAGGGAGGAGCTAGAGGCAGACACAGACATTCTAGGGAGGAGCTAGAGGCCGACACAGACATTCTAGGGAGGAGCTAGAGGAAGACACAGACATTCTAGGGAGGAGCTAGAGGCAGACAGACATTCTAGGGAGGAGCTAGAGGCAGACACAGACATTCTAGGGAGGAGCTAGAGGCAGACACAGACATTCTAGGGAGGAGCTAGAGGCAGACAGACATTCTAGGGAGGAGCTAGAGGCAGACACAGACATTCTAGGGAGGAGCTAGAGGCAGACAGACATTCTAGGGAGGAGCTAGAGGCAGACACAGACATTCTAGGGAGGAGCTAGAGGCAGACACAGACATTGTAGGGAGGAGCTAGAGGCAGACAGACATTCTAGGGAGGAGCTAGAGGCAGACACAGACATTCTAGGGAGGAGCTAGAGGAAGACACAGACATTCTAGGGAGGAGCTAGAGGCAGACAGACATTCTAGGGAGGAGCTAGAGGCAGACACAGACATTCTAGGGAGGAGCTAGAGGCAGACACAGACATTCTAGGGAGGAGCTAGAGGCAGACAGACATTCTAGGGAGGAGCTAGAGGCAGATACAGACATTCTAGGGAGGAGCTAGAGGCAGACACAGATATTCTAGGGAGGAGCTAGAGGCCGACACAGACATTCTAGGGAGGAGCTAGAGGAAGACACAGACATTCTAGGGAGGAGCTAGAGGCAGACACAGACATTCTAGGGAGGAGCTAGAGGCAGACACAGACATTCTAGGGAGGAGCTAGAGGCAGACACAGACATTCTAGGGAGGAGCTAGAGGCAGACAGACATTCTAGGGAGGAGCTAGAGGCAGATACAGACATTCTAGGGAGGAGCTAGAGGCAGACACAGACATTCTAGGGAGGAGCTAGAGGCAGACACAGACATTCTAGGGAGGAGCTAGAGGCAGACAGACATTCTAGGGAGGAGCTAGAGGTAGACACAGACATTCTAGGGAGGAACTACAGGCAGACACAGGCATTATAGGGAGGAGCAAGGGGCATACACAGGGATTCTTATAGAATGTTTAAAATCAACAACTATGTAGAACTGTAAATGCCGTTTCAGGAGAACTTGCAGTAGAATGTCTGTGTCTGCCTCAAGCTCCTCCCTAGAATGTCTGTGTCTGCCTCTAGCTCCTCCCTAGAATGTCTGTGTCTGCCTCTAGCTCCTCCCTAGAATGTCTGTCTGCCTCTAGTTCTTCCCTAGAATGTCTGTCTCTAGTTCCTCCCTAGAATGTCTGTATCTGCCTCTAGCTCCTCCCTAGAATGTTTGTCTGCCTCTAGCTCCTCCCTAGAATGTCTGTCTGCCTCTAGCTCCTCCCTAGAATGTCTGTACCTGCCTCTAGCTCCTCCCTAGAATGTCTGTGCCCTCCTCTAGCTCCTCCCTAGAATGTCTGTTCTGCCTCTAGCTCCTCCCTAGAATGTCTGTTGGCCTTTAGCTCCTCCCTAGAATGTCTGTTGGCCTTTAGCTCCTCCCTAGAATGTCTGTGTCTGCCTCTAGTTCCTCCCTAGAATGTCTGTCGGCCTTTAGCTCCTCCCCTTAATCGAATTTTAAAATTACGAACGGTCATCTATCTCTGTAATCTTCACTGGATACAGTTTTAGCCCCGAATTGAAAGTGAAAGAACAGACCAAGAGGAGAAAGCAGATTTCTCTGATGAGATATATTAAATATTTGCTTACTTTCATGTATACTGTTGATTTATGAAGTAAAAATTACAATAACGGTTACACTTTAAATCACCTAAATCCTGATATGTAGGCACTGGGACTCTACCTAGGACCAGGACCCCTCTTTTTTTTTTTTTTTTTTGTTTCAGAATTGTTCCGCTAAGATTAGAACTGTTGGTTGTAGAAAGAAAATGTAGGGAAATATGGCGAACCTCACTCTTAATTGTTGTTTTTAAGGATGTCAAAGCTCAAGCCACCATTCCACTCTTGGGCTACATTGTTGACGAGTCCCCCCGCGGAGTAGACATGCCCTACAGCTTTAGGCTATCTCAGTCTAAGTCTGTCCACGGCTTCTCGGCGGACAGTGAAGAACTCAAGCAGAGGTGGCTTAAAATTATCAGCCTGGCCGTGGTGGGAGAGACGCCGGATGATCAGGAGGAAAACGGTGCCGCAGACGGACACTCGGAACCTTCTTCGTAGTCCTTTTTTGGAAAAGCCTCCAATGAAATATGACCACAAGGCTGAGAAAGTAGGATAAGCCAATCTTGGTTTACAGATCTGACTACTGACCTGTGATCAATCAGATTTAGCTTCTTGGGTCAAACTTTTCGTTCAGTGCCAATCGTAAGAATCCATAGATGTGAAAAATGGCGGCGTAGATATTTGGTGGACATGTAGTCTTGACCGGTGGTTTCGGTCAAGCTTTTACCAAAAGGAGGTATCACTACATGGTGACATAGTTTGGTCCATTTAGGGACACACAATTGGAGATCCATAAGGATGAGGACCCTCTGAGGGCTTCGATGTGAACTTCCAGATAACGTTCTAGGATCTCGGTTACTTCAATTTATAATTGCACAATCTGCTAGAAGATGAAATCGTAACGTTATTACGCAAAGTTTATTCGTCAATCGCGGGATGTGAAGATAAGAAAAAGGCACAATGGTTCGATAGAGAAAGCACATGGAAGACTCGGAAGCGAGGTCTACAGTCCCCCCGAAAGTCCTGTATAAAATAGTCGTAAATGGAGAAGTCACTGATTTCTGGACTTTTTATTTGCACTCTGATTTTTATTTATTAATTAAATATTGCCCTTTGTAATACAACATGGCGATTGTCGTCCTGCTGAAGTTAAGATGAATCCGTCTCCAAAAGGAAATGAAAGTTCTCTTTTAGCCACTATTTAAAGTGACAAATTTACTACTTAAACTAGTGTTACGGCCGTGTAGATCCTGATTCAACAATAAAAATGACACCTGTCTTGTAGAAATCCGACGGGCCAGTGCTGAGAAATCAAGCTTTAAAGTGTGGAAGTGTAGTGAGGGCGTGTCCACAAACTCAGACTACATGGACACGCCTCCCCCAGGCACTTCCTTATAAATTTACAAGTGGCTTCAACGCTTAATTTCTCAACGCTGGTACATCGGATTACTACAAGACTGGTATCGTTTTTATCGTTACCTTATTACCTACACAGCCATACCATAACATTCAGTAGCAAAATCGTCCCATCACGTCCCTTTAAGTCCAATCTCCAGCTCTTGATTCATTTTCTAACATATCTCTACAGTGTTAAACGCTCTTATATTTCTAATACAGCGTTCCAAATACCCTGGATAGACAAAACCTTGAATGGTAACATTTTTGTTTCACTCAGCCACCACTAGAGTGCTCAATGCATCATAGAGCTCAATGATTAACTAGTGTACCGTAAAACTCCCTCTAGTGGTGACTGCAAACACAATGAAACTATGTAACTCTAGCAAGGGGTTTGGAATTGAAAAACTTAGCGGCCACCGCTATAAAGATATATTAAGGAATAGATGTACAGAGTAGAGACCTCACATTCTGTGCTCAAGTCAGATTTTAAGTGCTACGAGTTCCCCTCTGAGTCGGGGTCCCTGCTCAGACCCCATCAATGTAATAGAAATTTAGGTGGAGTTCCCCTTTAAGCGTATTTATTTTTTCACATACATCTTAGTTTCCATTTGCCTCATATGTTTTTTTTTTTCTTTTTTAGTTTTTTTTTGTTGTTGTTTGAAGTGCCTTAGTGATATCATTTGTCCTATGCTTTGCTTACAAATAGCTGGTGATGCTCTATTATAATAGTGGCCAGTTCCTAATCAGTTAAAGGGGTTGTCCAAGATTTTTTTTTTTTTTTTAAAGGTTTCTGGGTGGTTTAAAAAAAGTGAAAGCAATAAAGATGAAAAGTGTTCTGCATCTTACCCGAACCCATCTCACTAACCAGTAAATTAAAAAAAAATATATCCCCAGTGCCCATTGGGGATCGCTCAGGGTCAGTGTATATATATATATATATATATATATATATATATATATATATATATATATATATATATATATATATATATATATATATAATTTTACTCAAAAGCACAAACCCAATTAGTTTTAATTTTGGAAATGGGTTCACAATCCTGATCAATTGCGTTGGATTGTATCCTGGAAATTATCATTGCTCGGCAGCACTTTTTCATGCTGTAAAAGGACATGTGCTGCCGAGAAAGAGCAAACGATCCTTCCGATGAAAGCTGCTATGAAAAAAACTTCTGTATGTAACTGAGAGCAGATCATGTTCTATCGACCATGTAAAAGGACCCTTAATCCTGAGCTTTGGCCTTTACATAGTCGCACTCTAAATGGCATACTTTTAGTGGGGCCCTTTTACAGATTTTGGGTTGCGCCCATAAAGTGGCTCTGTATACTTTAATGGCTCTTTATAGTCATTGTGGTGCAATGTACTTAGGACTCATCTGATAAGATAGGGCTGGATGTGGCCGGTGGAAGGCGGTTTTCAGAGCAAAACTCGCGTAAATCTGAGAATGTATTGTTTTGCCGAAAAAAAACCATAAAAAAAAACTGCCTGCGACGGGGTGTGCCCACATTGCATTCCACTGGGTGCTCTGGGGAGGAATAAAAATGTAGATTTGCACTGGGTTAAACTGAAAATTTGAGCACTGGACCCCCCTCAGTGAGCTACAATCCTCCTTTAAAGGGGTTTTCTGGGACTTTTGAAAAGGTTCTATGGAAAAGTCAGTGTTATGAAATGTAGATCATATGGCAATCCAGCGGCTGCTCCGGTGCTCTCTATCAATTCTGCATTGATGACATCACATCATTCATTTGGTTGCTGAAACCAATCACTCCTCATGTGTCCTGTGTAGCTACATGCAAATGTAATCACTGAAGTGATCGGCTGCAGCGGTCAACTGAATGATAGATTAGATGTCATCACTACAAGACAGGCAGAGTGATTCAAGGGGTAAATACTAGCCATTTCTTTATTTTATAAATTCAATTCTCTTTGCCAAAACCTTGAAAATAATGTAACTAACAGTCTTGATTTAAGAGGACCTTTCACTTAACATAAATATTTAGCTGGTGTAAATGCCGCTTTTCTCCTGAATCCGGCGATGTTTTTCTTTTGTTCCTACGCCTCTCCGTTCCTAAGATATAGCCCCTTCTTCTCTGCATGTAACTCTAGTCTTGTCCCGAAAGATGAGGTAGTCATGGAGACACCCACAGAAGTTGAGGACCACGCCCACTTAAACTAAAAAGGTGATTTACATACCAGAGAAGAGTGGGCATATCTCCGGAACGGAGAGGAGCAGAAACAAAAGAAAAACAGCGCCGGATTCAGGAGAACAGCGGGATTTACATCAAATAAATATTTATTTTAAGTGAGAGGTCCTTTTAAATCGTATTTTCAAGGTTTTTACAAAAAGTAAGGATTTCATAAAATAATGGACTACAACTCACACACCTTGAATCCACTGTCGCTCCAGGTGTCCCTACCTGTTTTGTAATGATAACACATTTATACGGGTCTAGTATACAGCTCTGATGCGTCTCCATAGCTGTAAATGGATGCATCCCTTTCATCAATTCTAAAAGGCTTTGCTTGGCAGCACAATCCGTACTAAGTGCCAATGTAAAACTCACAAGTGATGACCTTACTTGCCACAGTGTAGTAACCGCTCAGACCTCATTCGTTCCCTTTGATTTTACAGGGTTTGCCGATTACGGTGCCTTAGTTAGCAATAAGTATTTTGAGAAAAATCTGATTAGTGAAGCAGAATGAAATGATGGACACCATGGTGTCAATCTGCAGCTGAAAGCCAAGTCAGTGGGTCCTGGGAACCCCTGCTGATCGCTCAGGCACGCAGCCTGTGGGTCCGTACACACTAAGTATTTCTGCCTTTGTCTTAGGAGCCGGATCTCGACCAATCAATACTTACCGCAGGCCACAATATGCGAAAAAACAACTTTACTTGAGTTCAATGGCATTAAGATGGCAAGTAACCATGACCGTACCCCAAGAATATTACCTTTTTTCCTAATGCACTATTAATCAGATTTACATAACAGTAACTTTAACTGTAGAATCCCTTTAAGATGCATCACAGCAATCATAACACTTTAATCAAAGGATATCAGGGTGGCCATACATAGGAAAATGTGTTGAGACTGCCCATGGGCAATCTCTAACCCATAAAGCAATAGCAAAGCGCAAAGGGTGTAATTTTTACCTCTAAAATGAGTCCACTTCACAACGAGACTTTTAGGTCCAAAAATCTGAGCTGATTGAAGTCTTAAAATCTAACAATCGGAGCTCCAAATCCCTTGCAAAGATAGTTAAAAAGATAACACTGTGGATTCCTGTAGCCACCACTAGAGGGAGCTCACTGCATACAGTGTTATCATTGACTTCTATGTATAATCTGTATACAGTGAGCTCAGAAGCTCCCTCTAGTGGTGGCTGCCGGCACACATGATTTTGTAATTTACCTTCTATGTCTGCGCAGGGGATTTGGATCTGTGTTACAAAAATAAGCTTCTTATAATGTCGATATTAACGAATGAGAGGATTATTTATGAATGATCCCTTGTAGACAATGAAGATTTGGTGGGCTGTAAATATTTCCTGTAATATATGTATATCTGGGCATGTAAGAGCCGGAGAGCTGATGTACGAGAAAACGAGACGCACTTTAATTACTGTAAAATAGCTGCAAATTTGTATTCTGTAAAAAAATAAATCTTCAGATCTCATGAATGTTGTATTGGTAAAGACTCTTTGGCTATGATGAGAAATAAAATCCCTATAGCTGGTCACCTCCGTGTGCCGGGTATTTATTTTTATTCCTTCTTTTATCTAAATTTTTGAATTTTAAGAAATTTTTTTTTAATTCTCAGGGGCATTTGGGGTTAAAGCTTTTACTATAAAGCTGGAGGCAGGTAACAATTGACAATGAGTATGAGAACAGCTTCATCTCCCTCCTCCCCCTCCCTGCACATCACTGAGCATGCTCACTACTTTCTCTTATAGGAGACGATATTCTTGTGTCCTGGATGGAGCAACATAAACTGGGGTCAGGGTTGATAGTAAGTTTTTTTTATATTTCTTTTTTACTGTGAGCGGGCTCCATGGTTCGGACTTTTTTTTCGGGCGCATGCGACAAGTGGTCGATCAGATTGAGATCTGGGGAAACGGAAGGCCCAAGTCATCTTCATCAGATTGTTCGTGAGCGACCATTATCCTGCTGAGTGACACCGTCGCCATGAAGGGGGGTTCCTGGTCTGGTAGGTGTCGTATCCACATGGTGCCAACACACAAGGTTTCCAGCAGAACATGGCATTTCCCCTGTCAGTCAGCTCGTCTTCTCCTCATCCCGGTGCCATTTCTACCCTGCTGTCCACATGATGGAAAACGTGATTCATCAGACCAGGCGCCTTCTTCCATTAATCCATGATCCAGTTCTGATGCTCATGTGCCCATTGTTGGCACTTTGGTGGTGGACAGAGGTTAGAATGGGTGCTGGAACCAGAATACAGCTACACAGTCCCAAATACAGCAAACTGCGGTGCTCTGTGTCCTGACTCCTTTCTATCATAGCTGTGATGCTCTGCGTGTCCTGACTCCTTTCTATCATAGCTGTGATACTCTGGGGGTCTCGACTCCTTTCTATCATTGCTGTGATGCTCTGCGTGTCCTGGCTCCTTTCTATCATAGCTGCGATGCTCTGCGTGTCCTGACTCCTTTCTATCGTAACTGTGATGCCCTGCATGTCCTGACTCCTTTCTATCATAGCTGTGATGCTCTACGTGTCCTCACTCCTTTCCATTCTAGCTGCAATACTCTGCGTGTCCTGACACCTTTCTATCATAGCTGTGATGCTCTGTGTCCTGACTCCTTTCTATCATAGCTGTGATGCTCTGCGTGTCCTGACTCCTTTCTATCATAGCTGTGATGCTCTGTGTGTCCTGACTCCTTTCTATCGTAGCTGTGATGCTCTGCGTGTCCTGACTCCTTTCTATCATAGCTGTGATGCTCTGCGTGTCCTGACTCCTTTCTATCATAGCTGTGATGCTCTGCGTGTCCTGACTCCTTTCTATCATAGCTGTGATGCTCTGCGTGTCCTGACTCCTTTCTGTCATAGCTGTGATGCTCTGCGTGTCCTGACTCCATTTTATCATAAACACATGCTCTAGCCATACAATCAATATCCAGAGTGATAAAGAGAAAAATTAAATAAAACTCTTTATTAGAAAATGGATAAAACTTAATATTAAAATTATAAGAGTGCCCAGTCAGGGGGACACCACAACATCCAAGGTAATGCACTACTATAAATATAGGAGACTAACCCTGGACAAAATAGTGCTCAATTTATGGTAAATACTAATTAACAATATATCCAAGGTAGTAAAATAGATAGTAAAATGACTATAGGTTCTATCGGAAGGCCAAATAGCATAACAAAATGTATAAGGATAGTCTTGGTATGAGTAACAAAATCTAAGAGGAAATCCCCATCCCCACACCCCAACGCGCATTTCGCCACCAGCTTCTTCTGGCTATGCCTCCGGAAGAGGCTAGTGGCGAAACGCGCGTCGACGTGAGGGGGACGCAACCCATATCCAGCATCACTTCATCAGCATCGCAGCAAACTCCTATTATATCTGGAAAGAACCATACGGGCTAGCTTTCACTCTCCAAAAGTATCAGTAAGCTTTGAGTGCCCATGACTGTGTTACCAGTTAGCCTTCCCTGGACCACTTATGGTAGGTACTAACGAATGCATATTGGGAACACCCCACAAGACCCGGTGTATACTGGGAACACACTAGAACAGAGGTGTCAAACTGCATTCCTCGAGGGCCGCCAACAGGTCATGTTTTCAGGATTTCCTTAGCATTCCATAAGGTGCTGGAATCATTCTGTGCAGGTGATTAAATTATCACCTGTGCAATACAAGGAAATCCTGAAAACATGACCTGTTGGCGGCCCTCGAGGAATGCAGTTTCACACCTCTGCACTAGAAGACCTATTGAGCGCCTGGAACACCCTACAAGATCTGCCGTATACTAGGAACACTCCACAAGTTCTGCCATCTATCGCAAACAAACACAGGACCTGCCTAATTCAAGGAAAACCTTACAAGGCCAGCCATACACCAGAAACACCCTAGACCCTCCACATACAGGGAACACCCCACAAGGCCCATTGTATACCGGGAACACTCCACAAGACTGGTCATAGACCAGAAACACAAAAGACCCACCACATACAGAAAACATGCCACAAGACCCATCACATACCAGGAATGTGCCACAAAGCCCAACGTATACAGGGAACACCCTACAAGACTCACCGTATACTGGTAACACCCGCCACATACAGAGAACGCCCCGCAAGACCTGTCACATACTGGGAACATCTCACAAAGCCTGCCATATACGGGGAACACCCTACTAGACTCGCTGTACACCGGTAAGACCCATACAGCAGAAACACCCAAGACCCGCCACATACTGGGAATATCTCACAAGGCCCGCCGTATACTGGTAAAACACGCCGTACATCAGAAACACCAAAGACCCGCCACACACAGGGAACACCCCACAAGACCCACCATACACCTGAGACGCCCAAGACCTGCCACATACTGGGAATATCCCACAAGGCCCACCATATACAGGGAATAAACACAAAAATTGAGCCTGGTTTAAGTTGGCATACGTGCAACACATAAACGCATGTTCACATTGGCCAGAAAACATACAAAACCTACAAGAAACAAAATGAGCAAAAACCCTGCTGTAACCGAATAAGTAAAAAGCAAGTGCATTTAAATAACAGAGTTCTTATTAATACTAATTCTGATCAAAAAGAGCATAAAATCCATCCCACCATCGTCAGAGTGGCCTGATCGGGACAGTCCTACACTGTCTAATATTAAAAACCTTACCATGTGTCAGAGTTGACCTCAGTGTGTGAATAAGGGCAGACTAAAGGACTGGGTCCCAATCTATGGACACAAGTCAGTGGAAGCCTTTATATGCAATTACCAGCTCAGGAAAGGGAGGCCACACCCAGGCTTGCACAAAATGCAAAAATACAAAGAAAAAAACACAAAATTTCAGCTTGGTTTAAGTTGGTATACTTGTAGCACATAAAGGAATGTTCGCATTGGCCATAAAGGATACAAAACCTACAAGAAACAAAATGAGCAGGGTTTTTGCTCATTTTGTTTCTTGTAGGGTTTATATACCGGTAACACTCATCATACACCAGAAACACCCAAGACCCGCCACATACTGGGAATGTCTCACAAGGCCCGCCGTATACTGGGAACACCCTGCAAAACTCGCCGTATACTGGTAACACACACCATACATCAGAAACACCAAAGACCCGCCATATACCGGTAACATCCGTTGTACAACAGAAGCACCCATGACCCGCCACATACAGCAAACACTCCACAAGTCCTGCCATATACTAGGAACACCCCACAGGGTTCTGCCATCTATCGCGAAGGCCAAAAACTGCCGCATACCGGGAATATCCCATAGTAACACCCGTCGTATACCAGAAACACCCAAGACATGCTGTATACCGGTAACACTCACCGTACAACAGAAACACCCAACACCTGCCACATACAGCGAACATTCCACAAGACCTGTATACCAGGAACATCCCACAAGACCTTCCGTATATGGGGAACACCCCACAAGACTTGCTATATACCAGTAACACCCGACATACCCCAGGAACACTCTACAAGACCTGTGAATACTGGAAACACCCCACAAGACCAGTCATACACCATAAACACCCAAGACCTGCCACAAACAAGGAACACTCCAGAAGACCCAACATATCCTGGGAACACCCGCCGTACACCAGGAACACTCCACAAAACTTGCCATATATCGGGAGCACCCTTACAAAAATCATTATATACCGGTAACACCAGCCGAACACCAGGAACACTCAACAAGACCTGCCGAATACCGGAAACACCCAAGGCCCGCCATACTGGGAATATCCCACAAGGCCAGTCGTATACCGGGAACACCCTACAAGACTCGCCACATACCGGTAACACCCACCTTACACCAGAAACACCCAAGACCTGCCACATACAGGGAACACCCAAGGCTCACCGTGTAGCAGTAACACCCGCCGCACACTAGGAGCACTCCACAAGACCTGCCGAATATCGGGAGCACCACACAAGACCGACCATACACCAGAAACACCCATGACCTGCCACAAACAGGGAAAACTCCACAAGACCCGCCGTTTCCCGGGAACACCCAAGTCTCGTCGTATACGGCTAACACCTGTCGTATACTGGGAACCCTCCATAAGACCAGCCATACACCAGAAACACCCAAGACTGGCCACACACAGGGAACATTCCACAAGACCCACCGTGTATTGAGAACACTCAACAAGACACGACATATACCGGGAACACCCCACAAGACCCGCCGCATACCGGGTACACCCCCACAAGACCCGCCGCATACCGGGTACACCCCACAAGACCCACCATATATTGAGAACACTCAACAAGACACGACATATACCGGGAACACTCCACAAGACACGCCGTATACCGGGAACACCCCACAAGACCTGCCATACACCAGAAACACCCAAGACCCGCCACATACAGCGAACATTCTACAAGACACGACATATATATCGGGAACACTCCTCAAGACCCGCCGGATACACCCCACAAGACGGGCCATACACCAAAAACACCCAAGACCCGCCACATACAGCGGACACTTCGCAAGACCCGCTGTATACAAGGAACACTCCACAAGACCTGCTGATTTGGAGGTCTTCTGACATGTGGACATCACAGTTTGGTCCTTGGTCATTTTGATCCGAAAACTCATTTTTCCTGCTTCTAATACATCAACTTCAAGAACTGACTGTTCACTCTCTGCCTTATAAATCCCACCTGTCAGGTGACATTACCGCTGTCACATCAGTGCTATTTCCTTTCCTTGTTGGTGGTTTTAATATTATGGCTGATTGGTGAGTATATATATATATATGTTATTTTCTTGTGGGACTTAATGCGCCCTGCGTGAGTAATGCGATGGATGCCTTTTCTCCTATTTTTGGCTCATCCTTTCGGGCGTGCCCGCAGTAACTTACAGTCTTGAAATACATAAGAGTGAGCCTTAATTGTGCAGCTGCTGAATCCACGTGTTTCTGTGATGACGCCGACAGCTCCGGTTTTGGAGCCTGAAACTGTCATGTAACGCACACAAAAAGCAAAGCCGTCACAAAAAAACGTAAAAGGGCCGCTCCACCTGTAAAAATAGATTGCCTAACAGTAGGAAAGTGAGGAGGAGCAGAATTAGAGACGGAGAAATACATAGTTTGTGGCTGTTGATTTCTAGTATTTTATCTCACCCCAGAGCTGGATTCACAGTTACATTGCTCAGTACTGTATAATGTTATACATGCTGCTGCTATCTGGATTCACAGTTACGCTGCTTAGTAATGCTGTATAATGTCACACATTCTGCCGCTATCTGGATTCACAGGTACACTACTCAGTACTGCTGTATAATATCCTCCATGCCTGCTTCAGAACATATATTACATAGAGACAGGAGAGCAGGATTCCCTCGTGTCTGTGTAGCATCATAGCACATAGTCTCTACCCACTAGCTCAGAGACAACTGAGGGGAAACCTGGTGACAAATGCAGGATACAAGTCCTAGTATGGCCTCGGTATTCACCATGTACACACGACGGCTTATTTGAACGAGTTAACGGAAATGACAGATGAACTTTAAGCTATTAAAAAAAAAAAAAAATTGTGTCCACTTCTGTATTTGCCCAATGATTACCTTGCAGAGCGGCACAGACTCGCTACTACTGGTATTGTCTACAGACGACATTGCTTCACTGTTACATCATTCTGAAGAGTGGAAATAAGTGCAATGCGGATGAAACACTGATCACATAGGGATGTCAATCTCTCTGCATAAAACTACTGGGGTGGGATTCTATATTAAAGACTTTTTTTTTTGTATTTTGTTGTAAGTTGTCCATTCAGATATCCTTCTTTCACTGCACAGTTACATGTGGCCAAGGCAACTAGGGGCCTGCTGAAGCCCCAATCGCCACCCCCCAGCTGAAGCCCAAATCGCCACCCCCAGCTGAAGTCCCAATCCCCCACCCCCGACTGAAGCCCCAATCCCCCACCCCCGACTGAAGCCCCAATCCCCACCCCAGGCTGAGGCCCCAATTCTCACCCTTGGGTGAAGCCTCAATCCCTTGTGAGTTATCCTGCAAGCTCCGTAGAAGAGAGCAATAGCGTAATACCGTGATATTGCAGTATGTAGAACAAGTGATGAGATGACCGCAGGTTTTAGGATTTTTTTTTAAATATATATATATATAACTTTAAAAATATAAATCTCCCCTTTGAAAAAAAACAAACAAAACTAAATAAACATTTGATATCGCTGCGACCATAAAAATCTGATCTATGAAAAAGTATTATTTCACTTGGGTGGTAAACACCATAAAGAACAAGAAAAAAACAAAAACACAAATGACAGAATTATCATTTATCGGTTGCACTTCTGCAAAAAATTGCAGTAAAAATCAACCCCCCCAAAAATGACATGTAGCCCAAAACGGTATTTAAAAAAAAACCCCGCTCGGCTCGCCCCACGATACAAGCGCTCCTGCAGCTCCATCAAGGGAAAAACAAAAACATTCAGAGTCTTAGAAAATCACAACATAAACCACATTTTTCTAAAAAAAAAAAAAAAAAAGTGTGGATTTTTTTTTCAACACTAAAATAAAAAAAATACATTTGGGATCGCCGTGGTCGCACCGTCCCGGAGAAGAATAGCGTCACCAGGATATTTTTGTAAAAAAAAAAAAAAAAAGAAAAAACAGTGGCGGAACTGCAATTTTTCTGCGATATCACAAAATTTGGAATTTAAGGATGGAAAAATATAGAAAATTTAAAAAAAAATAAAAAAAATTGCAGTAGTGGAAAGGGTTAACCCATAAGTAAGCTCTATGGGAGAAGTGCTGTGCTCCCTCTATGGGGGCTTCTCTGAGCCCCTAGTACGGGGGTCTCCCCGCAGTGAGCCGCAGGGCGGGAGCTCCTGCTATCTGTCAGCTCTGTCACGTCTCTCCTGCCCAATGTCACTGTCAGGGACCTCTCAGACGACAACTTCCGGTTTACTCCTGACGCACTTCCGGTCGCCTGCCCCTCCCGACGCCATGTTTATTATTGGCAAATATCCTTACCGATACAATCAATTAACCCCTTGTAATTGGAAAAAACACACATTGTTACTCACATTTTCACCAGGCAGTATTTATCCAGGCCACCAAGTACAAATACATACTCTGCGTATCCGTCTATATCTTTGTACGGACTACAATTCCCGCCGTGCTTTGAGTTCAGCGCATGCGTAGTTACATTTTTTTCTTTTCCGCGCCTACTCCCTGCCGCAAAGGCTTGTGGGCCGGGTCAATGGTTGCTTAGCGGAGGTGCCGGCGGTGGAGCGCAGCGGCCGCCCCCTCTCTCCTGTCCCCTCCATTCATCGCCCCGGTACAGGCCTGAGCCATGGAGGCGCTCATCCCGGTAATCAACAAGCTGCAGGACGTGTTCAACACGGTGGGGTCCGACGTCATCCAGCTGCCGCAGATCGTGGTGGTGGGGACCCAGGTGAGTGCGGGGAAGTGGGGCGCCCCGTAACGGCTGCAGGGGCGAGACCAAGGGTGAGGTGACAGGGGGAGCTTCAGTATTGACAGGCGGTGGGCGTGACATTGGTATGACCCATAACATCCCATAGAGATGAAGCAGTCCTATGTTATACCATGGAGAGCGGCCGGGGGCTGCGGAGGGCTCCATGAGAGTCAGGGGCTGTGGAGGGCTCCCCCAGGGACAGGGTCCGGGGGGCTGTGGAGGGCTCCCCCAGGGACAGGGGCCGGGGGGCTGTGGAGGGCTCCCCCAGGGACAGGGGCCGGGGGGGGGGCTGTGGAGGGCTCCCCCAGGGACAGGGGCCGGGGGGGGGCTGTGGAGGGCTCCCCTAGGGACAGGGGCCGGGGGGCTGTGGAGGGCTCCCCCAGGGACAGGGTCCGGGGGGCTGTGGAGGGCTCCCCCAGGGACAGGGGCCGGGGGGCTGTGGAGGGCTCCCCCAGGGACAGGGGCCGGGGGGGGGCTGTGGAGGGCTCCCCCAGGGACAGGGGCCGGGGGGGGGCTGTGGAGGGCTCCCCTAGGGACAGGGGCCGGGGGGGGGGGGCTGTGGAGGGTTCCCCCAGGGACAGGGGCCGGGGGGGGGCTGTGGAGGGCTCCCCCAGGGACAGGGGCCGGGGGGGGGGGGCTGTGGAGGGCTCCCCTAGGGACAGGGGCCGGGGGGGGGCTGTGGAGGGCTCCCCTAGGGACAGGGGCCGGGGGGGGCTGTGGAGGGCTTCCCTAGGGACAGGGGCCGGGGGGGGGGGGCTGTGGAGGGCTCCCCTAGGGACAGGGGCCGGGGGGGGGGCTGTGGAGGGCTCCCCTAGGGACAGGGGCCGGGGGGGGGGGGGGGGGCTGTGGAGGGCTCCCCTAGGGACAGGGGCCGGGGGGGGGGCTGTGGAGGGCTCCCCTAGGGACAGGGGCCGGGGCGCTACGGAGGGCTCCCCCAGGGACATGGGCCGGGGGGCTGCGGAGGGCTCCCCCAGGGACAGGGGCCGGGGAGCTGTGGAGGGCTCCCCCAGAGTCAGGGGGCTGTGGAGGGCTCCCCCAGAGTCAGGGGGCTGTGGAGGGCTCCCCCAGAGTCAGGGGGCTGTGGAGGGCTCCCCCAGAGTCAGGGGGCTGTGGAGGGCTCCCCCAGAGTCAGGGGGCTGTGGAGGGCTCCCCCAGAGTCAGGGGGCTGTGGAGGGCTCCCCCAGGGGCAGGGGCCGGGGGGGGGGGGCTGTGGAGGGCTCCCCCAGGGGCAGGGGCCGGGGGAGTCGGGCTGTGGAAGATTCCCCCAGGGCTATCCAGGTATATGTGTGTCACTTCCCTTTCACCGTTTGCCCTTTTCCAGGAGCCATAACCGCATTATTGTTCCTCCGCCATCACCACATTGGGGCTTTTTACCATATAATGTTCTGGAAACATCCAAATAGGATGAAATAGTAAAAAAAATAAAAAGTGCTTTAGTGATCTCATTGGTCCTTTGCTTCAAAAATAGCTGGTGATGCTCTATTATAATAGTGACCATTTGCTAATCCGGTAAAGGGGTTGTCTATTGGTGCCACACAGATCCTCATCCTCCCCCCCACCATTTGTGCCACGCAGATCCTCGTCCCCCCCACCATTGATGCCATGCAGATCCTCGTCCCCCCACCCACCATTGGTGCCACACTGATCCTCATCCTCCCCCCCCCCCACCATTTTTGCCACGTGGATCCTTCTTCTCCCCCCTCGATTGGTGCCACACAGATCCTTCTGCCCTCGATTGGTGCCACGTGGATCACCTTCATCCCCTGCCCAACTGGTGCTGTGCAAATCTCCCCTCATGAAATGAGCGGCGCAGATCCTCCTTCCCTCCCGATTGGTGCCACGCAGATCCTTGTCCCCCCAATTGGTGCCACGCAGATCCTCCTTCCCCCTCCGACTGGTGCCACGCAGATCCTCATCCTCTGCCCTGATTGGTGCCACGCAGATCCTCGTCTCCCCCCCCCCCCCCCCCCCTCGATTGGGCCACACAGATCTTCGTCCTCCCTCCGATTGGTACCACACAGATCCTCGTCCTTCCCCCTCTGAATGATGCCACGCTGATCCTTCTTCTCCCCCCTCGATTGCGGCTATGCAGATTCTTCTGCTTCCCCTTTCGATTGGTGCCATGCTGATCCTTCTCCCCTTTCGATTGGTGCCACGCAGATCCTTCTTCTTTCTCCTCAATTGGTGCCACGCAGATCCTTCTTCTTCCTCCTTAATTGGTGCCACGCAGATCCTTCTTCTCCCCCCTCGATTGGTGCCACGCAGATTCTCCTTCTCCTACCCCATTGGTGCCACACAGATCCTTCTGCCCTTGATTGGTGCCACGCAGATTCCTTTCATCCCCTGCCCGACTGGTGCCATGCACAACCCCCCCTCCACTGATTGGTGCCACGAGGAACTACCCCCTCCTCATGAAATGTGCCACGCAGATCCTCCTCCTTCCCCCTTCGATTGGTGCCATGTAGGTCCTCGTCTACCCCCCCCCCCCCCACAATTGGGCCATGCAGATCCTTGTCCTTCCCTCTCCGAATGGTACCACGCAGATCCTTCTTCTTCCCCCTCGATTGGTGCCTCGCAGATCCTTCTGCCCTTGATTGGTGCAGTGCAGATCCCCACCCCCCCACCCCCCCTGATTGGTGCTACGCGGAAATACCCCCTCCTCCTTCCCCCTCCGATTGGTGCCACCCAGAACCTCGTCTCCCTCCTCCGATTGGGGCCACGCCGATCCTCATCTCCCCCCCCCCCCCCCATTGGTGCCACGCAGATCCTACTTCTACCCCCATTGGTGCCACATTGATCCTTCTGCCACGCGGATCCCGTTCATCCCCTGCCCGACTAGTGCCATGCTGATTCCCCCACTCCCGATTGGTGCCACATGGAGTTACCCCTCATGAAATGTGCCACGCAGATCCTTCTTCTCCCCCCTGTCATTGGTGCCACGCAGAACCTTTCCCCCCTCGATTGGTGCCACACAGATCCTCGTCCTTCCCCCTCGATTGGTGCCACGCAGATCTTTCTCCCCCCTCGATTGATGCCACGCAGATCCTTCTGCCATGCGGAGCCCTTTCATCCCCTGCCTGACTGGTGCCGTGCAGATCTCCCCCCTCGCCCGATCGGTGCGACGCTGAACTACCTCCCTCCTCCTGAAATATGCCACGCAGATCCTTCTCCCCCCGATTGGTGCCATATAGATGCTCCTCCTTCCCCCTCCGATTGGTGCCACACAGATCCTTCTTTTCCCTCTCGATTGGTGCCATGCAGATCCTCCTCCTTCCCCCTTGATTGGTGCCACGCAGCTCCTTCTTCTCCCCCTCCCCTTGATTGGTGCCACTCAGATCCTTCTCTTCCCTCGATTGGTGCCACTCAGATCCTTCTCCTCCCTCGATTGGTGCCACGCAGTTCCTTCTCCCTCGATTGGTGCCATGCAGATTCTCCTTTTCCCCCTCGATTGGTGCCACGCAGATCCTTCTTCTCCCCCCTCCCCCCTCGATTGATGCCACGCAGATCCTCCTACCCCTTCCTGAATGGAGCCATGCAGATCACCCCTTCCCTTGATTGGTGCCATGTAGATCCTCCTTTTCCCCCTTTATTGGTGCCACGCAGATCCTCCTATTCGCCCTCGATTGGTGCCACTCAGATCCTTCTCCTCCCTCGATTGGTGCCACGCAGTTCCTTCTCCCTCGATTGGTGCCATGCAGATTCTCCTTTTCCCCTCGATTGGTGCCACGCAGATCCTTCTCCCCCCCCCCCCCTCGATTGGTGCCGTGCAGATCACCCCTTACCTTGATTGGTGCCACGCAGATCCTCCTTTTCCCCCTTTATTGGTGCCACACAGATCCTCCTTTTCCCCCTCGATTGGTGCCACGCAGATCCTTCTCCTCCTTCGATTGGTGCTATGTAGATTCTTCTTTTTCCCTTTTGCCTGGTGCCACGCAGATCCTTCTCCCTCCTCGATTGGTGCCACACAGATCCTTCTCCGTCCATCGATTGGTGCCACGCAGATCCTTCTGCCATGCGGAGCCCTTTCATCCCCTGCCTGACTGGTGCCGTGCAGATCCCCCCCCCCGATCGGTACGACGCGGAACTACCTCCCTCATGAAATATGCTACGCAGATCCTTCTTCTCCCCCCGATTGGTGCCATATAGATGCTCCTCTTTCCCCCTCCGATTGGTGCCACACAGATCCTTCTTTTCTCTCTCGGTTGGTGCCACGCAGCTCCTTCTCCCCCCTCGATTGGTGCCACACGGATCCTCCTCCTTCCCCTTCCTGAATGGAGCCGTGCAGATCACCCCTTCCCTTGATTGATACCACGTAGATCCTACTTCTCCCCCCTCGATTGGTGCCACGCAGATCCTCCTTCTCCTACCCCCCCATTGTTGGCACGCAGATCCTTCTGCCCTCGATTGGTGCCACGCGGATCCCCTTCTTCCCCTCCTTGATTGGTGCCATGCAGACCCCCCCCCCCCCCCCCCCCCATGAAATGGTTATGTGCAGATCACTCCTTCCCCTTCTCCTTTCCCCAGGACCCCCGATGCCTTCACTGCTCCCACTTTGTAGGATTTTTAGCAGACATCATAAGAAGAAATTTCTAAATTGTGAGCCGGGTCAGGGACTTGTCTGCCGACTCTTTCTCTTAGAAGCGGACAGATTAAAATCCAGACATCACCCCCTTTAAGACACCCACCCCCCCCCCTTTAAGGGTGTTTTTTTTTTTTTTTTTTTGCCAGCCGTGTCTAAATTGCTATAGGTTGTATCCATCAGACCGTAGATGCCCTCTGACGTGTGATCGGACCCCAATCCTTCTATCCCTCTCTTTTTCTGGGTGTCACTTCTGTGTACGACCTGCAGGTGACGGGCCGCTCACATCAGGCAGTTGTTGCCTCGGGCTCTTGTCTTGTCAGCGGAGAGGCCCGGCGCTGAGGCTGTGACTGACATGGGAGGAGGATTCCTCGTGACCCTCACAAGGTGACGGACTCCTCCGCCGTGTGACTAATCAAGTAGATTATTACTGGTGTCTGGAGAGAGTCTGCCTCGGCCCGAACCATTTATATCACAGCCCTGACCTGTCTCCATCTACGTAACGACATGTGAGGCCTTAAAGGGATTGTCTGTGATTAAGATCGCCTTAGGTTACCGTCATTTGTCTGACTGGCCTTCGGCTACACAGCAACATAAATGGCAAGCTGCAATGCTCTGTGTGTCCTGACTCTTTCCGATCATAGCTGTGATGCTCTGCGTGCCCTGACTCCTTTCTATCATAGCTGCGATGCTCTGCATGTCCAGACTCCTTTCATTCATAGTTGTGATGCTGTGTGCATCCTGACCCTTTTCAGTCATAGCTGTTCGCCCTGACTCCTTTCAGTCATAGCTGCGAAGCTGTGTACACCCTGACTCCTTTCTATCGTAGCTGTTTGCCATTACTCTTATTTTATCATAGCTGCTGTGATCTGACCCTCCTGTCGCATTTCTATCTTAGCTGCGACGCTGTATGCGCTCATACTACTTTCTATCATAGCTGCAATACTCTGCGCCTCCTGTCACATTTTTATTTTAGCTATGATGTCTTGCACCCTGACTCCTTTCTATCATAGCTGCAATGCTGCGTGGGCCCTGACTCCTTTCTAGCATAGCTGTGATGCTGTGCGTGTCCCGACTCCTTTCTATCATAGCTGTGATGCTCTGCTTGTCCTAACTCCTTTCTAGCATAGCTGTGATGCTCTGTGTGTCCTGACTCCTATCATAGCTCTGATGCTCTGTGTGTCCTGACTCCTATCATAGCTGTGATGCTCTGCTTGTTCTGACTCCTTTCTATCATAGCTGTGATGCTCTGCCTGTCTGGACTCCTTTCTATCATAGCTGTGATGCTCTGCTTGTTCTGACTCCTTCAGTGGCGTAACTACAAAGTTATGGGCCCCGGTGCGAACTTCCAAATGGGGCCACCCCCCTGCAGCCCTGCCATACACCTCAATGTAAACCCCATAGAATACAACGCAGCCCCCCTCATAGTATAATGCAGCCCCTCCATACAGGGTCAGTGAGAGACACGAGCAAATGGTGACGAGGGGGCAGGGGAGAGGGCACAAGGGGGCTAGGTGAGACAGGCACAAGGGTAACATAGGGGGGCTAGGGAGCAAGGAAGACAGGCACAAGGGGACACATGGGGGCTAGGAGGCAGGGGAGAAGGTTACAAGGGGACTAGTGGGCAAGGGAGACTGACACAAGGGGACTAGTGGGCAAGGGAGCCTGACACAAGGGGCACACGGGGACAAGTTGGCAAGGGAGACTGACACAAGGGGCACACGGGGACTAGTGGACAAGGGATACAAGTACAAGGGGACACAGGGACAAGTGGGAAAGGGAGACTGACACACAAGGACTAGTGGGCAAGGGAGACTGACACAAGCACAAGGGGACAAAGGAGACAGGCACATGGGGACACACAGGGACTAATGGGCAAGGGAGACTGGCACACGGGGACAAGGGACACAAGCATAAGGGGACAAGGGAGACGGGCTCAAGGGGACACACGGGCCCCTGACCTGCCAGAGCTGCTTGCAGCGGCGACCGCTGCGACTGTGGTAATTACGCCCCTGCCACACACACACACACACATATACTACAGATATCACACACACATCACACACTACAGATATCGCACACACACACAACTACAGATATCACACACACATCACACACTACAGATATCACACACACACACATCACACACACACTACAGATATCACACACACACACACACACACACACACACACACACACACACACACACACACACACACACACACACACACACACACACACACACATACTACAGATATCACACACACACACACACATACTACAGATATCACACACACACACACACATACTACAGATATCACACACACACACACACACTCTACAGATATCACACACACACACACACACTCTACAGATATCACACACACACTCTACAGATATCACACACACACTCTACAGATATCACACACACACTCTACAGATATCACACACACACTCTACAGATATCACACACACACTCTACAGATATCACACACACACTCTACAGATATCACACACACACTCTACAGATATCACACACACACTCTACAGATATCACACACACACTCTACAGATATCACACACACTCTACAGATATCACACACACACTCTACAGATATCACACACACACTCTACAGATATCACACACACACTCTACAGATATCACACACACACATACTACAGATATCACACACACATACTACAGATATCACACACACACACACACACACTACAGATATTGCGCACGCACACACACACTCACTCACTCACACACACACACACACACACACACACACACACACACACACACACACACACACACACACACACACCAACCAGATACCAGCTCATATACACAACTCACAATCTCCTCTCTGGTACAGGGGTGGCTGATGTGAATCGGCTGCAGCTCCTCAGCTTCTCCTGACTAAAGAGGCTCTGTCCCGCACCTCCCCCCTGCTCTCACCTTCTGTCCCGGGGCTGCAGAGCAGAAGCTGACAGTCTCACCATGATGACTGGAGCTGCTTCCTGTCTCACGTGCCCCGGCTGCCCCCTCCCCCTAGATACGCCTCGTACTGTTGCCGTGCAGGAGGAATCTCCTGCACTGCAACATGGTGTTGGGTGCCTCTGACCTGCCAGGCCCGGTCGCACTGGCGACCGCGGTAGTTACGCCCCTGGACTCCTTTCTATCATAGCTGTGATGCTCTGCATGTCTGGACTCCTTTCTATCATAGCTGCGATGCTGTGTGCCCCTTGACTCCTTTCCATCATATAAAACCTACAAGAGAAAAAAAAATAGCAAAAACCCTGCTGTAACTAAGTAAATAAAAAGCGCATTTAAATAAGAGTTTTTAGTAATACTGTTTTTGATGAAAAATAGCATAAAAGCCATCCCACCACGACAAGGTAACTCTGATCAGGACGGTCCTACAGTGTCTAATATTAAAACCTTACCATGTGTCAATGTTGACCTCAGTGTAAATAAGGGCAAACAAAAGAACCGGGCCCAACCAGTGAAACACCAGTCTGGGGAAGCCTTATATACAATCTCTAGCTCAGAAAAAGGGAGGCCACACCCCGGCTTGCACAGAATGCAATAATACAAAGAAATACAAAAACTGAGCTTCACTTAAGTTGGTACACATGCAGCTCATAAGCGCATGTTCCTTTCTATCATAACTGAGATGCTCTACGTGTCCTGACTCCTTTCTATCATAGCTGTGATGCTCTGCGTGTCCAGACTCCTTTCTATCATACAGTAGCTGTGATGCTCTGCATAGTCAGAAAGTAGTTAGTTACCCATATTAGTGCTGGTTCAAACGTTCCGGGACCCACTCCCCAACGCACGTTTCGGTGCGAGATCACCTTCTTCAGGGGGCGTGGCTTAAAGCTTGCAAAATCCCTCCCTTTATACTAAGCATGCAGAGTCACCTGATACAGAACAAGCAAATACCTAAAGACCAACCACGCATGCTCACTACTGACGCGGCCGCAGAACACAGCGCCTCCATGACTCCGCCCCATGGTAAGACCACGTGGGGTGACTGACGCCAGCCACCAACACGCAGACAACCAATCAGGGAGGAGGCAATAGAACGCAATGAGGTGCGAGCACGGCAGAGTGAAACAGCGGGCGGTGTTGTGGATTCTGTTTGTGGGCTCCCTCTGGTGGTTACTGCTGGTACTGGGTGACTTTGGTGGGTTGCGGCCTTTGGTTTCCACCTGTCCATCAGAGGCTGGGTGTTTCCTATTTTACCTGGCCTTTCTGTCATTCCCTTGCCGGCTATCAATGTATTCAGATGTGCTCTGTTTGGTTCCTGCCTACCTGCTCCCAGATCTTTCAGGATAAGCTAAGTGCTGATTTTCAGTTGTTGGTTTTTTGTCCAGCTTGCTTATTATGTCTCTATGCTAGCTGGTAGCTCTAGTGGACTGAGGTTCTCCCCATGTGCCATGAGTTGGCACATGGGTTCTTGTAATCTCAGGATGGTTTTTTGATTAGGGTTTTTTGCTGACCGCTCAGTCCCCTTTTGTATCTTTCTGCTTTCTAGTTTACAGCGGGCCTCTATTTGCTAAACCTATATATATCATCTCTATGTGTGTGCCTTCCTCTCATTTCACCGTCAATACATGTGAGGGGGCAACTATACCTTTTGGGGTTCATTCCTCTGGAGGCAAGTGAGGTCTTTATTTTCTCTGCAGTACTAGTTAGCTCTTAGGCTGGTGCGTGGCGTCTAGAACCAACGTAGGCACGCTCCCTGGCTATCTCTAGTTGCGTTTGTCAGGCGTAGGGCAGCGGTCAGCCCAGGTTCCATCACCCTAGAGCTCGTCCAATATTTTGTATTACTTTGCTTGTCCCTTGCTATCCCTAGCCATTGGGATTCATGACAGTATAGCCGGCCTACAAAGTGTTAATTGTTTGGGCTGAAGCAGGAGAAAAAGAAGTGTTTAAGGGAATTTTTTTTTTTTTTTTTTTCCCTTCAGAGTTTTGCTGCCTAGCCCTTAATTGCTGTCTAGCTGCTTCTTACCTCCTCTTAACCCTTGAATGGCTCTGATATTAGCTGTTTAACATGGATGTCCAGAGTTTGGCTTCCAGCCTGAGTAATCTCGCGGCAAAAGTTCAAAACATACAGGATTTTGTTGTTCACACTCCCATGTCTGAACCTAGAATTCCTATTCCAGAGTTCTTTTCTGGAGATAGATCTACCTTCCTGAATTTCAGGAACAATTGTAAATTGTTTCTTTCTTTAAAATCTCGCTCCTCTGGAGACCCTGCTCAACAGGTCAAGATTGTAATATCTTTCCTGCGGGGCGACCCTCAGAATTGGGCATTTGCATTGGCACCAGGGGATCCTGCATTGCTCAATGTGGATGCGTTTTTTCTGGCATTGGGATTGCTCTATGAGGAACCCAACCTGGAGATTCAGGCTGAAAAGGCTTTATTAGCCCTCTCTCAGGGGCATGATGAAGCGGAAATATATTGTCAAAAATTTCGGAAATGGTCGGTGCTTACTCAGTGGAACGAGTGCGCCCTGGCTGCAAACTTCAGAAATGGTCTTTCCGAGGCCATTAAGGATATTATGGTGGGGTTCCCTACGCCTACAGGTCTGAATGAGTCGATGGCTATGGCCATTAAGATTGATCGGCGTTTACGGGAGCGCAAACCCGTGCACCAGTTGGCGGTGTCTTCTGAACAGGCACCTGAGACTATGCAATGTGATAGAATTCAGTCCAGAAGTGAACGGCAAAATTATAGGCGGAAAAATGGATTGTGTTTTTATTGTGGTGATTCAGCTCATGTTATATCAGCATGCTCTAAACGCACAAAAAGGGTTGATAAATCTTTTGCCATTGGTACTCTGCAGCCTAAGTTCATTTTGTCTGTGACTCTGATTTTTTCACTGTCTTCCATTTCCGTCGATGCCTATGTGGATTCAGGCGCTGCCCTGAGTCTTATGGATTGGTCATTTGCTAAACGCTGCGGTTTTAGTCTGGAGCCTCTGGAAGTTCCTATCCCTCTGAAGGGAATTGACTCTACACCATTGGCTATGAATAAGCCGCAGTATTGGACACAAGTGACCATGCGCATGACTCCCGTTCATCAGGAGGTGATTCGCTTCCTTGTACTGTATAATTTACATGATGTACTAGTGCTTGGTCTGCCATGGTTACAAACTCATAATCCTGTCCTGGACTGGAAAACAATGTCTGTGTTAAGCTGGGGATGTCAGGGGGTTCATGATGATGCACCTCCGATTTCAATCGCTTCATCTACTCCTTCTGAGATCCCTGAGTTTTTGTCTGACTATAGCGATGTTTTTGAGGAGCTTAAGCTCAATTCGCTCCCTCCTCATAGGGATTGTGACTGTGCTATAGAATTGATTCCTGGCAGTAAGTTCCCTAAGGGTCGTTTATTTAATCTGTCACTGCCAGAGCATACTGCTATGCGGAATTATATTAAGGAGTCCTTGGAAAAGGGACATATTCGTCCATCTTCGTCCCCTCTGGGAGCAGGTTTTTTTTTCGTGGCAAAAAAGATGGTTCCCTGAGGCCTTGTATAGATTATCGCCTTCTGAATAAGATTACAGTCAAATATCAGTATCCATTGCCATTATTGACTGATTTGTTTGCTCGCATTAAGGGGGCTAGGTGGTTCACTAAAATAGATCTTCGTGGTGCGTATAATCTGGTGCGGATAAAACAATTTGAAGTTATCTCAGGAGAAGACTCAGCAGTTTGCTAATCGCCGTCGCCGCGTGGGTCCCCGACTTCTTGTTGGGGATTTGGTATGGTTGTCTTCTCGTTTTGTCCCTATGAAGGTCTCTTCTCCTAAGTTCAAGCCTCGGTTCATCGGTCCTTATAGGATCTCGGAGATTCTTAACCCTGTATCTTTTCGTTTGGATCTCCCAGCATCGTTTGCTATTCATAATGTGTTCCATCGGTCGTTGTTGCGGAGGTATGAGGTGCCCGTTGTTCCTTCGGTTGAGCCTCCTGCTCCGGTGCTGGTGGAGGGAGAATTGGAGTATGTTGTTGAGAAGATCTTGGATTCTCGTGTTTCCAGACGCAAACTCCAGTATTTGGTTAAGTGGAAGGGTTATGGTCAGGAGGATAATTCCTGGGTGGTCGCCTCCGATGTTCATGCGACTGATTTGGTCCGCGCCTTCCATAGAGCTCACCCTGATCGCCCTGGGGGTTCTCGTGAGGGTTCGGTGACCCCTCCTCAAGGGGGCGGTACTGTTGTGGATTCTGTTTGTGGGCTCCCTCTGGTGGTTACTGCTGGTACTGGGTGACTTTGGTGGGTTGCGGCCTTTGGTTTCCACCTGTCCATCAGAGGCTGGGTGGTTCCTATTTTACCTGGCCTTTCTGTCATTCCCTTGCCGGCTATCAATGTATTCAGATGTGCTCTGTTTGGTTCCTGCCTACCTGCTCCCAGATCTTTCAGGATAAGCTAAGTGCTGATTTTCAGTTGTTGGTTTTTTGTCCAGCTTGCTTATTATGTCTCTATGCTAGCTGGTAGCTCTAGTGGACTGAGGTTCTCCCCATGTGCCATGAGTTGGCACATGGGTTCTTGTAATCTCAGGATGGTTTTTTTGATTAGGGTTTTTTGCTGACCGCTCAGACCCCTTTTGTATCGTTCTGCTTTCTAGTTTTCAGCGGGCCTCAATTTGCTGAACCTATATATATCATCTCTATGTGTGTGCCTTCCTCTCATTTCACCGTCAATACATGTGGGGGGCAACTATACCTTTTGGGGTTCATTCCTCTGGAGGCAAGTGAGGTCTTATTTTCTCTGCAGTACTAGTTAGCTCTTAGGCTGGTGCGTGGCGTCTAGAACCAACGTAGGCACGCTCCCTGGCTATCTCTAGTTGCGTTTGTCAGGCGTAGGGCAGCGGTCAGCCCAGGTTCCATCACCCTAGAGCTCGTCCGATATTTTGTATTACTTTGCTTGTCCCTTGCTATCCCTAGCCATTGGGATTCATGACAGGGCGGTAAGTATAATATGGCTACACCTGTATGTCCCATTGTCACCATAATACAAAGGTGCCACCAACGATGTAATATGACACCAGGTACTATGTCAAAAGAATTAGGCACTGACAATTACTAACAGGGCACTCAATATATACAACTATAATCAGAGAATATATAAATCTGCGGTAGAACCGCGCATGCGCCAGCCCCATACACCGCTAGGCTAAGTGTGGAATGACCGGCGTCAGGTCGCTACTTCACAGGCAACAGCGGCGGTAGGGATAACACAAACGCGGGACACCACAGACAACACAGCCCAAGACATAGATACATAATATTACAATAACAACAAAGTATAACAAAAAACAAACAGGCTCAATACATTTAACACATAGAGGAATACAAGAGTATTTGTCAGACAGCAGTCAGAGTACAGGTATATTGTCAAATACTCATAATCTAATAAGGATCCATTTTAAAGTCCCAAACACTCTTCATAATGTGTCCAGATAGGCGAAAACACGAAAAGAGCCTGTTTTGTTGATTGTAGACGGGTCCTCCACAATGCCAGCAGATTTAAATTGAAGGGCATGTCAACTATGTTAGAACATATATATCACATATATGGCTAATCACTAGAAAAGGAAGAAAAAAGCAAAAAATTAAAATCAGATTAAAAAGCCAAAAATAAAATCACAGAGCAAAAAGGCGGACGGAAACAGTCCAGGATGCCGGCGACATGAAATCAAGTAGGTAAGGAATGGTCAGAGGAATGAGGCAAAGCCCTGGGACTCATTCAATCCGCGAGGGGACATAGTACCCAGAATGGTGATCCACCTACACTCCTTCTGGGCTAACAGCCGTGTAATGTCCCCTCCACGGATACCCAATTGGACATGCTGAATACCCCTGACCATAAAAGATTTTGGATTACATTGGTGGAATGACTTGAAGTGCCTAGGTATAGTTTTTAGCATAGTCAACTCACTCACCTTGGCTGACGAAACTATATCGCACACATGCTCACGGGTACATATTCGCAATTGCCGCAATGCTCTGCGTGTCCAGACTCCTTTCTATCATAGCTGCGATGCTGTGCGTGTCCAGACTCCTTTCTATCATAGCTGCGATGCTGTGCGTGTCCAGACTCCCTTCTATCATAGCTGCGATGCTGTGCGTGTCCAGACTCCTTTCTATCATAGCTGCGATGCTCTGCGTGTCCAGACTCCTTTCTATCATAGCTGCGATGCTGTGCGTGTCCAGACTCCTTTCTATCATAGCTGCGATGCTGTGCGTGTCCAGACTCCTTTCTATCATAGCTGTGATGCTCTGCGTGTCCAGACTCCTTTTTATCATAGCTGTGATGCTCTGCGTGTCCAGACTCCTTTCTATCATAGCTGTGATGCTCTGCGTGTCCAGACTCCTTTCTATCATGGCTGTGATGCTCTGTGTGTCCAGACTCCTTTCTATCATGGCTGTGATGCTCTGCGTGTCCAGACTCCTTTCTATCATGGCTGTGATGCTCTGTGTGTCCAGACTCCTTTCTATCATGGCTGTGATGCTCTGCGTGTCCAGACTCCTTTCTATCGTAGACAGCAGTAGGTTTTTTTAGCCACACGAATCGACGTACAGAACTGAAGACGTTGGCTCGTCCTCAATGGTCCTCATCTGCTCTTTGTAGCCTTTTAATCCCCATATTGTTAGTATGTAAATAACCTTCCTGGAGTCAAGGAGGTGGAGCTAATGTAGGAAATAGTCAAGAACTGGCAATGCCGCAAATCCTCCCAATCATTTGGCTTTACTGGCGTCCCAGAAAGCAAAGGTGTCATCCGAAGCCGGAATCCTACGCATGATCTGTTTTTGACAAGTGCGTAGTTCAGTTTACTTTCCCATGATGCTTTTAGACATAATAGCCTGTGAAATGGGGATTTCTGGCGCAAGTGGCCCCCAAATTCACCGCACATGCACCAGAACTAGAAAGCTGGGATTCATGTGACCTTAGAGGTACCAATCAAGCTGGCTTGGGACGATTTTGGCCGCACCCTTCTTGAGGCCCCGCCTCCTTGACTCCTCCAAAAGTAATTTATATATGAAGCATGCATGAATTTAAAGGCACAGGAGGGCTTCTTTTTTAGCAAAATGGGTAAAGTTTCAGGCGGTGGTGATAGTAAAACCATCTGGAGCTTGCTCAGGAGCTCAGACCGCTCTGGACAGGGTCGGCGTTGGCTGTGTAACTGCAGTGACTGGAGGAAAGCTCGGATTGCTGCTTATATGCTAAAAAACAAGCCATCTTACAGCTATGGGGGTGGGAAAATAATAATAAAAAGTTCTGGCTCTTGGAAGGAGAGGAACGGATGGCTTCCTCCTTAGGGGGTTCCTCCTTCCCTGTGATAATTTGGGCCCCCATTATCAGAGCCTCATGTGTCATTATGCTAAGTGGTTCCTCTGTCTTTTATCTTCTCTACAGAGCAGCGGGAAAAGCTCCGTCCTAGAAAGCTTAGTTGGCCGGGATCTGCTCCCCCGAGGCACAGGGATAGTGACGAGAAGACCCCTGATCCTCCAGCTGGTTCACGTGTCCTCCGACGATCGGCGCAAAACCTCCGGAGAGGAGAACGGTAATGAGTGGTTGTTCTTCCATTGCTCTGGGTGCAGAGGAGGGTGATTAGGGCTGTAGCATGCGGCTGCACAGCCATATGTAATAAATGGCGCCCTCCGGAGGAGAGAGTAATAAATGGCGCCCTCCGGAGGAGAGAGCAATAAATGGCGCCCTCCGGAGGAGAGAGTAATAAATGGCGCCCTCCGGGCCGGAGCTCCGAGATGATGGGTCTGTTCCATTTCCAGTAAGAGCTTTTTTTGCGGTTGGCTAGAAAAAGAATTTCCTGTAATTGCCGACTGCTAATTCAGGAGCGGTTGATCCCTAGGGGAATTTCTTAGAAATGTCTAGTCTCTGGGGGTCCTTTTTTTTTTTTTTTTTTTTTTAAAGGGGTATTACCATTTTAGTCTGATCATTGTCACCTGTCTTAATAACGATGGGGGCTTTTAGCTTTGCGCCTTCGTCAGCCGGATGACAGGTGGTGCAGAGGTGGTTTCACACCAGCACCGCATCCTCCTCCTCCTCAGGATTTAGGGGTCGGACCCCTGTGGGGGACGGTATCCCGTCACCTTATAAAGGGGCAGTACCCATAAGATGCTGAGGTAGTGGGGGAGGGAAGCGGCCGAGACCTCGCTGGGGGTCTAAAGAACAGGACCAGGCTGAGTTTTGGGGATGTTCCCATGCAGTGGTCTTTACGGGAGCCGTTCTTTTCCGGTTTGTCAGTTACAGTAATCCCACTGTGGCGGTCGGACGCTGCCCGGTCAGGTAGACGGAGCAGATGACGCGCCGACACTTAACCATTCTCTGCCTCTTGTCTTCTCTTTCCACATCTCCCCATTGATTCCAGACCTGGACGCCTGGAAAAATCCAAGACAGTTCTCCAAAGGTCTCCAGTTTCCATCTCCTCCTCCTCCCCCTATACCTGCATGAGATGTAGACGCCCCCATAGATCACTGGCTGTATCAGTCCTGTGCTCCGTCCCATCACCTGCCCCCTCATCGCCATGTGTAGCGCCCGGATAGCGCAGCGTCCTGTCACTTCACTATTTGCTTATCTTATCTCCTTCCTCTTTTAGGCTTTTTATATATTGTACATTTTATAATGTAGATTTTTCTTCTACACATCAATTATTTTCTTTGCTTTGTTTTTATCCCTTTGTTTTTGTTTTTTTTTTACTTTCCACCATTTTACCTTCTACTTTTTACCTCATACCTTTTTGCCTTCTTCTTTTTACATTCTACTTTCTTTTTACCTTCTTCCTTTTACCTCCTTCCTTTTTGCCTTCTTTTTACATTCTACGGTATTTTTTGCCTCCTACTTTTTTTGCCTTCTTTTTGCTTCCTGCCTTCTTCTTTTTTTCATGCTGCCTTCTTCTTTTTTTCATCCTGCCTTCTTCTTTTTTTCATCCTGCCTTCTTCTTTTTTGCCTCCTGCCTTCTTCTTTTTTGCCTCCTGCCGTCTTCTCTTTGCCTCCTGCCTTCTTCTCTTTGCCTCCTGCCTTCTTCTCTTTGCCTCCTGCCTTCTTCTCTTTGCCTCCTGCCTTCTTCTCTTTGCCTCCTGCCTTCTTCTCTTTGCCTCCTGCCTTCTTCTCTTTGCCTCCTGCCTTCTTCTCTTTGCCTCCTGCCTTCTTCTCTTTGCCTCCTGCCTTCTTCCTTTTACCTCCTTCCTCCTTTTTGCATTCTACTTTTTTGCCTTCTTTTTACCTCCTTCCTTCTTTTTGCCTTCTTCTTTTTACATTCTACTTTTCTTTTTGCTTCCTACCTTCTTTTTGCCTCCTTCCTTTTTGCCTTTTACCTTCTTTGCCTCTTGCCTTCTTCTTTTTGCATCCTGCCTTCTTCCTTTTACCTCCTTCCTCCTTTTTGCATTCTACTTTTTTGCCTTTTTACCTCCTACATTCTTTTTGCCTCCTGCCTTCTTATTGCCTTTTACATTTTATTTTCTACCTCTTTACACTGTTTATCATGTTTCAAATATATGTATATATCCTTTCTATGCTTTTATTCAAGCATTTCCTCCCTTGAGTTGTTCCCTTGTGTCAAGTCCGTAAAGGGCATCTGTCACCAGGTTCTTTCTACCCCCATCTGAGAGCAGTATGAGGTAGTGGTACTTACTGGGCTGCTTACTGTAGTTTTGATAAAATCCCTGTTTTATCCGCTACAGATGTAACAGTTCTCTGTATGACCCCGCCCACACCACTGATTGGTAGCTTTTTTGTGAAAGCTGCCAATCAGTGCTGGAGGTGTGGTCGGACTACCTGGCAGCAGGTTTACTAGTCCTCTAGTGATAAACTCCTGCTGGTTAAAACACTGATTTTATCAAAACTACAGCAAGCAGCCCTGTAAGTGATACATCCCTGAAATCAGGGTCTCTGCCCCTACTTTATGCTGTTCTCAGATTAGGCAGAAAAAACCTGGTGGCAGATTATCTTATCTTGCAAAGTTCTGTCTGTTTTAAGAAAAGCCAAGTGACAACCTGTATGGCCGCTATTCTAGCCTCACATGGAGGCTATTGAAGCATGGCAAAAGTTTTAAAAAAAAATTATATATATATATATATATATATATATATATATATATATATATATATATATCAACATCATACGACCTCCTCACCGTTCCTGCCGTCACAGACAAGGGGTGGGATGAAACGTCCCTTTAAGAGGAGGGTCGGCTGCTTTCTCCTTCTGCCTCCTTGCTGCTTTGTGTCCTCTGTACGGTGGGGGTTATACTGGCCGTGTGACTTGCATGGCTCGTCCTTGTGTGCCGGAAGTGACTCAGTTCTGCTTTTCACTGGTATTGATGTGACGGCTTCCCGGAGGCGGCATCGTCAGGAGTGACCGCCGCCATCTCCACCTCTCCATTCCGTTTCCTACTCCATCAGTGCCACCTCGCGATCAGTCCTGGGTGTCGGGTCACTCAGTCGCCCGCCCCACCCCAGTTAGTCCGTACTGATGGACGGCATAATGCCTGTGTACACAGAACGGGTCCCCGGTATTATATAGGATTATATAGGATTTATCCTGTCATTTGTGCTCCTGTTTTCACATGAGAACCGATCAGGTTATTAGACCCTGGTCACACTACACTTATCGCTTTAATACATGAATTAGTTGTTTTTCGGGGCCTCCGATAGAGACCAATCATGTTTTTTCACATTCAGAGCTCCGAAGGTATTTTTTTTGATCACCAAAATCAACTGATAAATTCTCCTGCAGCACTCCCGCAGGACATATGGGGAATTACAGTTTCTCTTGTAATCCATCTATTGCATTATAAAGCTGGGCTCTTTATAGCCCCCGTTTTAGTCCCTAATATGACAATTTATGGGGTCTTCTAGTCCAGATGACCCCTTTAATGTAGGCCATAGAGTTGCTGGCACTCCTAGCAGTGCCCATAAAACACATATATGATCCTCATGGCCTTTTCCAGCCTCCTTCCTTCTGCACGTGACTCGGCTTGTTATGGAGGAAAATGCCTGTGGCTTCTAGGATGGATGGTGATGACTCACGCTGCTCCTCTGCGCATACATCATCATGCCAACAGCTTATTACATGCAAAAAAAAAATGAGAGCAGACGGATCCTCTAAAAGCAACCAATGTTCATAGTGACAGGAAGGGTTGACCCCTGTTTTTCTTTCCAGGGGTGGATGCCGAGGAATGGGGCAAGTTCCTGCACACGAAGAACAAGGTAGGGCGACATTTATTCATTCCTCTATGCAATTACTCCTGTATGGGAGCGGAAAATAAACCCGAAAACGCCTGTGTATCTGACGATTCATTTCATACTCCTGCTTCTTAGCAACAGACTACGAGATTCCACCTTGTAGTCTGTTGCTAGGTAACAACTATCTTTGTAAATGTTACATTCTATATCTCTCTTGAAGGCTTTATGTCGCTCTCGTCGTTCTTTCTCCTCCTTCGTCTTCTATTTCTGCTTTCAGGACTGCATTGTAGGAAATATTAAAATGTTTTTCCTTTTATTTATTTATTTTTTCCAGATTTACACAGACTTTGATGAAATTCGGCAAGAAATTGAGAATGAAACGGAAAGGATTTCTGGAAATAATAAAGTGAGAGAACGTTTATTCAGCAATGCTTCAGGATATCTGAAATTTCTTTTGAAAAGGGGGTTATACTGATCTGGGAAAAAAAAAACATGGCTGCATTCTGAGCTGCAATACCAGGCACAACCCACGGACAGGGGTGGCGCTGTTTTCAGAAGAAATCCATGTTTTTAATTGGATTTTCATCAAAAACCTCCCTGACAATACAGCTCAACCCCATTCTTGTGAATGGATACTTACTGCAATACCGGTCACTGCCACACAGACGAGTGGCGCTGCTTTCTGAGTAAAGTCTTTACCTGGGAAATGTGATTTGCGTTCATGAGGTCACACGCCAACTAGACGTTCTCCACCTATCTCTATTCACTTGTCTAGTCGGAATGTGACCGGAAGTATTCAGATCGGCTGCAGTGTAGGATCCTGACAGCGTGCATTGTGCGCACTGTGAGGATTCACAAATCTGCACTCCTTTCACATATCCTTGTATTATACATACCCTGTTTGATGGAAATGCCCCCTCTTAAGGGGATTTATGTATGACCTTTCGATAGGTCGAATTGCTAGGAAAATTTAATTTTTATTCCAAGTGGTCAGTCCTCACCCCGCAAATGCTCGGGTTCTCTTCTGTAAACCCGACCCGTTCCGCCGCTCATGTCTTGATTTACCGCCTCAACATTCGTCACTCCGTTCTGAGATATTGCACATGCTCATCCTGGGATCCTACCGCGCATGCGCAATACTCTTCCTGCCTTGGGCCGTTTCATCTTTGTGGTGTGCAGCACATTGACGCAGGACATACACAGTACTTACTTTGATAACGAGCATTGCGCACGCGCCACTCCAGGTTTACATGCGCAGCGACTCGTCTTGAGGCAGTCAATCAAGAGGAGATCTTGGAACCGCCCACTGGACTCTTGTAACCTCATTTGCATATGCGATTGTCCCCTTTAACGCAAGTAGATGTAACTGGATGTTACTAATGTTAAGCTTTGGGCTAGGCTTCCGCTGACTCGTATCTTTTTTTTTTTTTTTTTTTCTTCTTCTAGGGTATTAGTTCAGAACCGATCCATCTGAAGATCTTCTCTCCCAACGTCGTCAACCTGACACTGGTGGATTTACCTGGGATGACAAAGGTAGTGGAGAGCAATCCCTTTAAATAGATTTCCAGGATTAGAAACTCTTGCCTTTTTTTTTTAACATATAATTAGCGCCACCCCTGTCCACAGGTCGTATGAGGCATTGCAGCTCATCTCCATTCTCTTATACGGAGCTGAGCTGCAATACCAGACACAACCACTGGACAGTAGTGGCGCTGTTTGAAAGAAGTCTGCCATATTTAAAAAAAAAAAATTTTTCCGATCTAACCAATAAGGTACCTGTAGGCGATCAACCCAAGGACATTGAGGTTCAGATCCGGGAGCTCATCCTGCGCTACATCAGTAACCCCAACTCCATCATTCTGGCTGTCACTGCCGCCAACACGGACATGGCCACATCCGAGGCGCTGAAGATCGCCCGCGAGTCCGATCCAGACGGTGAGTCAAGACCTGACGTGTGGATCCGGACGTCTCTCTACCCAGAAATCCTATTTTATTTATTTTTTTTTAAAGGGATGGTCCAAAAGTATAAGTGAACCCGCTCTGCTTCACTCCAGCGCTATTGCCTAAAATTTCACCTTGGCCCCATATACTTAATCACAGTCAGCCTGCAATACCGGATACAACCCATGGACATGAGTGGCGCAATTTTTCCTACATAGGCAGTAATATAATGGGGAAACTTTGTCTTCACCAGGACGAAGAACTCTCGCCGTCATCACCAAGCTGGACCTCATGGATGCCGGTACAGACGCCATGGATGTTCTGCTAGGGAGGGTCATTCCTGTGAAACTGGGCATAATTGGAGTAGTCAACAGGTAGTACATTAATATTTCAGAGTTTTTTTTTTTGTTTTTTTTTTTACATTTTGTAATACAGTTCTCTAAATTTCCTACATAGATTTAAAAGAGAATATTCAGCAGCCACCACTAGAGGGAGCTCAGTGACGGCTCAGTATGCCAATGACTCCTGAGCTCCCCCTAGTGTTGGCATCAGGCAGGGAGAATGGCAGTTTTTTGTTTTTTTTTAATAAACATATTACAAAAAAAAAATTATTAAATATATACTTATATATTATACTAGATGGTGGCCCGATTCTAACACATCGGGTATTCTAGAATATGTATGTAGTTTATTTATTAAGATTTCAGAATAATGCAATGAATACACAGGATTTGTCTGGGAGGCCATGACCAATCAGCAAAGCGTGGTTCAAATCCCAATTTGCGTCCGGACTGCGTCTGTCGCTGATTAGTCTCCCCCGGCCGGCAATGAACAGTCAGTGAAGCCAGGGGCAGCTCCAGGTTTTTGAGGGCCCCGAGCGAAAGAGTCTCTATCTAGAGAGATAGATAGATAAATAATACATAAATAATTTTTTTATATTTGTATAAAAATATATATTAGTAATAATTGTATATATATATATTTTTTTTTTATTTTTTTACTTGTGTTGTAGGAGTCAGCTAGATATTAATAACAAGAAGAGCGTGGCCGACTCCATCCAGGACGAGTACAAGTTTTTACAGAAGAAATATCCGTCTTTGGCCAATAGAAGCGGAACCAAGTACCTCGCCCGGACATTGAACAGGTAGGAGGGAGTCAGGATGTGGCCAACTTTCCAGCTGCCCCATCCCGCCAAACAGTCACCCCTGCGATACGGTCTCCTATTCCCTCATTCCTACCCTGCCTTAAGGTTATGTTTTGTGGGAAAAATCTAATTTTGCTGATGCCTTCACTTTCTTTTTTGGGCATGCATGTGAAAACCCATTCATGAGGTTGGCGAGCGTCCATGCCTTCTCTATAGGCACGCATAGTGTCGGACCAATAATGGGTCGCTTAATTCTTAAAGCGGTGGAGAACCCCTTTGAGATTCGGCTCCGTTTGTTTAACCCCTTCATGGCTTTTGATTACATGTATGTGATTGCAGGGTGCCGATGGGTTGCCATGACAGGCGGGGGTCCGCTGATGACCCCTGTGCCTATTATATGATGCTCCTGTAAAAGTCAGCCAATGGCCGGCGTTTATAGATCATAATTTTAGTTATACAGTATATAGCACAGGCGATCAGACAATTTCAGCTTCAAGCACATACAATAAAAAGTGCCAAAAAAAAAAAATAATTTTAAAATATGAACCCCCCCCCCCCCAAAAAAAGTTCAATATTCATCCCTTTAGAAATAAACAAGTTAAAAATACACATATTTGGTATCGCTGCGTAAAAGTCCAAACTATCAAAATATAAAGTAAATTAATCCGATCGGCATAATGAAAAAAATATATAAAAATGGAAATTCCTTTTTGTTTTTTTTTTTGTTTTTTTTGACTGCCGCAACATTGCCATAACGGGCGATTAAAACACCGTATCTTCTCCAAAATGGTATCAATAAAATCGTCAGATCAGGGCTCAAAAAATAAGCCGTCACCCAGCCCCAGATCCCGAAAAATGAAAACGTTACAGGTCTGGCTAAATGGTGACAAAAGCAAGGTTGTTTGTTTGTTTTTTTTTTTATTATTTTTTTTTTACAAATTTCCAAACTTTTTTCACCACTTAAAATAAAAATAAACTACTCGTTTTTAATCAGCGCACTCTTCCTCACCTGGGGAATCATTGCAGGGTCAGTTTTACCGTATAAAATGGTTAAAAAAAAAAATCAAAAAACTAAATTTAAAATGTGAAATTGCACAATTTTTTGCAATTTCAACGCACTTGGAATTTTTTCCCCCGCTTTCCAGTGCATCACGTAATAAAATGAACGGTGTCATTCAAAAATACAACTCGTCCCGCAATAAATAAGCCCTCATATGTCTATGGGGATGGGGGGAAAAAAAAAGGTAACTTTAAGGAAAAAACGATCATGTAAAATCGCCCACCCCTTTTATAATGTGATTGCATAGCCCTTTAATTGTCCGTCCTCTCTATCCTGTCCGCAGGCTGCTCATGCACCACATCAGGGACTGCTTGCCGGAGCTGAAGACCCGGATCAATGTTTTGGCCGCTCAGTACCAGACTCTGCTGAACAGTTACGGCGAGCCGGTGGATGACAAGAGCGCCACCCTGCTGCAGCTCATCACCAAGTTCGCCACTGAATATTGCAACACAATCGAAGGAACCGCGAAATATATCGAAACCTCAGAGCTGTAAGTAAACTCGGACCGGCTTTGTTAGGTTCTTGTCACCCAGCTTTCCCAGTGTCGGCGGCGATCGTTGCCTTTCCCAGTAGCAGCGTCATCACTTATAGGATAATCTCGGTGATTATCTTCCTTTCTCAGGTGCGGCGGTGCCCGAATTTGCTACATTTTCCATGAAACCTTTGGGAGGACGTTGGAATCGGTAGATCCGCTGGGCGGCCTGACCACGATCGACATCCTCACCGCCATCAGAAATGCGACTGTGAGTTATGGACTGGATGACCGGGGATATGTTGACGTCTTATAACTCCCCGCTAACATCTTTTTGTCATCTTGCGTGTCTAGGGACCGCGACCGGCCTTGTTCGTTCCGGAAGTTTCCTTCGAGCTTCTGGTAAAGCGTCAGGTGAAACGATTGGAGGAGCCGAGCCTGCGCTGCGTGGAGCTCGTGCATGAGGAGATGCAGAGGATCATCCAGCACTGCAGTAACTACAGCACTCAGGTACTGTCAGCGCAGCACAGAGCTACGTCTGGATCTGCCCATACATCCAGGTGGTCCACACTTATCTCGGCACTGACGTTTTATAATGTCAAGGCAGTTTGAGCAGCTACCGGGTGAGGGAGCCGGCTGTCAGACACAGCCAGACTTCCCAGAGAGGAGGTATACATCGTTTATTGCCATGTTTACCCTCTCTGTAGACACCGCTCTGACCCAGCGCGGTTTATATAGTTTAGAAGCACTGATAGTGCTTCCTCCTCCGGACCCGGTGATCATGTAATTGCTGAGTCCTGGGAAACTGATAGAACCACAGGGCTGAAATATCGCTGTAACTGGGGCTACTGTACCAGCCTCCGTTACAGCGGAAATATTCGGCAGTTGATTATCAGCCAAGGTTGCAGTGACAAGATAACGGGCTCTTAAAGGGAGTGTCCTGAAGACTTAACCTGGATGTTTTAAAGGGGCAGTTGTCCATCTAGGATCCCCTCTTTGAGCCTGAACTGTGATGGGCCTCTGTACCAGCAGGACCCAGTTTGCAAGATTAACCTTGTTCGTATGTTACAACGGCGGCCATTTTTTAAATTTATTTTTGCCATAAAATCAAGGGTTAAATATTTACGTTTTGTTCCGGTTTTTTTTCTTCTCCCAGGAGCTCCTGAGGTTCCCCAAACTGCACGACGCCATCGTGGAAGTGGTCACGTGTCTTCTGCGGAAGCGACTGCCGGTGACCAATGAGATGGTGAGGAATCCTTCATGGCGTCCGTAAGACAGAAACCTCTTGCATACAGATCCACTTTCCACCCCGGGGTGTAAATTTCCGCCATCCTGAGTGGGGGGCATGGTTTGTTGAATCGGGCCACCAATTTTCATGTTATTTTTGGCTAAAAATCATTTTTTGAATTTGGTTTTCTTTAAAAACTTTGCCCTGTTTTTGCTTTTACAGTCTATTTCTTTGCACATTCAACTTTTGACGCCGTCCGCTGTCATAAATGAGCTCCGAGAAAGACAGATAAGAGCTACAAATTCTGCAGTGAGACTGTCAGAAGGCGCTTACTAACAGATTCTCAGTTAACTCCTTCTGCAGCCACACAACACAGAAGGCAAACGGTGCACAATTTAATGAAACCCAATTGCAAAAAAGGAATATTGGCCCAAAATACAGGCATGTAAACCAGAAACAACCCCTTTTTTTTAAAGATTTTTTTAATTTTTTTTCGGGGGAACAATTGCAAAATTTTAAGTTAAGGCTTAAATTTTTGTAGCATAGATGACGCATCGATGTGTATGATGTGACGTCTCACCTGCCGCCTCCTTCTACATTCCCATCCAGGTGCACAACTTGGTGGCGATCGAGCTGGCGTACATCAACACCAAACACCCGGACTTCGCCGACGCCTGCGGGGTGATGAATAACAACATAGAGGTGAGGAAGGCCTCGCGCCGCCCCGTAGAGCGCCTGCGAGGGACACCTGTCCATTGACGCCCTTTTATTTTGTCCTGCATGCAGGAGCAGAGGCGTAACAGAATGGCCAGAGATCTGCCCCCTCCTGCGGGCCCCCGAGATAAGGTGATCTGTCAGGAACGTGGAGGGATTACTGTAGATCCCAGTGTTGTCTCAGGACAGATATTGCCAGAATATATAATCAATCGATCAGGGGGGTCCGACCGCTGCGACCCCTGCCCATTGCTAGTGACTACATCGCCTCCTGCTGGCTCCGCTCGCTCAGCATTTTCTTTTACATTTGGACTTGTCTGCGCCAATGTAGCAGAGCTTGTTTAACTGCAGTCCTATGTAATGGTAACAGCATGAGCTGGGCCAAGTAACAAACCCCGCTCTGTGTTTTTTACCATTTTTTTTTTTTTTTTCCCTTGCATTTGCTTAATGCCTTGTGTGTCCCATATATATATATACATACACATACATACATATACACTCACCGGCCACTTTATTAGGTACACCATGCTAGTAACGGGTTGGACCCCTTTTGCCTTCAGAACTGCCTCAATTCTTCGTGGCATAGATTCAACAAGGTGCTGGAAGCATTCCTCAGAGATTTTGGTCCATATTGACATGATGGCATCACACAGTTGCCGCAGATTTGTCGGCTGCACATCCCAAAGATGCTCCATACAAGGCAGGATGGATCCATGCTTTCATGTTGTTTACGCCAAATTCTGACCCTACCATCCGAATGTCGCAGCAGAAATCGAGACTCATCAGACCAAGCAACGTTTTTCCAATCTTCTACTGTCCAATTTCGATGAGCTTGTACAAATTGTAGCCTCAGTTTCCTGTTCTTAGCTGAAAGGAGTGGTACCCGGTGTGGTCTTCTGCTGCTGTAGCCCATCTGCCTCAAAGTTCGACGCACTGTGCGTTCAGAGATGCTCTTAGGCCTACCTTGGTTGTAACGGGTGGCGATTTGAGTCACTGTTGCCTTTCTATCAGCTCGAACCAGTCTGCCCATTCTCCTCTGACCTCTGGCATCAACAAGGCATTTCCGCCCACAGAACTGCCGCTCACTGGATTTTTTTTCTTTTTCGGGCCATTCTCTGTAAACCCTAGAGATGGTTGTGCGTGAAAATCCCAGTAGATCAGCAGTTTCTGAAATACTCAGACCAGCCCTTCTGGCACCAACAACCATGCCACGTTCAAAGGCACTCAAATCACCTTTCTTCCCCATACTGATGCTCGGTTTGAACTGCAGGAGATTGTCTTGACCATGTCTACATGCCTAAATGCACTGAGTTGCCGCCATGTGATTGGCTGATTAGAAATTAAGTGTTAACAAGAAGTTGGACAGGTGTACCTAATAAAGTGGCCGGTGAGTGTATGTATATATATATATTGCTGTGCATGGATCATCCTGGTAGCACTTTCCTATAAGGATATGGGGGGGGGGGAATGGTTGGGAGGGAAGGGGGTCCTATGTAAATTTCATCATTTCTAATTGTGGACCCTTCTACTTTCCCAGCAGACTTGTGTGTAAAGGTGCAAAACTGCTCTAAAACTACAACCCCCGACATTCTAGATTTTCTCTTTTTAATTGGAACCCTATAAAGTTTCTGAAAATGAGTGAAGTATCCCCAGGATCAGGGGGTCCGACTGATGAGACCCGCAGGGGAACTTTTATCTCCGCTAGAATGGAGCGATAAGTCTATTCTTTCTCTATGGGACTGTCAGAAACAAATGGCAAGTGCAGCACTCCACAGCCCTATAGAGAATGAATGGAGCTAGAAGTCTTTTCCTTCTCTATAGGCTGTTGAAAACGATGGTGAGCGCAGCGCTCGTCAGCCCTATAGAGAATGAATGGAGCTACAAGTCTTTTCCTTCTCTATTAGACTGTTGAAAACAATGGCGAGCGCAGCGCTCTAGAGAATGAATAGAGCGGCAGTCTTGCATTCGAACATATGCGCACTGCTGCTCCTTGGTTCTGTGGAAACCCCGCGGTCGGACCCCCACAGTCACCATGTTACCACCCATCCTGCGGACACTTGAGTTTTCACCTGACGACCCCCTTTAAAGGTGCCGTCACCTCATCATAAATGGGTAAACTTACAACTTTGTTGCAATGGCTGCAGGTTGTCGGGGCATGCTGGGAGTTGTAGTTTTGCTGGGAGTTTGATCCGCTGACCCCTCCGCTTGCTTCTCACCAGACAGGAGGACGTTCTCTTACTGCTCTTGGTTAATTCTGCGTCTGATTCTTTCTTTCTGTAGTCTACCAAAGCTCTAGGGCCCCCGGCCGCTCTGGAGCCCACCACTGCTGATTCTGACGGCAAGGTCTGTGCCAGCTAGGACCACCCTGCACGTTGTGAGACATCGGCACACAGAGCGGCATGATCATTGTGTCGTGGTCCCTTGTTGCATGCTGTACATCATCCCTGCATGACACCGGACCCTGCATAACCCACCCTAACACGACCCTCCGACGCTCTCTAGCGCCCCCATGGTGGTGGGTCCAGTTCACAACCACGTGGAGAAGGTCCGGGCCTGTATTCGCCCTTTGGTGAATTTTTCCCCCCTTTAGAACAGGGCTCCAAATATCCCTGCATAGATGTAGATGATAAACTTCTGTCCTCTGGTAGTCACCACTAGAGGGAGCTCACGGCAACAGTGTACACAGATCACCCGGTAATTAACCCCTCCGTGCCATGAGCCGGGCAAGACCGCTGCAGCAGGCAGGGAGTTGCCTGTCGGGAGGCCGTTTCCTCCCGGTTTCTCTCCTGCAGCTTCGTCCCGTCTCGTTGCTCTCGGTATGGGAGCACGGGCGGAGCGGAAAGTTGCTTTATAACCAGAATTTGGGTCATTTCCATTTGAGTAACCTGCACATTTCCAGACGTCAGGCGATCAGCTCCATTGTGTCCGTCATGGTCTTCACCCTCTGTAGTAGGGGGGCTACATCTCATAGCAATCATGATCTCATTTATTAAATGGGTTATTTCAGGTCCAGCAAATAAACATGAGCTCAGTCTTGTAACAAGCCGGGCTGCCATGTGCAGGCAGAGATCTTGCACACGGCACAATGCATGACTTTCTTTGCTGAATTTGGGGTACCCCTTTAATGTTTTCCTAGTACGAGATCTCCTGCCCCACGCTGTTGCTTCTGCACTTTTTTGCAGCGCTCCTCTTGACCGTAGTCTGTGTGCGCTGTCATTTCAGGCCGCCGTGCCAGCACTGAGCACTGGTGAAGCCATCCCCGATGCCGGCACTGGTAATTGGCGGGGGATGTTAAAAGCTTCAAAAGCTGATGACCCTCTAATAGATGAGAAGAACAAATTTGCCCCCGTCCTTCCTGCCAGCCCCCAGAGGGGCCACGCTGTAAATCTGCTGGATGTGGTAAGTCTGAGCACCTATATGGACTGGCCTGGCCTCTGCCATCTTATGCCCGCCGCACATATGTTTCCTTTCTTATTCCAGCCTGTGCCCGTTGCCAGAAAACTCTCCGCCCGCGAACAGCGCGACTGCGAAGTGATCGAGCGATTAATCAAGTCTTACTTCCTTATAGTGAGGAAGAACATTCAGGACAGGTGAGTGTCCGCGGGCAGCGAGGCGCCTCTGTCTCCCTCCGCCGCCCCCGTCTCTCTCCCTCCGCCGCCCCCGTCTCTCTCCCTCCGCCGCCCCCGTCTCTGGCCCTCCGCCGCCCCCGTCTCTGGCCCTCCGCCGCCCCCGTCTCTGGCCCTCCGCCGCCCCCGTCTCTGGCCCTCCGCCGCCCCCGTCTCTGGCCCTCCGCCGCCCCCGTCTCTGGCCCTCCCTCCGCCTCCCCCGTCTCTGGCCCTCCCTCCGCCGCCCCCGTCTCCCTCCCTCCGCCGCTCCCGTCTCCCTCCCTCCCTCCGCCGCCCCCGTCTCCCTCCCTCCCTCCGCCGCCCCCGTCTCCCTCCCTCTCTCCCTCCGCCGCCCCCGCCTCTCTCCCCCCGTCTCTGGCCCCCGTCTCCCTCCCTCCCTCTGCCGCCCCCGTCTCCCTCCCTCCCTCTGCCGCCCCCGTCTCCCTCCCTCCCTCTGCCGCCCCCGTCTCCCTCCCTCCCTCTGCCGCCCCCGTCTCCCTCCCTCCCTCTGCCGCCCCCGTCTCCCTCCCTCCCTCTGCCGCCCCCGTCTCCCTCCCTCCCTCTGCCGCCCCCGTCTCCCTCTGCCGCCCCCGTCTCCCTCTGCCGCCCCCGTCTCCCTCTGCCGCCCCCGTCTCCCTCCCTCCCTCTGCCGCCCCCGTCTCCCCCCCTCCCTCTGCCGCCCCCGTCTCCCCCCCTCCCTCTGCCGCCCCCGTCTCCCTCTGCCGCCCCCGTCTCCCTCTGCCGCCCCCGTCTCCCTCTGCCGCCCCCCCGTCTCCCTCTGCCGCCCCCCCGTCTCCCTCTGCCGCCCCCCCGTCTCCCTCTGCCGCCCCCCCGTCTCCCTCTGCCGCCCCCCCGTCTCCCTCTGCCGCCCCCCCGTCTCCCTCTGCCGCCCCCGTCTCCCTCCCTCCCTCTGCCGCCCCCGTCTGCCGCCCCCGTCTCCCTCCCTCCCTCTGCCGCCCCCGTCTCTCTCCCTCTGCCGCCCCCGTCTCTCTCCCTCTGCCGCCCCCATCTCTCCCTCTGCCGCCCCCGTCTCTCTCCCTCTGCCGCCCCCGTCTCTCTCCCTCTGCCGCCCCCGTCTCTCTCCCTCTGCCGCCCCCGTCTCTCTCCCTCTGCCGCCCCCGTCTCTCTCCCTCTGCCGCCCCCGTCTCTCTCCCTCTGCCGCCCCCGTCTCTCTCCCTCTGCCGCCCCCGTCTCTCTCCCTCTGCCGCCCCCGTCTCTCTCCCTCTGCCGCCCCCGTCTCTCTCCCTCTGCCGCCCCCGTCTCTCTCCCTCTGCCGCCCCCGTCTCTCTCCCTCTGCCGCCCCCGTCTCCCTCCCTCCCTCTGCCGCCCCCGTCTCCCTAGTGACGCCCCTTGTGTCTCCTCGCAGTGTGCCAAAGGCTGTAATGCATTTCCTAGTGAACCACGTGAAGGACACGTTACAGAGCGAGCTGGTGGGTCAGTTGTATAAATCCATGCTGCTGGAGGACCTGCTCACAGAGTCCGAGGACATGGCTCAGCGCAGGAAGGAGGCCGCCGATATGTTAAAGGTATAAGTTGTGGGCACAACATGCAGTTAAAGGGGTTTTCTGCAACTTTCCAATACACTTTGTGCTTCCTCTGTTGCCTGTCAATGAATAGAAACCTGCATTGTTGCCCTTGCCTTTATCTTTCTTATCCTGATACACTGTCACGAGCCCTGCACCTTTGTGAGCAGAACATGATCCATATGGACTCTTAGTAGAGTTGAACAAAAAGAGATTTACTCTGCCCTGGTCCGGCATCCAGTCCCATCCTCCGTGGCAGTGTTCACTTTGTGCGCCTCTTGCACTTGCTAGGCACCACCAAAGTCAGGATGTTGCGCGAGGACTAGCCGCTAGGCCCCCCAAAGTCATGACATCATGATGTGCTTCGTATGGGATCCAGTCAGCCCATAACTGTCTCAGACTGGAGGCCGGACCAGGAATCTCAAATTCAATTGTGCCTCTTTGTTGTGGAGAGATTAGCAATCAAGGCACATTAACTCATTAAGTGTTAAATTCTATCAGATAGTTTTCACTGGGGGCGTGTACTTCTTCTCCTGTATGTTGCTGACCAATCGTAATCGTGCAGCTATTCAAAGAACATATAGACATGTCGCTATCTGTCTCTCCATTGAGAGTCAGGAGGGGATTACTCCATATAACAACCTACATAGGTATATCAAGGTATTTACTAAACCACTCACATGAACAGTAAAATGGAATACATTTTTTATTAAGTACAATTAAAACATATAACATGCAAAAAAGCATATATATGTGAGGAATTTAAAGCGGAAGGATCAAGTAATGATAGACAATGGCCAGGGTTAGTATTAATAATATAGGATATATTCAAAGATGGATGCCACATGTTTATACAAGTACGCAGTCTGAGATCGAACCCCATAAAACGGGTAAAGCCATACAAGTAAAGTTATATACCCATACCACATAGTGTAATGAGAGGACCATCACAGCCACCCCGACGCGCGTTTCATGCAGGTGCTTTATCAAGGGCAATGTATCAAATAACCTCCCTACAACTCTTATATACCTAATAGTACTCGCATATAGGCTAATCAAACTGCACATGTGAAGCCATCCCCAGATCCCAGGTGCACCTTGTTCCGGCACTCCTTTCCAGCGTGAAAAATAACTCCATGATTTCAGTAACGCGCGCTGGTGGTTTGTAGAAGCCTTTGTAATTGCAGGGATGTGGGGTTTAATGCATTTTTGTGAAGTCCATAGAAGTTTAGACAAGGAGATCAGAGCTGTATCCTTACATCTCGCACACAGAGAAACCTGCTGCAAGCTGTGGTGGGGGCGTGTTCTTGTTCTGCTGTGTTGCTGCCTGCTTATGATTGGGCAGCATCATACAAGTAGAAAAACACCACGCCCCCAGTGAAAAATAGCTGACACCCAAATTAGCCGCTGATTTATAAACTGTGATTTTCTATTTATCCTCTCAGGCTTTGCAGAGAGCCAGCCAGATAATTGCTGAAATCCGGGAGACGCATCTCTGGTGATCAGGAGGTCGAAACGTCCCATCCGAGATGGAGGAAAGTCACACAGCTTGTAGATCAGCATCGCCAGTATACGGCGTATCCGTAATTACATTTTTTATTATTTAAGAGGAAGTCTCTAACCATATAGAACACGTGTTGGGGTACAGATGGGGGCGCTACACGTCGCACAGTCCCCCACCCCTCCCCCAATACTGACTTCCCATTGTGATCGAGCTGAACCAACTTACGGGACTATGGAGCAAAGCATGCTGGGAAGCCCCTCCACCATCATCGTCCTCCCTCGGTTTAGTCCTAGGTGATACGTTTTCTCTGGGAGTCGTACATTTCTCTGGGATCGTGTGAACATTTTTTTTCTCTTCTTTTTTGGGTGTTTTATGATTTGATATTGCACTGAAATGAAATATTTCCACATTTTCCACCATCCAATAAAATTCTCCAGACTATCCGACGCAATCTTCCCCCTCCGCTTGTCGATCATGGGTACGAGGGAATCGGAAGTCGTGAAACCGCCACGTTTCCAGCATTTTAATTGGCTGAAATAATTAGCCCCGCCCACAAAATGGCCTATAGATGTGAGTGCCCACCTTTTTAAAGGGGGTGACCATTCTCTTGAAAAACAATTTAGCGTTGACCCCATTAAGGTCAATGCTGTGGCAGTCACATGTCGCGCCAACACGTCACCGCTTAAGGCCAGACCGGCGATGGACAAGGAAAAATTTAATTTCGAAGGACAACTTCCCTTTAAATCTTGGCACTGAATTGCTATCCTGTTGCTTTAAGTATCTTCAATTTTGTTTCGACACAGGTTTGACTTTTTTTCCCCTCCTTAACCACGCCCCCCCTCATTAGCATAGTCTTCAGTAAGCAAGCACCACCCCTTTAAAAAAAAATGTCGCGGAGTGACACCTAGGACTTGCTCAAGTGCAGATCAAAGCCATCACAGAAGTTTGTTGCCGATGGACGGGGTCGGGTCGCATGCTCTTCTGCCCGCGGCCATTTTTGGCGGCAGACTATGATAACGAGGGGTTTGCGGCTTCAGAAAGTGTCATAACTTGAAGTATAATTGCATAAATCGTGTACAGGCAACTTACTAAAGTGGACCACCCCTTTAACGGGTTAAACCAGTGAGTTCTGAAAGCTTTCACTATTCACTTCCCAGAGATTGGAGATCTGTACTGAGCATCCAGCTGAAACGGACAGTGAGAGCCTTATCTGTCAGCTGGTCTTGGCCAATCAGCACTGCTGAGAACACTCTTGGTGTGTACTGATTGGCTGAGAACAGGAAGCAGGCAGCAGTTTACAGGGCTCCGCCTACAAGTCCTTTCCAGCTAGATACCAAGGACAGCCTGTACTTTCGCCCTAGGTGCATAACGATGATCATGGTAGTGTTGATGCCACGTTAGGGTAATGTGCCTTTTAATCTGGACGTTCATAGGAGTGTCGGCGTAAGATGTAACCTTGGGAGGTCGGAAGTGGCGAAACCACCCTTTCCAACTTTACAGAATATGGATCTAAAGACATTGTATCTACCCTAAGGATGAATTTTTGTGGATTTCTTTTTCAAATGCAAGATGTAAAAGTCTTAGCCCTCCCAGTCTCACCCGATTTGGGGAAAGTCTCCTCTGGCACCTGATGAAGCTGCATGTTTCGCCGCTTTGTTTGTCATGAACAATGAATACAGAAAGAGCTACCTTCATAAAACAAACAAAGCTTTATCGCCGTACACGTGAACATTGTCTCGTACATGTCGTTATTTTCTGTGCCTGAGCATCTCGTCAAGGTTGCGTGATTACATTTAAAGGGACGTTCACTGGATACGTGAACGTGAAGCCCTGTGATACGTGTGCTTCCCCACCTAATCTGTGTGATGTAGGGGAACATGCGCCGCCTGCAGCCACGTGTCCGTCCTGAGACACTATGTATGTTCTGATGTCTGTGCTTACCATTGTAAATAAACTGGTCCTGCAGAAAGTTCTCGTCTCTGATGTCACTCGCCAGCCGTGGCGTCCTCCATTATTAGTCCGGAAATGCGTTAAAGGGGGTATGCCACTCTAATATCGCTTGCCCACAATTGTAAGATTGAGCTACAATTCCAAACTGTTTATATGCGCATGTAGCTTTCTTTTTTTTTTAAGACTAATCTGTTGCTTTATTACTGAGAAACAGCTGAAGAGCTATGGTAGATCCGAAGCCTCTGTCACTCCAGCTCTATTCACTGCCCCCCAGAGCTGCCTTCTCCTCTTGTTTGACTGACTGGTCCTTTGCCTGATGTCTCACAGCACAGAGGCTGTCTGTCAAGCAACAGGAGACAGCAACGCTGAGTAAGGAATAGAGCTGGAGTGACAGAGGCTTTAGATCTACCATAGCCCTTCAGCCTTATTTGCATATCAATTTGAACATTGGTTTTTCAGCAACAGAGAAGCAGGACTGGCCATGTCAAGGTACTGTTGGACTTGTGCGTGTGGTGAAAGCTACATGTGCATATAAATAATTGGGTGGGGTACAAGGCGAGGCTGCTAAACAAGTTTTCTATGACTGAATGCTGGACTTATGTGAAAAGCAATTGTTATGGGTTATAGAGCAAGGACCTGCAGTCCTGCTTGTCCCGCCCTTTCATAGAGAAACCGGAGTTCTGCTTTCTATGCGCCATTGTCTGACAAGGCCAGGGTCTTTCTGTTGCCCCCATCAGACCAAGCCTGAGTTTTCCTTGCCCATTTGCTCATAATAACAAATAATAATCTTTATATAGCGCCAACATATTCCGCAGCGCTTCACAGTTTCAAACGCAAGTCATAACAACGTTAACAATACAATAAAGTACAATAAGATGACCCTGCTCGTGAGAGCTTACAATCTACAATGACATGCTCATTGACACCCTGTGATTCCTGCTTGCCCCCCTAAAAAAAAAAAACTGCTTCTCAAGTACCCCCCCCAAAAAATCCCTGCTTTCCCTACCCACGCAGAGAGCACCCGAGTCCACTTTACTCTGTGTGCATGTTGGTAGGGCGCTCTCTGCATGGGTGGGGCAAGCAGGTGTGACTCGGGTGCTCTCTGCGTGGGTGGGGTAAGCAGGCATGACTCGGCTGCTCTCTGCATGGGCGGGACAAGCAGGCATGACTCGGCTGCTCTCTCTGCATGGGCGGGACAAGCAGGCATGACATGGGTGCTCTCTGCATGGATGGAGCAAGCAGACCTGACTCGGCTGCTCTCAGCATGGGCGGGGCAAGCAGGTGTGACTCGGGTGCTCTCTGCTTGGATGGGGCAAGAAAACCTGACTGCTGCTCTCAGCATGGGCGGGGCAAGCAGGGGTGATTCGGGTGCTCTCTGCGTGGGTGGGGTAGGTAGGCGTGACTTGGGTGTTCTCTCTGCATGGGCGAGGCAAGCAGGAATGATTCGGGTGTTCTTTCTGCATGGGCAGGTCAAGCAGGCGTGACTCGGGTGCTCTCTGCATAGATGGGGCATGCAGACCTGACTCGGCTGCTCGCTGCATGGGCGGGGCAAGCAGGCGTGACTCGGGTGTACTCTGCATGGGCGAGGCAAGCGGGCATGACTCGGATGTGCTCTCTCTGCATGGGCAGGGCAAGCAGGCATGACTCGGGTGCTCTCTGCATGGGCGGGGCAAGCAGGTGTGACTCAGGTGCTCTCTCTTCATGGGCGGGGCAAGCAGGTGTGACTTAGGTGCTCTCTTCATGGGCGGGGCAAGCAGGTGTGACTCGGGTGCTCTCTGCATGGATGGGGCAAGAAAACCTGACTGCTGCTCTCAGCATGGGCGGGGCAAGCAGGGGTGATTCGGGTGCTCTCTGCGTGGGTGGGGTAGGTAGGCGTGACTTGGGTGTTCTCTCTGGGCGAGGCAAGCAGGAATGATTCGGGTGTTTCTGCATGGGCGGGTCAAGCAGGCGTGACTCGGGTGCTCTCTGCATAGATGGGGCATGCAGACCTGACTCGGCTGCATGGGCGGGGCAAGCAGGCGTGACTCGGGTGTACTCTGCATGGGCAGGGCAAGCAGGCATGACTCGGGTGCTCTCTCCATGGGCGGGGCAAGCAGGTGTTACTCAGGTTCTCTCTATGGGCGGGGCAAGCAGGTGTGACTCAGGTGCTCTCTTCATGGGCGGGGCAAGCAGGTGTGACTCGTGCTCTCTTCATGGGCGGGGCAAGCAGGTGTGACTCAGGTGCTCTCTCTCTTCATGGGCCTTACTAGCCTATCTGACTGCAGTTAAATAGCTTTTTGTATGAAAAATACCATTCCCATCACAAAAAAAAATCACAAATTATTTTTTACGCCTTTGTTATCCTGTGACCAGAGACTTAGTCCAACCACTGTGATATTGTAGGTCTTCTGTTTGAAGTGTGGGGGGGCGATTGTTTCCGTCATTTCATTTACTGTATATAATAGACGGTAAATAAAGGTTTATAAAGTATAATCTCCTTCGTAATCGCACATTCAGCAGTCATTTAGGCTTACGTGCTAAAAGAAAAGGCGTCGCCTCCTATTTATACATGACTGCAGGACTACACGAGTTTGTGTAGTCTGTCACCATAGCAACACATAGCTCTGCGTAGAAGCTGTGTACACAAAATAGTAGATTTTTTTTTTTTTATAAAAATTGTTTCCTGTTTTTTTTTGTAAATACTTGAAATCAGCAAGATAGTTGCAAAAGTGTTAATACCCTTTCACTTCAGACCATGCAATGCTATAATAATGGGGATGTTGCAGCAATTTGGAAACATTCTCTGTGCCAGGAGGGAATCTGCACAGAGAAGTTGTATGATAGATCCCCGAGCAATTTCCGTAACTTTTCAATTAAAATAATACTTTGGAGGGTCAGTGCGGCTGCTAACAATGCTGGCTCTCACCTTGGCGGCTCCCGATTCTCCTACCCCTAAAGCAAACTGCTTCTTTACGCGGCTGAACTGTGTTTGTAGAAAATTATACTTACCGCAAAAATATTCCAAATACACTATACAAACCAAATATTGTGCATATCAGTTAGCATCCTATAAATATTAAAGAATTTACATGGTTCCCCCCCAGCAATTACGGTAACTTATTTTAGCGTTTAGATCTGTCTAGTATGTTCATGAACTAGCCCAATTCTTAATCTGTATATGGGCATTTGCTAGTTTTCAGTGGGCGTGTCCATCAGCATTCTGCCAGCACTATAGGTTTAAGAAGATCCTTTCCCTCGCTTACCCTCATGCAGTGTCTTCGCTGCCCTGTGTTTTACAGATGGACAGGAGAACAGACACATAAAACACCGCCCCCACTTCCTGTAAGACAGCTCCACCCTCCACTTCCTGTAAGACAGCTCCACCCACCACTTCCTGTAGGACAGCTCCACTTCCTGTAAGACAGCTCCACCCACCACTTCCTGTAGGACAGCTCCACTTCCTGTAAGACGGCTCCACCCACCACTTCCTGTAGGACAGCTCCACCCCCTACTTACTCTAAAAAGAAAGCCCCGCCCCACTTCCTGTAAGACAAAGCTGGTAGAACCTCACAAGGAAGACAATTAAAATAGAATTTTTTCTTGTTTTATTTAACTTTTATTTTATGTTTTTCATAACTTTAATGATACTTTTCTATGAAGGTCTGATTAATAATCTTGGCGCGACCAATAAGGGCAGACCCTGAGGCTCTTTGAGAGAGTCGGCTCCGCAGGGGTTGGGCCTCACCCCCTTTGATTGGAAAGTGGGAACCTGTTCAATTTTTTTTTTTCTTATATACGTTTGCAAAGGAGTGGAGGGCAAAACAAACGATCAAACCCTTTGTCCTGAGGAGGCCAGTTTTTTTTTATTATTATGCAATGGGGCCCGCCAGTCTTTTCCAGATTTAAAAAAAAAAAATAAAAATTTTTTTTCAAACCCACGTCATAATATAAAGTTGGTGTGACCTTTTATACTTTAACGTTTGTTTTCACATACTTTAGGAAAAACAATATACACAAAATTGAAAAAAAAAAAAAATTTTTTTTAAATTCTCAAATTTCC